>NC_084481.1:207449926-208649926 GCF_030035675.1 Rhineura floridana | reverse complement strand
GCTTGTTCTTCTGACACTGCTATGACAGAGATTTTCCTGTATTTGGTGTCCTTGGGCAAAGTAAGATCCTGGGAGGATATAAGTGATGATGATGATGATGATGTTGATGATGATGTAGACAACACTTCCGATACGCCAGGATGACCCTTTTTATTGCATAGACCAATCTCTACAAATTATTCCACTAAGTATGCATTATGTTATAGAGTGTATTATAGAGCAGCTCTCTTTCTTTTGTCTGTCTCACACCTCTTTGATAGATTGCCTGCTTCATCCATCACTCCTTTCCTCAACCCTTTTGCCATTGTGTTCTTCTCATTCCTTAAGCTGCCAGTATCTTCCCCTTCTTCTGCTTCAGGCTCTGCCTTCTGCCCCTCAGCTGTAGCCAACTGTAAAATTAGGGAAATATGGAATAATGGGGTGTATGTTTTAAATCAGGGGTTCCCAACCTATAGTCCATGGACCACCAGTGGTCCACAAGCTTCATTCAGGTCATCTGTGATCCATCTGTGAAGAGGAAGTTACCATTTGAATTATAAGGAATTCCATGGAATTCAAATTGTGCTGCATCAAAATACATCATCTGAAAGGTGCAATACAAATGCAGTTAAAGATATTTAGCACTGTGCATAACAATTGCTACATATGGAAGGAAAAACAAGATCCTCAGCAATGTTCAAGTGATCAATGTGGGAGAAAGGGTTGGAAACCAATCTCTTAAATTATCAACAACCTTTCTTCTTTGTTTTGCCAAATCTCTGGAGAATTTGTTTCAACTGTCCAAAGACCTTCCCAGCCCCAGCCCAAATCTCACCGGAACTGCTGCTGGGCCTGTTGCTGCCTTGGCCTCCTCCACTCCCCTCACCATCCCTCTCTCCATCGTCCTTATACTAATTGGTGAAAGAAGAAGCAGAGAACAACAATGCAACACTAACAAAGAGGACAACTTCCCCATGATCTGGCTGATGTGTGGATCAAAGGAGCCCATCGTCCTTGAAAAAACATAAAAGAACCCCCCCTATGTGATATCTGCCCTCCTGTTTCCATCGGGCTGAAGCAGGCGGATTTGGACAGCTAGGAAGGAAAAGTTTGCAGTACTTCGTTTCCCTGTGAAACAGAAATGTGGTCAAGTCCAACCGCCAGTGTGTCTTTCTGTTGAGCAAATGTCTTTGGTTTCCTTTTCCCCAGACTGGGATTTCTTCTGCTTGCCAAATCCTGGTTGTCCTCCTAAGTATTTGGGCCACTACAAATCATGCACTCGCATGTGCAAGGGAGTGTTCCCTACAAGGAACTAGGGGTGAGCTCCCCACAATAAGCTTTGTGTCACCCTAAATGATGCACCCAAACATCCCTTACAATCCATCATACGACAGGGCCTGACATTAGTGCCTTTTTTGAGTTTAATGTTATCAATGAAGGTACATGAGAGTGATGCTGCATAAAAATGTCTGGTGGCAATTTCAAATACAGAAATGACACTCCCCAGACAGACTCATTTTTCCATGAATGCCAGTGCAATCCTACATGTGTCTTCTCAGAAGTAAGTCCCATTGAGTGCAACAAGATTCACTCCCAGATAAATGCTGCATTTTGGGCTTAGCAGTTGCATGGGGTGGGAAGGGGAAAGTCTAGGGGTTTACCATAGAGTGGTGGCAAGGGGGTCGTGAGCAGAGTGATCAGGGGACAGAGCCCCTATAGTCTTAGTCTGGAGACACCCAGGGGTTCAACACAGCTGGACCAAGACAAACACAGTCCAGTAGCTGACAGTGGAGATGTGATAGATGGCTGAGAAACAGTTCCCTTTGACAACTGTCATGTATAAATTGTACTTCATTTTGGGGGTATAGCTAGACACTGCTGTTGAGGTAAGGAAGATTCCCCCACACACACAACATTAGGTTGGTTTTGGGATTTCTTTCTTCTTTTTTTCTGTAATATAGTTTAATCAATTGAGCCATCAGGACTGTTTTAGGGAATCAGTAACAAGGAGAAATATTAAAATCCATATGTTTGATAGAGGGCCACTGACTTAATTTTAAGAGATTGTAAGTGTATGTTGAAAGTTAAACTTGCTTAAAAATCATATCTTTATTGCCAGACTGTTTAAAACATAGAAACAACATAGTTCAATTTTTTTTAAAAAATTAAACAAGTATTATGTTTAAAATTTCCTGGCTAGTTTCAAATCTGATTTACAGGCAAGTTAGACTTTAAACCTACACTTTTTTTTAATGGAGTCAGTGGCCCACTAACAAACATTTGCAATTAAATACTGTTTTTCTTTGTCAATGAAAACGGTTGTAAAATGGATTTGGAAGTCAAGTTTTATAAACATGGCAATGGCATATCATGTACAATAAGAAAATATAACAATGTTTCAATGTGGATTGATTCTGTTCACTGAGTCAGTCATAGCTCTGGATTCAGCCCAGAGAGGGAGGCAAGCCTCTGTCTTTCTAGCTTCTCCCCAGCCTAACATAAAAGTCCCCTCTTGCCCCAACCAGGTGAGTTGGAGAGGGATACCCTTTTTTTATGGCAACACATTGCTTTCCTTCAGGTCTTCAACCATGTAGATCAAGTTCAACAACTAAATAGACAAAATGACATGCTGAAAGGGAACTCACAGGCATCATCCAAATGAAACCCCTAATCCTAAAACAATATTGAGGAAAATTGGCTGTATTTGTTGTGGAAAATGCACACAAAAAACTGATGGATTTTTGTGAAACTAACTTAGGTCCATTAATTTCAGTGAGTAATAGCGAGCCGAATACAACCCATGGTAAAAAAAGTAAATAAATAAGGAGTGAGGCCATCATACCTATTTGGGTTACCGGTGTCACGGGAGAGTGGTAAAAATATGTCTGAAACTTGTCCTGCTTTAATAAATAAGCCAGTAAAAAGATCAGAGATGCAGGCATGGGTTAAGCAGACACACACCCCAGGAACTATTGTGATTCTCCCCAATACAAATCCTAGATTTGGAATGTCTCAAACATACATAGCAGGAGCATATGGTTTAGTGGTTTGATGGCTTAGTAGGTAGAGAAACCAATGTCTTATTAACCACTTTTTATAGGAATATTATTAGCACTATGTAGTGACAAGTTATTATGTTGAGGTGGCTTTTAGACAGGGGAGAAGAGTATACAAGGAGCTTTTTAGATTGTAAGGGTGCTCTCTAACTTGGTTGCGAGATGGAGACCCAGGCTTGGTAAGGTATACTTTTATATTGTAAGACCTGATTGTGACGCCCTTCCCTGGCTCTCCCTGTCAGGTTCCTACCTGCGCGTAGCTACTGCCTGTCACTAGGCACCACCAGGGACTCCACCAGTCCGGACTGTCCTTTTTTATTGTTTCTCTCCCTGCTCTAGCACAGATCTCAACAGATCCCCCTGCTAGGCAACCACCAGTCACGTCCTAATACTAGTATTCCCAGAGACTCTGAATACTGGTATTGTTATTCTCTTCACCGCTGCCGCCATTTGTTACAGTTTCCCTTCAGCCTTGGTCATTACCTTACCCTCCCTTCTGGTCTGTGAAACCCCACCCAAGGATCAGGCCTTTGGTAAACCAAATTAAGTATTTATTAAAGATAACAAAGCTAACAAGATTAACAAGATTTCTTCTTAAGGCACATAAGCATATGGTTTTACTCAATACTAATCCAAACTCCACCCCCCTCCTTCTCCACTCTCTCCTGGCAAACCACTCTCTCAAACCCACCAAACAACCCACTCTTTCTCTTCTCCCCCCAGATTCCACTCTCACTCTTCCTTTTATACGTTCAGCCATTTTAAACACTCAGCCAATCATCTAGCATTCTACTGCCCATTCACTCCCCCTCCTCTTTCACTCCACTTACCATGTATCTTCTAAACAACAACACTTACCATATATACATTAATATAGGAACATCACACTGATCAGTGCTCTTTTAATCATTCTTAGGGAAGGTATTTTCTGTATTAGGGATAGATAAATAAAATAGAGTTGTATCATTCATGGTTGTTCTTGCTAGCTCTTCTTCAAAATAAGTTGTCTTTCCTATAATACTAAGAAAGGTATTGGAGACTCTTTCATAAGGCCTTGCTTACTCACAAAGGGAACCATTGTTCTTAGGAACAATAACACAATTTGGGGTACAAGAACCTGAAGAAGCTGTTACCACGAACCGATAGGTACCAGGTCTGAAAACACTGAAGACCTTTAGTACATTTTGCTGCAAGGTTCTGCTTCTTTTGTTGTTGTTATGTGCCTTCAAGTCAATTGCGACTTACGGCGACCCTATGAAGACCTCCAAGAGCATCTGTCATGAACCATCCTGTTCAGACTTTGTAAGTTCAGGTCTGTGGCTTCCTTTATGGAATCAATCCATCTCTTGTCTGGCCTTCCTCTTTTTCTACTCCCTTCTGATTTTCCCACTATTATTGTCTTTTCCAGTGAATCATGTCTTCTCATGTCCAAAGTATGATAACCTCAGTTTCTTCATTTTAGTTTCTAGTGATAGTTCTGGTTTAATTTGTTCCAACACCAAATTATTTGTCTGTTTCGCAGCCAATGGTATGTTCAAACCTCTCCTCCAACACCACATTTCAAATGAGTTGATTTTTCTCTTATCCCTTTTTTCACTGTCCAACTTTTACATTCATACATAGAGATCGGGAATACCATGGTCTGAATGATCCTGACTTTAGTGTTCAGTGATACCTCTTTGCGTTTGAGGATCTTTTCTAGCTCTCTCATAGCTGCCCTCACCAGCCCTAGCCTTCTAATTTCTTGACTGTTGTCTCCATTTTAGTTAATGACTGTGTCGAGGTATTGATAACCCTTGACAAGTTCAATGTTCTCGTTGTCAACTTTAAAGTTACATAAATCTTCTGTTATCGTTACTTAAGTCTTCTTGACGTTCAGCTGCAGTCCTGCTTTTGTGCACATTACACCATTTTCCAGCACCCACCACTGCTTACTCGTAGGTACAGGTATATGTTTATATTTTACTATTATTGAAAACAATGGAGAGAGCCTTGGTCTTTGGAAGATATGCTGTAAATAATAAATGCGTACATAAATTCAGATTCCCCCCATTAGAATCTCATTCAGCTATATCTTAGGGCTCATCTACATGGTGGGTTACTGTGAGTTTGGTGCTACTCACATCTCCTTTTAACTCACATGGTTCACATGATGTTACCATCAAACAGAAGCTAATATGAAAAGGGAAGAAAAAAACCTCTTCATTCCATTTCTCTAGTGCTTGCAGACACTTTGCTTTGATGCTTTTTGTTGGGTCAATTGTTTCCTTCTCCATGCCCACACCCTCCTCTTCCCTCTTTCATTATATCTTCTCTAGGCTGACAATCAACTTCTGGCTGCTATCCTCCATTCTGCTAGTCCTTTTTAGGTTGCTGCAGATGGTGCCTATTTTCTTTTTTCCACTAACTTGTGCACAAAAGCACAACACTGCTCAAACAAAAATTTGTATTTCAGCTGTACCCTACTAGGGCAAACACATATTCACCCTTCCGGGTTTGTGTTTAAAAGGAACCCATTGCAGCATGCTTTTTTGTCAAGCAACCAGAGGGAGTAGAAATGTTAAATTAGAGGGCTTGGTCATTAGGAAACTGCTTGATTGATCCTTCACCTCAGTGTACATAGAAAACATTGTGTTTGCAGCTAGCATTGAGCCCTTACTGTGGTGATAAAAACAGCATCTTTACTGTGGAGATAAAAACAGCATCTTTAGTAGGAAGTAATGCTCCCATGTGGATAAGCCCTTAGGTTGTGTATGCAACGCACCATACAGCTAAAGCACATGGGTTCCCATAAAGAATCCTGGGAACTGTGTTTGGTTGTGGGTGCTAGGAATTGTAGTTCTGTGAGGAGTAAACTACAGTTCCCAGGATTCTTGGTGGTAAGCTATGTGCTTTAAATGTATGGTGGGTTTCTACTCTTTTTCTTCCTTGACAGAGCAGCTGACTGGATGACAAAGGGATGGGACCAGGTAATGGAAGAGGGAGAAACAGGATAGAGGTGGAGAAGAGAGAGACCCAAAGAGACTCAGATGGGGGGAGGAGATAAAGTGGCAAAGGGAGAAACAGGATGTTGGTAGATAACAGGAGGGAGGAGGGGCCCATGGACTATGCCAGGGTAGAGAAGCTTTTTCATCCCAAGGGCCACATTCCCTTCCAGTCATCCTTCCAGGGGCCACATCCACTAATGGGCTGGGGCCAGAGACAAAGGTGGGTCGAGTAACAGATGTGACTCTTACTTTTCTACAGGATACTATTTTAGTCAAGAGGTTTCTGAAGGTATCCAAATTTTGCAATGCAATTCTCCAGCCAAAGAATGTTTACAAAAATGTATATATTTGGAAGATGTATGCATAAAGGTGAATCTAGTAGTGAAAATAGCATACATAATGCATTATATTATGGGAAATTGCTGGCAAAAATGTGTTGATTAGTCAACACTGAATACAGAAATGTGTTTATTAGGAGAAATTCAAACGACAATGCTGAAGAACTTTCATGAGGATCTGTTTGTAAAAAAAATTCAAATTACTGCAGAAATCTGGAGAACTCAATTTGAGATTGGAAAAATGAGAAACAGAGAGAAGCAAATTGGGCATATCCTTCCGCCCTACTGGTACATATAACAGGAGTCAGAGAAACTGAGGATCAAGCAGAGGACCAAAGTCACAGGCAGAGCTCATGATGGAGTTATCTCGGGCTGGCTAGCAAGGCCTTCTATAGGGGGAGCACCTCTGGGGTGCTTGCCGATCTTTGTATGCCATACCTCCAGTAGCTTGAGATGACAAAGAGATACATTCTCTCCCAATCATGCTGAGGAGAAGCAGAAGGGCAAAGCTGGGGGAAGTGCCTTTCGGCTGTGCTCGAGAAGAATCAAAAGATATCTTTGTCAGCTAAAGGCCTCGAAGCTAAGAGCAAGCCAGCAACTCAGAGCAAATATCCGAATTTATTGGTGAGCATCCCAAGCCCTCTAGCAAATGGTTCCTTGGCTTACATTAGGTTTATTGCTTTTCACATGGAAAAGAAATGAGGGGGGCTGGGGAGTGAAGAATTAAGGGAGGGGACAGCTCTGTCCACAGAGCTGTTTTTTACACATAGTCCCTGTGGGCAATGCTGTGAAATCTCTCTCGAAGGAGAAAGTAGAGAAGCAACTTTAATCACCAGTTATTGATGTTTAAAAACAACACTCTAACTCTCCTCATTGCTGTGAGCAATGCTTAGTGTGTGTGTGTGTTTGTGTGTGTGTGTGTGAAGGGGAGGGTGCTGTATACTCAGTCAGACTAGTGGTCCATCTAGCTCAGTACTGTCTTCACTAACTGGTTGCAACTCTCCAGAGTTTCAGACAGGAGATACTCCCAGTCCCTACATGGAGAGGCCAGGGAGAGAACCGGGCACCTCTTGCATGCAAAACAAATGCTCTACCACTGATTTAAGGCCTTCCCCACAAACAGAGAGAGGGAGACAGATGGATCTAGATGCTTCCTGGAAGGGGTTTTAATATTTTAAATGGGTCCTAGGCAAAAGGTTTTTTAAAAAACAGAGACCTTCCCCAGAAATAGTGAATCTGGATGAAAATGGGGGACAAATACGGGCTACCTCCTTGATGCCAACAACTCTAACCATCAGCATTCCCATTACAGGTCACTGGCATGCACTACAGCAAAGAGAAGGGAACTCAGAAGCAATCGTCCCAAATGGCTCTATGCATCTCACCATTCCATTGTGTCAGAAGAGCCTGGACAGGAGCAGCAGCCATGTCATTCAGAAAATTCCCCAGAGCATTCAGGAATCAGGGGACACAGCTGGGTTAACACAGAGACATACAGCCCAGCTGCCCAGACCTTGTTATACACTCCAGGGTGGCCCTCTCATGCGTGATCATACCATGTGTGATGGATGGTTTACTCTGGGCAAACCTGGCTTTTATCAACAACAGAGTAGGGGATCAGTTGACCGGCATCCCAGATTCTGAAATTCAGGAGGTCAAGAAGATGAAGCAATAGCTTTGATGTAGCTAGCCCTCCTTGTCCCCTCTGTGTCCCACCTCCTTACCACCCTCTACCAACCACCATAGGGATGGCACACATACTCTTCACCCCCCTTTCCTTGACACAATATACATTTATCAGACACAACCCCACATCCCTCCCTCTGGTCTCCCAAGCAGGGCACAGTTACATGTTGGGTCAATGGGTCCCTCTCACTCCAGTAGAATGAACTACTCCCTCTGTCTCTCACCACCCTGGAAATGGTGAGACTGAACATGTGCCCAGTCTTTACTCTTCACAATATGTAACAATATGAAAGAGTCACTAGAGACAGCCTGAGTGGGTTTGTGCTTCCTGGGAGGAGAGAGGAATAATAAAAGTAACATATACTGCCACTCACCATCCAAGTCTATGCTCCAACCGCAAACACAGAAGAACAAGAATCAGAGATTTTATGGAGAAGTACAGGAAGAAATTGATCACACACCAAAAGAAGATGTGCTGAGAATCATGGGGAACTGGAATTAGGGAACAGAGAAGAACTAGGAATTGTGGGGAAATGGGGCTTAGGAGATAGAAATGCAGCAGGAGAAAGACTGACTGAATTCCGTGAAGCCAATAATTTGTTTCTTGCAAACACATTCTTTGAGCAACCAAAAAGACGACTGTACACAGAGACATCACCAGATGGTCAATATAGGAATCAAATTGATTATATAATTGGTAGCAGCAAATGGAGAAGTTTCATACTTTCTGCAAAAACAAGACCAGGAGCAGACTGTGGTACAGATCATGAAGTGGTCATATTGAAAAGTCAGAGTAAAGCCAGAGAAGAACAACAAAGCAATCAAAATGCCAAAACACAATTTAAATAACATCCCAGAAAAATATAAAGATCAAATAAGGAACATATTTGAGGCTTTAAACCTAGCTGATAGAGAACCAGAAGAAATATGTATTGGAGACATTATCAGGGAAGGATGTGTTGAGGAAATTTCAAATGGCAAAGAATGCCCACTGCTCACCTCAAAGCACCCGGGCAGGAGTGCGAGCTGAGATAGAATCCTAATTATTCATTTGGCTAAGAGCCACCCAGATATCAAGTAAGACACAGACAACTTCTTGATCAAAAAGGGCTTTCACACTCACACGGGCACAACAGCCTGGCAAGGATGAGAGCAACTCTTTATTGTTCAGCATGACAATATATAGTATTCTGAAACGTACTATCAATAAACAAAATGTAACTAAAACAAGAGAAAAGTAACAGGCCTAAGCTACATATCACTTGCTACATATCAAAGTCAGGAAGTTTCTCTTTGAAAATCAGAACCCATGTCCATCTCATCCTGAGATAAGGAATGGTATGTTGGGGTGAAGTAACACTTTGGGGCACCATAAACGAAAGACACATATACAAAGAGATACATATGGCCCTGAGAACTATCCTCAAGGAATATTCTATTACATACTTCTAAAGGGATATTGACACATTGGGGGAGACTGTAGTCATTTATTATGGAGGAAAACAGCATGGCATGAAAGGGGGTGAGAATACACAGAGTACAGGAAAATAAAACAGTCAAGGACAGCTGAATGATTATCTTGTCCGGAACATTGTTGCAGCCTGGCAGGCACCATATCACGTACGTTCCCACAGTGAAGAAACGAAACTTAAAGAGTGCTTTCCTGCCAGTTGGGCCCATGATGCTTTGTAACTTTGGTTCTACTGTTTTGTTGTGCCATTGGGTTAAGACTTAACTGAGGCCTTACCCTGACATTGTCCCAACAATTCCCCCCTTCCAGCGCTATTAGACGTCCTGCGTCTAATAGATAGCTGCTTCATCCTCCTCCGGCCATGGCGCCTCATACATTAAGCGAAAAGTCATATCTTGTAAAGCCAACTCCGTTACCGAAAGAAGCTTTTTTAGACATGCCGCAGTGCACTTGGCGCAACAAATGGAGAACGTGGAAAAAAGGCTAGGCAAACATTGGATGCAACAACAGCAAACAGCTATAGCGCATATTCCAAAGATGATGTAAGTCAGTATTTTATGCCAGCTGGGCCAGCTGTCAAACCACTCAGCGACATTAGGAAGGAGGGAAGATTCCTTGATTTTTTCAACATCGTTATACACCTTATCAAGGTGGTTTAGATGTTGCAAAACATCAGCTTTTGTGTCAGTGATGGATGTGCAGCATTCAGTTCCAATTAACGCGCATATGCCGCCTGAACTTGCCAACAGGTAGTCTATGGCTAACCTATTCTGGAGGGCAACCGTTCTAATTTGCCCCTGTTCATTGGTCAGGTCCCTGATGGAGACTGTGGTGTCATTTAGGAAATCCTCAAAGGAATTGGACAATTTTATTAAGTCCATATAGTTTTGCCCTGCCCCATACTGTGGAAAGAGGCCCCTGAGCACCGCTTCCCCTGCCTTTCTCCGGTTTCGATGTCGGGCCACCGGGGGGTTATTTGTTACGTGGAGTCCAGGGACCACCCTCCCCAAGGTGCAGGTCCAACTGTCTCCTTTTGGCAGATTTCGTAGTGCCTGATGACCGCACAGCCACCAGAGACCTTTCGGGGTAGGTCTTGTCTGTAGATGAAACAAGAAAGGGAATAATTCCAGGTTGGGGGAATCTTGGGACAAAAATGTGTACCATGCCTGCAGCCAGGTGGTGTTTTTCAGGAGACCTGCATTAAGAAAATGAGTATCGTTGAAGATTCCCATTTATTTGGCTCCAGTTGGCTTATAGTGAAACGGCAGTGCATACCAGAATAAGCCTTTGGCTTGCTGCTTATGCAAATTTCCCCCTGTAATGGGCCGCTGGTTTCCAAGGGCCCATCCAATTCTTTGGCGGGCATTCATCGCAAAAAAGTGGGGATCTCTTCAAGGGAGAGAGGTGTGCCTATTAGGGGGACTTCTGCCGCTCCGTGTGTGGGTGTGTGTGCACACACGTAGCATGTGCCGTTTTTTGGTGCCGTGGCTTCTAAAAGGGAGAGGAAGACATTGGCCTTCCAGCTATCTCCTTGATAGACTGGAGGAGGTGGCGAGGGTTGATAAACAAAGGTGGGTTCCTCCGGGGAAGACTGGTATCTGGCCGTGAGTCCCTTCTCTCTTACCTCCCTCAAGATGTTGTAACATGTGGTATGTTCTAGCCCAATGCAATACTTTGGTTTGGGAGCTCCTTTCTCCCTATAGGTAAACATGGCATATTCCTGAACCACCGAGAAGGCATCCATGTTTGTAGGGCAAGGAGAATATCTGGCTAGTCCCCTTGGCCTAACACAACCCAGGGCCAAATGGACCGCCCATGCCACTTCCGCCTGCACACAGTGTGTAACTTCAGGGCCCAAGTACCTGTGCTGGAACACCACTGCTGCTTTCTGACACCTGGTTTTCCATCCGGCAATATCAACAACAAAGGATTGGTTGTGCGTCTGAAAGATGCGATACATGTATGGGTCGGGACATTCTCCTGGGACCTTTGGGTCAGGGAGTCCCATTTGGGTCCCTGCCGGGGGCATGTTATAATCAGGTGTGGTACAAATCTTTATTCCGTCCGGGCAACAGAGGGGTGTAACTGAAAACAGTCCTGCATACATGAGGAAAGTCAGAGTCACTGCTTTCGGAGCCAGGAGGTGGCTGCTGTCTATCATGGCTCTGCGTCACGGAAGGGAACGGTGGTGGGTGCCCACAAATCAGTCACTGGATCTCGTCGTAAATGCAACTTCGGCACTATCCGGGTTTCCGAGGTGAGCAGCTCCGACTCTTTTCCGGGACTGGGGTCTGGCTCGACAGGAGGGCTGAAATCCGTCATGGCTGGCTTGACATGTGAATGGTGGATCCACGACTTTTGGCCCTCCAAGGAACACTGCCGACTGGGTAGTTAGCAAAACTTGGTGTGGACCCGTGTATCTCGGCTGGAGCAGAGTTGACTGGGTAAACTTCTTGGCCCACACGATGTCTCCGGGCTGAAATGGATGGACCTGCTCCTCCAGCGGAACGGTCTGCGAGTACCGGGCCGTGCACCACAGCTCTTGCAACCTGCTATGTAAGGAAAGAAATTGAGAAGTTGTCATGTGGTTCCCCCCCAGAAGGGAAACATCTGGATTTGGCAAGGCCCCACCCTTGGAGGGCGGATGCCCGAATACCAATTCATACGGTGACAACCCCAGAGCCCTGGTGGGCCGAGTACGCATGTGAAACAATACAAGAGGAAGCACCTGTGGCCACTTTAACCCTGTTTCCTGTGTGTATTTAGACAAATATGTCTTAATTTCCTGAATTTGTCTCTCGGTCTTACCTGAAGACTGGGGGTGGTAAGGGGTGTGTAGGAGGGGAGAAATGCCTAATCCCTCTTCTACATGGGTCAGTACTTGCCCTGTGAAGTGTGTCCCTCGGTCCGAGTCGATAGTTTCAGGCACTCCGAACCTGGGAATGACTTCCTTTAGGAGGAGCCTCGCAACGGTTAGGGCAGTAGTGTTGGTTGTGGGGTAGGCCTCCACCCATGAGGTGAGGGTGCAAATGATTACAAGAAGATGCTTCTTACCCATGGCCTTTGGTAGGTCTACAAAATCCATCTGTAGGTGTTGGAAGGGGGCAGCGGCTCTCGGGTGCCCCCCTTTCGGTGCCCTATTGGGCCGAGCTGGTCCGTTTGCTTGGCATAGGTGGCATGCTTTCACAACTGCTGTACATGCTGCCTGGGGGCGTACCAGTATCTTGTGACTGTGTCTACTAGGGCATGAGTCCCGTAATGCCCCCCTTTTGGTGATGCCAAGCCGCTGCCACTGGGTAAGAGGAGTGAGGAAGACATGCTCTTCCGTCGGGCATGATCCATAAGCTGTTGCAGTGGTTGGCTCCCAGCGCTTCCCATTTCTGTACCTCTTTGGTGGTCACGCAGGTGCTGTCTGCTGGGCGGAAGTCATCAGTAACGAGGGCTAGCGTGGGGAGGGCGAGCGGCAGTAGGGCTGCTTCCTTAGCCACCTGGTCAGCTAGAGCATTGCCCAAAGTCACTGGATCTTGCTCCTTCGTGTGTGCCCTGCAATGTACGACCGCCACTTCGGTCGGCAGCTGCACTGCATCCAGGAGCTTCTGCACTAGGGATAAGTGTTGTATGGGCTTCCCTCCCACGGTCAGGAATCCCCTGTATTTCCAGAGGTGGATGTGACAATGAATTACTCCAAACGCATACCTGCTGTCGGTGTAGATGGAAACGGTCTTACCCACTGCTAACTGACAGGCTCTTGTCAGCGCGTACAGCTCGGCGGCCTGTGCTCCCCATCATCCTGGTAGGGAAGCCGCTTCCACCGGTTCCCACTGGTTAGTGATGGCGTATCCCGTGTATCAGATCCCATCCTTGTAAAATGAGCTCCCATCAGTGAAAAAGACAAGATCTGGGTTAAGCAAAGGCTCGTCAGACAGGTTTTGTCTTACTTGCAGAGTGGTGTTGATGACAGCCACGCAATCATGGTCGTCTGGAGGCGCAGGCAAATCGGGAAGCAGGGTAGCAGGATTAAGGGGGCCGCATCTTTCAAACGTCAGATTAGGGTCCTCTAGGAGTTCTGCCTCTAGCTGCTGCTGGCGTTGTGCTGAGAAAACCTGTGTGGTTCCCCTCCTGAGTAATGCGGACAGAGCATGAGAAGTCCAGATGACGGTGTTGTGTCCTAAAGTGAGGCTCTTGCTCTTCCGAACCAGCAGTGCTGCAGCCATGAGCGTGCGTGTGCAGGAGGGGGTACCCTTCGCTACACTGTCTACTTGCTGTGAATAGAAGGCAACTGGGAGATGGTTGGGACCCCATTTCTGTGTTAGGACTCCGCTGGCCACTCCTTCTCGCTCATGCACGAATAGCTGGAAAGGTTTGGAGTAATTGGGCGGTTTCAGAGACATAGAGATGGCCACGCTCTCTTTTAACCACTCAAATGCCATAATAGAATCGGGGTCCCATGTGAGAGGATCTGTGGCTTTCTTCGCAGTGAAGGCGTGTAGGGGCTTACAGAGTTCCCCGCATGACAGCAGCCACTGCCTACAGAAGCCGATTATGCCAAGGAACCCCCGTAGCTGCTTCTTGGTGCAGGACAGCAGACATTGCTGGATTGCCGCCACCCTGCCGGGGTCCATATGTCTGCCTTCTGGGGTGAGGAGAAAACCCAGATACTTAACCTTCTGTTTGGCCCACTGTATCTTCTTGGGGTCTACTTTGTGTCCCCGGGAGTGTAGGTAGAGTAAAACTCCTTACCGTCCTTCCGCAATCTGTCAGCCACTGCATTGGTTAATAAAACATCATCCATGTACAGCACCACACTGGATCCTTCTGATGGGCTGAAGTCCTCCAGGTCGCCCTTTAGGCACTGGCTGAATATTCCTGGAGAGTCGCAGTAGCCCTGTGGAATTTGGGTCCAGATGAAACTGCGGTGGTCCCAGGTGAACCCGAACAAGAACTGCGAGTCTGGGTGCAAAGGGATGCTAAAGAAAGCATTTTTCAAATCAATTACGGTGAACCACCGGGCGTCCCATGGTATTTGGCTCACAATAGTGGCTGGATCTGGAACTACTGTGTGTAGAGGAACTACATACTTATTCACGGTGCGCAAGTCCTGGCAAAACCTCCACTTGACTGGGTCTCCTGGTTTCTTGGGGGGTTTCTTTATGGGTAAGATCGGGGTGTTGCAGGGCGTGCGCTGTGGGCGTATGATCCCTTCTTGTATGAACCCGTCTATGATGGGCCGTATGCCTTCCCTTGCTTCTAAAGACAATGGATACTGTTGGATGCAAGGCGGGGGGAGCAATAGTTTTACCTGTATCCGGACAGGTTGTACTGATTTCAACAGTCCCACGTCAGTGTCTTTGGTTCCTCACAATGATGGGGGCAAATCGCTCAAGTCCTCGGGCAAAGTTAGATCTCCTAAGGGGGCCGTTGATTCCCTTATCCCAAACACACTGAGGAGTAATCCCACCCCCCCAGGAGTGCAGGTTAAAGTAGCCTCAAGTTGACAAAGCATATCATGTCCCATTAGGGAGATGGGACAGGCACTGGAAAACAGAAATTTATTTATTTATTATTTATTTATTTATTTAATTTCATTTATAAACCGCCCTTAGCCAATGGCTCCCTGGGCGGTGTACAACATACAATAATAACAATAATCAACAACAATCGCAAGATATAAAATACAGATACATAATAAGACTACCTAATGTTAAAGGTAATTAAAACATTAAAATACATAGAAATGAATTAAAATGCCTGGGAGAATAGGAAGGTTTTGGCCTGGTGCCGAAAGGATAACAGAGTAGGCGCCAGGCATACCTCCTCGGGGAGACTATTCCATAATTCGGGGGCCACCACATGAAACACATGATCAAACATTTTCCCTTCATGCTCGACTCGCAATGGCTTCGTTACATACAATGCTTGTGGGACCCCACCCATCCCCATTGGTAGCTTGAAATCCTTTGTGAGCCACGCATGTGGCACCCTATCCAGGAGGGAATAGGTCGCCCCGGTGTCTACGAGAAAGGAGAACTCAACACCCTCGACCCACATTGTCAGGAGCGGCTCGGTCGTCGCAGAAGACAGGGAAAGAAAGGTGCCGGCCAGAGACAACAAGGCAAGCATTCCCCAATCCCCTCCGGCGCTGGGCAGCTGTTCGTTAGATAGTCATGGTTGAGGGGGACGACGTGGTGTTGCTCCCAGCTGGTTCCATGCGGCCGGTGTCAGTTGCCGCGGTGGCTGTTGTTGCTGAGTTGGCGCGCTTGGTGGTGGCGGGGGAGGCAGTGCACTGGTGTCTGAAAAACTAAAAGAGTTATCATACCCGTCTTGGCTTTTGATACCATTGACCATGGTATCCTTCTGGAGAGGCTCGCAGAGCTGGGAGTTGGTGGTACTGCCTGGCAGTGGTTCCGCTCCTACTTGGCAGGTTGTCTCCAGAAGCTAGTGCTTGGGGAACATTGCTCGACACCGTGGGTTCTCCAATGTGGAGTCCCGCAGGGGTCGGTCTTGTCTCCCATGCTTTTTAACATCTACATGAAGCCATTGGGTGCGGTCATCAGGAGTTTTGGAGTGTGCTGTCATCAGTATGCTGATGACATGCAACTCTACTTCTCCTTTTCATCCTCCTCAGGTGAGGCTGTCAATGTGCTGAACCGTTGCCTGGCCTCGATAATGGACTGGATGAGAGCTAACAAACTGAGACTCAATCCAGACAAGATTGAGATGCTGTTGGTGCGGGGTTTCTCTGATCAGACGCTGGATATATACCCTGTCCTGGACGGGGTTACACTCCCCCTAAAGGAGCAGGTTCGTAGTCTGGGAGTTCTTTTAGATCCTTCCTTGTCACTGGAGGCTCAAGTAGCCTCAGTGGCACGGAATGCGTTCTACCATTTCGGTTGGTAGCCCAGCTACGTCCCTATCTGAGCAGGGAGGACCTTACATCAGTGGTACATGCTCTGGTAACCTCGATATTGGATTACTGCAATGCGCTCTACGTAGGGCTGCCTCTGAAGACAGTTCTGAAGCTACAGCTAGAGCAAAACGCGGCCGCCAGATTGATAACAAGGACCAAGCGGTCTGAACACATAACACCTGTTCTGGCCTGCTTGCACTGGCTTCCAATTTGCTTCCGGGCCAGATTCAAAGTGCTGGTTTTGACCTATAAAGCCTTATACGGCGCGGGACCACAATACCTGTTGGAACGCCTCTCCCAATATGAACCTGACCGTCCACTGCATTCTACATCGAAGGCCCTCCTCCGAGCTCTGACCCACAGAGAGGCTCGGAGGGTGGTAACAAGAACTAGGGCCTTCTCTGTGGTGGCCCCCGAACTGTGGTACAGTCCCCCCAATGAGGTGCGCCTGGCGCCGACGCTGCTGTCTTTTCGGCGCCAGGTTAAAACCTTCCTCTTTTCTAGGGCAGTGTCATGGCCCCATCAGAGAACTCCTCAGATGAGGACGACTCGGGAGTAACAGCAGCGGACCCAGGAGCAGCAGGAGACATGGAGGAGCCTCCTGAGAATCCAGCTCCTTCTGCCCCTCAGCTGCAGAGCACCCCAGGGACAGCAGAGGCCCTGCAGCCAGACACAGACAGTGAACAGGATACTCCCCCCTCACCTGCAGAACGTAGACAGCAGAAGGTCAGGCAGAAGAGAGGCAGGCCTGTCTCCTTAAGGCCCAAACGCTGAGGACTCACACCTGCTGTCAACCTTGCTCTTTATAAGGCACACCTTGGCTGCAGCTTGTTGCTGACTGCAACGTCAGGTGTGGCTTGTGTGTTCCTAGTTTCCTGGCACCCTCTTTCGGACTGACCCCTTGGCACTTGATCCCGGACCTCTACTGACCTCGCTTCTGGACTCGGCAAGTACGCTTCGGACAAGCCTGGCCCTTATCAGCTCCCCTCCTCCTAGACCTGGCAGATTTATGACCAGACTGCTGGCTAAGGACTTTGCTTCCCTGCCAACCACCCAGGAATTTCCAGCCCCCCACCGGCACTGCTAATGCAGTGTAGAGCTGACAGGCTTTTAATTTAACTTAATTTAATTTTAAAATGTGCTGTAATTGTTTTTAGATCTTTCATTCTCTGTATTTCGCTGTATGTTTTATTGGATTTTATTGATTTGTTGTTCACCGCCCAGAGAGCTATGCTAGTGGGGCGGTATAAAAATTTAATAAATAAATAAATAAATATAATAAATAAATAAATAAAATAAAATCTCCTGCTGCCAGCGGGCAGTCCCGTTTGTAATGCGACAGGTCTCCACATCGGAAGCACCCCCTTCCCCCGCCTCCTCCTGCCCATGTCTGCCTTGTCTGTGCTCTGCCTTGTCCCTGCTGGTTCCGACCCCTCCCTCCTCTAGGGAAACGAATCCCTAGACCACCGCGTATGGCCGTGGCCAGCAGTTGATACTGCTCTTTCTTCTCCTTTTTCTTCCCCTTCTCCTTCTCGTTTTCCCAAACCACATCTGCCACCTCCAGAATTGCAGTGATCGGCTCCACTCCCCACCCTGGCCTGAAATGTTGGAAATAGTCTCTGATGTAGGGCAGCACCTGGTGAACGAAAGACGCGACCAGAGACGGCTGATCCTCCGGCTTTTCTGGATTCAGATTGGTATGGCTTCTGGCCCCCTCCAATAACCTCGTCCAAAATTTTCATGGGGGCTCAGTGGTTTCTTGTTTAATAGCCATAAATTTGGTTTGATTAGGAGGTTTTTGAGACATTTGTTTTAGGTGGGAAAGGAGCCGCTCTCTGATATCCGTAAGTTGGGTCCTTCTCTCTCCTGTCCAGTCATTACCTGTCCAAGTTGTGGCTTCGTCAGTGCGTCTGTCCCATGACCTCTGGTTGGTCAGGTCCTCGACTGCCCAAGCTGTTTCGAGAGCCCAAAGTCTGCTGCACTCCTCACCTGTTAGTACTCGGTCCAGGAGGTAGTTGACGTCGCTGTAAGTGGGATTGTGGCTCACGAACAGTCTGTGCAAGAGACTCTGGATTTTCCTGGGTTTTTCTTCAAACGTACCTTCCAGTAGGCTCCATTCCTTGAGATCCCATTCCAGCCATGCCTTGTGTTCCGCCAGGGCAACATGTTGCAGTAGCCCTTGGGCGTCTAGGTAACGCTGGTCATGGACTACCAGGGGGAGCATCGCACTTGCCCCGTCTGCTCCTCTGGGCGTACCAAATGTGCACGAAAGCTTGGGAGTGGCTGGGGGTTTTGGGTCATGGGATCGCAAGCGCATTCTCTGGTCCTCAGGAACCCCCCCGACCCTGGCTTTTCCTCTTTCTTAGGGAGGTCTGGTTTGACCTCGGATGCATGCCTAAACGGAAATCCGTCAACCTGCGTATCCGGGTCGTCCATCTGTCCCTGCGGGGACCTGCCATCCTGAGGAGGTGGTGGCGATGGGGCAGATGGAATAATGGATCGGCAAATTACCTGCCGTCTAGGTGGGTCGTCGGCAAAACAGCCAGGGGGGGTTCATTTCCAGAAACAGACCTTCCAATCATTACCTTTATGCCAGTCCATTTCTGTGCTCCTGCTTGCCACAGGAGCCAGAAATTGGAGTGCCTGGGGTGGTCCATGTCTATCCGTTTTCTTACCCCGGATAAGCAAACGGCATCAAAGGATCCATCCCGAGGCCATCGGTGTTCAGGGCCCCCGACCACGGTCATCCGTGTCCATTCATTGACACATAACTTTACCATGGTTTTCTTCCTCATACCTGTCTTGATTGGCAAACATCCTTCAACCCAGAACCTGCACATAAGACTCAAAGGGGTTACAGCATCAGCATTGTTACACATTTTACTGTGCGTTTGACCCATGATATCTGGTGGGATAATTCTCGGCTATGCCTTACCCCGTAGGATCGGTGGTTGACTCTGACACGGACGGGAGAGAAATCTCTCCTGGCGCCTGACCGTGTGTGCACAGAGCTTTCCCATGGAACCCAGGGAGCGCACTTGATCCCGGACGAGCCCCCAATTTGTTGAGGAAATTTCAAATGGCAAAGAATGCCCACTGCTCACCTCAAAGCACCCAGGCAGGAGTGCGAGCTGAGATAGAATCCTAATTATTCGTTTGGCTAAGAGCCACCCAGATATCAAGTAAGACACAGACAACTTCTTGATCAAAAAGGGCTTTCACACTCACATGGGCACAACAGCCTGGCAAGGATGAGAGCAACTCTTTATTGTTCAGCATGACAATATATAGTATTCTGAAACGTACTATCAATAAACAAAATGTAACTAAAACAAGAGAAAAGTAACAGGCCTAAGCTACATATCACTTGCTACATATCAAAGTCAGGAAGTTTCTCTTTGAAAATCAGGACCCATGTCCATCTCATCCTGAGATAAGGAATGGTATGTTGGGGTGAAGTAACACTTTGGGGCACCATAAACGAAAGACACATATACAAAGAGATACATATGGCCCTGAGAACTATCCTCAAGGAATATTCTATTACACACTTCTAAAGGGATATTGACACATTGGGGGAGACTGTAGTCATTTATTATGGAGGAAAACAGCATGGCATGAAAGGGGGTGAGAATACACAGAGTACAGGAAAATAAAACAGTCAAGGACAGCTGAATGATTATCTTGTCCGGAACATTGTTGCAGCCTGGCAGGCACCATATCACGTACGTTCCCACAGTGAAGAAACGAAACTTAAAGAGTGCTTTCCTGCCAGTTGGGCCCATGATGCTTTGTAACTTTGGTTCTACTGTTTTGTTGTGCCATTGGGTTAAGACTTAACTGAGGCCTTACCCTGACATTGTCCCAACAGATGCAAAAAGACAATACCTCTAGTTAAAAAGAGAGAAAGACCTCAATGGATGACTGAAGAAACCCTTAAAATGGTTAAAGACAGAAGGAAAGCAAAATCAAAGGAGATAGAAACACGGTTTGAATCCTAAATGCAACAATACAATGACTAGGCACAAAGAGAACTATTACAATAGGAGAGGACAACAAAAAGGATAGAACAAGAGCCCTATCTGAGGCTTTAAACTTAGTTGACAGAGAACCAGAAGAATTATGGACTGAAGTCAGAGACATTATCAGGAAAGAATGCAAAAAGAAAATACTTCTAGTTAAAAAGAAAGACCTCAACGAGTGACAGAAGAAACTCTTAAAGTGGTTAAAGAGAGAAAGAAAGCAAAGGCAGATAGAAACACAGTCAGAACCCTAAATGCAACAATGCAGTGAATAGTAAGTAGGGACAAAGAGAACTATTACAATTGTCAATGTATAGAAATAGAAGAGGACAACAAAAGGGTAGAACAAGAGCCCTGTTCCAAAAGATTAGAGAAATTAAAGGGAAATTTAAACCAAGAGTAGGCATTTTGAATAATCAACAGAGGAGCACACTGACTGACCGACATAAAATAAAAGGAAGAGGCAAGAAATACACTGAAGAACTCTATAAAAGAGATGAAAGAATGACAGATTAATTCATAGAGGAACTGTATGATAAAGAACCAGAAATTTTAGAATGTGAGGTGAAAGCTGCTCTTAAGATACTTGGAAGAAACAAATCACCAGGAACAGATGGCATACTAATAGAATTGCTACAAGCCACTGAGAATGAATCTGTCCAATTTTTGACAAATATTTGTCAACAAATATGGAAAACTAAACAATGGTCCACAGACTGGAAGCGTTCAATATATATCCCAATTCCAAAGAAAGGGGATCCCAGGGAATGCAGTAATTATCCAACTATTGCCTTAATATCCCATGCAAGTAAAGTAATGCTCAAGATTCTACAACAAAGGCTCTTAGCATACGTGGAGCGAGAAGTGCCAGATGTCCAAGCTGAATTTAAAAAGGGAAGAGTACCAGAGATCTTCCCGCAAACACATTGGATAATGGAACAGACAAAGGAATTTCAGAAGGAAATCACCCTGTGCTTTATGGATTACAGCAAAGACCTTGACCTTGTAGATCATGAAAATCTATGGAATGCTTTAAAAGAAATGGGGGTGCCACAGCAACTCCTTCCCCTTGGCAAGAGGCTACTGTAAGGACAGAATATGGAGAAATCGATTGGTTCCCAAACGGAAACAGTGTAACACAGAGGTGTATTTTATCACCCTATTTGTTTAATCTATACGCAGAACACATCATACACAAAGTGGGATTGGACCAAGATGAAGGAGGTGTGAAAACTGGATAGGGAAATATCAATAATTTAAGATATGCAGATGATACCATACTACTAGCAAAACCACTAATGGTTTGAAACGAATGCTGATGAAAGTTAAAGAGGAAAGAACAAAAGCAGGACTACAGCTGAACATCAAGAAGACTAAAGTAATGACAGCAGAAGATTTATGTAACTTTAAAGTTGACAACGAGGACATTGAACTTGTCAAGGATTATCAATACCTTTGCACATTCATTAACCAAAATGGAGACAATAGTCAAGAAATCAGAAGAAGGCTAGGATTGGGGAGGGCAGCTATGAGTGAACTAGAAAAGGTCCTTGAATGCAAAGATGTATCACTGAACGCTAAAAGTCAGGATCATTCAGACCATGGTATCCTGATCTCTATGTATGGATGTGAAAGTTGGACAGTGAAAAAAGCAGATAAGAGAAAAATCAACTCATTTGAAATGTGGTATTGGAGGAGAGCTTTGCGCATACCTTGAACGCCAATAATTGGGTGTTAGAACAAATTAAACCAGTCACTAGAAACTAAATCACTAGAAGCTAAAATGATGAAACTGAGGTTATCATACTCTGGACACGTAATGAGAAGGCATGATTCACTAGAAAAGATAATAATGCTGGGGAAAACAGAAGGGATTAGAAAAAGAGGAAGACCAAAGAAGAGATGGATTGATTCCATAAAGGAAGCCAGAGACTGAACTTACAAGTTCTGAACAGGGTGGTTTATAACAGATGCTACTGGAGGTCGCTGATTCATAGGGTCGCCTTAAGTTGTAATCGACTTGAATGCATGTAAGAACAACCACCTACTGCCACTGGTCTAAGGATATAGAGGACACTAATCGAGAAAGCTCTGTACAACTTTTATTTAAAGAAAAGGTATGTTGGTTTCTAAAGCACAGTTTATCTGACGCTCTAAGCAACCCTACTGTCTTGAAACAAGCATTAGCCCCACGCAGTGAATCCTCACTCTAGGGGACAGTAGGCTTTGCAGACTTAGGACTGCTGTTGTCCGGAAATGCAACTCCTGATCAATATTTGTTGTTCTTGGATCTGTTTAATGTTTAATGGAGAGCATACATTTCTCAAAATGCCCTGACTTATTTAAATGATAGACCAATGCAAATATCTTGCCCTTCTTCTTCAGAGAGTCACCTCTGAATGTAAGGTAAGTATCAAATTAACTTGTTCTTCTGACATTGCTGTGACAGAGATTTGCCTGTATTTAGTGTCTGTAGGCAAAGTAAGACCCTGGACTCCTCTGGGAGAATGGACTGGATATAAATAGAATCATAGAATTGGACAGTTGGGTCATTGGGTCCAAGCCCCTGCTCAGTGCAGGAATTGTACTAATGATGATTTATTTATTTATTTATTTTAATAATTTATACCCCGCCCTAGTTCATAGAATTCAGAGTGGCGAACAAAAAACAATGTCCAATACAATCTAATATAAAATAATAAGAGTACAATAAAATCATTAAAAATCAATTAACTATTAAATGTTTAAAAGCTAGAAGAAACAAAAAAGTTTTTAACTGACAGCGAAAGTCCATGAGTGAAGAAGAACGTCGGATCTCTGGTGGAAGATTATTCCATAGGATGGGCGCTATGGTCGAGAAGGCTTTATTTCTAGTATTGGCACTGCGGATTATAAAGGTGGATGGGATGATGAGAGAGTGTTCGAAATGTATTCTTGTCGGTCGCTGAGGTTTAAATTCCAGAATACGATTTGATAAATATATTGGTGCTAAACCATTTAGAGCTTTAAAAGTTAATACTAAAATTTTAAACTGATGACGGAATGAGATCGGAAGCCAATGAAGTTAATAAAGAAGAGGTGTGGTGTGTGTTTGTGGACCTGCTCTGGTCAGCATTCTTGCCGTCGCTCTCTGTATCAGCTTAAGCGGGCGAAGTGATCTTGCAGATAGTCCAATATAAAGAGAGTTGCAATAGTCCAGTCTTTTTTTTTTTTTTCAATAATTTTTATTCAGATTTTCATAAAACATACAAAACAAAATCATAAAACATTCAAAGACAAAAAACAAAATCAAAAATAGTTAAACAAAAAGAAAAAAAGAAAAAAAAAACAAAAATAAAAAATAAAGAGTAAAATATTGACTTCCCATTTGTCAAAGATCAAATCAGTTATAAGTCTATAATATATAACAATCCTGTCTCTTAAGTCATATTATAAAATCACTTTCCTCCAGTAGTTATCTTACTTAATCATCAAATCTCATAAACATTACTTTATTCTTTCCACAAAAAGTCAAAGAGAGGTTTCAATTCTTTAAGAAATATATCTATCAATTTTTTTTTCCAGATAAGCATATCGATTAATCCATCTCATTACTAATTATGATAATCTTATTGTCATAACCATAGTCAAAATAAACATTTCAATTAATCCATCACATCAGAATCTGTTAGGTTCAGTAATTTCAGTAGCCATTGTTCTATTATCTCTATTAGTTCCATTTTCCATCTTCCATCTTCAGTAGTCTTGTTAAGTCCAGTAATTTCAATATCCAATCTTCCATTATCAGTATTCCATAATAATCTTGCTGTCAAAGCCATAGTCATATAGTAAGAGTCTGATGGGAATTACCTCTATCCCAAATATTTTCTTGCCATCCATTCTGAATAGGTTGCTGAAATACTGCTGTAAAATCATATCTCTGTTCTTTTTTTCAAAATACACTGGGTCATCTCTTAAAAGTTTTTCCATTGTCACATGGCTGCAGTTAATTCCATAGATTTTCTCTATATTGGGCTCCATCACATCATTCCAGTCCAGAAGATAATCCATGCCATTGATAACTTTATCTCTAGAATCTTCATTAATTTCTTCAGAGATAACATTGAGTTCCAAACAATAGATTTTATTTCTAAAGTCCATAGACTCCAAATCTTGTTCCTGTTCCACGTTTGTTCCAATCTCCGGGATCTCCTCTCTCACAGGGACCCCTATTCCAGTCTCCAGGGTCTCCTCTCTCACAGGGACCCCTGTTCCAATCTCCGGGGTCTCCTCTCTCACAGGGACCCCTTCCAGGGTCACCTCTCTCACAGGGACCCTTATATCTTTAATCTCCTGCTTCATTTTACTCAATTCAATTTTCGTTATCTCAATCTCATCCATTATTTTCTGAAACATAGTTATTTCCAGATTCTCAGCCACTTTCTTAATTGCCATTTTAAAAGAAAAATATAGGAAAACCACTTCTTATTTCAGCAACAATTGGGTTAATACTCCAAACTTGGTGACATCACAGTATAAACAGAGCAGACAGCCTTATCTCTCCAATAGTTAAGTAAACAAAATGCAGTTCCCAGGATCGAAACAATTAATGGCAATCGTCAAGAAACAGATTCGTCAAAATAAAATAGACCAAAAAGAGAGTAGTCTCAAAACAGTATAATATTTTTCAAAATAAAAATCTGGAATAGAAATCCCTCTTCTGTGTATATCTTTAGAATGCAAATCCAGGACAGCTTTTTGCAACAAAAACAGAGATAAGCTATTAATTAGTGCGTAGCAGAGAGAAGTTACGGCTCCCCAGTGAGATGTCAAAAACCGATCAATCTGGCAAATCTCTTTTAAACAGCAACAATTTAAGTCAAGTAAAAGAAAAATATAGAAAGAAGGGTGCTTGCCTGTTAGTGCGTTCTCTCTTAGAAGATAAGATGAACGTTCGCTTTAACAGATAGAGCTTGCTGTTGAAAATCCGTCCCACCTTCGTCGGCTGGACCTCGTCCCATAAATTAATGAGATCTGGTCGTCCCAACAAAAATAGGCTTTGAGGTTAATCTCTTCGTTTCTCCCTACCCGGGAGAAGTTTAATCAGTCAAAAAAAAAAGAAAAAACTGACTGATATATCTGAATAAGCTTCTTTTGAGGCAGGAGCCCGTCTCAAAAGCAGGCACAGGCTAAGTCACCCTTCCCGGAAGTCGCAATAGTCCAGTCTTGAGGTCACAAGAGCCTGTGTCACTTGCTTCAAGTCCGACATTCCTAAAAAAGGACGGAGTTGACGGACTAGTTTTAATTGAGTGAAAGCACTTCTGGATACTGTTGCAATTTGAGGTTCAAGGGTCAGAGCGGAATCTAAGATAATGCCCAAACTCCGAACTTGGGATTTCAAAGGGAGTGAGACCCCGTCTAAGGTAAGTAGGTTTTTGATTTCATGGGACGGTTTTTGTCCAATTAACAGAACCTCCGTCTTTTCTGGATTAAGTTTTAGTTTATTCCTATTAGTCCAGTTTTGTATGGCAACCAGGCATTGGTTTAAGGGACGAACCGCCTCTATGGCATCTGGAGGGAAAGAGTAGTAGAGTTGGGTGTCATCTGCGTATTGATGGTAGTGTATTCCGAATTCACGGATAATCCTTCCTAGGGGCTCCATATAAATATTGAATAACATTGGGGATAATACGGAGCCTTGGGGGACACCGTATCGTAATAGCCAAACCTTGGATGAGAAATTTTCAAGGACAACTCTTTGTAGTCTGCCCTCCAAAAAGGAGCGGAGCCATTGTAGTACCGTTCCTCGGCATCCCATACTAAAGAGGCGGTCTAGGAGAATGGTATGATCGATAGTGTCGAATGCGGCTGACAGATCTAACAAAATTAAATAAGTTAGATTTCCTCTATCCAATTCAAGTCGTAGATCATCTACCAGTGCCGTTAGCACTGTTTCGGTCCCATGTTTTGGCCGAAAACCTGATTGGAAGGAGTCATAACAATCATTAGTATCTATAAATGTTTGCAGTTGTGTGGCTATAGCTCGTTCAATAACTTTACTGATAAAAGATAAGTTAGATACTGGACGGAAATTGGTAAGAAGTGTGGGGTCAAGGGAAGGCTTCTTCAATAATGGAACTACAATTGCTTCTTTCAATGTCTGGGGAACATGGCCTTGTTGAAGTGAGGCATTGATTATCACACAGAGCCAATTCGCAAGTTCAGCTTTTGATGTTTTTATAAGCCATGAAGGGCAGACATCAAGTGAGCAATTTGTCGGTCTCATTCTAGTGAGAAGTTGGGGAATATCAACCGGTGAGATAGGTTGAAAGTTCGTAAATTGGGATGGAAGAACAGTTTCAGATGGAGTGTCACTGGATTCTGCCAATTTAGCTACATCAATTTCTGATGGAATATCATTATGTTTTGCCATTTTAATAGAGTCCAAGGTGGAGCGAATCTGATCTACCTTAGTTTCAAAGAATGTAGCAAACTCCTGGCAACGGGATTGAGAGTGGACTATATCAGAAACCGGCTGTTTAGGATGGAGGAGGCTGTTAACTATCTGAAAAAGTTGTTCTGGTTGATTTCCGGCTGAATTGATTGCAGTTGAATAGCATGCTTTTTGGGCAGCATGTCTGGCCAAAGTATAGGTTTTCACAAATTCCTTGGTTTGAGCTCGGTCGGATGGACTCCTAGTTTTTTGCCATCGGCGTTCTAACTTTCGATAGGTACGCTTCATTTCTAGCAATTCTTTGGAGAACCAGGGGACTGATTTAGATCTTGTAATTTTTAACGGGTGAAGGGGAGCCATTGAATCCATAATTTCAGTCATGATGTTGTTCCAAGAGGAGATCAAAGTGTCGATTGGAGTTCCAGTAGGGGGGCATGAATATTCCTTAAACTTTGATGCGAATAGGTCGGGATCTAACAATCTCTTAGGGCGATATAATTTAGTTGAAGTTCTAGTTTTGGGGGGTACAGGTGACACAAGAAGGTTAAAGCTAATTAAATAATGGTCAGACCATGATAGTGGGGTAGAGGTTATATTCTCTATTCAGAAATCAGAAGTACCTGTGTCTGGTAGGAAGACAAGATCTAAGATATGGCCTGCAATATGTGTTGGGGTTGAAATTAACTGTTGCAACCCCAATGTAGACATTGAGGATAGAAAGTCAAGAGCGTTACTTGAGGCAGAGGATTCTATGTGAATATTGAAGTCTCCCAAAATTAAGAGTTTAGGAGAATCCAATAGTAAACCTGCAATTAGATTGGATAAATCAAACAAGAAGCGGCTTGGTGAATTGGGAGGACGATAAATCACAAGAATCACAATGTGATTATGATGACCAAGTTTCAGACAAAGAGATTCAAAACCAGGGGAAGGCTGGAGGAAAATTCTAGATAAGGGAATAGATTTATGGTATATAAGCGCTACTCCACCACCACGGTAATCCAACCTAGGTTGGTGGTAGACAGCGTAATCAGGCGGGCATATACCAACTAAGTTGGCTCCGCCTAAATTGTTAAGCCAGGTTTCTGTTATGCAGACAATATCAGCCTGTTCATCTAGGATAAGATCATAGATTATTGAAGTCTTATTATTGACTGATCTGGCATTAAAGAGTAATATTGAGTAATCAATGCGTGTCTTTTTCTGGAGTAAGTTGTCCCTTTTGTTGATTAACTCGAGTAGGGGTTACTAGGCAACGTGAAATAATGATATCTTTAGAAGATTTGGCGATGTTTAGTCTTTTGTATTTCCCTTTGCCTAGCAGTGTTGGGATAGGCCTAACGTCAGGACTCCTTTGACGGTATGTATAGGGCGAGGTGGGTACTAACGTTATGAAGGGGTCAGAATTTGTTACACTAAAATCGGCAGTCTCTTTTGCAAATAGGCCTGGGTAATTTGCTATATGGGGATGATGGTTGACCCTTCTCTCAGGTGATTTAGTAGTTGAAAAGGAGTTCGCAAGTATTGATGAAGATTGTCAAATTAGTTCTGGTGCCTCATGTACTATTGCATCGCAAAGCATACTGGGTCTGCAGACATTTGAATAGTAAGGTGGACGTTCATTTAGAGTGCTATTAGAAGGGAGTATTTGAATTATGGGTGATGAGCCCAGTTCTGAGCCTTCCAAGTATCTGGAGCTTGTCCTTTTTGCTCTGAGGTTGGTTAATAGGTTTTGCATTTTATTAATAGCTTCACTCTGTTCAGCATCTGTGAAAGTATGGAAGCTATTTATTAATTCTTCCTCCCCTTCACATGTAAAGTCAAAAGGGGCTTCTTGAATAGCTTCAGTATTTACCAGATTAGGAGAGGATGGCAGCGAAGTGGTATTGGAGACTAAGGTGTTGAAAGTTTCAGGTTTTTGTTTTTCTTGTGAGGAGGGGGTTGGAAGAGTTAAGTTGTAATTCTGCACAATCGAATTTGTTTGTAAAAGAGAGCTGTTTGAGTTTAGCAGATTGATGGAGGGAAGCCGGTCCGGAGGTAGATCCAAGTTTCCAGGTTTTAGCAGATTATTTCTTTTGTTTAGTGGGGAATTTCCACTCCCATTTGATGGGGTTATTATATTTGTTGATAGTATTCTCTTTGTGAACAGAGGAGCAGGTTTAGCTAGATTGGAGAAATGTCTGTGGATGGAAATTCCGTAATTTCCAAGAAGTAATTTATTTGCAATTATTCGAGCTGTTACAGCAGATGATTTAAAGGTGAGTAAGACGGATGTTTTTAAGGAGGGGTTGTAGAGGAATTCCACCTTTATAATGTCGTCAGGCCATAAAGCCATTAGGCCTAATGACTGGAGTGTATAATAAACTCTGTATTTCCAAGTAGCTACTTTTCCTCTGTATCTTTGAAAAGGAAGGTTCAGTAGTACAAGCTTATTTGAGTCACATTTAAGGCACCAGCTTTCCTTTGGATTTTCTTGTTGTAAGTTCTTATTAATAATGGCAGTTTTTTCTTCATCAATCTTCGGGTCAGAACGTGTACGCATTTTTAAGATATTTGAGTTTGAGTTTGTCTTGTTTTGAAGTGAAGTATCATCATGGGTTTTGGGGGGTGTTCTCGCTGTGTGTGAGACTGAGGATCTTAACGCTGGAGTCAGTGAATTCTTTGTTTGTAATTTCGGTTGTTGTTGGACAGCAAGCAGTTGAAAAAGCTTCTGGAAGTTCATTTTTTTACTTCTTGGTGGTTTAATTTTTTTTATATTTGCAGATTTTTTCCTTTTAGGAGCAGTCCGAGTTTTCTTTGAGTTTGTAATCTTCGATATGATTGTTTTGTGTGAGGATGAGGTATAATTTAGAAATGATTTTAGTTTAGTTAGTTCTGCCAGAAACAATCTTAACAAGTTGTTAGTTTCTTCTAGGAAAGATTTGATGTTTTCCGTTTCTTTGGTCGCAATCGCAAATTGTAGCTGCAGACATTTTTGGCCTGTTAAAAGCAGTTTTTGGCCAATTAATTCCAGTTCTTTCTTTTCAATATCCTCCATAGGGCAGACAGGGGATAATTGATGATGGTGTAATCAACACTTCTGATTTGCCAGGACGGCCCCTATTTCATTGTGTTGACCAATCTCTTCAAATTATTCCCATGAATATGTGTATATTCAACCTATTAAGTTGGTCCGCTCCCGGAGGCTTATGGATCCTACAACTTTCCAGAGGGCTCTGGGAGTTTTTCCGGCTGATAGTACTGGCGCTCCTGTCGAGGCCTTGGTCGACCTGTGGAATATGGAGATGACCTGGGCCATTGACACGATCGCTCCCGTGCGCCCCCTTCGGTGCAGAACTCATACAGCACCGTGGTATACCCCAGAGCTGAGAGTGATGAAGCAAGAGAGAAGGAGGCTAGAGTGCAGGTGGAGGCGAACTCCTGACGGATGTAGTCATGCTTTGGTAAGTGCTTCCACTAAGTTGTATGTAAAGGCAGTTAGGGCGGCAAAAAAGTCTTACTTTGCTGCCACCATTAGATCATCTCTTTGCCGCCCAGTGGAGCTTTTTAGGGTGGTACGTGGACTTTTACATTCCGGCCCTCATGATACTAAAGAGACATCTGAAGCCCGCCGCAACGAGTTTGCGGAGCACTTCCAGGACAAGATCGCATGCATCCGTCGGGACTTAGACTTCCATGTTATGACAGATGAATCCATTGAAGTGTCCAGAACGTGGCCTTGTCCTTTGTTATTGTATGAGTTTCAGTTGGTGCAGCTTGAGGAAGTGGACAAGGTGCTTGGAATGGTGTGGCCGACCACATCTGCTCTAGACCCTTGCCCATCTTGGCTGGTGAAGGCTGGCAGGGCTGAAACCACCGGCTGGGCCAAAGAGGTGATAAATGCCTCATTGAAGGAGGGAGTAGTCCCTGTTAGTCTTAAGGAGGCAGTAGTGAGACCTCTTTTAAAGAAACCTTCTTTGGACCCAGATATTTTGAACAACTATAGACTGGTGGCGAATGTCCCTTTCTTGGGCAAGGTTTTGGAGCGGGTGGTCGCCGGCCAGCTCCAGGCGCTTTTGGATGAAACCGATTATCTGGATCCATTTCAATCCGGTTTTAGGTCCGGTTTTGGCACTAAAACAGCCTTGGTCGCCCTGTATGATGACCTTTGTCGGGAGAGGGAAAGGGGGAGTGTGACCCTGTTGATTCTCCTTGACTTCTCAGCGGCGTTTGATACCATCGACCATGGTATCCTTCTGGGGAGGCTTGCGGAGTTGGGAGTTGGGGGCACTGCTTGGCAGTGGCTTCGCTCCTACTTAGCGGATCGTCGCCAGAAGGTAGTGCTTGGGGAACACTGCTCGACACCCTGGACTCTCCATTGTGGAGTCCCTCAGGGGTCGGTTCTGTCCCCCATGCTTTTTAACATCTACATGCAGCCTCTGGGTGCGGTCATCAGGAGTTTTGGAGTGCGTTGCCATCAGTACGCTGATGACACACAGCTCTACTTCTCCTTTTCACCTTCTTCAGGTAAGGCTGTTGATGTACTGAACCGTTGCCTGACCGCGATAATGGACTGGATGAGAGCTAATAAACTGAAACTCAATCCTGACAAGACCGAGACACTGTTCGTGAGCTCTTTCCCTGCCCAGATGATAGATGCTCGTCCTGTTCTAGATGGGGTTACACTCCCCTTGAAGGAACAGGTTCGTAGTTTGGGGGTCCTTTTTGACCCTTCCTTGTCGCTTGAGGCTCAAGTAGCCTCGGTGGCACGAAATGCGTTTAGTAGCCCAACTACGCTGTTATCTTGACAGTGATGATCTCGCTTCAGTTGTTCATGCTCTGGTAACTTCTAGATTGGATTACTGTAATGCACTCTATGTAGGGCTGCCCTTGAAGACAGTCCGGAAACTTCAGCTAGTGCAAAACGTGGCAGCCAGGTTGTTGACGGGGACCGATCGGTTCGCGCATATAACACCTGTCCTGGCTCGTTTGCACTGGCTACCTATCTGTTTCCGAGCCAGATTCAAGGTGCTGGTGTTGACCTATAAAGCCTTACACGGCGTGGGACCGCAATATCTTGTGGAAAGCCTCTCCCGCTATGAACCTACCCGTGCGCTTCGTTCAGTATCTAAGGCCCTCCTCTGGGTACCAACCCATCTAGATGCCTGGAGAACTGTTACTAGATCTAGGGCCTTTTCTGTAGTGGTCCCCGAATTGTGGAACAGCCTACCTGAAGAGATCCGCCTGGCGCCTACAGTACTTTCCTTTTGGTGCCAGGTTAAGACCTGGCTATGCTCCCAGGCATTTTAATGTTTTAATGTTTATGTTTAATGTTTTAGCTTAAATTTGCTGATACTCATGATAGATTTTATTGTAACATTGTATTTTAATCTTGTTGTACACTGCCCAGAGAGCTACTAGCTATGGGCGGTTTATAAATGAAATGAAATAAATAATAAATAAATAAATATATAATATAATTTTCTATAATATAATATTATAGAAAAATGGAAATGGACTGCCTTCAAGTGGATCCCGACTTATGGCGACCCTATGAATAGGGTTTTCATGGTAAGCAGTTTTCAGAGGTGGTTTACCATTGCCTTCCTCCGAGGCCGAGAGGCAGTGACTGGCCCAAGGTCATCCAGTGAGCTTCATGGCTGTGTGGGGATTTGAACCTTGGTCTCCAAGGTCGTAGTCCAGCACCTTAACCACTACACCACACTGGCTCTCATCTTTCTAATGTCTCTCCCACACCTCTTTGTTTGATTGCCTGTTTCACCCATCACTCCTTACCTCAACCCCTTTGCCGTCGTGTTCTTCTCGTTCCTTCAGCCACCAGTATCTTTCCCTTTTTCCGCTTCATCCACTTCAGGCTCTTCCTTCTGCCCCTCAGCTGTAGCCAACTGTGAATGTAGGGAAATATGGAGTAATGGGTGTATGTTTTAAATCAGGGATTACCAAACAGTGGTCCAGTCCCAGCCCAAATATCACCAGCAACTGCTGCCGGGCTTGTTGCTGCCTTGGCCTCCCCCTCTCCCCTCACCATTCCCTCTCTCCATTGTCCTTACAGTAATTGATGAAAGAAGCAGCAGAAGGAAGAGGACAATTTCACCATGATCTAGTTCATGTGTGGATGAAAGGAGCCCATGGTCCTTGAATGGCCCCAGGGACATGGTAGAACCATCTGAGGCGCACTGTAATGAATTTGCTAGGCACTTGCAGAATAAAATCTTTAGCCAGGACTTAGACTCCAGTGTTATAGCAGGTGAATCAAGCAAGGTATCCAGAACACAGCCTTGTCCCGATTTCATGGATGAGTTTCAGTTGGTGCAGCTTGAGGACGTTGACAAGGTGCTTGGACAGGTGCGTGCAACTACTTCTGTGCTGGATTCTTGCCCTTCTTGGCTAATAAATTCTAGCAGGGATGGAACAGCCAGCTGGGCCAGGGAAGTGATTAATGTCTCTCTGCGAGACTAGGTGGTCCCTGGCTGCCTGAAAGAGGCAGTAGTGATACCATTCCTGAAGAGACCCTCCCCGGACTCAGAAAATTTTAATAACTATAGGCCGGTAGCAAATGTTCCATTCCTGGGCAAGGTCCTTGAACGAGTGGTTGCGGGCCAGCTCCAGACATTTTGGATGAGACCGATTATCTGGATCCATTTCAGTTGGGTTTCAGGCCTGGTTTTGGCACGCAAACAGCCTTGGTTGCTCTATATGATGACCTTTGTTGGGAGAGAGACAGGGGGAGTGTGACTCTGTTGATTCTTCTTGATCTCTCACCAGCTTTCGATACCATCGACCATGGTATCCTTCTGGGGAGACTGGCTGAGTTGGGAGTGGGAGGTACTGCATTGCAGTGGTTCCCCTCCTACTTGGCTGGTCACCTCCAAAAGGTGGTGCTTGGGGAACATTGCTCGGCACCCTGGACTCTCCAGTATGGGGTTCTGCAGGGGTCAGTTCTGTCCCCCATGCTGTTCAACATCTACATGAAACCGTTGGGTGTGGTCATCCGGAGCTTTGGAGTGCGTTGCCATCACTATGCTGATCACACACAGCTCTATTTCTCCTTTTCATCTTCTTCAGGTGAGGCTGTCAATGTGCTGAATCAGTTCCTGGCTGCTACAATGGACTGGATGAGGGCTAATAAACTGAGGCTCAATCCAGACAAGACTGAGATGCTGCTAGTTGTAGTAGTAGTTTATTTACAGTCAATCATAGACCCATATTTCAGAACAATACACAATATATATAAACAAAAGGGAAAATACAGTACGAACAGCAAAAATTAAGTGCATGTATGAGAAATGCGTTTCTGCTGAGCCGCATAAACAAACTTGGCAACTTGGAAGGTGATTTCTTTATCAGAACCAGATAGTAGATAAACAATGGAAGCTTCAGACGACTTATGGGAAGCTTTTAGCAATATATCATTAAGGTACTTACAACGAATCTGAGAATACAAGGGGCAAGATAAAAAGCTGTGCTGAAGGGTTTCAATACCAGCACCACAAGGGCAGACACGCTGCTCATAGGGAACCCCCCTGAACCTCCCTTCCAGAACCGCAGTTAAACCTAGCTTTAGAAAATGCTAGGCGAAATTTGGGGATTGTAAGCAAACCTAAATAGGAACTAAATTTTCCAGGGAGAAAGTTTAATTTCAAATACAATGGGGAATATGTTTTAGAAGCTAGGGAGATTGTAGTTTGATAATCAATATCCTTAATTCGCGAGCGTATTATAGCTAAAGCATCGCTTGGAGAATGAGATAGTAAATATTCCTTCGAAAGACCCATTTGTAATAGTTTCATTTCCAATTTATGGTTCCATTTAGATGACCAATTATCATTCCAAAATAAAAATAGAAGCCCAGACGAAATATTAGTTGATATTTTGACCCAATAATTTACAGTCGCCAGCCAAGCTTGGCTTTACATTGAACTAAACCCACATTCTAATCTAAGCGCCACTGAGGGCGCACATCTGGGGACACCTATCAAGCGTTGTAAGAAAGAAGAAAGAACTGCTTCAACTGTGTGGTCCATAGAGTGGATCCAAATTGGAGCTCCATATAGAATTTGGGGAACGATTTTATTTTTAAATATCTGGATGACCGCAGGAATGAATTGTCCCCCTTTATAGTAAAAATAACGAATCAGACTGTTTAGGGAATTCTTAATTCTCCTTAACATCATTCTTATATGAAAAGACCAATTCATTGAAGAGTGGAAGGTGATGCCAAGATATTTATAGTGGGTTACTTGTTCAATTGGATGTTTATTGACTATCCAAGCTGGGGTGATTATTCGCTTGGAGAACACTAAAATTTTCATTTTATCAAAATTTATAATTAGATGGTTCTCTGTACAATAGGACATAAACACCCTTAGTGTACGTTTTAGGCCAACCTTCGATAATGAGAGAATCACAGCATCATCAGCATAAGTAACAAAGGACATCTTTCATCCGCAATCTTGGGGGTGTGGAAAGCATGAGAAATGCAACGTTCGTTCAGGTCATTTAAAAATAAATTGAAAAGGAGAGGGGCAAGTATACAGCCCTGTCTCACCCCTGTGGACGTGGGAATGGAATTGGTTAACCCACCCTCTTTTCCACAGCGGACACGTAGGGAGGTCTGCTGGTGCAGGTGGTACATCAAAAATAAAAGTATTTTGTCAATAGAAGTTTTGGATAGTTTAGACCACAAAATATCCCGGGGGATCGAGTCGAATGCAGCCTTTAAATCAATAAAGGCGGCATATCAACCATTGCCCTTCTGTTTACTGTACTTTTCCGCTAGATGTTGTAAAATAAGGCAGTGATCTAAAACAGATGAACCTTTTCTAAATCCTGCCTGTTCCTTACCAAGAATATTTTGATCAACCATCCAATTCTGGAGCTTTACTTTCAAGTAAGACGCATATAGTTTTGCGATTACTGATAAAAGACTGATAGGACGGTAGTTAGAGGGATCCTCTCTATCCCCTTTTTTAAAAATGGGGATGACTATTGCTTCTCGCCAAGATGCCAGGAAAAGACCCGATTCGTTAAGTCTGGTAAAAAATTTTGCAAGTATCGGGGCCCACCAGTCTGGGAAACTTTTTAGAAGTTCAGGAGGAATGTTGTCTGGCCCAGGCGCTTTACCTGTTTTCAGCCCGGCGATCAAATTCTTAATTTCGATTGGACTCACGGGCAGCCAGGGTGTAAGCGAAGAGGGCTCTGGGGGAAGGAATGCAGTAGTGACCTTAGAACAGTCGTTATTATATAGGGTCATAAAGTAACATTCCCAAGTATGGGCAGAGATGTTATAAATGACTGGTCGTGAAGGTCTAAAAGCATTCGAGATTATTGACCAAAATTTTTTGAATTTTTGGTCCTCAACGCTCGAATGAGACTATTCCAGTCCTCTTTCTCTGCTAGGTTCTTTTTAATAGCTAAAGTTGCCTTGTATCTTCTTTTAATTAAATAGTACACTGGAGGGAGATGGACCAGTTGTTGTTGGCAATATTGTAAATAAACATGCAATAGCTGATGTTTAAGCAATAAGCATTCTTTATCAAACCATTTGGGGCCTCTATTCCTACGTGCCTTGGGGTCGGCAAACGCAAAACTCATTTTATTGTTAAACATATAAATTAAAGAAGCATATACATTAAAAAGTGCATCTAAAGAGTCTGAGTTCATTAAAAGCCTTCTGGTGATCAAAGCTTTTGGAGATTATAAAAAAACTTCTATCCTAGAGGCTAATGAGGATGTCCAAGCGAATCTCTTATATTGAGAATTAGAATGATTTACTGTGAGATTAAAATTGGAAGTTAAATGAAACCTCGCAGGTATACGGCATGAAAGACAGAGGGGCAGGTGACCACTATTTAGTTTAGTACTGATAGCGAATTTTTCCATCAGGGTCAGTATTTTGTGAGATATTAGCGCGTAATTAATTACACTGCTTCCCATTTTGGATATAAACGTATATTCTACATAGTCATCAACCTGTTCAAGAGCATTTAAAATGGTCAGATGGTGAGAGGCTACAAAACGTGCTAGACAAATCCCTCCAGTATTAATTTTTGAATCTTTCTATTTCCTGGGAAAAGGGAAAGCAGAGTGGTCACAGTCCTCACCACGCCATAATTTAGAGGCGAGCGTTGTTATTGGGACCTATCCTTGCGTTAAAGTCACCCATTATTATCAGATGTGCATGAGGATGGGCCGTTTCTAGATCTAATATGTATTGATCTAACTCCTCCCAATGGTGTTCTGTGGAGATACGCGGCGACATGGGAGACATATATACATTAATAAGGAGTAAAGAAAATGCCTCAAAGGATATTAGAGCTGCCATCATGAAGAAATCTAGGGGTTGGAGATATGATATTTGAATATCCAAGGAGGTGGGGGGGGGAAATTGCCATACCCCCTTTTGCTCTGCCTTTCGTTGGAGGTAACGCTGGGAGATATGCAGTAGAAAAGCCGTTTAAATAGGGTTTGTAGGTAATCCAAGTCTCTTGAAGAAGGATGATATCATAGTTGGAAAGATAAGTAATCTATTCTTGGTCAGTTGAGTTAGCGTTCCATCCTGCAATGTTCCATGAAAGTAAATGTAAAAGCCGATTAGGTGTAGAGACAGACTTAAAAGCCTTTGGGGATGAAAGGAGACAAGTAGAAATAATAGGGGCTATGCAATTAAGAGTTGCATGAAGTTGTCAATTTAGTTCCATTATTTGGTTTAAGGAACCTGCAGCATCGCTGAAAATTGCACCATTATTGATACGAAGGAGCTGCTTTGTATTATAGTCAGTTATGGGAGCTAACGATTTCGTTTTCCCTGACGGAGATCCAAGTTCATTAGGGTACAAGAATCTTGATCTGACCCATTCCTCACCTGCTTGTAAAGGAGTGTTTACTTTATGATTCCTTATACAGCCAACAAGAGTGTTTTGCTGAGGGCATTCTGACTTTGAGGCTTTGGTAGAGGTCGACGTTTCTACTGTAATTTTGGCCGGAGATGACGTTCTAAGTCCGAGTACCAAATGTAGAGGCCTGTTGATTAACGACACTCTTTCGGACTCAGGTAATGAGGAGTATAGTTCCGCAAGCTGAGTTTCCTCAGGTTCCAATTCCTGAGATAATGTCCCTGGAGATTGTAAGTAATCCCCCTTCTCATAATGGTTAGTTGGTGTGGAAATACGCTCACACACAGGCGGTGAGTAAACAGTATTACTTGTTTTGGTAACTGGAGATAAGAAACTGCAATGTACGGGTTGCCTAAAAGGTATATCCAGAGGAGTAGGAGGAGACAAATCTAAATAAAATCTTTGCACAGAGAAACCCATTTTGCCCAGGGAATTCCTTGAGGGAAGAATTTGATTTGCTACATCGCGGGAACGGCAGGTAATAATCACACGCCATTCGTAGGGGGTAAAATGTAGAATTTTCATAGATCTTATAAAACTGATACATCTGGGGGCACACATGGCTTTACCAATACAGACATCCAAAAAGGGGATACTAGGTATCGAGTAACACCGCTCATTAACTATAGACTTATAAGAGATAGCCAGTTTATCAGTTTGCAGAACTAGTTTCGACGGAGATAGTAGATTACAATTAGAATAATAATTGGATATCTTCGGAGGAGGCTGGAAGCCACACGTGGACAGGGCAATAGTCTCTCCCTCATCATTCTGGGGGTTGGAGGCCCGAGTGTTCAGATTCACATGAGAAGAAACGGAATTTAAGTTACAGCAATTTCTCCTGTTTGTCGTGGGCGTTTGTTTTACAGAGATCGTCGGCTTTTGAGGGTCCAGCAATTTAAACAGGGGCTTATCATTCATCTTATTAGAGAAGTCCATTTTGGGGTTTTTGATGTTTTTAGATTTCTTAACGTGTACTGAAATGGATGAGTTTCTCCTGGATCTTTTCTTATGGTTATACTTTCCCGAAGAGTTGGAGGAGTCATTCTGATCTCCCTGGGGTATAGAAGTAAAAGATCGGAACGCCTGTACCAATGTGATGAGTAATTGATTAGTTTCCGAAATATAAGTTTTAATAAGTCTTAGTTCATCTAGCAGCAATGTCTGCTCTGTCTGTACAAAGTCCTGAGCTGGGAGAGACTGCTCCTTCCTATCAGAGGATGACGTCGTGTGCCCCCTGGATAGACAAAAGGAGTCAATAGTTTAAAAAGTTGAGGGAGGTGTTTCATTACAAAAGTTCAGTGAATTATTAAATCCAGCGTCCTGTAGTTCCTCTGCAAGATTTTTGGCAGTGGGAGGGTTCATAGAGGATTTAACCGAGAGCGGGTGTTCTAACGTCCAGTCATGTGAATTAATTGACGGAGTATTTGGTTGAACTCTTAAAGGGCACTGCAGGGTTGCAAGGGATGAGTCATGCACAGATGGAAAAAAGCTTGTGATTTTAGATTGTGTAGTTCTTGCCATACGATCATCCTCTGAAAGAACTCCCTGCAGCTGTGAGTTACTCCTTGTCATTACCATTTGAAGCATCACAGCACAAAAACGAAGAAATAAGAGTTTACCAACCCCTATAAAAGTTCAGGGAGTAGCTTCAAATATATCCAGTTCATGAATGCACAAATTACTGCACAGATAGCTACGCAAATTACTATCTCCACATAAACCAGGAATGGTGAGTTGGAATTCTTAGGGTAGTGCTGACGAAGCTTGAAAGTTGTAAAACAATAAAACTGTCTCAGAGGTTAGAATCCAGAGCTCCGAAAAGCGAGAGGAGCCAGAGGAGCCAAAGGATTGTAAAATTTTAAATACAATAAAAAGTCCCCTTTAGACATCTTTACACTCCAATAATCTTTAGTAGGGAATTACTAAAAAGGTTTAAAACATAACAAAATAAAACAGAGTAAGCAGGAGCTCAAAGAAATACATCTTACCGGAAAGAGAGTCAAACCGGAAGTCGAGATGCTGCTAGTTGGTCGTTCTTCTGACCAGATGGTGAATGTCCAACCTGTCCTGGATGGGGTTGCACTCCACCTGAGGAGCAGGTTCGTAGCTTGGGGGTTCTCCTAGAACCATCTCTGTCATTTGAGGCTCAGGTAGCCTCGGTGACGCGGAGTGCCTTCTACCAACTTCGGTTGGTGGCCCAAATATGTTCCTATCTGGACAGAGATAGCCTGGCTTCAGTTGTCCATGCTCTAGTAACCTCCAAATTAGATTACTGCAATGCACTCTACGTGGGGGCTGCCTTTGAAGACGGTTCGGAAACTGCAGCTTGTGCAAAATGCAACAGCCAGATTGGTAACAGGGACCAGACGGTCCAAACATATAAAACCGCTTGCATTGGCTGCCTGTGTGTTTCCGAGTTCAATTCAAGATGCTGGTTTTAACCTATAAAGCCTTACACGGCTTGAGACCACAATACCGGATGGAACGCCTCTCCTGATACGAACCCACCCGTACGCTACGTTCAAGAACAAAGGCGCTCCTCTGGGTGCCTACTGCAAGGGAAGCTGGGAGTCTGGTAACAAGGGAGAGGGCCTTCTTAGTGGTGGCCCCCAAATTATGGAATGATCTTCCTGATGAGGTGTGCCTGGTGCCAACACTGTTACCTTTTCGGCACCAGGTCAAGACTTTCCTCTTCTCCCAGGCATTTTAGCATGTGTTTTATATTGTTTTAAATTTTTAAATTGTGTTTTAAATTGTTCTTAAAAGATGTGTTTTTAAATTTGTATACTTGTTTTAATGTTTTTAGTTACTGTAAACCACCCAGAGAGCTTCAGCTATGGGGCGGTATATAAGTACAATAAATAAATAAATAAATAAAAAACATGAAAGAAACCCCCCCCCATGCAATATCTTCCCTCCTATTTCCATTGGGCTGAAGCAGGCGGATTTGGACAGCTAGGAAAGGAACGTTTCCAGTTGTTTGTTTCCCTGTAAAATAGAAATGGGGCCAAGTCCAACTGCCAGTGTGTGTTTCTGTTGAGCAAATGAAATTGATTTCCTTTTCTCCAGGCTGGGATTTCTTCTGCTTGCAAAGTCCTGGTTGTCCTCCTCAGTCCTTCACTGCCCTCCCCCCATCCTTCTGTTTAAAGTGATTCTGTTCACTGAGCCAATCATTTGGCCATCTCATCATCTAGGATTAGGGATGGGAGGGAAATATATTTCCAAACTTACTTAATTTGCATTTCCCAAAACCATACACAGACTGAAACACAGCTATACTTCAAAATCCACACTTCTCTGACTTACGTAATGCAGTTCTCCAAAGAAATGATGAGTACAAAAATATATATATTAGGAGAAAGTGTGCATAAAAATTCATATATTTGTGAATATAACCAGGGCTGGCACCAGGTATGACTGGGCACTTGGTTGCTGCCCAATACCCCCTCTCAATGCAGACAGAGCATACTTAAATAAGCCCACCTGCCCCATCTCCCATTTTCCACATCAGCATGCTGCAAAGGCATACCTGCCATCAGTTAAGATGGCGGATAGGGCATCAATCCCTTAAGGACACCTCCACCACCATCTTAGACTCACAGAGTCATAATCATGGAAGGGGGCTATAAGGCCATTGAGTCCAACACCCTGCTCAATGCAGGAATCCAGATTAAAGCATACCCGACAGGTGCCAATCCAGCTGGCTCTTGAATGCCTCCAGTCTTGGAGAGTGTACCACGTCCCTAGGTAATTGGTTCCATTGTAGTACTGCTCTAACAGTTAGTAAGTCTTTCCTGATGTTCAGTCGAAATCTGGCTTCCTGTGACTTGAGACCATTATTCCGTGTCCTAAGCAGCTGGGGACTGAGCTGTCAAAGACAGGGGTTGCAACACTCAGTGTGTCCTCCCCAGGTTTCCAGTCCAAGCCCTCATCATCTGTCTTGCCCTCATCTACCCGCCAAGTCTCTACTTGGCTCACAACAAACATTTTCCCAGGGATTGATATCAGACTGACTGGTCAGTAGTTTCCAGTTTCCTCCTTTTTGCCCTTTTTGAAGATAGGGATAACATTAACCTGTTTGGTATTTTAAAATTATAAAATGAAATAGGAACTAAGTTTCGTGGTCCTATTTCTTAGCAGAGATATAAATGCAAGCAGCACAGTGAGAATGTAAACCAGTCCACACCTTTCCCTAGGCACAAATAACAGCAGACACAACCTTATTAGGTTAAAAGATAACAAATATTTACTGACGACCTTTCATATGATCAGAAACATAGGCTCTAGCTTAGATGGAAGAAAGAGTAGAAGTCTTAGTCCATCTTAGTTTTTGATAGTGATGCTCTGAGGAGAGCATCTGCCATGCGGCCACCCCCAGAGGTAAAAAGATCAGTAATGGAGATTATTTAGGAATCTCCAGGACAAAGGAGGAGGAAGCCAGGTAACTAATCCCACCCATTAGGAAGTTACATCATGGTAAACAGGTACATGGGATATTTCCCCAAATATCCCTTAAAGGGAACATGCACGTTTGCCTATTCTAACATAGCCCTCCTCCAGTCATCTGGCATTTAACCCATCCTCCACGATTTTACAAAGTTAATAGGCAGTGGTTCCGAGAGTTCCTCAGCCAGTTCCTTCAATACTCTAGGATGCACTTGGTCAGGCCCTGCCTATTTGAACTCATTCTGAGTGATTAGGTATTCCTTGACCATTTGTTTATCAATTTCCAGCTGCAATCCTGCCCCTTCTGCTTCACGTCTCCCAGGAGGCTTATAGACCCTCTTGTGGGAGAAGACTGAGCCAAGGTAGGAACTAAACATTTCTGCCTTTTCTTTGTCATCTGTTATCATTTTGCCATCCTCACTGAGTAGCTGTACTACCATCTCTTTTCTCTGTCTTTTACTATGGATGTACCTGAAGAAAGCTTTTTTGTTGCTTTTGACATCTCTCACTAACCTCAGCTTATTCTCAGCTTTAGCCTTCCTGACACCATCTCTGCAATTCTGTGTTACCTGTCTGTACTCTTCTTTCCTTCTTTCCACTTCCTGTATGTGTCCTTTATTGTTTTCAGGCCACCTCTGAGCTTTTTGTGAAGCCACGTTGACTTCTTCTGCTGTCTTCCCCCTTTTTCCTTGATGGAATTGTTTGCCATTGTGCCTTTAGAATTTCCTTTTTTTTAGAAACTCCCACCCATCTTGGACTCCTTTTCTCATTAGGGTTGCTTGCCACGGAACCTTACTTACCATTGTTCTGAGTTTATTAAAATCAGCTTTCCTGAACTCCAGGATATGCATATGGCTACTCTCAGCTTTTGCTTCCTTTAAGATAAAGGACTCAAGTATAGCATGGTCACTTTCCCCCAGAGATCCCATAACTGCCACTTCATCCACCAAGTCTTCTCTATTGGTTAGAATCAAGTGTCAAATAGAGGGGAACTCTGGTTGCTTCCTCCACTTTCTGTAGGAGAAAGTTAAGTCCAACACAAGTCAGGAATTTCTTGGAAGGACTGTGTTTGGCAGTATTTGTGTCCTAACAGATATCGGGGTAATTGAAGTCCCCAATTACTACTATATCATGCTTCCTCAACACATTGGCAATTTGCTTTTCAACAGTTTCATCCTTGTCTTCTCCTTCATTAGATCATCAGGAGTAGACTTCACATCTCTAATCCGTCCTGCAGGGAGACAGCATACCTGGTGAGTCCATGGATCTTCTCAGCACACTTGGGTTTCAATCCCATGCAGCAGGGAGTCTCTCACCACTACTGCTCTTCTCTTCTTCTTGTCGTGGGGTGTGGTTCCATTGCCTTTGCTTGACTGAGCTTTAGCCTCTCTCTTGCTGTTGTGGGGGGCTCCTGTAATTCTTCCCCTGCAGATTGTCCTCTAATCTCATCCTCAAGTGCCTGGAAGCACTTCCATAGTTCCGACGGTGAAGGGTGCCTTCTAGCTCTTCTGCTACTGTCACTCTTTTCCATGGAGTTTCCTCCACTTCATTGTTATTCTCCACAACAGGCTTTTCTTCTGCTTCAACTCGCTGATGTTCTTCCACCTCCTGTACTTCCCTTTGCTGCTGTTGTTCCAGTGTTCTATCTTCAAACTCTTTGTCTTCTCTTATACTCTTTAGTGTGGCCTCCCGCCCTTCCAGACCCCTCACTTTTTCATGCAACAGCACCACCTTCTTGCACTTGTTGCACTTGTGTGCCATGTTGTTTTCAAGCAAGAAAACAAATCTTGGGTGATGGAAGGCATGTGCGTGCAGCACCCTGATGCAGCGGTGCAGGAGGTAGGTGGGGTGGGCAAGCCTATTTAAGCCAGCACTGCCTGCATGGCAAGTGTTGCCTGGGAGAGTGGACTCCTGCTCTGCAATCTGCAGCAGCATCAGGTTGCTGGGTGTGATTTGCCCCATGACTCAATGCTAGCACAGACTGCAGATGGGGAGCTTCACCCTGCCAGCATGTGGAGGGGTCCTTCTAGGCCACAGGGGCCCTTGGCCAGTTTCTGACCTGGCCACCTGCTGGTGCAGGCCTGAATATAATATACATTGCTGGTCTTGCACCGTAACAAAGATTTGACTTACTAATATAATATACAAAAATGCATAGTATTTTTGCACACACCCCAATCTCTGAGTGGTGAGAAACTTCCGGGGTTTCAGTCCTTACTCACAGTTTGATTTCCTTGGAATGAAGGTTAGGAGGCTGTGGTCTCTTTAGGATATATGGGTTTATTTACACATATATACAACCTGAATGCAAGATAGAGGGGCTCACAGCATCAACACCCCAACAGAACTTGCTTCCCCATCTGGCTTCTAGGGAGGCTTCCCAGAGCTATGGATTCAATCCAGAGAGTGAGGAAGCCTCTCTGTGACTTTCCAGCTTCACCCCAGACTAACATAAATACGACATCCTGCCCCAACCAGATGAGGGGGAGAGAGATACCTTTGTTTCTATGGCAATGCATTGCTTTCCTCATGTCTTCAGACATGAAAATCAGGTTCATCAACCAAACAGACAAAATGACAGGCTAGGAGGGCACACACACACACAGCATCCAGACCAAACCCTCAATCCTAAAACAATAGTAAGGAAAGTTGTCTGTGTATGTTAGGGAAGGTGCACACAAAGAAACTGATGGATTTTTGTGAGAACTATTATTTATTCAGAAACTAACAGGTCCAATAATTTTGAAATAAAATCTGAAAACATTGAAGATTACTGCTGTAAAGCTTCTGCCATTAAGAAAAGGCTGCAATCCTAACCCCAGTTACCTGAATTTCATCGGACTTGCTTCTAAGAAGACATTGGTGGATTATGTTGTGTCCTTAAGCTGCCATAAGACTCTTTGGTGTGTTTTGCTGCAAAGGTCTGATACTTTTTTACCTCTAGCAAAAAACCAATACCATTATTTTAAAAGAAAGAAGAGAAATGCCAAACAGCAGCTTGCTAGTTACAGGTAGATGTGAAAGAGGTTTGCTGTACCGCTTGTTCCCACAGAAACTCAAACCTGAATGAAGATGCAAAGAACCTTGCTGTGTTCTACCCCTTTGCACTCTGACTCACGAATAGAGGTTTTTGCAAAGATCACATTGCTCGTAATATTCTGTTAAAAGAAAATATTTTTTTAAACAAAATTGTCCTGGAAAAGCATATAAGATATGAATAACTAACAAATGGAAGCCAGCACCCTTCACTGAACAATCCCTATAAATCCACCTGTACAATTAAGCCTGGAGACAGAAGAAACAACTCAAGCAACAAATAGAAATTGTTTGCTGTATTAATATGAGACAGATAGAAACACAGTACAAACATCCTTCCTCATATCAATGTAATGAGAAATTTTAAATGTCATTCTTTGCGTACAGGTTCCTCCCAGATGAACACAATGCCTCAGTTTTACCTGAGCTTACTTCTTGCTGGGCTCTTTGCTTTTGCCCACTGTCACCACGTCCCCGACCACCATGAGGACCATCCTTCTGCTGAAGATCACAGTGATCCCATCTCTTCAAAGATAGCCTCAGGCAATACTGAGTTTGCCATGAAATTCTTCCACCAGCTTGCTTCAGAGGGTGCTAATACGAACATTTTCTTCTCACCTCTGAGCATTTCCACTTCCTTGGCCTTGTTGTTAATGGGAGCTAGATCCACCACACGGAGTCAGCTTTTGTCAGGACTTGGCTTTAACCAGACTGACATTAGTGAGCAGGAAATACATGAAGGATTCCATCATCTCCTCCATCTGTTAAATAGCCCTACTGCTGAAATCCAGTTGAGCATTGGGAATGCCATGTTCACAGATGCCCGAATGAAACCCCTAAAGAAGTTCTTGGATGATGCCCAACATTTTTATGAGACAGAAGTTTGTCCTACTAACTTCAAGAATTCAACAGAAGCTGAGAGCCAGATCAATAGCTACATAGAAAAGAAAACTCATGGAAAATTGGTTGAAGTTGTTAAGGGTTTTGACCCAGAGGTTGTAATGGTCCTTGTAAACTATATTTTCATGAAAGGTAAGTCAGATGTTGTTTTATACCCTGTTGTAACCTCCCTTTACTTTTTCTCAAATGTTTACAATTTAAGGCCTAGCCTTAAGCGTTGGTTCCAGGTACAGATTTGTTGCTGCTTTAGTCTGGACCTATCATATGAACTCAAACGTCTGAGACTTCATCACAGAGAAGATTCCTAAATCAAGGGGGAAAATGACCTTCTCCAACATTATCAAGACATATTTAATATAGTGCTGGTACTTTTGTCCTGATAATAAGATGCAGTATTTGGGTACTGGAATAGGAGCTGAGTTGTAAACACAGGTATTTCGTCACAACAAGGTGCCACAAAAACAGCAGCTTTCCTCAGTGGCTCACAGAAGTAGTAGTAGTAGTAATATTAATAATATTCTGTCCCGCCCTTCTTAAGAACATAAGAAGAGCCTGCTGGATCAGGCCCATCTAGTCCAGCATCCTGTTCTCACAGTGGCCAACCAGGTGCCTGGGGGAAGCAATTGCAGAACAGACTCAGACTAGGATAAGGTCTCTACTTAAATAGGTGCCACAACACTAAAGACCTGCCTCCTATGTTGTATGGAACACATCCCTCATGCGATGGTATCTGCAGCAGGCCCTCTCCTGCAGCACACAGTGATCAACTGGGTATATAAAGGATAAGACAATATTTCAGTCATCCTGGTCCCAAACTGTATAGGGCTTTGTTCACCAAAACCAGCACCTTGAACTTGGCCCAGAAGCTAATGGGCAGCCAGTGTGATTATTCTAGCAGTTGGTAACATGTTGGCAATATCTTGCCGCAGTGAGCAGTCGCGCCACAGAATTTTTCACTAGCTGCAGCTTCTGGACCAACTACAAGAACAGCCCCCACATAGAGCACATTACAGTAATCCAGGCTGGAGTTTACCAGTTACGGTTGCCTGGTCAGAAGCATCCCAAACCCTGAGATTTTGGGGGCGAGCCCGAGTGATAAGAACATAAGAAGAGCCTGCTGGATCAGGCCAGTGGCCCATCTAGTCCAGCATCCTGTTCTCACAGTGGCCAACCAGGTGCCTGGGGGAAGCCCGCAAGCAGGACCAGAGTGCAAGAACACTCTCCCCTCCTGAGGCTTCCGGCAACTGGTTTTCAGAAGCATGCTGCCTCTGACTAGGGTGGCAGAGCACAGCCATCATGGCTAGTAGCCATTGATAGCCCTGTCCTCCATGAATTTGTCTAATCTTCTTTTAAAGCCGTCCAAGCTGGTGGCCATTACTGCATCTTGTGGGAGCAAATTCCATAGTTTAACTATGCGCTGAGTAAAGAAGTACTTCCTTTTGTCTGTCCTGAATCTTCCAACATTCAGCTTCTTTGAATGTCCACGAGTTCTAGTATTATGAGAGAGGGAGAAGAACTTTTCTCTATCCACTTTCTCAATGCCATGCATAATTTTATACACTTCTATCATGTCTCCTCTGACCCGCTTTTTCTCTAAACTAAAAAGCCCCAAATGCTGAAACCTTTCCTCATAAGGGAGTCGCTCCATCCCCATGATCATTCTGGTTGCCCTCTTCTGAACCTTTTCCAACTCTAGAATATCCTTTTTGAGATGAGGCGACCAGAACTGTACACAGTATTCCAAATGTGGCCGCACCATAGATTTATACAATGGCATTATGATATCGGCTGTTTTATTTTCAAAACCTTTCCTAATTATCCCTAGCATGGAATTTGCCTTTTTCACAGCTGCCGCACACTGGGTCGACATTTTCATCGTGCTGTCCACTACAACCCAAGGTGTCTCTCCTGGTCGGTCACCGCCAGTTCAGACCCCATGAGCGTATATGTGAAATGAAGATTTTTTGCTCCAATATGCATAATTTTACACTTGTTTATATTGAATTGCATTTGCCATTTTTCCGCCCATTCACTCAGTTTGGAGAGGTCTTTTTGGAGCTCTTCGCAATCCCTTTTTGTTTTAACAACTCTGAACAATTTAGTATCGTCAGCAAACTTGGCCACTTCACTGCTCACTCCTAATTCTAGGTCATTAATGAACATTAATGATGTCATGGGGCATGCCTGAGTGATGTCACAGGGTGGGTCCAAGTAACATCATGGGGCAGGTCCAAGTGATGTCATGGGGCGGGTCTGAGTGATGTCATGGGGTGGGCCCAGGTGATGTCATTAACTATGATACTTTAAGCATCAACCACAGTTGCTTGGCGCATACAATTCATACAAAAACATTTGGATTGGAAATTAAGATAGAAATCTTAGCTAAAAGATGGAGCCTGGGTAGGGAACATTTAATCTAGCCTACTTGCTTCTGGCAAGGAGGGTTTAAGTGCCCTCAGGCCAGGCCAGTCACCAGAAGGCCATTGTAGGAAGAAAGGAGCCTAGTGTTGTGGAGATGGGAGCACTCAGGAGTAAAGATGGATGCCCTTGAAGACTGCAATTCTAAACATACTTACTAAGGGACTAAGCCCCATAGAACTCAAGAGGACTGTAGAGATGGTTTGGATTGTGTTGTTGGTAAAGCTTGACTAGGGATCCTCTGCAAAGATATCCATATCCAAATAGGGTTGGCAACCCCCTGCCAGCAATGCCCTGCCCCTACATGTTAACATCCAAATTTCTTTACAGATTTGACCCTTCACTTCAGAAAGAGGTCTGAGAAATGAGTAAGAAGATTCTCTACCCTTTTCTGTCTCCCCTGTAGGCTGCTATAAACTCACTTAGTCAGCCCACCCAATTCTAGTCAATATAATTGACAGAGAGTGTTCTGAGCCCGTGGTTCTGAAACCCACTTTGCCAGACAGTCAACTCAATCTCTCTGTTTTAATCAGGACTATTTTATTAAACCAGGAAACACAAAGGTATACAAAAACTTAAAGGAAAGCATACAGTCTCTGGGGATGATGAACTGAGGAGGGTGATGATGATGAAGAAGATTGGTAGCAGGTAAATTATATTGTAGGATTGTTGATGAGCTAGATTAAATGGAGGAGAGTTACCTTCTGAGGGAGAAGCTTCTGCAAGAGGCAATTCTGGTAGAGAAGTATCTTCTGCGAGAGAGATAGCTTCTGCGAGAGAGATAGCTTCTGCGAGAGAGATAGCTTCTGCGAGAGAGATAGGTAAAAAAGGAGTGTTGTCCTCTGGTGCTACTAGGCCTGCTGCTAGCTTCACTGATGACTGGAACAAACTGAGGCAGGTTTTTGGAGGGAAAAAATAACTAACCAATTAAAGAGAGGGGTGATGTCACCTGACAGGAAGTTACTGTGAGGCTAGGGGAGCATAGAGACAGCCCTCTAGAATTCCATAACTCTTAACCAAATAAATGTCTTATTTAACACAACAGGAGTATCTCTATATACAATTCTAACCCTGCGGAGGCAGCACAGAGAGAATGCACACATGATTTGGTCTACCGTCATAGGTAGTAGCTTGGGAACAACAACAATTGCAGCCTTGCTGCCCAGTATGTGAATTCTCTTTTACTACTATTGGGGAAGAAACGAACAACAAGGTGCATCATCAGTGGGTTTTAGATGGTTGAGCGGAGAGCATGGAACCACTGTTGTTTCTTCTATAGATGAAAGAGAGTGAGGATAAAGGTAAATTATCCTGGACTCCTGCTGGGAGGAAGGGAGGGATATAAATCAAATAATAAATAAATAAATGAAATGAAATGCCAATAGAAAAACAAAAGATAGTGATGATTTCTTAAATACAATACCGTACCAACCACAACAAGATTCCTATGAGTAAGGCAGAAAATTAAGCTTCCCACAACCAGTCAGGATTCCTAACCGAAACCCAAAACTAAAAAAATCCTGGCAGCCAGTCAGCCAAGGTCACAGAAATCCCCATGCAGCACAGCCTGACTCAGGGGCTACAGTTAGTGCAGAATGCTGAGGCATGATTGCTGACATGAGTGAGACCCTATTAGCATATAATAACTCTGCCCTGAAATCTGCACTGGTTGCTGATTTGCTACCAGGCCAAGTTCAAGGTGTGCTTTCCATGTTACGGGTGTCACATAGTACTTGTTCTGCTCTTGTAAGAAACCGATCCTTTAGTGTGGCAGCACTTATTCCTTGGAACTCCCTGACTATTGACATTAGCAGGTGCCTTCATTGTACTCTTTTTGGCAGCTTCAGACCACTTAATGATTTTTTCTGTCTGTTTTAGCAATTGTGCGGTGCTAAATGCTGTATGATTTTAACTGTATTTTATTGCTTCTTTTATTTCTTACATAGAAATTTCTTACACAGAAATAAAGTCTATAGAATTCAAACTGTAATACAATAAAATACAACATAAGAAATAAAGGAAGCAATAAAAATAAATATCAATTTGAATGTTAAATGCCAACATACCACAGACCACCTGAAGGTAGTCCACGGACCACAGTTTAGGACCCCCTACTATATAAGATATAAAAGAAGCAATACAAATACAATTAAAAATCAATATGAGTACTTGCGTCTTACAGGAGCTGTTTCGCTTCACATCTTCTTGTGTGGTATAAACATTATTTATTTTATTATTATTTCATTATTATTATTTTGTGTGTGTGACACAAATGAGCTTGCCAAAAAAACAACCACCCTGGAAATGCTTCCTGCAGGGGAAGAAATAAAATTATCCCATATTATTATTCCCATATCAATTGGACGGGAGCTATGATGAGAGGTATACTCCAGCAACATCTGGAGGGCGACAAGCTTCCTCGTTGCTTCTGTAACTCTAACCCTGAGTTGTGTGTGGCTTTGCGCCCTTATTGGGGGGGGGGAACTGAGGCCGAGAGACTTCCTCCAGCGCAATCTTAAGTGGGTCCACTTAGCAGTCAGCCCTATTCTTTTCAAGGGGGTTCAGTCCCACCCAGGTAAAGTGCATGCAGGATCGCAGCCTCGAGGGCAGCCCCCATGTGGAGCTCTTGCCGTCGAAGCAGCAGAGCTCTGTGAAGCTCCCCAATCATAGCAGAGTCAACGAGGAGGCCGGTGGGACTCTGGATTTCCTCCCTCCCTTCCAATCTCTCTCCAGTCAGCCACTCAACTCCCCCCATCCAGGAGGAGGGACTGGGATCCAGCCTCTCTGGTTGGCTGGAATCCGGAGGAGGTGGCACAGCTTGTTTCTCCTGCAATGCCTTTCCACTCTCTCAAGGATTCTTCCCCTTTGATCGAGGATTTGATCGAGGGCAGCACTTCTGAGGCAGGCGAGCGTTGTCCCGCCGTGATACGCTCTCCACACAATGTGCATACATGAAAATTTGGAGTGGCACGCATGCGTGCAAAACAAAGACAGGGAGACCCTGGGGGGCAGTTCGTGCCTCTTCTCCCACCCGTCCCCACTGAGGCAAAGGAAGGAGATGTGGAAGCCTGAGGGGATTTGGCTTATACATGTCTGAAAGTTAGAACACGCATGCGTGGCTGGGTGGGAATCCAAAAACTCTGGAGGTCCAGGGACATGGGGGGGTGATCTTACCGAGGTCTGGAGAGCACCCCCAAAGCCAGAGGTCTGGTAACCCTAATACTAGTGCATAGGCAACTGTGGTCAGGCTATCCTGTTCCAGAAACAGCCGCAGTTGTCTTACTAACTGAAGCTGGTAAAAGGTACTCCAAGCCAATAAGGTGCCGGTGGGGGGCTGGAAATTCCTGGGTGGTTGGCAGGGAAGCAAAGTCCTTAGCCGGCAGTCTGGCCATAAATCTGCCAGGTCTAGGAGGAGGGGAGCTGATAAGGGCCAGGCTTGTGCGAAGCGTACTTGCCGAGTCAGGAGTCCAGAAGTGAGGTCAGTAGAGGTCCGGGATCAAGTGCCAAGGGGTCAGTCCGAAAGAGGGTGCCAGAAAACTAGGAACACACAAGCCACGCCTGACGTTGCAGTCAGCAACAAGCTGCAGCCAAGGTGTGCCTTATAAAGAGCAAGGTTGACAGCAGGTGTGAGCCCTCAGCGTTTGGGCCTTAAGGAGACAGGCCTGCCCCTCTTCTGCCTGACCTTCTGCTGTCTACCTTCTGCAGGTGAGGGGGGAGTATCCTGTGCACTGTCTGTGTCTGGCTGCAGGGCCTCTGCTGTATCTGGGGTGCTCTGCAGCTGAGGGGGAGAAGGAGCTGGATTCTCAGCAGGCTCCTCCATGTCTCCTTCTGAGTCTGCTGCTCCTGGGTCTGCTGCTGTTACTCCCGAGTCGTCCTCATCTGAGGAGTCCTCTGACGGGGCCATGACATAAGGTCACCTGGGCGTCTAGCAACAAAGGTGGATCCAGGAACACCACCAGACTATAAACTTACTCTTTCAGAGGGAGCAGGCCAATTATCCAGACTTGGGAATCACCTACTCACAGTGCCAACATATGGCAATAAATATATTGAAGATTTAAATAGCTAATTCAGAGCTACAAAGACCGGCATTTCAGCATAATAAAGTGCTCCTAAAACACAAGCTTTTCCCAATAGCCCCTTAGTATGTCAATAAATATATTAAAGATTTAAATAGCTAACTTTATTTATTTGTTTGTTTATTAGATTTATATCCCTCCTGTCCTCCCAGAAGGAGCCCAGGGCAGCAAACAAAAGCACCAAAAATACTCTAAAACATCATAAAAACAGACTTTAAAACATATTACTATAAAACATCTTTAGAAACATATTAAAACAAAACATCTTTTTAAAAAAGCTTTAGAAACATCTTAAAAGACAATTCCAACACAGACACAGACTGGAACAAAGTCTCTACTTAATAGGTTTGTTGAAAGAAGGAAATCTTTAGTATGCGCCAAAAAGATGACTACTGTCTAATATTTAAGGGGAGGGAATTACAAAGGGTAGGACTAAAGGTCTGTTTTCTATGTTGTGCAGAACAGACTTCCTGATAAGATAGTATCTGCAGGAGGGCCTCACCTGCAGAGCTCAGTGATCGACTGGGTATATAAAGGGCAATATGGTCTTTCAGGTATCCTTGTCTCAAGCTGTATAAGGCTTTGTACACCAAAACCACCATCTTGAACTTGGATCTTACAGAGCTATCCAAACCATTGACTGGGGGTGTTTTCACAGTGCATTTTATTCCTTTATTCTGACTATTTCTTACCTGGTAATTTGCACATTATATTTGATCTTTCATACAATGCACAAGCTAGCTCCAGAATTCTAGTGGAATGTAGTGCAAGTTTAGTGCAAATTTCCTTGATAAATGATACCAGCAATAATCCGTTAGCAAGGCTGGGAACCTGGAAGAAAGCTGGAGGTTTCTGCGTAGCTGCAGCCACTCATGTGACAGGAATCCCAGCATGCAGTGCATTCCCGCCCTTTAGTCAAGCAGGGTTTTTGTTGTTTTTGCCTGACAAATGCTGTACCGATATTCTAGCATTGGTGCAGATAGTAGCAGGACAGAAGCACTACCCTTTTAATCCGTTAAACTAACGCAATCAGCTCCATGTGTGAAAGCAGCCTGGCACTCACAGCAGTGGAAGGTTTAATGGAGCATCATTGCCACTACTGCATCCACAGCTCTGACATTTGTGCCTGCCCAGGAAGAAGATGGGAATCAGGAAAAATATCATTTTGCTCCACCACCTCCCAGGCTGGCATGGTACAAATGCCTGGTTTGGGCCTGCTCCTGTCACGTGATGGCAGCAAGGTCAGCTCAGAATCCAGTGGATCCATGGCTGACCTAGTTCCACCCCCTCACCTCCCTAAAACACCCTGTATCAGGGGGTTCCACTAGCTAATGCTATAAGGGTAAAGCTAGCAATAGCTTCCATGCACTGTTTGGTTGGATGCATTGAAGAGCTCCATACTAGTGGAGCCTGTCAGAGTGAGGGAGGTCTAACTGGAGGGACACCTCCACTTCATCCAAATCTCCACCAGGCAGGTGGATCAGGGGATAAAATTCAAAATTTGCAGACAGTTAAACAATTCTAGCAAAATCTGCTTACAAGATTTAAAATGTTTTGGAGCTACGCTGTTTTCATCAGTCCTGGCTATTGGAACCATTAAATTTAAGATCTCTAAAAATGAAAAACAGAAAACTGCAAAAGTATTAAGAATAGCTGATGATTAATGTTCATGCCCTGAAATCCATTAACATGATTTAAGATTTATGGGTATCCATGTAATTCAGCCCTTAATTTGCAAAAGGAATATTTTTTACACTTTCAAATACTTATTTTCAAATTCTAACATATTACTGAATGTTGAATTTGGGTAAAGTAGTTTTCCATCCTAAACATGAACAAATTGCTTGGCGCTCTCTCCAATAACCTCTGTGCTCTTGTTCTTTTCATAAGCGTATTGGGAAAAGCCTTTCGATTATCTAAGCACTAGAGAAGATGATTTCTTCGTGGATGAGCAAACAACGGTGAAAGTCCCTATGATGAACAAAGACAGCATCTTTGAGACTTACTATGATCAGGATCTGTCCTGTCGGGTGGTGAAGCTCCCCTACAAGGGCAATGCTTCAGCATTATTCATTCTGCCTGACCAAGGAAAACTGAAGCAGGTGGAAGACGCTCTGGGGAAAGACGTTTTGTCAAAATGGTTGCAATCACTGAAACCAGGGTATGTAAGGCTGTAGGGGAAAGAGTGTATGACCTGGAGTGTGTATGTTTGGGTGTGGGTGTATACACACACAGAGTTGCATTTAATGCTAATCCTACTCAGTGCAGACCCACTGTAAGCAGTGGATCAAATTTAGTCATGTCTATTGATTTCAATACATTGTCTCTGAGTCCCATTCTTATAAAAAGACATTAATATCTTCCATTTAAATTGCTTCCTTTTAATAAGTTATTCTCAAACATTTTTAATCTAGCCAAACTGTAAAATCCTATTATTTGTATTCTATATTTTCTGCAAGTGGTATCTCACAGGCCTCTGGTTCTTCTTTCAACAGAGTAATACGTCTATCCCTTCCAAGGATCTCAATCTCTGGCAGCTATGCTCTCAAAGGGATATTAAGAAGAATGGGCATTACTGATGTATTCACAGACCAAGCAGACCTCTCCGGAATTACTGGGAAGCCAGAGCTGAAGGTTTCCAAGGTAGGCTTCTCAAAGTTCATCATGCTGCAAGAAGCATTGTTAGGCATGTTTCTTTGTAGGCCAGAGGTGCCATCCTGTCTAAAAGTTCAAAGAAGTGTCATTTGGGGACTACAGTACTTGCATCTGCCTCCGAGTGTTGCATCACCAATGAAGATTGTCTCCATGTAAAAATAATCAATTTCCACAGTAGCTTTGCCAATGGATGCAATTGCAGCCTCATAGACCCTTGCACAATTTGTCACATGTGGACGGATGCACACCTTTCTATCTTTCCAGAAGTAGTGGAAGCAGTCAGGCAATGGGTGGTAAGGAGGGATAGGCACATATTCTTACTCGAAGGTAAGCGTCCTTTATCTCTGGGCTTTGCCACCCTGGGCTCCTTTGGAAGGAAGGGCAGGCTATAAATTGAATATCTTGCTGGGAGCTCCTTTCAATTAAGCATGCATGCCATAGGAGCTGGTGGGACGGCGTTGGTAGACGTCATGGCTTTCTTGGCTTCCCAAGGCCATCTGCCATTTCTGGTTGAGGAGAGTTGAGGCAGCCAGCAGTTCTGTGTAGTGCGGGCGTAGTGGTGGAACCGATCTAATGCTCCTGCGCCTGCGCCTGCCCTCTAGGGAGCTCCCCACTGCCTTGCCCCTCCCTCCCACCCTTAGTAATAGGCAGCAAAAAGCCAGGTAAGCAACACTACCCTGCCTGCCCCCCAGGTAGCCACAATTACTTCTCTTTTCCTCCGCCTCCCTCCCGACCGTATGTTTAATTCGGATTTTAAAACCCTACTTCAACATGTGGTTGGGAGCAGGAAAGGAAATGCAGCTTCTCCTTCCCCAACCCCCTAATTAAACCCTAATTTTAAGCATCAGGGTGGGCTTCATAATCAATTCAGGGCCTGGATCTGGAATGGGTAGGCCACAGGTTGGAGGAGGGGGTCATGCACAGCTCTATTTATTTTTTATCTATTATTATTATTTTTACCCCGCCCTTTCTCCAAAACTGGAACTCACGGCGGCTTCCAGATAAAAGCACACATATAATTAAAAACATACAAAAGTCTAGATTAAAATCAAATTAAACCATTTACAGTATTAAAACCATTCATACATACAGTTAAAATAATTCAAACTCAGTTTAAAATAATACAGTTAGGCAACAGCAATGCAGCACCCTTCAAGACCTGTCCTTAACAGCTTTCAGTTCCAAAGGCTTGCTGAAATAAAAAAGTCTTTGCTTGCCGACGGAAGGACTGCAAAGAGGGGGCCATTCTTGCTTCCCTAGGAAGGGAGTTCCAAAGCCTCGGGGCAGCCACCGAAAAGGCCCTATCTCGCGTCCCCACTAGTCGTGCTTGTAAGGACGTAGGTATTGAGAGAAGGGCCTCTCCTGAGGATCTCAGGGCCCGGGCAGGCTCATATAGGGAGATACGGTCTGACAGATAGCCTGGACCTAAGCCATATAGGGCTTTATAGGTCATCACCAGCACTTAGAATTGTGTCCAGAAACAGAGTGGCAACCAGTGGAGCTTTTGTAACAGGGGAGTCGTATGGTCCCTGTAACCAGCCCAGTTAACATTCTGGCTGCAGCACGTTGCACCAACTGAAGTTTCTGAACAGTCTTCAGAGGCAGCCCCACGTAGAGCATGTTACAGTAATCTAAACGGGATGTAACTAAGGCATGTGTCACCGTGGCCAGATCAGACGGCTCAAGGAACGGGCGCAGTTGGCGCACTAATCTTAATTGTGCAAAAGCACTCCTGGCCACTGCAGAAACCTGGGCCTCCAAATTTAAAGCTGAGTCCAGGAGCACACCCAAACCGCGAACCTGCATCTTCAGGGGGAGTGTAACCCCATCCAGCACAGGCTGAATCCCTATTCCCTGATTTGCCTTTCAACTGACCAGGAGCACCTCTGTCTTGTCTGGATTAAGCTTCAATTTGTTCGCCCTCATCCAGTCCACCACTGATGACAGACACCGGTTTAAAACCAAGACAGCTTTCTTGGAGTTAGGTGGAAAGGAGAAGTAGAGTTGGGTGTCATCAGCATACTGATGGCACTGAACCCCAAACCCGCGGACAACCTCTCCCAGTGGTTTCATGTAGATGTTAAATAGCATGGGGGACAAAACTGAGACCTGAGGGACCCCACAGGCCAACGGCCAAGGAGTTGAACAGGAATCCCCCAGCACCACTTTCTGGGTTCGTCCCTCCAGGAAGGAATGGAGCCACTGTAAAACAGTGCCCCCAAGTCCCATCCCAGCAAGGCGGCCCAGAAGGATACCATGGTCGATGGTATCGAAAGCCACTGAGAGGTCCAGCAGAACCAAGTGTCATGGCCCCGTCAGAGGACTCCTCAGATGAGGACGACTCGGGAGTAACAGCAGCAGACCCAGGAGCAGCAGGAGACACGGAGGAGCCTCCTGAGAATCCAGCTCCTTCTGCCCCTCAGCTGCAGAGCACCCCAGGGACAGCAGAGGCCCTGCAGCCAGACACAGACAGTGAACAAGATACTCCCCCCTCACCTGCAGAACGTAGACAGCAGAAGGTCAGGCAGAAGAGAGGCAGGCCTGTCTCCTTAAGGCCCAAACACTGAGGGCTCACACCTGCTGTCCATCCTGCTCTTTATAAGGCACACCTTGGCTGCAGCTTGTTGCTGACTGCAACGTCAGGCGTGGCTTTGTGTAGACCTAGTTTCCCTGCAGCATCTCTTTGACTGACCTCCTTGGCAATTGATCCCGGACCTCCACTGACCTCGCTTCTGGACTTCTGACTTGGCAAGTACGCTTCGGATAGGCCTGGCAGATTTACAACCTGACTGCTGGCTAAGGACTTTCCTTCCCTGCCAAAGACCCAGGAATTTCCAGCCCCCCCTGACACTGCTGATGCAGTGTGGAGCTGACACCAACAGGGACACACTCCCCCTGTCCAGTTCTCTGCGTAGGTCGTCCACCAAGGTGACCAAAGCCGTCTCCATCCCATAACCAGGCCTGAAACCAGACTGAAATGGATCTAGATACTCCGTTTCATCCAGGAATCCCTGGACCTGGGAGGCCACCATACGCTCTATTACCTTGCCCAAAAATGGGATATTGGACACTGGCCGATAATTATCCATTATGGAGGGATCCAGGGAGGGCTTTTTCAACAAAGGCCTTACAACTGCCTCCTTTAGGCACACTGGAACTCTGCCTTGTTGTAAAGAGGCAGTGATCACTCCCTTCACCCACTCAGCCAGTCCCTCTCTGGCGCATTGAATGAGCCAGGAAGGGCAGGGGTCTAGAAGACATGTGGTGGCTCTCACCTCTCCAAGGATCCTGTCCACATCCTCGGGCTGTACAAATTGAAAAGAATCCATTATTATTGGACAGGCAGGAGCCAAAGTTACATCCACTGAGACTGTATCAACTATAGCATCCAAGTCGGAACGAATCTGAGTGATTTTATCTGCAAAGTGCAGTGCAAATTCTTGGCAGCGGTCTGTTGAATGGTCTATATTATCCCTACGGGGGCCAAGATGTAAAAGACCTCTGACCACTTGAAACAGCTCTGCTGGACGGCTCCCTGCAGACACAATAGTGGCAGAAAAGAATGCTTTCTTTGCTGCCCGTACTGCCACAGAGTAGGCCTTCAAATAGGCTCTAGCCCGTGTTCGATCAGACTCACTCCGAGTCTTCCACCAACGTCGCGCTAGTCTCCGTCTCATTCGTTTCATCACCACCAGCTCCTTGGTAAACCAGGGGGCTGGTCTGGCTCCACTTCATGAGAGGGGACGCTCAGGAGCGATGGTGTCCACCACCCTGGCCATTTCCCCATTCCAGAGGTCAACCAGAGCTTCGACAGAATCGCCTGCTGAGGTGACAGGAAAATCCCCAAGAGCCATCAGGAAACCATCCGGATCCATCAGCCTCCTGGGGCAGACCATCCTAATCGGTTCCCCACCCCTGCAGAGGTTCTGAGTCCCAGTGAGTCTAAACCCAACCAGGTAGTGGTCTGTCCATGACAACGGAACTACAGAAAGTTCCTCCACACCAAGATCACCATAATCCCCCTGCACACAGAAAACAAGGTCCAGGGTGTGGCCAGCAACATGAGTGGGGCCAGATATTACTTGGGACAGACCCATGGCTGTCATGGAGGCAATAAAGTCCTGAGCCACTCCAGACAGGGCGGCCTCGGCATGGATGTTGAAGTCCCCTAGCACCACAAGCCGAGGGGACTGCAACATCAACCCCGAGACCACCCCGGCTAGCTCAGGAAGGAAGACTGTTGACTGTACCTCCTCATCCAAGTCGTTAATAAAAATGTTAAAGAGCACTGGGCCCAGGACCGAGCCCTGTGGTAACCTACTCTTTACTTCTGCCCAGTTTGAGAAGGAAGCAGTGATAAGCACTCTTTGAGTACGATTCTGGAGCCAACTGTGGATCCACCTGATAGTTGTTCCATCCAGCCCACATTTAGCTAGCTTGCTAATCAGAACATCATGGGGCACTTTGTCAAAAGCTTTGCTGAAGTTGAGATATAGTATGTCCACAGCATCCCCACAGTCTACAAGTGACGTCACCTGATCCAAAAATGAGATAAGGTTAGTTTAGCAGGATTTGTTCTTCATAAGTCCATGTTGTCTCCTAGCAATCACTGCATTGTTTTCAAGGTGCTTACAGATTGACTGCTTTATAATCTGCTCCAGAGTTTTTCCAGAGATTGAGGTTAGGTTGACTGGTCTGTAGTTCCCCGGTTCCTCCTTTTTGCCTTTTGTGAAGATAGGGACAACATTAGCTCTCCTCCAGTCATCTGGCACTTCACCAGTCCTCCATGATTTCACAAAGATAATAGACAGCAGTTCTGAGAGTTCTTCAGCCAATTCTTTCAATACTCTAGGATGCAGCTTATCGGGCCCTGCCGATTTGAACTTGTTTAAAGTGATTAGGTGTTCCTTGACCATTTTGTCTGTCAATCTCAAGCTCCAATCCTGCCCCTTCTACTTCATGTTTCCTGGGAGACCCATAGATCTTTTTTTGGAGAAGACTGAGCCAAAGTAGGAATTGAGCCCTTCTGCCTTTTCTTTGTCATCTGTTATCATTTTTTTATCCTCATTGAGTAGCTGTTCCACCATTTCCTTTCTCTGTCTTTTACTATGCACATACCTGAAGAAAGCTTTTTTGTTGCTTTTAGCATCCCTCCCTAACCTCAGCTCATTCTGAGCTTTAGCCTTCCTGACACCATCCCTTCAATTCCGTGATACCTGCCTGTACTTTTCCTTTGTGGCCTGACCTTCTTTCTGCTTCCTGTATGTGTCCTTTTTTGTTTTCAGGTCATCTCTAAGCTCTTTGTGAAGCCACATTGGCTTCTTCTGCTGTTTTACCCCTTTTTTCCTTGTTGGAATTGCTTCCCGTTGCTCTTTTCGAATTTCCTTTTTTAGAAGGAGGAGGATGCATATCACAAAGGATCATTTGGGAGCAGGGCAGTTCTAGAGACTAATTGTTTCAAGAATATGATGCTGAGAATTGTTTTGGAGAGTGAGAGCAATAGATCAACCAGGCGAGAAATGACCATGTTGCAGTCTCTTAAGTTATTCAAGGAGTAGGTCTGTTTGAAGGACTAGATGTTTGCATAATAAAATCTGAGTCTCTATCTTGCACTAATTCTTGCTTACTTTCTCTGCAGGCTATTCACAAAGCTTATTTAAATGTCCATGAGAATGGCACTGAAGCTGCAGCCACCACCATTGCTGAAGAGGTTCCCATCTCCTTTCCCCTTGAAATGAAATTCAATAGGCCCTTCCTGACTCTAATCATACAAGGGGATTATATTCTGTTCATGACAAAAATTAAAAATCCTGCACAGGCATGATTTCTTATATGCAGCATGCGTGAAGAGATCCAGTCCCTGTCATGCATTCCCAAACTAGTTAAACTCTAAATGAGTCTAAATGTCACAGATTGGGAAGGAAGGATTTGTCACTTTTGGTTCTCTCCGTTTCTCATTTTTCCAATCTTAAATTCAGTTCTCCACATTTCCACAGCAATTTGCAATTTTTTAAAAAGAAATCCTCCTTAAAATTGTGCAGCATTCATGCATACTTTCTCTTAATATATATATTTATCAACTTTCTTTGGTTGGAGAACTTCATCACAAAATTCAGATGAGTGCACATTTCAAAGGATGGCTGTGTTCTGGTTCCCATAATTGTTTCGGAAAGTGCAAATGTGATAGATTCAGCTTTAAATGAAACTGAATCAAATTTCTCACGCATCCCTAATCGCAGATCAAATATCATAGGCAAAAATATTCCATCAAGCTTTCCTATCTCCTGTTACCAATGCAAACATAATACACTTCAGTGGAAGCACATACTTTGCACATTAATCTGCATATAATGGAATTATGTTATTTTACAGGGTGAATCATCTCTAAGATCACAGTCTTGAAAAACAGAATTAATTTCATGTGAGCAACATTCACTGTACTGCAGCCCTCTTTCACCTCACAATGAATTTGTAGAGGTTGGTGTTGTTTGTAAAATCAAATCAAAAGCCTTTTGTTTATGCATGGTTTTGTGTTCTCATGTCGCATGTGACATGATGTGTATTGTGCATGGAGTGTTGCTCTTTGGCACACATAATAAACACCTAGGATGTGCGCCTACTGGATATATTTGTATTCATTTAATATATATGCTGCGTGTAGCACATGATGTCAAGACAAGACATTTGTCTTGACTGTCAAGGTCACTTGGGCATGGAATGATTCTGCTATGTGACCACAGATTCACTGCATTCAAGACATTACTTCTTTAACAGAAACTTTGGTACAAAAGGTAGGAAAAACATGGAAAGAAAAGGGATAGGCTCCTACACCACAAAGAAGAAAAGCAGTTCAACATATTTCAGCAAACGTTTTACTCAAAACTAACAATATGCATGTCTGAAATGAAACAACCAGGTCAGGTCAGCCTTGCATACAGACCACTTGAAGGCTTCTTCCAAAATGCATCCAGAGATGCCTGCCTTGCCTTTTTTCATTTTATCATGTAGCATCTTGCTATAGCAATCAGAGCTCTGAGCACAGTTCTCCTCTCTGTACACTCGAGCAGGAAGGCAAAGGGTAGCCACCATCACCATCCTGTGCTTCTCTCTCCACCATCCTGTGCCCCTCTCTCCCTCTCCCCACTCCCCACTCCCCCCTATCCCTCCCTCCCTCCCTCTCTGCCATCCTCCTCCAGACTGAAGCAGGCGTGTCTGCAGTAAACAGTGCTTCCAGGTGTGAGAGAGCTGCCTGCAGCAGCCACAATCCAGGAGACTAGGAGCCACATTCTGACTACGTAGGAGTATGCCTGCTCCACGCACCCCAAAAGAAGACTTCGTTAAAAGACACTTCTTTCCTGAAGGATTTGTTAACTGGGGTATTACTGTGTCTTCTTCCAGCAAAGTTTGTAAACACTGTACTATGTATACTACTGCCACGAAGATAGTTCCCCCTGCTGTCAGGGAGAATGAGGGTCTTGGGGAAGGAGAGCATCCCCCTGAGGAAGAGGGAAATGAATCTTTAGAAAAGACTCATTCCTTTGGGGATGAGCAGCTATTGCAGCAGAACGTTGAAATAAGACACAAACACCATGAGCTGGGTTGAATTAAGGGCCACTTTACTAAACTTTAAACACAACTTTTTAAACTAAACCTGCAGAAGGCAAACATAGGTGCAGCGGCTGTCTATGAGCAAAACTGCGGAATGACAGCTATAGGGCGACCAGCCCCTAATGGGGCAAGGGCAAGCCATTCTGCCTACCCTCTACCCCAGCCACACCCTGAAAGTGAGTTGGGGGGCCTTTCCACATCACCACCCCATGGAGCCCTACATCTCCAGGCAGATGAGATAAGTTGACCCCAAAGGCAGCACATATCCTGCCCCCCGGGCCCTATAGCCCTGAACTGCAGGCCTCCGGAACCACCAATCACCTCCACAGGTGCCTAAGAGGGCCACCTAGCTGTCCTAATCTGTTCCCCTTCCCACACCTTCCTGCCACAGGAAGGGGACAAATCTCAATTTAGACCCCCTTCATGCCACATCTGAGAACAATGTCTCAAAGGCATCTCCTTCAGGTCTGCCAGAAATATGTTGTTACCCTCATCTGTCCGGTGAATGCTATCGGGCCTATATAGCTCAACCCTAGTGTACTAGATCTCAGGGCGATGTAAGACAAAGCCCCCCAACCCAAGGAGAGCCAATCTAAGCTCCTGGTTGACCTTCTTGCAGGTCCTATTTATGCCCCTCGGATCCCCAAACAGTTCAACCCTACAAGGTAGGATATCAGACAAGACCAAACAAACATGAGGCCAATGTTGCTTGATGTCCCAGAAGTCATGGCATGCCTGTAAACTAAGGGCCTTGCCCTTCAACAAACCAAGATCATCCTCCCGAAGTGAATGACCAGAACATGCAGAACTGTCTGCACCAAAGTTTGCTGGGACAATATGGGTAGAAGCCCATCACAGTGCATCCCCGTTGCCCAACCACTGAACTGTAGCCCATTGGTTAAGCCCCAACTACGAACCAAACTGAGACTTTGCCATCCTATAACCAGCCCAGAAGTCTATACTGTGCCCGCAGAGTAGGATGCACACACAGTCTGATCCCATTCAGCAACCCATCAACAAAAGGAGAACAAATTGCAACCAATTAAACATCAAGGCTTGGAAGCTTGTTGCAAGGCTTAATATACAGTTTATAGGCCCTAAACCTCCACCTACCAATAGCTTGGAGCCGCTCTTGTGAAAAACCTTAGTGACTGAGCCGAAGAGATATGAGGCTGTAATTGACTACCCATTATTAAGGAGCCATCTGCCCCCCTGGTGGGGGTGGGGGAACAAAATACTTGAAATCAATCACTTCATGGATTAATACTATAGTAGAAGCCAACAGAAAGATTATTAAAAGCACATAAAAGAGAGGCAAATAAAATCAATAAATCATTTATTTAAAGTAACATTTTTTTATAACAAAACGTTGATGGAGAATTTTTCTCCATTGGGATCTTTTGCTGGGGGTCCTTAAAAATATTTTAGGACTTAGAACACAGGCTTAAAGCAAAAAGGTAGGCCTTTATTCTTTACAAGCATATGCAGGGTCAGCCTCCTAGAAACATCCAGGAGAGACTGCACTGAGGCACTGTGTGCAGGCTCTTTTTTACAGTACAGTTACAGCATGTGACAGTAGTTCACCAATCCTACAAGTTGTTTCCCTCATAATATCACAGTTCCTCCTTACAGCAATCATTCCAAACCAATCAGAAAGCATAGGCAATTCTACTCCTGATTCCAAGATCCTGTCCATCTTGTTAAGATCACCATTGTTCTGCTGTCTTTTCAAGACTAATGAATTTTGGGGCTAGCTGGGACCAGTTTCTGTCATACACTTACATTCTGCTAGTGTGAATGTTCTTTCATGCATCCCTGTACTTTCATTGTTCTGATCGGCTACGCTGACCCAGGTACACCTGGAGATATTTGAACAGGTTCCGTGAGTTAAGTTTGCCTCAACGTAGGGTGTTTGGGAATGTATGAGCACCCCCAGTTCTATTCCTTTGCCATAGGGGTTCTTATGTCCTTATCCTTTCTCAGAAATCCCATTTCCTTACTTATAAAATACATAGCTCAAGAGAGGGGATTTTATTTAAAACACTTGAGCTTCATTTTGAAGCCACACAGACTAAGGAAAAGACTGGGTGACTCTGGCTAACTAGTATCTTTCAGCCTCAGAGATATAGAGGAGGCAGGCCACCCCAGAGTACCTTTTTCTTAATGAAAACACACTTATAAAGTTATAAATATAATATAACACACTGAATTATTTTAAAATCATTGTGAAATCTCACTGTTTCTCTTCATTAAAACACCTAATACTTGTTACAAACTTTTCCCCCTAGATGGCATTATTGCTTTACCCAAGAATCAAATACCAGCGGTCTCTACTTATTCTCATTAATCACAGCTTTTCCCACATTATATGCTCTTCTAATTCTAACCAATATGCTCTTCTAATTCTAAACAATAGGCTAATTAATACCTGTCATGCACTGGCCAATTTGGCAAGAACATAAGAGTTCAAACTAAGTTTTAATTGTGGATGAGATGGCCGATCTGGCATGCATTACCGAAACCTGGTTGAGCGATCTGGGAGGCATTAATCTCTCCCAGCTGTGCCCACCTGGGTATTCGGTCCAGCATCTGGGTAGATCCGAGGGTCGGGGAGGGGAAATCGCTGTGGTCTATAGAAATTCCATCCCTCTGGTTAGGCACCCTATCCAGGTGGCTAATGGTCTGGAGTGTCTGCACATTACGTTGGGTCAGCGAGACAGACTGGGATTACTGTTGGTGTACCGTCCACCCTGCTGCCCAACAGCCTCCCTAACTGAGCTGACAGAGGTGGTCTCGGATTTGCTGTTGCGATCCCCCAAACTTTTGGTGTTGGGGGACCTCAACATTCATGCCGGGACCGCTTTATCTGGAGCAGCTCAGGACTTCATGACCTCCATGACAGCCATGGGGCTGTCTCAATTTGCTACTGGCCCTACGCATGTGTCGGGGCACACTCTAGACTTGATTTTTGCCACTGGATTAGGGGATGGTGATCTGGGAGTGAGGGATTTTACATCTATTCCTTTGTCATGGACAGATCACCGCCTATTGAGGTTTAGACTCACATTGTTTTCTTCCCTCTGCAAGGGTGGAGGACAAATTAAGATGGTCCGTCCCCAGAGACTAATGGATCCTGAGGGTTTTCAAAAGGTTCTGGGGAATTTTCCGGCTGATAAAACTGACGATCCTGTCGAAACCCTGGTCACTCTGTGGAATACGGAAATGACCCGGGCAGTTGACATGATCGCCCCGGTGCGCCCTCTCCTGTGCAGAACTCAATTGGCTCCCTGGTTCACCTCGGAGCTAAGAGTGATGAAGCAAGAAAGGAGAAGGCTTGAGTGCAAATGGAGGCAAACTCCCGACGGCTGTAATTATGTACTTGTGAAGGTCTCTACTAAGCGCTATGTGAAGGCGGTGAGGGCAGCGAAGAAGCAATACAGTCACCTTGTAACTGCCCAGCGGAACTTTATAAAGTTGTCCGGGGACTTTTATATTCTGGTTCTCAGGACGTAACAATACCATCTACAGCCCGCTGCAATGAGTTTGCGAGACACTTCCAAGATAAGATCACGAACATCCGCCGGGACCTTGACTCCAATATTGTAGCAGTTGAACCTAATGAGGTATCCAGAGCACAGTCCTGTCCTGTTTAATTGGATGAGTTTCAGTTGGTGCAGCTCGAGGATGTGGACAAGGTGCTTGGCCAGGTACGGGCGACCACCTCTGTTCTGGACTCTTGCCCCTCGTGGCTAATAAAAGCTAGCAGGAATGGAACAGCCGGCTGGGCCAAGGAGGTGATTAATGCCTCTTTACGAGAGGGAGTGGTCCCACCCTGTCTGAAACAGGCGGTGGTGAGACCGCTCCTAAAAAAACCCTCCTTGGACCCTTATAATCTTAACAACTATAGGCCGGTAGCAAATGTTCCATTCCTGGGCAAGGTTCTAGAACGTGTGGTCGCTCGTCAACTCCAGGCTGTCTTGGATGAAACTGATTATCTTGACCCATTTCAATCGGGCTTTCGGCCGGGGTTTGGTACAGAAACGGCCTTGGTCGCCCTGTATGATGACCTCTGTCGGGAGAAAGACAGAGGGAGTGTAACTCTGTTGGTTCTCCTTGATCTCTCAGCGGCTTTTGATACCATCGACCATGGTATCCTTCTGGAACAACTCACGGAGTTAGGAGTTGGAGGCACACCTTGGCAGTGGCTGTGCTCCTATCTCGGGAATCGTCTCCAGAAGGTGATGCTTGGGGAGCATTGCTCGAGTCCTTGGGTACTCCAATATGGGGTTCCGCAGGGCTCAGTTCTGTCCCCCATATTCTTTAATATCTATATGAAGCCGCTGGGTGAGGTCATTAGGAGTTTTGGAGTGCGTTTCCAGCAATATGCTGATGATACGCAGCTCTACTTCTCCTTTTCATCTGCTTCAGGTGAGGCTGTTAATGTACTAAACCGCTGCCTGGCGGCGATAATGGGCTGGATGAGGGCTAATAAACTGAGACTCAATCCTGACAAGACTGAGATGCTGTTGGTAGGAGGGCTTTCTGCCCAGATGGTTGATGTTCGACCTGCCCTTGATGGGGTTACACTCCCCCTAAAGGAGCAGGTCCGTAGTTTGGGGGTCTTATTAGATCCGCTCCTGTCACTTGAGGCTCAGGTAGCCTCGGTGGTACGGAATGCGTTCTACCAGCTTCGCCTGGTAGCCCAACTACGACCCTATCTGGACAGGGAGTACCTCGCCTCAGTTATTCATGCTCTGGTAACCTCTAGATTGGACTACTGTAATGCACTCTACGTTGGGTTACCTCTGAAGACGGTTCGGAAACTTCAGCTAGTGCAGAATGCTGTGGCCAGAGTTCTTACGTGGACAAGAAAATTTGACCACATAACACCTATTCTGGCCCAACTGCACTGGCTACCAATATGTTTCCGGGCCAGATTCAAAGTGTTGGTTCTTACCTATAAAGCCCTGAACGGCATCGGACCGCAATATCTGATGGAATGCCTCTCCCGCTATGTACCTACCCGTTCACTGCGCTCAACATCCAAGGCCCTTCTCCGGGTCCCAACTCATAGGGAGGCCCGGAGAACAGCAACTAGATCTAGGGCCTTTTCAGTAGTGGCCCCCGAACTATGGAATGCCCTCCCAGACGAAATACGCCTGGTGCCTTCTTTGATATCTTTTCGGCGCCAGGTGAAAACCTACCTCTTTGCCCAGGCATTTTAAGCTTAATTTTAATTTCAATTTTAAATCTAACTGCAATCTGTAAATTTTATTGTTATTGTATTTTAACTTTGTATAGTGTTAACCACACTTACTCAGATTTTAAATGTGGTTTTAATTTGTTGTACACCGCCCTGAGAGCTTGTTGCTATAGGGTGGTTTAAAAGTGTAATTAAATAATAAATAAATAAATAAGTTTACTTTGCCTGCTTTCTCACAGATCTGATTGAGGCCTATGGAAATTTAGGGTTCTCTGTGAGACTGAATCTCAGGTCTTAATAAGCCTACAAGCCTATGCTTAACTCCTTGTGATTATGAAACATATACCTTCTTAATATCTATGATTATATATGTGTGGATATATAAAATTCCCCATTAACGTTACATTCAGATTTTTCAAATAAAACAGCATTTGTTTATCATAATCCTTCTCTTTAAAAAAGATTTCCTTTTATTCTAAAACAACATCGTATTTAGTTCTTTGTTTAATTTTTTTTTAACTTTTGTATTTATGTGCTGAAGGGCAGTGCCTGTGAGGGCCTAGGCAAATATAAAGCAGTCTCAGCAATATGACATGTGAGAAGGATCTTGGAATTGTGGTTGATCACAAACTGAATATGAGCCAACAGTGTGATGTGGCTGCAAAAAAGGCAAATGCTATATTAGGCTGCATTAACAGAAGTATAGTTTCCAAATTGTGTGAAGTACTAGTTCCCCTCTATTCAGCATCTATTTCTGTTCTGTTTTTTCCCTATGATACTAGAGTTATATACCTTATTACCAGCCCTATAGACAGCCTTCCTTGATAGGTGGGGCAGCCACATATCTAGGTGGAGCATTTGGGGGGGAGGTGCATAGTGCCAGCCAATACCCCACCTCTCACTGGTGGAGAGGATATGAGGGGAAAGGCAGTGATCTTCCCCTTACTCCTCCGCCATCCAGAGAGTGGTTACCTTACATGAATGAAGTTTAATCTATTGAATTATCTCACCCTTTTTTGAGAGGTCCCCAGGAATACCAGACTCAAAAGCTTGACTTTGCCTATAGCTACAGTCCCCTTTCACCTGTCCGTGTTACTGATTCTTCATGAATTGAACTATTTTTTACTTATTTTTTAATTAAAATAATATCCCACCCTTCTTTGTAATAAGAGCCTACTAGTTTGTTAAAGACAGTGAGCTCCTGAGTTTGGCTTTGATGCTGCACCAAGTATCTCAGTTTTAGATTTCACCTGAAAAACAAACTTGTCCATACTACAAGTTTAGGGAAGGGCAGAGAGAAATTAAATACTATTTTTCAACTCCTCCTTCAGAGTACATCCTTCTAGCCTTGCTAATCTCTAGCTAACTGTAGTGTACACAGCAATATTTCTACTTCTCTAGGGCTGTTTTCATGCTTTGCCATCAAGTAATCAAGAAAAATAAGAAAAAATAGCCACTATAATTCTGAATATAGTGAATGCTTTAAAAGAGTAAAGGGTAGCCATTTTTCAGACCACTTTAAGTTGTATCTTTATTTCACCCTTTAGCAATAAGCACCCAATCCTGCTCTACTCATTATAATTCACTAATAGCTAAAAAACCTTGCAGTTTAAGAAGGTAGCTATAGTCACAGCTATTTCTATCAAACTTCAAAAAGCAAGGAAATTGAGCAGCTATAGTGAATGCACCAGGCGAGCAGGAGATGTGATCTCATTTCTGAGATATTGTACTGGCCTACAAATGTGTAAAATGCAAACACAATTTGGGTTGGTCTTTCACAGTCCAATATACTTCCTGTGTAGGTTGGAAGAATTTGGTAACCTGCCTCTGAGCATATGGTGAGTGCGGGCAACACCTGCAATCAGCCCAAATAACAGAAACAAGACAGGTGCTATGCTGTGCTGGTCTCATTTTAGTAAGGAGGAAGCAACAATAGTTGCTGTAGTTCAGATATTCACTTTAAATATTTTTTATTTACTTGGCAATTTTAGTGAACCTTCCTATGGCAAATTCTTTTCTTTTGCTTCTGTTCCTGTGAATGTTATTTATTTATTTATTATTTGATTTGTATCCCACCCTTCCTCCCAACAGGAGCCCATGTGAAGTACAGCAACACTTTACGTGAAGTACAGCAACACTTTGAATAACACACATGCACTCTCAGCCAACAAGTATAATCTCTCTCACTCAACCATCTCCTGGACCCTGCCCTACCACCTACTAAGGTATACCCTTGGAGTGCAAAAAAGTTAAAACACTGCAAATGCAACAAAGTAGCCACAGAGGGTGGCAGAGGCTACTTTATGTGCCTAGTGCAAACACAGTATCAACACACACACACATACACGTCATCTTCTCTCACCTCCACAGTACTTCATCTCCATCTCCATTCCGCTGCTGCCTCCTTCTCCTCTTTCGTCCCAGGGTGGCCAGGTCAGGAGCATCCCAAACCTTGAGATTGTGGGGGTGGGCCCTAGTGATGTCACAGGGTGAGCCCTAGTGTAACTTCCTCCTTGCCTCCTCCCCATTGGGATGCAGCTGCTTCCAAAGCCAGGGGGCTCAACAACAGGCCCAAATCTCTCTTCCAGGAGTCTTCCCGGACTCCAGGGATTGTGGGTTGGTCAATGGTGGCTGTGGAGTACAAGGCAGCCTACCTGAAGACAGTTTGTCAGCCCTGAAGGACCTAAAGAACCTGGAGTAACAACACATGTTGACAAGTGGAGGGAGCGGAGTGGAGGCAATAGGTAAGTGATGAACTGTGTTGCATTCCCAGAGTTCCCTGGGAAGAGGTATTGATTATTAAGCCACTCTGGGAATTGTTGCTGTGTGAGGGGAATAGGAGTCTCCTAACAACTTTCAGCAGCTGAAAAAAACACACTTCCCAGGATTCTTTGGAGGAAGCTGTGGCCATTGAAAGTGAAATAAATGTATGGTGTGAATGTAGCCAACAAGTTCTACGAGCTACAGGGAGCCCCAACTGACGAAGCATCTAGGCCAGTTAAGCAGCAGAGCGAGTTCGGCAGCAGGGCGAGGAGGCCAGGGCCCCCCACTCTGCCCATCTGTTCCCTGGCCTCAACTAAACAGCAGTTTCCAACCCATTAATGTAATAAACCTTAAACAAAACTATGCAGGTAAGAAGGCAGCAGGGTTGTGGGGGCTTTCCCATGTTTTGCACTGCCTGCAGCATGTACGACTATCTGCCTTTTGGACAGAAATCGTGGGTGTGCTCTCGGTGCAATGAGCTCCTGGCTCTCCGGGAACAACTTCATTCCTTGAGGCCAAGGTGGCGGACCTGGAAAAGCTGAGAAAGGCAGAGAGGTGTGTGGAGGCCTTCAGGGACGTTATAGCTGTGTTCCACTCCAACGATGATAGCTCTCCTGCTATCATGGAGAACGATGGTCTCAGGGAAGGAGAGCATCCAGCTGAGGAAGAGGGAAACGATCCCTTAGAAGGGACCCATTCCTTGGGGGATAAGCAGCTATCCTCTCGTGCTGAGGATATATCTCCAGGGGTGGAGGGATCCTTGTAGTGGGTGATTCGATCATTAGGAACATAGACAGTGGGGTGTGTGATGGGCGTGCAGACCGCAAGGTGATCTGCCTGCCTGGTGCGAAGGTTGCGGATATTGTCCGTCATTTAGATAGTTTGGTAGACAGTGCTGGGGAGGAGTCAGTGGTCGTGGTGCATGTTGGCACCAATGACATGGGGAGATGCAGCCGTGAGGTCCTGGAAGCAAAATTTAGGTTGCTAGGTAGGATGCTGAAAGCCAGGACCTCCAAGGTGGCTTTCTCTGAAATGCTACCAGTTCCATGCGCAGGACCAGCCAGACAGGCACAGCTTTGCAGTCTCAATGCGTGGATGAGACGATGGTGTTGGGTGGAAGGGTTTGGATTTGTTAGGCACTGGGGAACATTTTGATACAAGCCGGGCCTGTACAAAAGGGATGGGCTCCACGTGAACCAGAATGGAACCAGACTGCTGGCACTTAAAATTAAAAAGGTAGCAGAGCAGCTTTTAAACTGACCAAGGGGGGAAACCCGACAGGAGCTGAGGAAGGTCCGGTTCGGAATAAACCTCTCCCCTGGGATAAAGACCAAACAAATGAGGAAATTTTAAAAGGGGTAGGCCTAGAAGTAGGCATTGTGAGAGCAGGGGCACAGGATATCAATTCAGAAGGGCAAGATTACCACAGGCCAAACCACAAGTGCCAAAGACACTTGAAGAAAGACACTGCTTACAAGTGCCTGTACGCTAATGCTAGGAGCCTGCGAACCAAGATGGGAGAACTGGAGTGCTTGGTCTTAGAGAAGAGCATTGATATAGTGAGCATAACGGAGACCTGGTGGAATGGAGAAAACCAGTGGGATACGGTTATCCCTGGATATAAACTATATCGGAAGGACAGGGAAGGACGTATTGGTGGTGGTGTCACTCTATACATGAAAGAAGGCATTGAATCCAGCAAGCTCGAAACCCCCAAAGAGGCGGACTGCTCCACAGAATCGTTGTGGGTGGTGATACCATGCCCCAGGAGGGATTTAATACTGGGAACGATCTATCGTCCCCCTGATCAAAATGCTCAGGGAGACCTTGAGATGAGATATGAAATGGAGGAAGCATCCAAACTAGGAAATGTGGTAGTAATGGGTGACTTCAACTACCCGGACATAGACTGGCCGCATATGTGTTCCAGTCATGACAAAGAAGGAAAATTTCTAGATATTCTAAATGACTATGCTCTAGACCAGTTGGTCATGGAACCAACCAGAGGGATGGCAACCCTGGACTTAATCCTCAGTGGGGACTGGGACCTGGTGCAAGATGTAAGTGTTGTCGAACCGATTGGGAGCAGTGACCACAGTGCTATTAAATTAAACATACATGTAACTGGCCAATTGCCAAGAAAATCCAACACAGTTACATTTGACTTCAAAAGAGGAAACTTCACAAAAATGAGGCGATTGGTAAAAAGAAAGCTGAAAAACAAAGTCCAGAGGGTCACATCACTCGAAAATGCTTGGAAGTTGTTTAAAAACACTATATCAGAAGCTCAACTGGAGTGCATACCGCAGATCAGAAAAGGTACCGCCAGGGCCAAGAAGATGCCAGCATGGTTAACGAGCAAAGTCAAGGAAGCTCTTAGAGGCAAAAAGTCTTCCTTCAAAAAATGGAAGTCTTGTCCAAATGAAGAAAATAAAAAAGAACACAAACTCTGGCAAAAGAAATGGAAGAAGACAATAAGGGATGCTAAAAAAGAATTTGAGGAGCACATTGCTAAGAACATAAAAACCAACAACAAAAAATTCTATAAATACATTCAAAGCAGGAGACCATCTAGGGAGACAATTGGACCCTTGGATGATAAGGGAGTCAAAGGTGTACTAAAGAACGATAAGGAGATTGCAGAGAAGCTAAATGAATTCTTTGCATCTGTCTTCACAGTGGAAGATATAGGGCAGATCCCTGAACCTGAACTAACATTTGCAGGAAGGGATTCTGAGGAACTGAGACAAATAGTGGTAACGAGAGAGGAAGTTCTAAGCTTAATGGACAATATAAAAACTGACAAATCACCGGGCCCAGATGGCATCCACCCGAGAGTTCTCAAAGAACTCAAATGTGAAATTGCTGATCTGCTAACTAAAATATGTAACTTGTCCCTTGGGTCCTCCTCCGTGCCTGAGGACTGGAAAGTGGCAAATGTAACACCAATCTTCAAAAAGGGATCCAGGGGGGATCCCGGAAATTACAGGCCAGTTAGCTTAACTTCTGTCCCTGGAAAACTGGTAGAAAGTATTATTAAAGCTAGATTAACTAAGCACATAGAAGAACAAGCCTTGCTGAAGCAGAGCCAGCATGGCTTCTGCAAGGGAAAGTCCTGTCTCAGGAACCTATTAGAATTCTTTGAGAGTGTCAACAAGTATATAGATAGAGGTGATCCAGTGGACATAGTGTACTTAGACTTTCAAAAAGCGTTTGACAAGGTACCTCACCAAAGGCTTCTGAGGAAGCTTAGCAGTCATGGAAAAAGAGGAGAGGTCCTCTTGTGGATAAGGAATTGGTTAAGAAGCAGAAAGCAGAGAGTAGGAATAAACGGACAGTTCTCCCAATGGAGGGCTGTAGAAAGTGGAGTCCCTCAAGGATCAGTATTGGGACCTGTACTTTTCAACTTGTTCATTAATGACCTAGAATTAGGAGTGAGCAGTGAAGTGGCCAAGTTTGCTGACGACACTAAATTGTTCAGGGTTGTTAAAACAAAAAGGGATTGCGAAGAGCTCCAAAAAGATCTCTCCAAACTGAGTGAATGGGCGGAAAAATGGCAAATGCAATTCAATATAAACAAGTGTAAAATTATGCATATTGGAGCAAAAAATCTGAATTTCACATATACGCTCATGGGATCTGAACTGGCGGTGACCGACCAGGAGAGAGACCTCGGGGTTGTAGTGGACAGCACGATGAAAATGTCGACCCAGTGTGCGGCAGCTGTGAAAAAGGCAAATTCCATGCTAGGGATAATTAGGAAAGGTATTGAAAATAAAACAGCCGATATCATAATGCCGTTGTATAAATCTATGGTGCGGCCACATTTGGAATACTGTGTACAGTTCTGGTCGCCTCATCTCAAAAAGGATATTCTAGAGTTGGAAAAGGTTCAGAAGAGGGCAACCAGAATGATCAAGGGGATGGAGCGACTCCCTTATGAGGAAAGGTTGCAGCATTTGGGGCTTTTTAGTTTAGAGAAAAGGTGGGTCAGAGGAGACATGATAGAAGTGTATAAAATTATGCATGTCATTGAGAAAGTGGATAGAGGAAAGTTCTTCTCCCTCTCTCATAATACTAGAACTTGTGGACATTCAAAGAAGCTGAATGCTGGCAGATTCAGGACAGACAAAAGGAAGTACTTCTTTACTCAGCGCATAGTTAAACTATGGAATTTGCTCCCACAAGACGCAGTAATGGCCACCAGCTTGGATGGCTTTAAAAGAAGGTAAGACTAATTCATGGAGGACAGGGCTATCAATGGCTACTAGCCATGATGGCTGTGCTCTGCCACCCTAGTCAGAGGCAGCATGCTTCTGAAAACCAGTTGCCGGAAGCCTCAGGAGGGGAGAGTGTTTTTGCGCTCGGGTCCCGCTTGCGGGCTTCCCCCAGGCACCTGGTTAGCCACTGTGAGAACAGGATGCTGGACTAGGTGGGCCACTGGCCTGATCCAGCAGGCTGTTCTTATGTTCTTATGTTCTTGATTTACTTTGCAATTTTAGTGAATCTTCCTGTGGTAAATTCTTTTCTTTTGCTTCTGTTTCTGTGAATATGTGAAGTACAGCAACACGTTCAATAACACGCATGCACTCTCAGTCAACAAGCATCATCTCTCTCAATCAACCATTTTCTGGACCTTGGGTTGCCAGGTTCATGGCCTGAGATTGATCCTGTATCTTTAGGAAAAGAGAAATTCAGCCAAGTGCAGGTGTTCTTGCAACACTATAATGAGAAAAACCACAAGGTGGAATTCTCCCTTCCCCCTGCACAACTTTTAAAGATACAGAGGACCTCTTGGACGCCAGAAACCTTAGAAGCCATAATTCTGAGATGAAACTCCTGGCTAGGCTTGCCTGCCTTTACCTGTGATGCTCTGACTGAGTTCCTTCCCTCGCAGACTGATATGTTTAGGGAAGCTTATCTGCCCTTCCTCCTTCCACCCTTTCCCCTTTCTCTTTTGTTCGACCGTCTGCTCTCTCCCTCTTTGGGGTAACAGCCCACTGGATCAACCCAACTACCTTGAAACATGAGGTCAGGACCTTGGCTTGTAAGCATCTGAAGGGGCGTCATACATACGATATCCATGCAAAAGCACTGCATGATGTGCATGTGCAGTACAGGATTCACAACAAAGTTATGTGCACTACTACAGACAATGGCTCCAACTTTGTGAAATTGGTCAGAATTAGAACCATAGAATAGTAGAGTTGGAAGGGGCCTATAAGGCCATCAAGTCCAACCCCCTGCTCAATGCAAGAATCCAAATCAAAGCATTCCCGACAGATGGCTGTCCAGCTGCCTCTTGAAGGCCTCCAGTGTCAGAGAGCCCACTACCTCTCTAGGTAATTGGTTTAATTGTTGTATGGCTCTAACAGTTAGGAAGTTTTTCCTGATGTCCAGTCGAAATCTGACTTCCTGCAACTTGAGCCCATTATTCCATATCCTGCACTCTGGGACAACCGAGATCCTGGCCCTCCTCCGTGTGACAACCTTTCATGTACTTGAAGAGTGCTATCATATCTCCTCTCAGTCTCCTCTTCTCCACGCTAAACATGCCCAGTTCTTTCAGTCTCTCCTCATAGGGCTTTGTTTCCAGTCCCCTGATCATCTTTGTTGCCCTCCTCTGAACCCATTCCAGTTTGTCTGAATCCTTCTTGAAGTGCGGAGAGGACGCAGTTATCAAGATGAGGCCTAACCAGTGCTGAATAGAGGGGAACTAATACTTCGCGCGTGTCGGAAGGCAGAGCTGGGGCCCCAATCCCGGGGAGCTGGATCCCAGAGAGTTGGGAGAAGAGTATTCGGATGGATGGCAGAGGGAAGGGGGAGGAACTTCCCCCCTTTGGAGCGAAGACGAAACAGAGGAACTGCCAGTGATAAGGTCGCTTAGCAACGGGGAGCCTGAGCCCTCCCTGGACATTCTCACGCCTCCCCCTCTTTCAGGCTCAGAGCAAGAGGGGAAAGAGGGAGGGCTGCTCACAGGCAGTTTACCAGGGAGGCAGTTTACCATCAGCCCCTCCCCTATCCCCCATCCTGGAATCGGAAACTTCAGAAGAGGAGGGGGTGATGCTTCCCCCCTCACTGCGCACACGCAGACAGCTGAAAAGACAGGAGAGAAGGGGGGGAAGGTGGGCAGTACCTGAGGGGCAGTTAAGGAGGAGCAAAAGATTGCGCGCCCGTTTGGCCCCTTCTTAAAGAACAGGCGGGAACAAGTCCCTTGCTCTGTCAACTTTCTCCCAATGCCGCAGGACCTGTTGCTTCATGAGAAAACACAGTCTTTGTTTGGACATTACCCTAATAAAACACGAATTAACTACAGCCGTTGGTCTGGTTCCTGAGTCACATCCTGGGCCTGACAGCTTGACAGAGCCACCTAAATCACCCTCAACGCTCTCTTCACTTGACTGTGACAAGATGTCAAAGGGAGCAGCGGGGGGGACGAACCCCACTTCTGAGACGGAAGAAGTGGAACTCTTGAGGACTAAGGTAGCTGATTTGCAGACGGATGTTCAAGCCCTGCTAGCAGCAGTCAAGGCGCTGAAGACGGATAATCGAACCTTGAAGGCCACGATAGACCAGATGCGAACAGCCCCTCCAGCTGCCGTAGTAAAGGTTCCCATTGGATTGCCCCCAAAATATGCGGGACAAAGTGATCAGTTGGCAACCTTCGTGGCTCAATGTGAGTTCTATCTGGATGTCAGGCACACGGAATTTCCAGATGATGGGGCAAAGTAGCTTTCGTGATTAGTCTCCTGGAGGGAGAAGCTGCAAAATGGGTGACTCCGTATCTCGTGAGAAAGGATACTGTCTTAGCAAGGTACAGAGGATTTATACAGGAGATGACTGAGATGTTTCAAGACCCGCAAAGGGCTGAAACAGTAGCGCGGCAACTAGGCGCTCTGAAGCAAGCTAAAGAGACTGTTTCCAAGTACACTAACGCTTTTAAAATTCTGTCCCAGGAAATTGGTTACAATGACGCCGCCCTGATGTTTATGTACCGGATTGGATTAAATGCTGAAATCCTGGATGAGTTGGCCAGGACCTCCCCCCCCGCTGACCTACCAGGGCTCATCCGGCTATGCCTACAGATAGATCACCGGATGGAAGGAAGGCAACTGGAAAGGAAGCAGGAGGTCCCGAGATACTCAGCCTCGGCATCCCGCAACAAGACCCTTCCCACTGCAGGGATGGCAGGTAATGCAACTGAGGGACAGGGAGGGGCTAGGCCAAGACTGTCAGAAGAAGAAAAGGAAAGACAATGCTGGGAACGTTTATGCTTTTATTGTTCAAAGCCAGGCCATGTGGCCAGAGACTGTGGACTGAAAGGGGGGAAAGCCGAGCCGTCGGGAAACTAGAACACCCAGTCCACATGCAGGCCGGTGGACTGGGGGCAGTGTTGTATAAAGGCCCCCCAACGATCCAACCTCCCTCAAAGGGGGTGTTGGTCTTACCTATTCGGATTACAACTTCCAGAGGAGTGGTGTTTAATTCCACTGCCTTAATTGACAGTGGAGCCTCCACAAATTTTATTGATGCAAAGTTAGTCAAGCGTCATGGAATTTCCCGGTGGAAACTGGACGCTCCCCTAGCTGTGGAGACTATCGATGGGAGACCCCTGAAGTCAGGAGGGGTGACACAAGCCACGGAGGAAGTGAAACTTCAAATCCCTGGGCACGAAGAGTTCATTTCGCTATACGTGTCAGATCTCTCGAACTTTGAGGTGATTCTGGGAATGCCCTGGCTAGCAAAGCATGAACCCAAAATAAGTTGGAAGGAGGCGGTGGTGTGGTTCACCTCACAGTATTGCCAGGAGAACTGTCAACCTGAAGGAATCAAGAACACCTTAGCGGGGGCAGTGCAAGAGATCGAGCAAGTGACCCTGCCGCCAAAGTATGAAGAATTCAAAGATGTGTTTGATGAAAAAGAGGCAGAGACTTTATCCCCCCACCGCCCTTACGACTGTGCGATTGACCTAGTGCCAGGAGCCAGCATCCCATCAGGGAGAATCTACTCTCTCACAGAGAATGAGAGGGAGGCCCTGAAGGAATTCCTGGATAAAAACCTGAGGCGAGGATTCATACGCCCCTCACAATCCCCTGCTGGAGCACCACTATTGTTTGTGAAAAAGAAGGGGGGGAACTCAGACCCTGTAACGACTATCGCGCATTGAACCAGATCACCATCCCCAACAGCTACCCGCTGCCGCTGATCTCAGAGTTGCTGGACCGACTGCGCTCTGCAAAAATCTTCACGAAGTTGGATTTGAGAGGAGCGTACAATCTGATCAGAATGAAGGAGGGAGATGAATGGAAAACAGGATTCTTGACCGCTTACGGACAATATGAATACCTGGTCATGCCGTTCGGACTTTGTGGAAGGCCAGGAATTTTTCAAAAATTAATGAATGACGTGTTTAGAGACTTGTTGGACACGTATGTAATCTGTTACTTAGATGATATCCTGGTGTTCTCAAAGAACCAGGAAGACCATGACCAGCATGTGAAGACGGTGTTGAAGAGACTGAGAGAAAATCACCTGTATGCTAAATTAGAGAAATGTGGATTTGACCTCAAGTCTCTAGACTTCCTTGGATATCGAATCTCAGCGGAAGGCATGGAGATGGACCCAGGGAAAGTAAGCTGCATATTGGACTGGGGCCAACCTGTCACCAAAAAGGATGTACAACGGTTTTGGGGGTTTGCCAATTATTACAGAAAGTTCATTCCAGGGTTTTCCAAATTAACAGCTCCTCTGACTGACTGTTTAAGGGGGAAGAAGAAGTTTCAATGGACAGAGAACGCCACCGAGGCCTTTGAGGAGCTGAAGAGAAGGTTTGCTACTGAGCCCATTCTGCGCTTTGCTGATCCGAACCGCCGTTTCGTAGTGGAAGCAGATGCTTCAGATTTTGCCATCGGGGGGTCCTGCTACAATTAGACCAAGAAGGGAAGGAGCTGCACCCCTGTGCGTACTTCTCTCGGAAGTTAAAGCCTGCAGAGAAGAACTACACAGTTTGGGAGAAGGACCTGCTGGCCATCAAGGACTCTTTTGAAAACTGGAGACAATACCTAGAGGGGACCTCTCATCGAATTGAAGTGCGCTCCGACCACAAGAATCTTGAAAGCCTCCAAACCGCCAGAAAGCTGAACCAGAGACAGATAAGATGGTCCCAGTTCTTCACTAGGTTTAACTTCAAGATTACTTACCATGCCCAAGCCAAAAACCAGAGAGCGGATGCCTTATCCAGACAGCCACAATACAAAGAAAGTGAATCTGAGGACCAGCCTCAGTACGTAATCCCGCCAGAGAAATTAACGTTGGGAGTATGCCAGCCTTCATGGGAAGAGGAACTCAAAAAGGCACAACAAGAAGATGCAGACATGCTAAAATATCAGCAGGAGACGGGACAAGGTCAAGACTCAGAAGTAACCTTTCACTGGAGAAATGGACTGTTATGGTTCAAAACCGCCAGATATGTGCCAGAAGGGGAATTAAGGCTCAGAATCCTACGCCAGTGTCATGATTCCATCACAGCGGGACACTTTGGGATTTACAAGACCATTCAGAACGTGGCCAAGGACTTCTGGTGGCCTAAAATGCGTCGGGATATTGAGAGTTATGTAAAGTCCTGCTCTGTCTGTCTGCGGACAAAAACACAAACAGGGACACCAGCAGGACTGTTACAACGTTGCCTGTCCCGCACGAACCCTGGAAGGACCTCTCCATGGATTTTATAACTGATCTACCCAAGTCCCAAGGAATGACAGCCATCTTAGTAGTGGTGGATCTACTTACCAAAATGGCACACTTTCTTCCTTGTGCAGGGGCCTTAGAGGCTAAAGAAACGGCCAAGTTATTCATAAAAGAAGTCTACCAGCTGCATGGATTGCCAAACAGCGTAGTCTCAGACCGAGGAACTCAGTTCACAGCCAAATTTTGGAGAGCAATGTGGAAACAGTTGCAGACGGAATTAAAACTCTCCTCCGCCCATCACCCCCAGACAGATGGGCAGACGGAACGCTTGAACGCCGTTTTGGAAAGATATTTACGAAGTTATGTGTCCTATCAACAGACTGACTGGGTATCATATTTGCATTTTGCAGAGTTCGCCTACAACAATTCTCTGCACTCCAGCACTCAACAAACCCCGTTCTTCGCTAATTATGGATTCCATCCTAAAGTCTTTCCAAGCAGCTCAGAAGGAATGCTGGTACCGGCAGCTGAGAACTTCCTTAAGGAATTGCAAGCGGCGCAACAGACACTGAAACAGCAGTTAAACGAAGCCAAAACGGAGTACAAGCGAGTTGCTGACCTGCACAGGAAGGAGGCCCCCCCCCTTCAACCGAGAGACCAGGTATGGCTGTCCACCCGCTTCCTCCAGATGCCGGGCAAATGTAGAAAATTACAAGACAAGAGGGTGGGTCCTTTCGAAATAGAAACTCAAATCAATCCCATGGCGTACCGACTGAAGCTGCCTGACACGTTTAAAATAAATCCTGTGTTCCATCGATTCCTCTTAACGAAAGCCGCCCCTCCCAGTGAGTTACGGCCGGAGGAACCTCCCGGAGCTCCACTCCTGGTAAATGAGCAGCTTGAGTTTGAAGTTGAGGAGATCTTAGATTCCAGGATCAGACGCCACAAGCTGCAGTACTTGATTCACTGGAAAGGCTATGGGGTGGCTGACAGATCATGGGAAGATGCAGCTGATGTGCATGCTCCAGAATTGGTAAAACTTTTCCATCAACGTTTTCCCCACCGTCCCAAGCCAGACAAGGGGAGGGGGGCACAGCCTGGGAGGGGGGATGGTGTCAGAATGCAGAGCTGGGGTCCCAATCCCGGGGAGCTGGATCCTGGAGAGTTGGGAGAAGAGTATTCGGATGGATGGCAGAGGGAAGGGGGAGGAACTTCCCCCCTTTGGAGCGAAGACGAAACAGAGGAACTGCCAGTGATAAGGTCGCTTAGCAACGGGGAGCCTGAGCCCTCCCTGGACATTCTCACGCCTCCCCCTCTTTCAGGCTCAGAGCAAGAGGGGAAAGAGGGAGGGCTGCTCACAGCCGAAAAGCGGGGAGGCAGTTTACCATCAGCCCCTCCCCTATCCCCCATCCTGGAATCGGAAACTTCAGAAGAGGAGGGGGTGATGCTTCCCCCCTCACCACGCACACGCAGACAGCTGAAAAGACAGGAGAGAAGGGGGGGAAGGCGGGCAGTACCTGAGGGGCAGTTAAGGAGGAGCGAAAGATTACGCGCCCGTTTGGCCCCTTCTTAAAGAACAGGTGGGAACAAGTCCCTTGCTCTGTCAACTTTCTCCCAATGCCGCAGGACCTGTATCCCTGTATTGCTTCATGAGAAAACGCAGCCTTTGTTTGGACATTACCCTAATAAAACACAAATTAACTACAGACGTTGGTCTGGTTCCTGAGTCACATCCTGGGCCTGACAGCGCGATTTGGAAATGATACTTCTGTTAATGCAGCCTAATATAGCATTCACCTTTTTTGCAGCCCCATCACACTGTTGGCTCATATTCAGCTTGTGATCAACGACAATTCCAAGATCCTTCTCACATGTCATACTGCTGAGCCAAGTAACCCCCATCTTATAACTGTGCATTTGGTTTCTTTTTCCTAAGTGTAGAACCTTGCAATTATCCCTGTTGAATTTCATTGTGTTGTTTTCAGTCCAATGCTCCAGTCTATCAAGGTCCCTTTGAATGTTGTTTCTGTCTTCCACGGTATTAGCTATGCCCCCCAACTTTGTATCTTCTGCAGATTTGATAAGCATGCTTTGTACCTCCTCATCCAAGTCGTTAATAAAAATGTTAAAAAGCACTGGGCCCAGGACCAAGCCCTGTGGTACCCCACTCGTTACTTCCACCCAGTTTGAGAAGGAACCATTGATAAGCACTCTTTGAGTACGATTCTGGAGCCAATTGTGGATCCATCTGATAGTTGTTCCATCCAGCCCACATTTAGCTAGGTTGCTAATCAAAATATTATGGGGCACTTTGTCAAAAGCTTTGCTGAAGTCGAGATATATTATGTCCACAGCATTCCCACATTCTACAAGGGAGGTTACCCGGTCAAAAAATGAGATAAGGTTAGTTTGGCAGGATTTGTTCTTCATAAATCCATGTTGTCTCCTAGTAATCACTGCATTGTTTTCAAGGTGCTTGCAGATTGACTGCTTTATAATCTGCTCCAGAACAGAATTTTTCCAGGGATTGATGTTAGACTGACTGGTCTGTAGTTTCCTGGTTCCTCCTTCTTGTCCTTTTGCAGATAGGGACAACATTAGCTCTCCTCCAGTCATCCAGCACTTCACCAGTCCTCCATGATTTCGCAAAGATAATAGACAGCAGTTCTGAGAGTTCTTCAGCCATTTCCTTCAATACTCTAGGATGCAGTTTATCTGGCCCTGCCGATTTGAAATCATTCAAGTGATTAGGTATTCCTTGACCGTTTGTCTATCCATCTCAAGGTCCAATCCTGCCCCTTCTACTTCATGTTTCCCGGGAGGGTCATAGGCCCTTTTTTGGGAGAAGACTGAGCCAAAGTAGGAATTGAGCACTTCTGCCTTTTCTTTATCATCTGTTATCATTTTGCCATCCTCATTGAGTAGCTGTGCCACCATTTCTTTTCTCTGTCTTTTACTATGGACATACCTGAAGAAAGCTTTTTTGTTGCTTTCAGCATCCCTCGCTAGCCTCAGCTCAGTTTCCTCTTTAGCCTTCCTGACACCATCCCTGCAATTCCGTGATACCTGCGTGTACTTTTCCTTTGTGGCCTGGCCTTCTTTCCACTTACTGTATGTGTCTTTTTTTGTTTTCAGGTCATCTCTAAGCTTTTTGTGAAGCCACATTGCCTTATTCTGCTGTTTCCCCCCATTTTTCCTTGTTGGAATTGCTTGCCATTGTGCTTTTAGAATTTCCTTTTTTAGAAACTCCCACCCATCTTAGACTCCTTTTCTCATTAGGGTGGCTTGCCATGGAACTGTACTTACAATTGTTCTGAGTTCATTAAAATCAGCTTTCCTGAAGTCCAGGGTGCGTGTATGGCTAATCTCAGCTTTCGCTTCTGTTAAAATCAAGAATTCAAGTATGGTGTGGTCACTTTCCCCCAGAGTACCCGTAACTGCCACTTCATCCACCAAATCATCTCTATTGGTTAGAATCAAGTCCAGGATAGCTGATCCTCTGTTTGCTTCCTCCACTTTTTGTAGGAGGAAGTTATCTGCAACACAAGTCAGAAATTTCTTGGGGTGTGTGTGTTTGACAGAATTTGTCTCCCAACAGAGATCGGGATAATAGAAATCCCCCATTACTACTATATCATGCCTCCTCGAAACATTGGCAATTTGCTTTTCAAAAGTTACATTCTCATCTTCTCCTTGATTGGGTGGTCGGTAGTAGACTCCAAGCACCACATTCCTTTTGTTACTTGCCCCATTAATTTTAATGCAGATACTCTCGATGGAGCTACCAAGTTCATCTTCCTGTATTTCTGTGCAGGGATATATATTTTTAACATATAGCATGACTCCACCTCCCTTTTTATTCCTTCTGTTCTTCTTCAACAAGTTGGATCCTTCAATTGCTGTATTCCAGTCATGGGAGTCATCCCACCAAGTTTCAGTTATACCTATCAAGTTGTAATTGCCCTCCTGTATTAAGAGTTCAAGTTCGTCCTGCTTGTTTCCCATGCTCTGCATGTTAGTATACAGACATCAAAGACCATGTGAGTTATGGCTTGGCTTCCTTACTACATTTTTCTGAGGACTGTTACTGGGCCCTATTAGAGCCAATCTCTTTGGTCCCGCTACTGTGCATAAGCCTTCATCAGTCGTTACCACCAAGTTTACATCTCCCTCCCCTTTAGGATTCAGTTTAAAGCCCTCCTGATGAACTTCTCCATGCTGTGGCCAAACACATTCTTCCCAGTCCTTGTGAGATGCAATCCATCACTTGCCAGCAGTCCATCTTCCAGGAACCATAGCCCATGGTCCCAGAATCCAAATCTCTCACGTCTGCATCACCTTCATAGCCATTCATTCACACGGAGTATTTTTCTTTCCCTTTCTACTCCTAAGTACTGGAAGGATGGATGAAAAAACTATCTGGGCCCCATGGTCCTTGAGTTTCCTTCCCAGAGCTTCAAAGTCTGATGTGATTTCTTCATAGCTCCGTTTAGCAGTGTCATTTGTTCCCACATGGATGAGGAGAAAGGGATACCTGTCCGTGGGCTTGATGAGTGATGGCAACCTTTCCGTCACATCTCTAATCCGTCCTCCTGGTAGACAGCATGCCTGGCAAGTCCACGGATCTTCTCTGCATACTTGGGTTTCAATCCCACGCAGTAGAGAGTCTCCCACTACTAGTACTCTTCTCTTCTGGTTGTGGGGTGTGGTTTCATTGTCCCTGCTTGATTGAGCTTCAGCCTCTTGCTCATTGTCGCATGGAGTCTCCTGTAATTCTTCCTCCACAGGCTGTTCTCCAGTCTCCTCCTCGAGTGGTTGAAAGCGGTTCCATAGCTCCACTGGTGAAGGGTGTCTTCTAGCTCTTCTGCTCCTAACTGTCACCCTTTCCCATGGAGTTTCCTCCACTTCGTTATTCCTCTCCAAAGCAGTCTCCTCTTCTGCTACCACATGCTGTTGCTCCTCCACCTCCACATTTCTTTGCTGCTGTTGATCCAGCATTCTGTCTAAGAACTCTTCATCTTCTCTTATAGTCCTGTGTGGCCACCCGCCATTCCAGGCCTCTCACCTTTTCTTCCAACAGTGCCACAGCCTTGCACTTGTTGCAGGTGTACGCCATGTTGTTCTCAGGCAAGAAAACAAACATGGTACACACCTTGCAGGTCACAACCACTAGAGAATCCTTCCCATTCATACTCTCTTCTACCTTTTGTTTCTTTCTAACTACTTGTTTTGGAGTGGCCTGTCCTACTTCAGGGTAACCTTGAGAGTCCCACTAGTATGCAGTGCGCTGTACAAGGAGAATTAGTAATTTGATAGATTGGTTTGGGTTGTTTTAGGGACTTCCCCTTGACCTCCCCTGTCGAACTCCTTTATCAAACTCCTGTTTGCTCTGCCTGTTCGCTCGCTCTCTGAAAGCTGGCTTGCTTATATGTCCTCACCTGTAGATCAACTGAGACAGCTCCCTCTGCTCTGCTCTGTTAGGAGTCAGGAAGCAGACTGAGAGTCCCAGCACACACAGCTGCTGCTTGTTGCTCTCAGCAGATCTCGGGCCACGACCTGAAGCCAATAGCTATCAGGCCACACCCCTTCCAATCAAGCTGCTATGGAGCCCTTCAGAGCACACGGCTTAGAGCACATGGCTTCAGAGCCCTCTCGCCTTTTTCCTTTCCTCGCTACAGCTCCTTTGTCAAACTCCTGTTTGCTCTGCCTGTTCATTCGCTCTGTTCGCTCTCTCTCTGAAAGCTGGCTTGCTTATATGTCCTAACCCATAGATCAACTGAGACAGCTCCCTCTGCTCTGCTCTGCTCTGCTCTTCTGTGCTCTGCTCTGTTAGGAGTCAGGAAGCAGAAAGCTGCAGGCACCAGTGCAAATGACGATGATGGTGGTAACCAGGAGGCTGAGGTGGATCCTGGACACAGGACCTGAGGCAGAGGAAGAAGCTGCAGACTCGGGAAAATATTTTGTTTTACCACCACACCAGAGATGTGCTAGCCACACCCTCAACCTCGTGGCAGCACAAGACACAGAGGCCATGCTTTCTGACTCCTCCAAAAGTAGTCTTCTTGATTCTTTCAAGAAACAGTTTCGTTCCTTGATGGGAAAGTGCAGCACATTGTGGTCCAAGCAGAACCAGTCAGCACAGATTGCTGAGTACATCCATACGCAATGTGGTGTGTATCTGAAGGTACCAAATAAGACCAGATGGAATTCCACCTTTGATGTGTTGAAGCAACAACATGAGCTCCTGTCAACAGTGCCACTAAAAATGCACTCCATAATGGACCACTGCTCCTTGTCCAGAATCACAGCTGCTGAGATTGAAGTGGTGCAGAAATACACAGAGATTATGGGGCCACTAGCCCAGTCCCTAGACATCCTGCAATGGGAGAATGGCATGTTCATGGGGTATTTGCTACCTACGCTCTACAATCTGGACCGCAAGTTAGAAGGGCTGGAAAACAAACCTGTGAGGTACATATACTGTTTTCAGGTGCGTGAAGCCCTAAGAAAGTGGTTTGCAGCTATCTGGGAGGACAAGAGTCTTCTTCTGGCAGCCTGCCTACACCCTCGCTTCAAACTAGAGTGGCTTGAATCGTGCCAGGCAACCACCCATACCAACAAGTAAGAACATTAGGGAAGTCCTTTGGGTGGATTACTCCAAGGGAAATGTTGTCTCAAGGGAGGCATCAGAGGGCTTAAGGTGGTAGGCAGCACTGGGCCTTTTCTTCCTGGGGCTCCTCATCACAACCTTGGGTTGCTGCAGGTAATCCTTAAGGACCTTCTGTGCTGCCCCATGAGTGTGGTGACTTGGTCACCTTTCATGTCATCACCCACAGTCTCAGGCTGACAGTTGGACCCTGAACCAGGGGACATGACAAGCATCAGGAAATCAAGAGCAGGTGGTGGTTTCCTAACATATATGTGTTAACATATCCTCTCTCTTTCTTAGATACACAATGGAAGCTGAAATAAAGATGGGTGCACTCAATGAGGACAGTGATCAGTCTTCAGACAAAGACCAGGAAGGAGATGATTTGGAAAATGACTTCTTTAACTTTCAGTCCCAGGGCAAGAAGTCAGCAGTGGACACTGCTGATGAGGAATTGTTGAAGTACATGAGGTCTCCCAGCAGTGAACTGTCATCACTCCATGGTTTTCCAAGTGTGCTCCATTGTTTTTTGCAGCACAACACAGGCATGCCTTCAAGTGCTGCAGTAGAATGTCTGTTCAGTACTGGTGATAATGTAATGACTGTAAAAAGACATTCCTTGTCTGACGTGCTGTTTGAGCATCTTGTTCTCTTCAGACATAACAGAAATATACTATAAAAGCAGCATTTCAAGTGTAAATTTTGATTTCAAGTGTTGGGGTATCATCATTGCTTGGGGGCTGGGGGATGTAAGATTCTGTTATGCCATTCTGTTAATCTTATGGATATTTTTTTTATTCTACTACCCCCTGTGTGTGTGTTTATTTTTAATATTGTTTTAAGTTACTTAGATGTGCAGCAGCCAAGGCCAGCACCTTGTAGGTGTTTTTTTTAAGTAACTGAAATGTAACTGTAGTGATTACTTTTGAGAAAAAGTAATCAGTTACTTTCAGAGCAATTGTAATTGCGATGGCAATTACTACTTTTTTGGGCCAAGTAATTGTAGCTGTAATTTATTAATTTTTAAAAGTAATCTTCCAAGCTCTGCTCAGACCTCATTCTGAAGTATAGGATCAAATCTGTAAAGAAATTTGGATATTAAAATGTAGGGGCAGGGCATTGCTGGCAGGGGGTTGCCAACCCTACTTGGATATGGATATCTTTGTAGAGAATCCCTAGTCAAGCTTTACCAACAACACAATCCAAACCAAATCTACAGAGAAGTAAGTCCCATTGAGTTCTATAGGGCTTAGTCCCTTAGTAAGTGTGTTTAGAATTGCAGCCTTTGGGGGCATCCAACTTTACTCCCGAGTGCTCTCATCTAACATCTCCACAACACTAGGCTCCTTTCTTCCTACAATGCTCATCCGCTGACTGGCCTGGCCTGAGGGCACTTACACCATTTTTGCCAGAAGTGAGCTGGCTAGATTAAATGTTCCCTACCCAGGCTCCATCTTTAAGCTAAGATTTTTATCTTTTTTTTTTATTTTATTTTTTTATATATAGTTTTTATTCAAATTTTTCCAAAAAACAAACAAAACAAAGAAAGAAAAAACATAACAATACTACAACAAAAAATGAAAATAAAATGGTTGACTTCCGATTTGTCACAGATCAGCTATAAGTATACAATATACATCAAACCTGTCCCTTAATATGTACATACAGAATCCCTTTTCTCCATAAGCTGTCTTAATTAATCATCAAATCCCAGTATCATCATTTTATTTTGATCTTTCGACAAAAAGTCTAAGAGAGGCTTCCAATCCTTAAGGAATGTATCTGTCGATTTTTCTCTAAGTAAACACGTCAATTTATCCATTTCTACTAAGTCCATTAATTTCAATAGCCATTCTTCCATTGTTGGTATTGATTCCATTTTCCACTTTTGTGCATATAATAATCTTGCTGCCGTAATCATATATAATAATATTCTTCCATATTTCTTTTCTATTTGTTTATCCATAAAACCCAGTAAAAAAAATTCTGGTTTTGACTGAATATTTATCTTTAAAATTTTTTGCATCTTCCTACCTATCTGTGCCCAAAATAATTTCGCCTTTTTACATGACCACCACATATGATAAAAAGATCCTTCTTGTTGTTTACATTTCCAACAAACATTAGAGACATTACTATACATTTTTGACAGCTTTTCTGGAGTCATGTACCAACGGTACATCATTTTATAAAAATTTTCTTTAAGATTATAACATAATGTAAATTTCAAGCCTTTTTTCCACATATTTTCCCATTGATCCATTTGTATGTTATGACCAAAATTTTTTGCCCACTTTACCATGCACTCTTTTACTTGTTCTTCCTCCATATCCATTTTCAATAAAAGTTTATACATTTTTGCAATTATGTTTTCATCATTTGTATACAAACCTATTTCAAAATCAGATTTACTTATTTCAAACCCATACATTTTCTTGTCCATTTTATATCTTTCTAACAATTGTAAATAGGCAAACCAATGAAAACTATATCCTTCCTTTATCAATTGTTCTCTCTCTTTCATTGTGTATTCTCCATGTACATTTTCTAATAGTTCTTGATAAGTTAACCATTTCTCTTTTCCAGACATTTCTCTTCTATAAAACGCTTCTTGACTTGAAACACATAATGGTATTTTCGAATAAAACCTTGGTTTGTATCTATTCCATATTTTCAACAGAGGACGTCTTATAAAATGATTGTTAAAGTCTACGTTTACTTTTACTTTGTCATACCATAGATATCCATGCCATCCCCACTTCAGATTGTGGCCCTCCAAATCCAATAGTCTTTTATTCCTCAATAAGATCCATTCCTTTATCCAGACTAAACAGCAGGCAGCAAAATAAAGTCTCAAATTTGGTAATCCCAGTCCTCCTCTTTCTTTAGCATCTTGAAGTAATTTAAATTTAACTCTTGGTTTTTTTCCTTGCCATACAAATTTAGAAATATCTTTTTGCCATTGTTTAAAAGGTAAATCAGAGGATATTACAGGTATTGTTTGAAACAAAAACATCATTCTCGGTAATACATTCATTTTTATCACAGATATTCTACCCATTAATGACAGTTGTAGTTTATCCCATCTTAGCAAGTCTTTCTTAATCTCTGTCCATAATTTTTCGTAATTATTATGAAACAGCTTTGAGTTTTTATTTGTCATGATGATGCCTAGATATTTCAACTTTTTTTCTATTGTAAAATCTGTCTTGTCCATTAACTCTTTCTGTTCCCTTAAAGTTAAATTTTTCACCAACATCTTTGTTTTTTGATTGTTGATCTTAAATCCTGCTAACGGTCCAAATTCTTTTAATTTGTCCATCAATATATGAATTCCTTCCAAAGGGTTTTCTAGTACAATTATCAAATCATCAGCAAATGCTCTCAATTTATATTCTTCTTTTTTTATTTTTAATCCCGAAATCCTTTTATCTTGCCTTATATCTCTAAGCAGCACTTCTAAAACCAAAATAAATAAAAGGGGAGATAATGGACATCCCTGTCTTGTACCCTTTTGTATTTCACATGAGTCCGTTAAGTCTCCATTAACAATTATCTGGGCCTTCTGTGATGTATAAATCGATCTAATCCATTTTATAAAGTTGTCTCCAAAATCCATTTGCTCCAAAACCTGGAACATAAATTTCCAATTCAAATTATCAAATGCTTTTTCAGCATCTAAAAAAATCAAAGCTGCTTGTTTATCATTTCGTTGTTCTAAATATTCCAACACATTCAAAACATTCCTGACGTTGTCACGTAATTGTCTTTTAGGTAAAAACCCTGATTGATCTTCCTGAATAAATTGTTGCAATATTATTTTCAATCTTTCAGCCAAAATCATTGTAAAAATTTTATAGTCATTATTCAGTAGAGATATTGGCCGATAATTTTTTGTTTTAGTTAAATCTTGGTCCTCTTTAGGTATTAATGTTATATTAGCATTTTTCCAACTATCCGGTATCTTTCCCTCTTGCAAAATAGAATTCATTGTAGACTGTAAGGGTAGCAGGAGTTCTTCCTCCAAACATTTATAATACATTGCAGATAGCCCATCTGGTCCTGGCGCCTTTCCTAATTTAATTTTATTTATAGCTTCAGATATCTCTCTTGACGTAATAGGGCCATTAATAACTTGTCTCTGAAAATCTGTAATTTTAGGCAAATTCTGTTTAGATAAATACTCTTCTATTTTTTCAGATGGAATTTCTTGACACTTATACAATGTTGAGTAATATTGATAAAAAATCTTTTTGATTTTTACATTATCTGTCAGCGTCTCATCTCCTTCTTGTATCTTTAAAATAATATTTTTTTGACGTTCTTTTCTTAATTTATATGCTAACCATTTCCCAGGTTTATTTGCAAATTCAAAAGTCCTTTGTTTAGCAAAATTTAATTTCCTTTCAATTTCTCTAACTGTCAACATTGATACTTGCTTCTGTAACATTTTAATTTGATTTACAATAGAAACTTTAGCTGGATTCTTTTTCAATTCTTCCTCTTTTTGTTTTATTTCTTCCAAAATTAATTGCATTTTCTGTTGTTTCTTTTTTTTTAATTCAGAATTACATTTAATAAAGTTTCCCCTCATAAATGCCTTACTTGTATCCCAAACAATATTTTCACTTGTTCCTTTATATAAATTATATTCAAAGAACTCCTTTAATTTCTTCTTGCATTCTTGTACTACTTTATCATTCTGTAATAAAGATTCATTTAGTCTCCATCTAAATCCAAGATTTTTTTTTTTTAAAGTTAATATCACAGGATTGTGGTCCGAAAAAGTTTTTGGTAATATATCCATTTTAAAAATATCCTTCGCTAAAATTTTTGACATCCAAATCATATCAATCCTCGAAAATGTTTTATGTCTTTCTGAAAAATAAGTAAATTCCTTTGCATTATCATTTATATATCTCCAGGTATCCACCAATTCTAGATGTTCCATGAGTTCAAAACAAATCTTCGGTAATTTACCTTGTGTCTCTTTAATATTTTTTTCAGAAAGCCTATCAATTTTTGGTGAGATTACCCCATTCCAGTCACCCATGACACACCAATGCTCATATGAAAACTCTGACAATTTTTCCATAAGTCCTGTATAAAACCTTGTTTTATCTTCATTGGGGGCATAAATACCCACTATCAAAATGTTTGTACCTTGTAAAGTAATTTCAACCCCCACAAATCTACCACTATCGTCCAATAATACCAATTTAGGAAGCAATTGTGGGTTAATATAGAGAACAACTCCATTTTTTTTTTTTGGTCCAGCTGAAATAAATTCTTCACCCAAATTTTTACAAATCAAATATTTGGAATCTTTCTTCTGAATATGAGTTTCTTGTAGACAAATTATATCCAATTTTAATTTTTTCAAATAATGAAACACTTTCTTTCTCTTCTGCGCCGTGTTGGCTCCATTTATATTCCAAGTTAGGTATTTGTAATCCATCATTAAGCGTGTATTTTAAAATTTGCCTGATGCTCCTTTTGATCCATCATCTTCCTTCCCCTCCTCTGCGTATCCTTGTTGACTTTGTTTCCCAGGAACTATATCCATATCTTTGAGTTTATCTTCTTCCATATCTTTTGAAGCTTTTCTCAAGAAGTCCCTTGCTTTTTGAACAGTATTCAATCTATATTTCTGTTGTCTGAATGTAAAAATCACTCCTTCTGGAACGTCCCACCTAAATTGAATTTTGCATTGCTTAAGTTTTTCTGTAAGGAAAGCATATTCTTTTCTCTTACGTAAAAGTCTAATAGGAATTTCCTTCATCACCAGTATTTCCTTACCATCAATTTTAAAGGTATATTTAAAGTGTTGCTGTAAAACCATATCTCTAGTCGTCTTCTTTACGAAGTGAACAAGCACATCTCTTGGAATTTTTTTCATTGTTGCATATCTGGAGTTAATTCTATAAACTTTGTCTATTTCAAATTCCATCCTATCTTCATTCAAGTCCAGAAATTTTACTAAAGCATTAACAATTTTGTCTCTAATGTCTTCACCTGTTTCCTCAGGGATTGCACGGAATCTCAAACAATGCTCTTTATTTCTCATTTCAGTCACAGCTAAATAGTCCAAATTTTTTTCTAGTTCCAGATTTGGTATATCTGTTCTATTCTCCAAGGTTTGTACCTTTTCTTTAGTATTTTTTGCATCCTCCTTTATTTGCCCAATTGTCCCTTTAATCTCATCCACTTGTGTTTTAATATAGTCTTTTATATCTGTCAATTCAGTTTTCATTTCCTGTTTCATTTCCTGTTTTATAGCATTAATCCCTTCCATTATTTTTTGAAACATTTCTGGGGGTATATCCTCTTCCTGTGTATCAATAGAACCTCTTCGCCCCTGGGCCTTAGTTGTTTTTTTAGTTGTCATTTTCAAAAAGAGGCCTTTAATTTCTAAAATTAATCACTGTTTCAGAACCTAAGGGCAGTCTATTTCTTTTCTTTTTTTCCCTCCACCAAAAAGAAGAGTTAATATTCCAGGCCTGTAATTGAAATCCAGCCAGCACAACACAGTCCTTATCTGCATCCAAGAATGCAAAACAATTCTGGTTGCCAAGACTAAACAATTAGTAGCATATACGAGCAGCGGATTCATCCAACAAGAAATAGTCCAAAGAGAAAAATAGTCCAAAATATAATAATTACCTCTCATCCGTTTTTAAACTTTAAAAGTCCAAATTCAAGCCAGCTTTTTGTCGTAGAAAAGTAAATAAGTTGTTTATATTTTCTTTCTTCCTTAATTATATTTAAAAGAGAAAAAGTATGACTCACCCAGGTTTCTCAGTTGCTGATTCATAAACAAATCCCTTTTATTGCAGTAATTTAAGCCAAATGATAAGGTTTAGGCAGAAGTGGGCTCGCTGGTTAAGAACGTTTTTTTTGAGAGAAGAAAAAACGCTTCGCTTTATTCCAGTTCAGCTTGCGTGGAATTCCTGACTCCGTCTTCAGCCGATCGGCTTGCCTTCTTATCTCAGGAATTTCCTGATCAATTCCAGCCGCCGACAGCTCAACGAAGTCTTGTGGAAGATCTGATCGGTTCTCCTATACCTTGGAGAACATTTAAGCCAGTCCAAGATACCTCTTGGCTGGCTTTTAACCTGAAAAAAGCTTCCTCTGAGGCAGAGCTCCCTCAGAGACAACCACCAGCCAGCACCACTTCCCGGAAGTCCGCTAAGATTTTTATCTTAATTTCCAATCAGAGAAATGTTTTTGTATGAACAATATGTGCCAAGCAACTGTGGTTGATGCTTAATGTATCATGCTTAACGACATCACTCAGGCCTACCCCATGACATCACTCAGACCTGCCCCATGATGTCACTTGGACTCACCCTATGACATCACTCAGGCATGTCCCATGACATCACTCAGACCCACCCCAAGACATCACTTGGACCTGCCTGATGATGTAACTTGGACCCACCCCATGACATCACTACGGCATGCCCATGACATCACTCGGGCCTGCCTCCAAGATCTCAGGGTTTGGGATGCTTCTGACCTGGCAACCCTAAAACAGAGGTGGCTCTAGAGTTATGGAGGCCCTAGGCAAAAGTAATATTCCCAAGTCCATAGGATCATGCTGTACACATAGGACTGCAGTTTAGCTGTGATTTCACACACATTTCCTCAGGAACAAATGTCAAGCCTGGGGGGAGGGGGGAGAAAGGAAAAAAGGGGGTCAGGTACTAACTGTAATTACATTCTTGCAAGCACTCCTTCAAACCATGCTACAACAATCTTGTGAGGTTGGCCAATGTCCATACGAATGATTTCATGCAGGGGTGACCAAGAAGGGAGGGTAGATCCCTGGTAGATCTATTGGTAGTTCCCTGGGAGCTTTGTCATTGATTGGCAAGAGTTTCTGACTTCCAGCTGTTTAACAATAGAAACAAAATGACACACATCCATTTGGAAATTTGACAAGTGAAATTAAGAGGGTTTGTGGAAACTAGAAATAGATCTATGAGTGGAAAGACTGTGAGCTCATCTCAGTTCTAATAACTCAGTGCTCAGCAACTTCTCAGACACACCATGTTTTTTCATACTAAATGTATGTCTTAGTTTATTTATTTATTATTTAATTTGTATCCCACTCTTCCTCCCAGCAGGAGCCCAGGGCAGCAAACAAAGTGCTAAAAACACTTTAAAACATCATAAAAACAGATCTTAAAATACATTAAAACAACATAGTGTTAAAAACGATTTTTTAAAAAAAGACAACTTTAAAAAATGGTTAAAAACATTATTAAAAAACATATTAAGCAATTCTAACACAGACGCAGACTGGGATAGGTCTCTACTTAAAAGGCTTGTTGAAAGAGGAAAGTCTTCAAAAGGCGCCGAAAAGATAGCAGAGATGGCGCCTGCCTAATATTCAAAGGGAGGGAATTCCACAGGGTAGGTGCTGCCACACTAAAGGTCAGTTTCCTATATTGTGCAGAATGGACCTCCTGATAAGGTGGTATCTGCAGAAGGCCCTCACCAGAGCTTGGAAGTAACTCGTTATTTTTAACGAGTTACTTGTAATTAGTTACAATTTTAAATAACGAGCGGGTAATTCCATTACATTTGGCAAGTAACGGAACGACTAGTAATTTCCCTACTTTTCAGCTGCAACTTTAACATTTCCACGTTAGGTTGGACATTACTTGGGGGCGGGAACAAGGGGAAGTCAGCTCCTGGCTGTGATTGGTTAACACAAGACATGTGCCTCACACTGATTGGACTTCTGTGCAGACTCTCTCTTCCCTCGTGATCTGTGTTAGGAGGCACGAGGGAAGAGGTGAATAGGCAGGGCCTGCTAGCGTCTGAGAGGAAAAAATGGACGCCGGAGGAAAAAGCCAGGGCAAGGACAACAGAGGAGAAGGCAGCAGCAGAATGGCAAAGAGCTGTGGAGGTGAGTGACAATGATTTGTGTGTGTGTGTGTGCCCCCCTGTGGCAGCTTCTGCCCCCCCACCCCCCCGTGGCACCTGCCCCCCCACTGCCTCTCCTTGCCTTGCTGCCGCCCCTCCATCAATCACAAGGCACTTATGAAACTTCGGCCTACATCAGAGCTTGGAAAAGTTACTTTTTTGAACTACAACTCCCATCAGCCCTAGGCAACATGGCCACTGGATTAGGCTGATGGGAGCTGTAGTTCAAAAAAGTAACTTTTCCAAGCTCTGGCCTACTTCTCTTCCTTCCCCCCCTTTTTGAACTCTTCCCCTTGTTCCCATGCATACCTGTGTGCTGTATTTATCCAGACAGAGCACTCCTGCCTTTTAAAATGCCGGCTAGCTTTCCATTGTATATTTATTTGAACTCCATCTTTCTTTTTATTTGTATTTTTGTCCTGTTTAATCACAAGACTGAATTGTATGTGGGACAAAAACTGTCTCAGTAATAATAATAAAAATAAAAAATCATTAGGCGTATAATAAATGGCTTAAGGCTGATTTTTTTGTTCTTGGCAGAGATGAGGTGAGAAGTAGGGTCCTTGCAGCTCCTCCTCTCAGTCCCCCAGCTCTCAAACTCATGTTCTGTGAGAAAGAGAGAGATTCCCAGTCCCAGAGAGAGACAACTCATGTAAACCCCATTCTCTCCAACAGCATCCCCAGGCGGGGTACCTGTGAAGATCACCTCTTGTTGAAAAAAAACCATTTATTGCAGATGAATATCTGGGCAATGTAAAATTAAAATGTTTAACTGATTAATCCTCTCCCTTTCAATAAACTGATCAATTACATTTCAATTGATTTGCTTATCACCAAGACTTCAAATCTATGAGAATTTCCAGAATATAATAATTAAAAGGAGTGCAAGACAATGAAGAATTCAATACAGAAAATCTAGGGCACACAGTTAAAAAAAATCAAGGCTGATCTTTGTTATTGTTTCATGCATTCCCCAGTACAGTAACACACAAAATTACTCTAAAAACAATAAACAAGTGTCTCATATTAAAACTCATTCTTACCAATAAAAATAGGCCCCACTGATTAATCAACTCTCCTTTTAGTTAATTAATCTGCTGAAAATTAAAGCTTGTAGCCCTAGAGTTTGACCAGGAAGACAAGTACCGTTCAGTTCGCATACAGTGAATTTCAGAGTTGAGATTAATCTGTTCTCATCACAGCCCAGGCTTGTGTATTTATGTGCAAGCCCTTTCTTGATGACATTGTCATGTGGCGACCAAAGCAAGGAGGAGAGAAGTCTCAGGCTGTGTGGTGCAGTCGCTGCAACACAATTGCTGTCTAGAAAAGAATGTGCAGGTGCAAAAAGCAGAAGCTCAAGTAAGCTTCAATAAGATGAACAGTGCCAAAGCTGCACAGGCTGCAATAGGCAATGTTGAGGGGTTTCATCATTACTGCTTTTTAGGAAGTGAAGGTCAACCACTGTCAGTGCTGCCCTGGGCTCCTACTGCGAGGAAGGGCGGGATATATATAAATATAAATAAATATATATATATACAGAAAGAAAGAAAGGAGAGATGTAAAGGGGAGTATTTCTTTAGATGTTACCGTACTTTCCATTTTTGCTTTCTATTTGCTTCTAGCCCTATTCTGTCACTCTCCAGTACACATGAAGAAGGGGCAGTGAGGGCAACTCCCAAACCTGGGTGTTGTGCCTCCAAGTTAGTTACTTAGAACTAGGTATGCCTTTCCTATCTACGATGTATTTCTATAAATGAAATAGCTTTTCTTATTTTACTAAGTCTTAAGTCTCAGTGATCTCAGTGCAGGGTAAAAGCCTGCCACAAACACACACATTGGCACACACAAGCATCATAGACTGTTGACAATCTCTGCTAATATCTATACAAATGTACATAACATGCATCACCTGAACTCACATGATCTAGAGTTACCTTAGATCTTGCAAGATTTGCAAATGAGAAGCAATAGGGTTTTATATTAGTTCTGATTGTCTATTGGGCTATCATAGGTTATATGTTTTTTTCATTTTCTATGACAAAAACTCCAACTTCAGTGGAATTTATGTGATGTGTTCTAATCATTTGAATTTGGCTAATGAATGCTTTATTCTTTCATCAGAACTTTAGCAGTAGTACTAAAATATTAATAAAAAAGAAAAGGGAAAGAAAAAATACTTTACATACATCATTCAGCTGTATTGCTAATTATAGATATAGATATAATAGATAAACGGCATTTTGTCAAAAGTATTTTTGTCTCCATTTTATACCTCATCCTTGGTTTTCCAAGCTTGGCATGGAATGCTTCTCATACAGAATTAATTTGAAATGCTGCATATTTATTATCATAATCATCATATTCAAAATAAAAAATATATGTACCGCCTTCAAGTTGATTCCAACTTATGGTGACCCTATGAATAGGGTTTTCATGAGGCTGAGAGGCAGTGACTGGCCCAAGGTCACCCAGTGAGCTTCATGGCTATGTGGAGATTTGAACCCTAGTCTCATTTTGTTCTCACAACAACCCTGTGAGATAGTAGGTTAGACTGGCCCAGGCAGGGTTATTCAGTGAGCAAAAATGATGCAAATAGGATCTCTTTTAATTGTGCTTACTTCCACTCTGACTGGGGCATCTTGCAGCATGGGGAAGAGATGGGGGCACATCACAGCTGAAGTTCACCCATATAGGAGCATTATCTCTTGTTTATTACAGAGACGCCTGTTGCAGGTTTTGCTGCTAAGAGCAGCAGTCAGTTAGTGCGGCCACTTGAGTCACAGCTTGTTGATCCTGAGGAGGCAAAACTAGAAAGTGAGGTTCAGAAAGGAGGCCCTGTGCACGAGGAGGAGGAGGGCACGAAGCAGTGCCAGTTGCCCACAGCCACATCTGCAGAACAGCAAGTACCATGGTTTGGCTTTGAGAAAGCTTGTACATTTGTGAGCCAGAGTGGGAAAAATGTTGTTGTACTGCCTTCCAATTACTGCCTTCCAAGGATCAAAAATCTGAGATCAGCTGTTTCCTCCTCATCCAATGTGAAGAAACATTTTGAGGTAAGCCTTTGTCATGCTGGTCCTCAAAGAGTGTCCATTGTCTATTTATGTTTAAATTGTGAAGTTCCTCTTCCATTTTTTCTTGGATTCATGCTTTGTTCTTCTTCCTCAGAGGGCACACCCTGAGAAGCTGAGAGCAATTGAAGAAGCAATAAAGGCAAGGAGACGTGGCCTTCCTGAACCAATGCATGACACCCCTCCTCCCAAAATGCTGAAGCAGCAGCAGACAACCCTTGAGAGGTGGGGATCTGGCAGGGAGCCTGTCACCCAGAGCAATCTCGACAGGAGAATCATTGATTTCATTGTAGAGGAGACATTACCACTTCAGACTGTGGACAAACCATCATTCATTAATCTGGTTCGCATTGGACTCCCCAAAGATCTCACCATCATATGTGCTAAGACTCTGAGAGACAGAATTGAGAAGAGAGCATGCCACATGAGAGAAACTCTTGCAAACCGAATGGGTGCTGTGGCATATATAGCAACCACTGCAGATTGTTGGACCAATGGCAAGAAGAGTTACTTTGGGGTAACAGCCCACTGGATCAACCCAACTACCCTGAAATGTGAGGTCGGGGCCTTGGCTTGTAAGCGTCTGAAGGGGCGCCATACATACAATGTCCTTTCAAAAGCACTGAATGATGTACATGTGCAGTACAGGATCCACAACAAAGTTATGTGCACTACTACAGACAATGGCTCCAACTTTGTGAAAGCGTTCAGAGTTTTCATGGCCAAAGAACCAGTGGAAGCTGCAGGCACCAGTGACGATGATGGTGATAACCAGGAGGAGGAGGAGGCTGAGGTGGAGTTTGTGCCTATCTGTGAGATCCTGGACACAGGACCTGAGGCAGAGGAAGAAGCTGCAGACTCAGGAGAGGATTTTGTTTTACCACCACACCAGAGATGTGCTAGCCACACCCTCAACCTTGTGGCAACACAAGACATAGAGGCCATGCTTTCTGACTCCTCCAAAAGTAGTCTTCTTGGTCCTTTCAAGAAACAGTTTTGTTCCTTGATGGGAAAGTGCAGCAAGTTGTGGTCCAAGCAGAACCAGTCAGCCCAGATTGCTGATTATATCCGTGCGCAATGTGGTGTGTATCTGAAGGTACCGAATAAGACCAGGTGGAATTCCACCTTTGATGTGTTGAAGCAACTACATGAGCTCCTGTCAACTGTGCCACTAAAAATGCATGCCATAATGGACTACTGCTCCTTGTCCAGGATCACAGCTGCTGAGATTGAAGTGGTACAGGAATACACAGAGATTATGGAGCCACTAGCCCAGTCCCTAGATATCCTGCAACGGGAGAACGGCATGTTCATGGGGTATTTGCTACCAACGGTCTGCAATCTGGACCGCAAGTTAGAAGGACTGGAAAACAAACCTGAGAGGTACACATACTGTTTTCAGCTGCTGAGAGGTGTGCGCGAAGCCCTAAGAAAGCGGTTTGCAGCTATCTGGGAGGACAAGAGGCTTCTTCTGGCAGCCTGCCTACACCCTCGCTTCAAACTAGATTGGCTGGAATCGTGTCAGGCCGCCACCCATACCAACAAGTAAGAACATTAGGAAAGCCCTTTGGGTGGATTACTCCAAGGGAAATGTTGTCTCAAGGGAGGCATCAGAGGGCTTAAGGTGGTAGGCAGGGGCTGGGCCTTTTCTTCCTGGGGCTCCTCATCACAACCTTGGGTTGCTGCAGGTAATCCTTAAGGGTCTGCTGTGCTGCCCCATGAGTGTGGTGACTTGGTCACCTTCCTACCCTCCATGTCGTCATCCACAGGCTCAGGCTGGACCCTGAACCAGGGGACATGACAAGCATCAGGAAATGAAGAGCAGATGATGGTTTCCTAACATATATGTGTTAACATATCCTCTCTCTTTCTTAGATACACAATGGAAGCCTTGCTGAAAGCTGAAATAAAGATGGGTGTACTTAATGAGGACAGTGATCAGTCTTCAGATAAAGACCAGGAAGGAGATGACTTAGAAGATGACTTCTTTAACTTTCTGCCCCAGGGCAAGAAGTCAGCAGTGGACACTGCTGAGGAGGAACTGGTGAGGTACCTTAGGTCTCCCAGCAGGGAAGTGTCATCACTCCATGGCTTTCCACGGGTGCTGCGGTGTTTTTTGCAGCACAACACAGGCATGCCTTCAAGCGCCGCAGTAGAACTCCTGTTCAGTACTGGTGGCAACGTAATGACTGTAAAAAGACATTCCGTGTCTGACATGTTCTTTGAGCATCTTGTTCTTTTGAGACATAACAGAAACATATTATAAAAGCATTTCAAGTGTAAAATTTGATTTCAAGAGTTGGGGTATCTTCATTGCTTGGGGGGATGTGAGATTCTGTTATGCCATTATGTTAATCTTATGGATAATTTTTTTTATTCTACTACCCCCTGTGTGTGTGTGTTTATTTTTAATATTGTTTTAGGCTTCTTAGATGTGCAGCAGCCAAGGCCAGCACCTTGTAGGAGTTTTTTTAAAAAAGTAAGTGAAATGTAATTGTAGTGATTACTTTTGAGAAAAAGTAAAGTAATCAGTTACTTTCAGAGCAATTGTAATTGTAACGGTAATTACTACTTTTTTTGGGCCAAGTAATTGTAACTGTAATTTATTACTTTTTAAAAGTAATCTTCCAAGCTCTGGCCCTCACCTGCAGAGCGCAGTGATCGACTGGGTATATAAGGGGTAAGATGGTCTTTAAGGTAACCTGGTCCCGAGCTGTATAGGGCTTTGTACACCAAAACTAGAACCTTGAACTTGGCCTGGTAGCAAATGGGCAGCCAGTGCAATTCTTTTAGCAGCGGGATGACACGTTGGCAATACCCTGCCCCATTGAGCAGTCTAGCCACTGCATTTTGCACCAGCTGCAGCTTCCGGACCAACCTCAAGGGCAGCCCCACATAGAGCGCATTACAGTAATCCAGCCTGGAGGTTACCAGTGCATGGACAACAGCGGTCAGGCTATCCCGGTCCAGAAACGGCAGCAGCTGTCTCACCAGCCGAAGCTGGTAAAAGGCATTCCTAGCAACTGTGCACCTGGCTGTAGCTGGTGGCTCTTGTGGTTCTAGTAAAACACAGGGTAAAACCCAGACTCAGTTCCTTAAGTTTGCCCTCCCTAGTGTAGTGAATATTTAAGAATGTACATTAAAGACATCAGGAACCCTTATTAAGATTTTCCAGTTGGGACCTGCTGATAAATCCTACTTTAAGGTTGCAAACCTAGACACATTTGCCTGGGAGTCATTGTATTCCAAGGGACTAACATTGTATGCCATGGGACTATCATCCTTCCTTTCCTCAAGCTCACTCATTGCCAGCACACAGAAGCTCCACCCCACTGACCTGGGAATAAGCCCCACTGACCGTGGTGGGATTTACTTCTGAGTAGACATTCCTAAAAGTCAATTGTGAATCCTCGAAAGGTCTCTCCTGTCCCGCATTTTTTTCCTCCTTCCCTCCCTCAAACTCACTCCCCAGCACAGAAAGGTTCCACTTCAGGGATGCATATTGGAGAGAGAAAAAATTCTGAATTTCACACATACGCTCATGGGGTCTGAACTGGCGGTGACCGACCAGGAGAGAGACCTCAGGGTTGTAGTGGACAGCATGATGAAAATGTTCACCCAGTGTGCGGCAGCTGTGAAAAAGGCAAATTCCATGCTAGGGATAATTAGGAAAGGTATTGAAAATAAAACAGCCAATATAACTTTCCTCATTGCTGAATGTGTGTTTATGTGTGTGTGAAGGGGAGGGGGCTGTATCCTCAGTCAGACCAGTGGTCCATCTAGCTCAGTTGCAGTGTCTTCACTGACTGGCTGCAGCTGTCTAGGGTTTCAGAGAGGAGTCACTCCCAGTCCCTACATAGAGAGCCCAGGGAGAGAACCAGGGACCTTCTTCGTGCAAAGCAAAACTTCTACCAAGAGGAGAAGGCATTCCCAGCACAAGTGCTTGGGGGGGGGAGAGATGCATATACTGTAGATGCTTCCTGCTTAATATGTTAAATGGGTCATTGGCAATTTTTTTAAAATCACTGGGATGTTCCCTGGAAATAGTGACTCTGGATTTAAAAGTGGGACAAATACAGGCTAGCTGCTTTATGCCAACAACTCTAACGATCAACTCTCCTATTTCATCACTTACAGGTCACTCACATGCATTACAGCACAGAGGAGGGCACTCAAGAGCAACCATCTCAACGGCTCTATGCATCTCAGCATTCCACAGTGTGACATGAGCTTCAGCAGGAGCAGCAGCCATGTCATCCAGAAAATCCAGGAATTCAGGAATCGGGGGACACAGCTGGGTTAACACACGCAGCCCATCTGTCCAGATCTTTGTTATACGCTCCAGGGTGGCCCTCTCATGCATGATCATACCATATGAGATGGATGGTTTATTCTGGGCAGACCTAGATTTTATCAACACCAGAGAAGGGGATCAGTTGACTGGCACCCCCAGATTCCAAAATTCTGGAAATGAAGATGATGAAGCAAGAGCACTGCTGTAGCTAGCCCTCCTCTTCCTCTGTGTATATTTGCCAACCTCTTTACTGCCCTCTACTGAACACCATGGGGATGGCACCCACACTCTTTACCCCCGTTTCCTTGGCCCGGATGCATATCTCCCTTGGGCCACCTCTTATAACACACTTGGAGAGCAGATAGCACTCAATAAAAGTAACCATCACTGCCACATGTCTAAGAATAGGGAGATCACTGACAGAGAAAGCTCTGTATAAATTTATTTAAAGAAAACATATGTTGGTTTCAGCCCATCTGTCTAATGTTGGTAGCAGCCCTACTGTCTTGAGACACACATTAGCCCCGTGCAGTGAATCCTCACTCTAGAGGAAAATAGGCTCTGTGGACTTGGGACTGCGGTTGTCCAGAAATGCAACTCCTGATCAATATCTGTTCTTCTTAGATCTGTTTAATGTTTAATGGAGAGCATACATTTCTCAACAGTGCCCTGATATATATATAAATGATAGACCAATGCAAAAACTTTGCCCTGCTTCTGCAGAGCAACACCTCTACAGGGCCTGTGCTAACGGGCAGCCAGGTTGGGCCCTGGCCGAGGGCCCCTGAGGGGCTCCTTGATAGAGTGGGGTAGTAGTAGTGCTCCTCTTCCACAACCAGCGGCAGAGTAGCTGCCGCAGATTGCAGGGAGGGAGCTTCTTAGCCACCCGCCTTTTCGCTGGCTCCACCTACCTGTCTCTCCTGTCTTTTGTGGCTACAACCAAGAGGTCTTCTGTATCTTTAAATGTTGTGCAAGGGGAAGGGAGAACTCCACCTTGTGGTTTTTCCCATTACCGTGTTGCAAGAACACCTGCACTTGGCTGACTTTCTCTTCTCCTAAAGATACAGGATCAGTCTCAGGCCATGAACCTGGCAACCCTAATTGGCTCCTCTCTGAGTTTCATTGCTATTCTCTCACTTTTACAAGCAGCTGCAGGAATCACAATTCTTTCTCTACATCCAGCCCTTGAAAGCAGCAGCAATATTTCTGTGTGACTTCAGTTCAGTATTTGATTGTGCAGAGTAGGTGGGTGGGTGGATGTGCTTGCACAGGGAGCAAGGGAAAAACCCACAGAGTGGTGTGTCAGGTAGGCCTTAGCTCTGGCTCTGATGGGCCTTTTGTTGGTTGTTGAAGGGAGAGAGAGGAGGAGGATGCCTGTTGTGATGGGGGAGCGCTAGGCCTTGGCTCTTGCCCTGATTGGACTTTTGCTGACAGAGGGGGAGGGAGAGGAGGAGGAGGAGGAGGATGGCAATGGAGGTGGCCTTGCCTCTGGCCCTGATGGGCCTTTTGCTGTCTGTTGGAGGAGGAGGGAGAGGAGGAGAATGGCAGTGGTGGTGATTGGGTGGCCTTGTCCCTGACGGGCCTTTTGCAGCCTGTTGGAGAGAAAGGGAGAGGATGAGGGAAAAGCAGGACCCAAATGGATCGCTCTGTGTGTCGGGGGGGTGATTGATGTTTTGCATCCCACCAGATGCAGCTACTAGCCATGATGGCTGTGGTCTGCCACCCTAGTCAGAGGCAGCATGCTTCTGAAAACCAGTTGCCGGAAGCCTCAGGAGGGGAGAGTGTTCTTGCACTCGGGTCCTGCTTGCGGGCTTCCCCCGGGCACCTGGTTGGCCACTGTGAGAACAGGATGCTGGACTAGATGGGCCACTGGCCTGATCCAGCAGGCTCTTCTTATGTTCTTATGAAAGAAAAGTGTGGTCATTATGTTGCCTGTCTCTGTGTATGTAGGCAGGTAGATGGAGACAGCTGTTTGAAAGAGTTTCTAGCGTTGTTCATGGCTGAATGGGGATCGTCAAGGTCCTAGTCCAATGCTCTAATCATTGTGTTTATAACTATATAAATGCTCATTTGGTTTTATCTATACTGTAATTTTTTTGTCTTGTATGGACAATTTCTAAACCAAAGTAAGGCACTTTTTCAGTTTCTTTAGCTTCTGTTTGCAAACCTGCAATGTTTAAGCATCCACAGAATCTTTCAATGGATAGCTCCCTGGCCCACCGCTCATAATGCACTGGGAGAACGATAACACTCAAGCAAATGACATGTCAGTGGACCTCATACTAGGAGATACCCACAATATTACTTTATCAGACACAGCCCTGCATCCCTCACTCTGGCCTCCCAAGCAGGGCACAATTCCATGTTGGGTCCGTGGGTCCCTCTCCCTCCAGTAGAATGAACTACGTCCGCTGTCTCTCACCACTCCAGACCAGCTCCACTCTCTCACCCTAGAAATGGTGAGGCTGAACATGTGCCCAGTCTTTCCTCTTCACAATATGTAAAAATATGAAAGAGTCACTAGTGACAGGCCAAGAGGGTTTGTGCTTCCTGGGAGTAATCAGGAAATAATAAAAATAACACATACTGCCACTGGTCTAAGGATACAGAGGCCACTAACTGAGAAGGCGCTGTAGAACTTTTATTTAAAGAAAACATCTTGGTTTCTAAAGCACAGTCTGTCTGGTGCTGTTAGCAATCCTACTGTCTTGAATAACACATCAGCCCCATGCAGTGAATCCTCACTCTAGGGGAGGGTAGGCTCTGTGGACTTGGGACTGCTACAGTCCAGAAATGCAACTCCTGATCAATATCCGTTCTCCTTGGGTCTGTTTAATGTTTAATGGAGAGCATACATTTCTCAACAGTGCCCTGACATATATAAATGACAGCCCAATGCAAAGACCTTGCTCTACTTCTTCAGAGAGTCACCTCTAAATGCAACGTAAGTATCAAATTAGCTTGTTCTTCTGACATTGCTATGACAGAGATTTTCCTGTATTTGGTGTCCTTGGGCAAAGTAAGATCCTGGGAGGATATAAGTGATGATGATGATGATGATGATGATGTAGACAACACTTCCGATTCGCCAGGATGACCCTTTTTATTGCATAGACCAATCTCTACAAATTATTCCACTAAGTATGCATTATGTTATAGAGTGTATTATAGAGCAGCTCTCTTTCTTATGTCTCTTTGATAGATTGTCTGCTTCATCCATCACTCCTTTCCTCAACCCCTTTGCCATTGTGTTCTTCTCATTCCTTAAGCTGCCAGTATCTTCCCCTTCTTCTGCTTCAGGCTCTTCCTTCTGCCCCTCAGCTGTAGCCAACTGTAAAATTAGGGAAATATGGAGTAAGGGGGTGTATGCTTTAAATCGGGTTCCCAACCTATAGTCCATGGACCACCTGTGGTCCACGAGCTTCATTCAGGTCATCTGTGATGTGTCTGTGAAGAGCACAGTTACCTTTTGAATGGTATGGAATTGCATGGAATTCAAATTGTAATACACTGAAACACAACTTCAGAAAGGAGCAGATGCAATTACAGATATTTAACACTGTGCATAACAATGGCTGCATCTGGAAGAAAAACCACTAAGTGGTCTGCCAAGACTCTCAGCAATTTTCAAGTGGTCCATGTGGGGAGAAAGTTTGGACACTAATGTTTTAAATTATCAACAACCTTTCTTCTTTGTTTTGCCAAATCTCTGGTAGCAATTGAATGATTTTTTTTAAAATCAAGGGTGGCTAAATGAACATTTTTTTTAAAAAAAAATTAATCCATATGTTTCATAGAGGGCTACTGACTTATTTAAGAGGTTTGAAGTGTGGGATTGAAGTTAAATTTGCTTCCAAATCATTTTCATTTATTTATCACCAAACTGTTTAAAAAAGGGAACCAATATAATATAATTTAAAATGGATATTTTTTTTTAAAAAAATTGTTTCTTAATGTTTAAAATTGCCTGGCTATAATTAAATCTGATCTACGGGCATGTTGGACTTTAAACTTACATTTTCTTTTTAATGGAGACAGTGGCCCTCTAACAAACATTTGGAATTAAAGACTGTTTTTCTTTGTAAATAAACACAGTTGTAAAATAGATTTGGAAGTCAAGTTTTATCAAAATGACAATTAGGGCATATCATGTACAATAAGCAAATATAATTCAAGGTGTTGGTATTGACCTTCAAAGCCCTATACGGTTTCGGCCCAGTTTATCTGAAGGAGCGCCTCCAGCATCACCAATTATGCCGCCTGACAAGATCAGCCACGCAAGACCTTTTCTCGGTCCCACCAGTTAAGATAGCGAGGCTGGTGCAGACCAGAGAGCGGACATTTTCGATTGTGGCCCCCACCCTCTGGAATTCCCTTCCTTTTGACCTTCGCCATGCCCCTTCCCTGATAGGTTTCCGCCGGGCCTTGAAGACCTGGCTGTTCAGGCAGGCCTATGGGATCTCTGGGGTGGGTTGCTTTTAATATTGGTATATTAATTATTGTTGGTGGTTTTCATTGGTTTTTATTGTATTTTATCATGTACATGTACGTCGCCTAGAGTGGCCGTTAATTCGGCCAGATAGGCGACTCACAAATAAAATTTTATTATTATTTATTTATTATTATAACAAAATGTTTCAGTCTGGAGTGATTCTGTTCACTGAGCCAGTCATTTAGCAATCCCATCATCTAGGATTAGGGATGGGAGAGAAATTTAGTTCAAAGCCTGCTGAATTTGCACTTCCCAAAACAATGCACAGACTGAATGAAACACGGCTATCCTTCAAAATCCACATTTTTGTGACTTATGCAATGCAGTTTTCCAAATAAATGATGAGGACAAAGTGTGTATATTAGGAGAAAGTGTGCATAAAAATCCATATATTTGCAAATATAAAGTATAAAAATGAAACCTATCTCTGAGCTGTGAGGGGCTTCCAGGGGTCACAGTGCTTACTGAGAGTTTGCTTTCCTTGGAATGATGGTTGGTGGAGACTGTGATGTCTTTAGGATATATGGTTTTATTTACAAATGAATGCAACCTGAGCATTAAGATGGAGAGTCTCACAGCATTAAGACCCCAACAGAACTTGCTTCCCTGTTTGGCTTCTAGGGAAGGCTTCCCAGAGCCATAGCTCTGGATTCAGCCCAGAGACTGAGGCAAGCCTCTCTGTGTCTTTCCAGCTTCACACCATACTAACATAAAAATTACCTCTTGCCCCAAACAGGTGAGGGGGGGGAGGGATACCCTTTTTTATGGCAACACATTCCTTTCCTGCAAGTCTTCAGACATGTAAATCAGGTTCATCAACCAAACAAACAAAATGACAGGCTGAAAGGGGACCCATAGACATCATGCAAACTAAAACCCTAATCCTAATGAAGGAAAATTGTCTGTATATGTTACGGAATATACACACAAAAAAACCTGATGGGTTTTTTTTGAAACTAACTTAGGTCCACTAATTTCACTGAGTAAAAGTGAGTTGAATATAACCCATGGTATAAAAAATGTAAATAAATAAGAAGTGGGCTCATCACGCATATTTGGGTTACCGGTGGGTCCCAGGTCTGAAAGATAGAAGACTACTGCAATGAAGCTTGTGCCATAACAAAACAGTTAGGCTGCAATCCTAATTTGAAATACCTGAATTTCATGGGACTTGTAAGCAGACATGGTTTGGATTGTGTTATAGTGCATTTTGCTGCAAGGGTCTGATACTTTTTTTACCTATGGTAAAAAAATCAGTGACATTATTTAAAAGAAAGAAGAGAAATGCCAAACACCTGCTTCCTGGTTAGAGATGGAGGTGAAAGTGGTTTCCTATACTGGTTATACTTATCACAGAGAAACTCAAACTTGCACAGAAAAAGAATCTTTTACCCTATATTCTGCTAAAAGAAAAGACGGGGTTTCTGTTAATTGTCTTGGAAAGCCATATAAGATTTGAACAACTCACAAATGCAAGCCAGGGCCCGGGGCTGGCACAAGGCATGACTGGGTCCTTGGGCACCAACCTGCCCTGGGCCTGTGGTGCCACAGCCCAATCCCCCATACAGGCGACACAAGGCTAATAAACCTACCCACGTATCCCATCTATCTCTCCCGTCCCTGTGAATGACGTGTGCAGAGAGAGCACATGCCTCCCATAAATCCAGATGGTGGCAGAGGCATCAGCCATCATGGTTGATGGCAGGTATGTGTGTGCAGCATGCATGTCATTCACAGGGATGGGAGAGGTAGGGGGGTTGTGCATGTGAGCTTATTGAAGTCCACACTGACTGTATTGGGAGTGCCTGGGAGCTCCCTCTCCACAATCCATGGCAGGTTCAGGTGCCAACACTACCACGGATCACAGAATGGGACCACTGCCCTCCCACCCTAAGGACGGTCCCTTCAGGGGCCCCACTGGATAGCAAAGGACCTCGGGGAAGGCCTGACTTGTCTGCCCTCTACTAGGGCTCTCCACTGTACAATCTCTAGAAATCAACCTACACAATTAAGCCTAGAGACAGAAGAAACAGCTCAAGCAACAAATAGAAATTGTTTGCTGTGTTAATATGAGACAGATAGAATCATAATTCAGACATCCTTCCTTATATCATTGTAATGAAAAATGCTGAACGTGATTCTTTCTGTACAGGTTCTTCCCAGATGAACACAATGCCTCAGTTCTACCTGGGTTTACTTCTTGTTGGGCTCTTTGCTTTTGCCCACTCTCACCACGTGCCTGACCACCATGAGGACCACCACCTCCATCATCCTGCTGAAGATCACAGTGATCTCCCTTCTTCAAAGATAGCCTCAGGCAATACTGAGTTTGCCTTGAAATTCTTCCACCAGCTTGTTTCAGAGGGTGCTGATACGAATGTTTTCTTCTCACCTCTGAGTATTTCCACTGCCTTTGCCTTGTTGTCACTGGGAGCTAAATGCACCACACTGAGTCAGCTATTGTCAGGACTTAGCTTTAACCAGACTGAGATCAGTGAGCAGGAAATACATAAAGGATTCCATCATCTCCTCCGTTTGTTAAATCGCCCCAATGCTGAAATCCAGTTGAGCATTGGGAATGCCATATTCACAGATGACCAAGTGAAACCCCTGAAGAAGTTCTTGGATGATGCCCAACATTTTTACGAGACAGAGATTTTTCCTACTAACTTCAAGAATTCGACAGAAGCTGAGGGCCAGATCAATAGCTATATAGAAAAGAAAACTCGTGGAAAATTGGTTGATGTTGTCAAGGGTCTTGACCCAGGGGCTGTAATGGTTCTTGTAAATTATATTTTCTTGAAAGGTAAGTCAGATGGGCTTGTTGTAACCTCCCTTTGCTTCTTCTTAAATATTAACAGTTTATGGTCTAGCTTTAAGGTATGGTTCTAGGTGCAAATTTGTGACCATTTCTGTCTGGATCTATGATATGAGCTCAAACGTCTGAGACTTCATCATGGAGAAGCTTCCTAAATCAAGAAGGTAAAATGACCTTCTCCAACATTATCAAGACATATTGCATATATTGCTCATACTCTTGTCCTGGTAATGAGATGCAGTATTTGGGTACTAGAACAGGAACAGACCTATAAAGAGAGGTATTTCAGCACAGCAAAGTGGCACTGCCATTCTGTAATGACTCTGAGTTTATTTATTTATTCATTGCATTTCTGTCCCACCCTTCCTCCCAGAATGAGCCCCACAAGGCACAACACACTAAAAACATCTTAAAACATCTTTAAGAGAAAACATCTTTAAACATCTTATAGATACGATATGTTAAAAATATTATTTTTAAATTTTTAAAATATCTTAAAAAGCAATTGCAAAACAGACACAGACTGGGATAAGGCTTGAATGGCTTGTTGAAACAGGAAGGTCTTCAGTAGGTGATGAAAAGGTAACAGAGATGGCTTCTGTCTAATATTAATGGGATGGGGATCCCAAAGAGTACGTGCCACAAAACTAAAGGCCCACCTCCTATATTGCATGGAACACACTCCCTCATGACATGAGCACAGTGATGGACTGGCTATCCATTCATTGGTGATCACTCATGGCCGAGTAAGATTGTCTTCCAAGATAAGGTCTTTAACAGTGGGTCCGTAAGTGACTGTGGAGGCCATCCCACTGTTGGCATTAGGCCGTACTGCCTAAGGATGTTTTCATCAGGTCTGGAAAGTTACAAGCATGTGTCTTGAGAAGCAGTCTTATCTGCCATGCCTGGCCTGAGAGAGCAGACTTTCAAGGTCAGACAGGTTGTCATGGTAACGGGAGATAACAGCTGGGAAAGTTGTAACAGCCTGCTGTTGTTCTTCTGTCTTCTGCTTTATGCCTCTGATCTGTGAGACTGGTCTTCTGCATCATGCCTCTGAGCTGAGAGGCTGTCTTTTGTGTTTGCTTTTGGAGAGAGATGTGCTGTAGAGCTAGAGGGGGGGGGAAACTGCTGGAAAGCCTTAATGTCTTAATAAAGACTCTTACATGATTTAAATGCTCTGAAGAAGTTTCTTGCTCAACTTAACTCCAACGTAATGTATGCTGTTTCACGCAACAACGCACACACGCCAACACCCACAGTGTGGACATACGTTTCCAGATGGAAGATGGTCACAATGAGGATTTGTTTGACGTGCCTTCTGCTTAGCTCGTTTGTCCTGTTTGCCCTGTATTCATGCTTCTTCAAAGTCCACAGCACCTTCAAAAATGGCCAACCTCCATTTGGGACATTCATGGGTCAAGACTTCCCAGTTCTCAATGTTCATGTTAAATTTTTTGGATTCACTTTAAGAACATCTTTCAACCTCTTTTGCTGTCCACTGATGTTCCTTTTTCCATCCTTAAGTTGGGAATAAAGTAGCTGCTTTGGCAGACGGTGATTAGGCATTCGAACAACATGGCCGGTCCAGCAAAGTAGATGTTGAAGGATCATTGTTTCAACATTGGTAGTCTTTGCTTCTTCCAAAATACTAACATTAGTCCGTCTGTCTTCCCAAGTAATTTGCAGAATTTTCCGGAGGCAGCATTGGTGGAATCTTTCAAGAAGTTGGGAGTGACGTTTATAGATGGTCTGTGTTTCACAGGCATACAGTAAGGTCAGCAGAACAATGGCTTTGTAAATAAGCATTTTGGTCTCCCTGCGAATATCCCGATCCTCAAACACTCTACACTTCATTTGGAAGAATGCAGCACTCGCAGAGCTCAGACGATGTTGAATTTCAGCATCGATGTCAGCTTTTACAGAGAGATGGCTGCAAAGATAGGGGAAGTGATCAACGTTCTCCAACGTCACACCATTAAGCTGCATTGATGGTGCTACAGAGGGACTAGTTCGCACCTGTTGATGAAGCACTTTGGTTTTTTAAATATTAAGTGAGAGCCCAAGCTTTCCATATGCTTCTGCAAAGACATTTAGGATTGTTTGAAGATCTTTCTCTGAATGTGTAGACTACATTATCATCGGCATATTGAAGTTCTACGACAGAGGCTGACATTACCTTTCTTTTTGCTTTCAGCCTACTGAGATTAAAAAGCTTTCCATCTGTTCGATATATGATTTCCACACCAGTAGGAAGTTTCCCCTCAATAAGATATAGAATCATGGCAATGAAGATAGCAAATAAGGTCGGAGCAATGACACATCCCTGTTTTACGCCTGATCTGACTCTGAATGGATCACTCTGAAAGCCATTGTTGTCCACAATTGTTGCTGTCATGTTGTCATGAAGGAGTCGCAAAATATTCACAAATTTATCAGGGCATCCAGTTTTCAGAAGGATGGTCCAGAGAGTGGTTCGATTCACAGTGTCAAAGGCCTTAGTCAGATCAATAAATGCCATATATAAAGATCGATTCTGCTCCAAGCATTTTTCTTGAAGCTGTCGTGCAGTGAAGATCATGTCCACTGTCCCCCAGGAAGGGCGGAAACCCTTCGGGGAGGACATCCTCTGAGATCGGTAGGAGGTAATTTGCAAGGATCCTTGCAAGGATTTTACTTGCGGTAGAAAGAAGAGAGATACCTCAAAAGTTCCCACAATCTGTTCTATCACCCTTCTTTAAAAGGGTGATAATTATGGCGTCTCTACAGTCTTCCAGGATCTCCTCCCTCATACAGATTTTTTTGATGAGTTCATGAAGTTGTTGTGTAAGTTCAGGCCCACCTTCTTTAAAGACTTCAGCAGGAATCCCATCAGGACTACTAGCTTTGTTGTTCTTCATTTGATCGATGGCTTTACTGACTTCATCCAAATTAGGGGATACTGCAAGCTCATCTCTAGTTTGTTGTTGTGGAGTTTGCGAGAAGACCTCATCAGCCACGATAGAGTTACAATTAAGGAGGTTGTGGTAATGCTGTTTCCAGCGCAGTGCAATAGACTCTTTATCCTTAAGAAGATTGCTACCATCCATTGAACGTAAGGGATTTGTACCATAATTTGTTGGTCCATAGATGGCCTTTGTGGCATTAAAAAAAGCCCTGTGCATCATGAGCATCTGCAAAGTGCTGGATTTCTTGAGCTTTCTTTATCCACCAGGCATTGTTAAGTTCTCTAGTTCTTCTTTGGACCTCAGCCTTTGCACTGGCATAGATTTTTTTCTTAGCAGCACAGTTAATGTCTTTCTGCCATATCTGGAAGGCTTTCCTTTTCTTGTCAATGATATGTTCAATCTCACTATCATTCTCACCAAACCAATCCTGATGTTTCTTAGTTTGAAATCCATTAGTTTGTGCATGAATTTGTTTTATGTGGGGAGATCGGCGCATGACGATCAACACACAATCTTGACAGAAAAAGGCTTTGATCCAATGGCATGGATACCATGATGATTGGAAGTCTTTTATCTGCTGCAGCCTTCATCCGCCTTCACAGCCAATGTAATGTACACATTGTTATCCTCCACCTGTTCTGCCATTGAGGACTTTCTTGGATCGTTCTTTGTCTGGTTCCTCTCCCTTGACCTTACCACCATGGGTGACCCTGCTGGGAGTACATGACTCCCGACGGCACTGCTCACAGGGTTCATTGGAACACGCAAGGGATAAGATAATTTTTCAGTTATCCTGGTCCTAAGCTGTATAGGGCTTTGTACAGCAAAACCAGCACCTTCAACTTGGTCCAGCAGCTGATGGGCAACCAGTACAATTCTTTGAGCACAATGGTAACCTGTTGATGATATTGTACCCTAGCGAGCAGTCGCGCCACCAAATTTTGTATCAGACTATCCCAGTCCAGTAACTGCTGCAGCTGTCTTACCAACTGAAGCTGGTAAAAGGTATTTCTAGCCACTGAGGTCACCTGGCACTCCAGCAACAAAGATGGATCCAGGAGCACCCACAGACTACGAACCTGCTCTTTCAGAGGGAGAAGGCAAAGCAGGCAATTGACCAGTTATCTGGACTCCAGAATCACCTACCCACAGGGCTCTTATACAGCAATAAATATATTGAAGATTTAAATAGCTAGTTCAGAGCTACGAAGTCAGACATTTCAGCATAGCAGGGTACCACTAAAAACACAGGCTGTTCTCAATGGCCCTGAGTATGGCAATCTATATAGTGAATATTTAAATGGCTAACTTTGACATATGGATTTTTGGCAATATTGTAATCAATGTTCTAAGCACTATTTAATTTTCTTTTTTAGAGTTGATTTTTAACAGATTAAGAATAAAACTGTGGATCTTACAGAGCTATGCAAACCACTGACTGCCAAGACAGCAGTGGGAGGTTTAATGGAGCATCATTGCTACCACTACATCCACAGCCCTGACATTTCTACCTGCAAGGAAAGAAGATGGGGATCAGGAAAAATGTCATTTTGCTCCACCACCTCCCAGGCTGGCATGGTACAAATGCCTGGTTTGGGCCTGCTGCCATCATGTGAAGACAGTAGAGCCAGCTCAGGATCCAGCAGAAGAATGCCTGACCAAGTTCCACCCCCTTGTCTCCCTAAAACACTGTTTCAGGGGTTTCCAATGGCTAATCTGGGGGTGCACAGCCAGTAGTAGCTTCCACCCAGCATTGAGGAGCTCCACACTAGGGAGGGCTATGTAGAGGGACACCTCCACTCCATCCAAACTCCCACCAGCCCACTGGATCAGAGGTTTGGATTGTAGCCTTCATTACTAAAAGATTAGATTGCAGCATCCATCATCTTTTTTCCCACATCCCAGAATGAAGACCCCAGATGGCTATCTGAAACTGAAAAGGCAAAGCTTTATTTACATCTCATCAAGGTTCTGCAACTGGATAACTGACCTTGCTTGCCACCATGACTAAGAGAAGGAAACCTTGATCTTTCTTCTCTGAAAGGCAGAGTATACACAGTATATTCTTTTTAGGTTAAAACATGGCAAGGGAAAGCTTTCTCTCCTTTCCTCGATTTGGTGATATCACCCTAACTCAAGAAAGCAACTGATCCATCCCTTTCATTCCTGGCCTCCTTTGAGTGTGAGGCATGGTGATGCCTGGCTGCTCCATCCCACCTCTGCCGGCCAATGTTCAGGGGATGGATGCCTCTTGGGCCCACATGATGCTCCCCTCTGCTTGAGCTAGTCAGAAATGAGAAGAGGGTGGGGAAGGCATTTCAAACAGAGATGTGTCCAAGTACTCACCAGTGCCTCTCCTAATCTTCCTCTCCCTGCCTGCATGACCTGTCTATGACCAAGACAAAGAAAGACCAGTTAGCCAAGTTAAACTACAACATCCAGAGACAATTGTGCCGTGCTAGGTAGGCAACAACAAGGGCAATTGCACCTCCCAACATGGCCCGATATGAACTTGCCCAGATCCTGATATTGTGTCTGTGTGCCGCCTCCAAGAGAGTTCCAGAGGGTGGTGATGACAGAAAAGGGTCCCGTCTGTAGTAGCTCCATTTACGGAATGCTCTCCCCTGGGAGACCTCCCAGGCACCACCTTTTTCATCCTTTCAGTACCGGGCAAAGTGGTTTTGTTTTCTTAGGCTTTTCAGCAGAAGCAGTGTTTGGATCTTTTTATTATATAGCCATAAAAGTGGCTGTATACTATAGCCAGCGTGGATTTTTCACATTCTGCAATGTCAAATTGAAAATATCCCCATGCCATTCTGATGTTTCCCATAAGCTCATTTCAAAACAAAACCTTACAAAACATATAGTCCTGAACTCAGAAACGCTTGCTTAACAACCCTGTAAATTTTCATGGCGATACACAAAACAGTCAGAGGGAATAGACAGTTCAAAGTTTAAAAAGAGAGAAGCCATGACTGTCCAGAGTGAAATAAAGGCCTGGTGTGGATGTGGCCAGAGACAACTTTGGTTTAAATTGGAGTGGGAGGTTTATATTTGAGTGGAAAGCTACATGTGCCTGCTGTAGAGTAAAAAGGTGGGGGAAAGCTGAAAAGCAATGATACTGTTCTCACTGTTTTCCTTTTGGAAAGGAAAAGGGCTTCTGTGATGTTCCTGTATTAATGTAAATATGGTAAGTGCTGTTTATATAGAAGACATATGGTAAGTGGAGTGAAAGAGGAGGGGGGAGTACATGAGCAGTAGAATGCTGGATGATTGGCTGAGCGTTTGAATGGCTGAGAGTATAAATGGAAGAATGACAGTTGAATCTGTAGTGGGTGATAGTCGGTGGATGTTGTTAGGAGGTGGATGTTGGTAGTGGATGTTAGGAGAGTGTGGAGAAAGAGGAAGTGGGAGTTCTAGTTAATAATAAGACAAGTATCACAGGAATAGATGAAACCATATGCTTATGTACCATTATAAAAGTAATCTTGTTATTTCTGATATTTAATAAATACTATTTTGGTTTACCGAAGGCCTGATCCTTGGCTGGGGTTTTCATAGACCAGAAGGGAGGGCAAGGTAATTACCAAGGCTGAAGGGAAACAGTAACGAATGGTGGCAGCGGTGAAGAGAAGAATAATAACATTACAAGTATCCAGCGCAACCCAGAGTTATATGAGTTATCTATATAGATACAAAGGGGTTGGGAACAGCATACGCACGCAGTCACTAAAGTAACCAGATACAGAGAGACTCAGGCAAAGTCTCTGGGAACACTGGTTATAGGACGTGACTGGTGGTGCTGCCTAGCAGAGGAATCTAGTGAGATCTGTGCTAGAGCGGAGAGAGAAACCATAAAAAAGGACAGTCCGGACTGGTGGAGTCCCTGGTGGTGCCTAGTGAAAGGCAGTAGCCACAAGCAGGTAGGAACCTGACAGGGAGAGCCAGGGAAGGTCGTCACAGCTTCCCCTCTGCCCAGTGCCAACCCACCCAATCTCCTCCCCTCCCCCTCCCCTCTCTGCCCCTCCCCTGGGTCAGTGTTGGACTATGACTTTGGAGACCAGGGTTCGAATCACCACACAGCCATGAAGCTCGCTGGGTGACCTTGAGACACTCTCTGCCTCTCCACCCCAGATGAAGGCAATGGTAAAACCACCTCTGAATACTGTTTACCATGAAAACCTTATTCATAGGGTCACCATAAGTTGGGATCGACTTGAAGGTAGTCCATTTCCATTTTCAAACATGATTGCACAGAAATAAATCCCACTGAACTCAAAAAGTATGCAAATGATCAAGCCACCCTCCCTTCTCCTCCCTTCTATTCCCTCCCTCTTGTCCCTCCCTTTCCCCTTCCTTTGCCCCTCCCTCCCCATCCCCTTCCCCTTCCTGGTTAGTTTTACCTCAGAGGCCTTTATGTTCAGAGGCACATGTTACCAAATTCTTCCAAGCTACACAGCAAGTGGATTGGACTGGGAAAGACCAACCCAAATTGTGTTTGCATTTTGACAACTTTGTAGGGCAGTCCAATATCTCAGAGAGGAGGTCAGGTCTCCTGCTCCCCTGGTGCGTTCGCTATAGCAGCCCAATTTCCCTGCTTTTTAAAGTTTGATAGAAATATCTGTGGGCTATAGGTACGTTCTTAAACCGCAAAGTTTTTCCCCTGTTAGTGAATTTCTCTGTTTTTAATCAGGGAGATAAGAGATGGGATCCTGTCCAAGTTTGCTGAGAATGGATTGATCATTTGCATGTTTATTGAGTTCAGTGAGATTTACTCCCTTGCAATCATGCTTAGGATAGGTGAAACTGACCACAGGGGATGGGGAGGGGAGGAGAAGGAGGAGGGAGGGGAGGAAACGCAGAGGGAAGGTCTGGGATGGGAGCAGGTAGGAGGGGAGGGGAGGAGGACAGGTTTGATCATTTGCATATTTATTGAATTCAGTGCAATTTAGTCCCATGCAGTCATGCTTAGGATAGGTAAAACTGTCCGGGGGGAGGGAGGAAGGCCTGGAGTGGGCAGAGGAGGAGGAAAAAGGGAGAGGAGAGGGGAGGAGGAAGGGAGAGGAGAGGGGAAGGAGAGGAAAAGCAGGTCTGATCATTTGCATGCTTATTGAGTTCAATGGGATTTACTGCTATGCAATCATGGTTAGGATAGGAAAAACTGACCATGAGGGAGGAGGAGGGGGAAAGGAAAGGAGCGTATTGGAGGGGGCAATGGAATGGGTAGGGGAGAGCAGGTTTGATCATTTGCATGCTTATAGAGTTCAATGGTATTTACTTCCGTGCAATCATGCTTAAGAGAGGTAAAACTGACCATGGGGAGGAAGAAGGGGAGGGGGAGGAGGGGAAAGGGGAAGGAGGGGATTGGAAGGGGAGGGGGAGGAGGGGAAAGGGGAAGGAGGGGATTGGAAGGGGAGGGGGAGGGAGGGGCAAAGGAAGGGGGACAGAAAGAGCAAGAGGGAGGGGATAGGAGGGAGGGGATAGGAGGGAGGAGAAGGGAGGGTGGGTTGGATCATTTGCATACTTTTTGAGTTCAATGGGATTTATTTCTGTGCAATCATATTTGAAAATGGAAATGGACTACCTTCAAGTTGATCTCGACTTATGGCGACCCTATGAATAGGGTTTTCATGGTAAACGGTATCCAGAGGTCATTTTACCATTGCCTTCCTCAAAGGCTGAGAGGCAGCGACTGGCTTAAGGTCACCCAGTGAGCTTCATGGCTGTGTGGGGATTCGAACCCTGGTCTCCTAGGTCGTAGTCCAACACTGAACTGGGGGAGGGGCAGGGAGGGGCAGGGGGAGGAGATTGTTTGGGTGGGTTGGCACTGGGCAGAAGGGAAGCCCCTTTCCTTTCCCAAAGGAAAACATTGTGAACAGTATTATTGCTTTTCAGCATTTTCCCCACCTTTTTATTCTACAGCAGGCACATGTAGCCTCCCACACAAATTTAAACCAAAGCTGTCCCTGGCCACATCCACACCAGGCCTTTATTTCACTTTGGACAATCATGGCTTCACTCAAACAATCCTGGGAAGTGTAGTTAGTGAAGGGTGCTGAGAGTTGCTAGGAGACGCCCTGTTCCCCTCACAGACCTTCAATCAGAGTGGCTGACTGCTAAACCAGTCTGGCCACTGGAGCTCTCTCAGGGGAATAGGAGTCTCCTCTCAGCACCTTTCACAAACTACACTTCCCAGGATTCTCTGAGGGAAGCCATGACTGTCTCACATGAAATCAGTCTGGTGTGGGTGTAGTCCCCTCGTTAGGCAAACCAAGCAGCTGTGAGCCTGGCTTTTAGAACTCTGACAGTTGGTTCTTACTGAGCATTCCTGACGTTATCATAGGGTTCCAGCCCAAATTTCTTAATTAAAAATCAGGCAGGCATTTTTTTAACTTTTAAACTGCAGAAGATGAAGGTCTGGGGCAAGGTCAGTATTACGATTACAGGTCCTCTGTGAACATGGCTAATTTTCAATGAATTTCAACAGATTACGAGAACTCTGGCAGAAAAAAGTCCAAAAGATCTCTGGGGGGTTCTCTCTTTTTACACTTTGAACTCTCTATTCTGACTGTTTTGTGTATCGCCATGAAAATTGAGAGGGTTGTTAAGCAAGCGTTTCTGAGTTCAGGACTAAAAGTTTTGTAAGGTTTTGTTTTGAAATGAGCTTATGGATGCATCAGAATGGCATGGGGGTATTTTCAATTTAACATTGCGCAATGTGAAAAATCCACACTAGCTATAGTATACAGCCACTCTCATGGCTGTATAATGAATGATAGTCTTCATGTCTACGGTGAATTTGGATCCTTCCTCTCTGATAAAGATTGTAAATACTGTAGAAGATTGTGCACATTTAAAATTTGATAACACTTAAGCAATTCTAGGAAAATCTGCTTGCAAGTTTTAAACTGTTTTTGGGGCAATACCTTTTCTATCATTCCTGGCTATAGGAGCAGTTGAATTTGAGATCTCTAAAAAGAAAAAACAACATTCAAAAGTATTGGGAATGGCTAGTTGATAATTAATGTTTATGCCCCAAAATCCATTAAGAAGACTTATGATTTAAGTGTATCCATGTTATTCACCCTGAATTTCCAAAAGGAAAAAATAAATTTTTACACTTTCAAAAATTCATTTTCAAATCGTGGTGTATTACTGAATTTTGAATTTGGGTAAAGTAGTTTTCCATCCTAAACATGAACAAATTGCTTGGCGCTCTCTCCAATAACCTCTGTGCTCTTGTTCTTTTCATAAGCCTATTGGGAAAATCCTTTCGATTATCAAAGCACTAGAGAAGATGACTTCTTCGTGGATGAGCAAACAACGGTGAAAGTCCCTATGATGAACAAAAACAGCATCTTTGAGACTTACTATGATCAGGATCTGTCCTGTCAGGTGGTGAAGCTGCCCTACAAAGGCAATGCTTCAGCTTTATTCATTCTGCCTGATCAAGGAAAACTGAAGCAGGTGGAAGATGCTCTGGGGCAAGACGTTTTGTTAAAATGGTCGAAATCACTGAAACAAAGGTATGTAAGTTTGCTGCAAAGAAAGAGTGTATAACCTGGAGTACAGAGCTTGGAAAAGTTACTTTTTTGGACTACAACTCCCATCAGCCCCAGCCAGCATAGCATGTGCTGGCTGGGGATGATGGGAGTTGTAGTCCAAAAAAGTAACTTTTCCAAGCTCTGCTGGAGTATGTATATTTTGGTGCAGGTGTACTGTACACACAGAGTTGTATTTAATGCTAGTCCTACTCAGTGCAGACCCACAGAAAGTAATGGACTGAAGTTAGTCATAGCCATTAATTTAAATACATTTCTCTGAGTGGAACTAACATTAGATACAGCCCATTGTTTTAAAAAGGAAACAAGTATGTTCAATTTAAATTGCTTCCTTTTAACAAGTTATTGTGAACCATTTTTAATCTAGCCAAACTGTAAATTCCTATTGTTTGTATTATATATTTTCTGCAAGTGGTCTCTCATCAGCCTCTGGTTCTTCCTTCAACAGAAGAATACATCTGTACCTTCCAAAGTTTTCAATCTCTGGCAGCTATGTTCTCAAAGGGATATTAACAAGAATGGGTATTACTGGTATATTCACAGACCAAGCAGACCTTTCTGGAATTACTGGGAATCCGGAGCTGAAGGTTTCCAAGGTGGGCTTCTCAAAATTCATCATGCCGCAATATGTATTGTTAGTCATGTTGTTTTGTAGGCCAGAGGTGCGATCCTGTCTGAAAGTTCAAAGAAATGTCATTTGGGGACTACAGTACTTGCATCTGCCCTGAGTGTTGTTTCATCCGTGAAGATTGTCTCCATGTGAGAAAAATCCATGTGCATAGCATGTTCCAGATGGATGCAAATGCAGCATCATAGCACAATTTGTTACATGTGGTAGGATGCACACTTTTCCTTCCTTCAACCAGAGGTTATCTCAATAGGTGTAAATGATCATGTGTGAAGCAACTTAGAGAGAAGATCCCTGCTGAGGCAATGCTGTCCAGGCATCGACCTTCTCAAGCATCTCCACGAGTGCTAAAGTACCTCCTCTTTGCTCCAGACAGAGCCAGATTTAGGACAATGTCCACAACAGTCTTTACAGTCCTGTACTGAAGAGTGTAGGGCTCATTGAAGTCATTTGACACAGCCCAGTGTCCTGTTCCTCCTCTTCAGATGCACACCTTAACATGGTGAGGAGGTTTGAGTGTGTTGAAGAAGCTGAGAGCAATGCCATCAGGAGTCTAAACCAAGAGGCTAGACTCCTAGCAGGGGCACCCAAGGCGGAATGGTCAAAGCTGAAACACCAGACTAAGATGCATCCAAATGCAGAGGAAGGCAATGGTAAACCACCTCTGAATATCTCTTACCATGAAAAGGCTATGAACAGAGTATCCAAAATGCAACACGAGATAGTGCTGGAAGATGAGACCCCCATGTCAGAAGGCACTCACCAACTACTGGGGAAGAACAAAGGACAAGTACGAGTAGGACTGTGACTAATGATGCAGCTGGGTCAAAGCCAAAAGGAAGCGCAGAGGCTGATGTGCACAGATGCAAAAGGACAGTCCGGAGTTGTACGACGCAAACAATAGGAACATGGAATATGAGAAGCATGAACCAGGGAAAGTTAGAAATTGTCAAGCAAGAAATGGAACGCATCAACATTACAATACTTGGTGTGAGCGAACTAAAATGGACGGGAATGGGACATTTCCAATCAGGCAGCTACAAAATATTTTATGCAGGAAATGAGAAATTAAGAAGAAACGGGGTTGCTTTAATAGTGAGAAGTGATGTAGCAAGAGCAATTAGGAGCTACAACGCAAGGTCTGAGCGAGTGATATCAATGAGATTAAATGGGAAACCTATCAACATAACCATCCTCCAAGTCTATGCTCCGACAGCAAACACAGAAGAAGAGGAATTGGAGAGATTTTATGCAGAAGTACAGGAAGAAATTGATCACACACCAAAACAAGATGTGCTGATAATCATGGGGGACTAGAATGCAAAAGTAGGGAACAGAGAAGAATTAGGAATTGTGGGGAAATGGGACCTAGGAGACAGAAACGAAGCAGGAGAAAGACTTATTGAATTCTGTGAAGCCAATAATTTGTTTCTTGCGAACACATTTTTTGAACAACTGAAAAGACGACTATACATGTGGACATCACCAAATGGTCAATATAGGAATCAAATTGATTATATAATTGGTAGCAGAAGGTGGAGAAGTTCCATACTTTCTGCAAAAACAAGACCAGGAGCAGACTGCAGTACAGATCATGAACTGGTCGTATCGAAAATCAGAGTAAAGCTAAAGAAGACCAACAAAGCAATCACAACGCCAAAATACAATTTAAATAACATCCCAGAAGCATATAAAGATCAAATAAAGAACAGGTTTGAGGCTTTAAACTTAGTTCACAGAGAACCAGAAGAACTATGGAATGAAGTCAGAGACGTTATCAGAGAAGAATGCAAAAAGACAATACCTCTAGTTAAAAAGAGAGAAAGACCCCAATGGATGACTGAAGAAACTCTTAAAACGGTTAAAGAGAGAAGGAAAGCAAAAGCAAAAGGAGATAGAAACACAGAACCCTAAATGCAACAATACAGCAACTAGTACGTAGGGATAAAGAGAACTATTACAATAGTTACTGTATAGAAATAGAAGAGGACAACAAAAAGGGTAGAACAGGAGCCCTGTTCCAAAAGATTAGAGAAATGAAAGGGAAATTTAAACCAAGAGTAGAGATGTTGAATAATCAACAGGGGAACACACTGAATGACCGAGATGAAATAAAAGGAAGATGGAAGCAATACACTGAAGAACTCTATAAAAGAGATGCCAGGATGACAGATTCATTCAAAGAGGAATCGTATGATGAAGAACCAGAAATTTTAGAATGCGATGTGAAAGCTGCTTTTAAAATACTTGGAACTATTTTACTTTTACAAATCACCAGGAATGGATGGCATACCAATAGAGTTGCTACAAGCTACTGAGACTTTAAAACATTGTATCTGTAGCTTATGTGCCCTTCTCAGTCTGAGAAGTATTTGTGCCAACATGTACTGAAAGACCAGCCATTCATTTTATTTATTTTATACATTTATTTACTACCCTTTGATGACATTTCAGGGGTTGGGCACTATATTCAGCCATAGTCCAAATTTTGACCCAAACTAGAGGTATTCACGTAGATCTGGGCTTTGGCCAAATCAGCTTGAAAAAGTTCCACACCACCTCGGGTCAGTGCTGTCCACGCGGACCTATATTTGTTTTAACTGTTTTGTTGTTGGAGCCCACCCTGGGAATGCTGGTGAAAGATGGGTAAAAATTGAATCTAATCATCATCATCATCACCATGGCAGTTGGGAGGAGGGTACAGGAAGAATATAAATTCAGTAAATAATATTTTACTGGAAGCTCCTTTCAATTGTACATGCATACAGTAGGGGCTGGTGGGCAATGTGTCATGGCTTACTTGGCTTCCCAGTGCCAAGTGGCACTGCTGGTTATGGAGTGTTGAGGTAGCCAAGAGCTATGTGTGATGCAAGTGCAGTGGCGGAGCTCATCAGATGCTTTGGCACAGGACTGTGCAGACCTCCACACTCATTGTCTCACCTCCCCCCCTCTCAGTAGCAGGCAGCAACATGGTGTTGGGAAGGCAGGTGAGCAACACCAAACACCTTGCCTGCATCACCCTGCTTAACCACTATCGCTCCTTCCTTCTCTCCCCCCTCCCAACTCAGATGCTTAATTTGGATTTCAGAACCGTGATTAAACATGTGGTTGAGAGCAGGGGAAAGGAGATGCAGCTTCTCCTTTTTTCCTGACCCCTCCCAAACACATGCTTAATTAGGGTTTAAAAACCCTAATTAAACTCAGAGCTGGCCGCAGAGTTAATTCAGAGCCTGGATATTTGTCAAATCAGCCACAGATTGGATCAGAGTCTCATCCGGACCACTATGTGATAGTTTGGTTAACGGGATGAGAACCTTTGTAAAAGCCATTTGGGTTTTTCACATTATTTTCTAGCCAAGACAACGGGACGAGGAGATTCATGTCACAAAGGATCACTTTGGAGCAGGGAGGTTTTGAGGAATCACCTTCAGTTTTGGAGACTAATTGTTTCAAGAATGTGATGTTGAGTATTGTTTTGGAGAGTGAGATCAATAGATCAACCAGGCAAGAAATGACCATGTTGCAGTCTCTTAAGTTATTCAATGCTTAGGTCTGTTTTGAAGGACTAGATGTGTGCATAATAAAATATGGATCACTATCTTGCACTAATTCTTGCTTACTCTCTCTGCAGGCTATTCACAAAGCTTATTTAAATGTCCATGAGAATGGCACTGAAGCTGCAGCCACCACTGTCATTGAAATCGTCCCCATGTCCCTTCCCCCTGTAATTAAGCTCCGTCATCCTTTCTTGGTGTATATCTTCATTGACAATATAATAGCTTTCATGGGAAGAGTTAAAAATCCTACAGAGACATGATGGCATAACTAGTGTTGCAGCACAGACAACAAAGTATTTCCAATATACAGCGTGTGTGAAAAGATCCAGTCACTGTCATGTATTCCCAAAAGAATTAAACACTGATGGAGTCTCTATGTCTGTGAAATCGTGTGGTGTTCCTTCTGTATCAAAGGTCAAATCTGAAGAATGTCTAATCGTCAATATCAAAATGCTCCAATCTTGAATTAGGAAAAAAAAATCCTTTTTGCACAAATGGGACATTTTCTCCTAGGACTAGTTGCCCCATTGGGGACAATTTGGGTGGGGGGAGCTTGGAAGGGAAGGGAACATCCTCCCCACACACTGCCCCTCCCAAAACTGGACTTCCATAAAGCAATGAGGCTTAGGAGAAAAGGTTCCATTTGCAGGACTGGGTCTTTTTTCGAAGTGACATTCCTGCATTGGGGGAAGGAGAGATTAGAAACTGGGGGAGAGAGATAAAAGTGTCAGGGGAGATTTCAAGATAAAAGAGAAAGAGGAGTTTTACAAACTGAACCTAAAGAAACTGAAAAAGTGCCTTAATTTGGTTTAGAAGTGGTCCATACAAGACAATAAAATTATAGATAAAGCAAAATGAGCATTTTTATATTTATAAACACAATGATTAGAGCATTGGACTAGAAGATCTCTGTTCAGCCATGAACAACACTAGAACATTTTAACAGCTGTTTCTTCTGCCTGCCTACATACATGCAGACTGGCAACATAGTGGCCACTCTTTTCCTTCAAGCTACCTCTGGTGAGATGCAAAACATCAGTCACCTCCCGACACACACACAGAGCGATCCATTTGGCTCCTGCTTTTCCCTCCTGTCCTTTCCTCTCCAATGGTCAGCAAAAGGCCCATCAGAGGCAGGGCCAAGGCCACCCCACCACCATCACTGCCATTCTCCACCTCTCCCTGCCCCCCACAGCCAATAGAAGGCCCATCAGAGCAAGGGCTAACGCCTACCCCACACACCACTGGGTTTTTCCCTTGCTCCCTGTGCAAGCACATCCATCCACCCACCTACTCTGCACAATCAAATACTGAACTGAGGTCACACAGAAATAGTGCTGCTACTTTCAAAGGCTGGCTGTAGAGAAAGAGTCGTGATTCCTGCTCTAGTCTGCTGCTTGCAAAAGCAAGGGAATAGCAAAGCAAACTCAGAGGAGCCAATGTAGATTGCAAATGCATCCATCTGATTGGCTCAGACTGAAATGCATTGGGGAGGCTCTTCCTAATCCTGCCCTAATGCTATGGAACGTCCAATGCATTTCTGAGGGACTCCTCCTGACTGGTTAGAGCTTATTCTATGTGAAATAAATTCAAAATTGAGGTGCTGAGGAGACCCCGCTCCTCCCTAAGTCCTTCCTACTAGAAATATAACCTTGGAGACAGGGGTGGGACCATAACATTGATTGTGATTGGCTGTACTATCCAGAGATTGGCCAGAACAGAAGATGGACAGAGTGTTTCTAGAAGTCAGGTACTTTATAGAATATGAATGTAAGGAACAGAGAAGCGGCTGGGCTACAGGTTCGCAGGTTTAGAGTGGTTAGGGCTGGCAGTGCTCCATCTGCCCCTAATGAAGGGCCTGTACTATTCTGAGCAAACCTGGCTTTTATCAACACCAAAAAAGGGGATTGTTTCACTGGCATCCCCAGAATCCGAAATTCAGGAAGTGAACAAGACGCGGCAACACCTTTGATTTAGCTACTCCTTCTCTTCCCCTCTGTGTACTTTTGCCCACCTCCTTACCACCCTCTACCGACCACCATGGGGATGGCACCCACACTCTTCACCCCCCTTTCCTTAGCATAGCTCCCTTGGTCCACCCCTGAAAGCATACTAGGAGAGAGATACAGTAACACTCAAGCAAATGACTTGTCCGGGGACCTCATACTATGAGATAGTGACAATATAAACTTATCAGACACAACCAGGGCTGCCAAGAGTGGGTTCGGGCCCTGATTTTTTCAGGCCCCCCAGCATGGGCAGACCGGCTAAAACTCTGTACACTTTAATCTTTTATATCATAATTATTTTCCTTGAAATTCACCAATTTTACAATGGATGTCAAAAGCAATCGACAAAGTCAAAAACATACATAACAAAGTTGGGTCCCGGGGCCCCTTCTAGACCACTGGGCCCCAGTAATTTCTACTGGGTCCACCCCATTGTTGGCCCTGGATACAACCACACTTCATTCCCTCTGGTCTCCCAAGAACTCACAATTCCATGTTGGGTCAGTGGGTCCCTCTCCCTCCAGTAGAATGAACTATTTCCTCTGTCTCTCACTACTCCAGACCAGCTCCACTCTCTCACCCTGGAAACGGTGAGACTGAACATGTGCCCAGTCTTGACTCTTCACAATATGTAAAAAATATGAATGAGTCACTAATGACAGGCCAATTGGGTTTGCGCTTCCTGGGAGGAACCAGGAAATAATAAAAGTAACGTATAGGCTCTGTACAACTTTTATTTAAAGAAAACATATCTTGGTTTTTAAAGCACAGTCTATCTGATGCTGTAAGCAATCCTACTGTCTTGAAACACATCAGCCCCATCCAGTGAATCTTCACTCTAGGGGAGAGTAGGCTCTGTGGACTTGGGACTACTGTAGTTCAGAAATGCAACTCCTGATCAATATCAGTTCTCCTTGCATCTGTTTAATGTTTAATGGAGAGCATACATTTCTCAACAGTGCCGTGAAATATATAAATGACAGCCCAATGCAAAGACCTTGCCCTACTTCTTCAGAGAGTCACCTCTAAATTTAACGCAAGTATCAAATTAGCTTGTTCTGACACTGCAATGATAGAAATTTGCCTGTGTTTGGTGTCCTTGGGTAAAGTAAGATCCTGGGCTTCTCTGGGAGGATGGGCAGGATATAAATGATGATGATGATGATGATATAGTCAACACTTATGATTTTCCCGGATGACCCTTTTTTATTGCATAGACCAATCTCTACAAATTATTCCCATAAGTATGTATTATAGAGTGTATTATAGAGCAGCTCTCTTTGTGTCTGTCCCACAACTCTTTGGTAGATTGCCAGCTTCACCCATCACTCCTTCCCTCAACCCCTTTGCCACTGTGTTCTTCTCATGGAGTAATGGGGTGTATGCTTTAAATCAGGGGTTCCCAACCTATAGTCCATGGACCACCAGTGGTCCACGAGCTTCATTCATGTCATCTGTGATCCATCCATGCAGAGGCAGTTGCCATTTGAATTATAAGGAAGTCCATGGAATTCAAATTGGAATACATCAAAATACACAATCAAAAAGGTGCAATACAAACCCAGGTAAAGATATTTAGCACTGTGCATACCAATTGCTACATTTGGAAGAAAAACCATTAAGTGGTCTGCCAAGATCCTCAGCAATTTTCAAGTGATAAATGTGGGAGAAACCAATCTCTTAAATTATCAACAACCCTTCTTCTTTCTTTTGCCAATTGTTTGGAGAACTTGTTTCGGCTGTCCAAAGACCTTCCCAGCCCCAGCCCCAATGTCACCAGCAACTGCTTCTGCGCCTGTCACTGCCTTTGCCTCCTCCTCTCCCCTCACCATCCCCTCTCTCCATTGTCCTTATACTAATTGGTGTAAGAAGAAACAGGGAACAACAATGAAATAATAATAATAATAACAACAACACTAACAAAGAGGACAACTTTCTTACGATCTGGTTGATGTCTGGATGAAAGGAGCTCATCGTTCTTGAAAAAACATAAAAGAATCCCCCCAAATGCAATATCTTCCCTCCTGTTTCCATTGGGCTGACGCAGGTGGATTTGGACAGCCAAGTTTGTAGTACTTTGTTTCCCTGTAAAAAAAGAAATGTGGTCAAGTCCAACCACCAGTGTGTCTTTCTGTTGAGCAACTGACATTGATTTCCTTTTCCCCAGACTGGATTTCTTTTGCTTGCCAAATCCTGGTTGTCCTCCTCAGTATTTGGGCCACTACAAATCATGCACTCACACCTGCAAGAGAATGTCCTCTACAAGGAACTAGGGGTGAGCTTCCCACAATAAGCTTTATGTCACCCTGAATGATGCACCGAAAGTTCCCTTACAATCCATCATATGACAGGGCCTGACATTAGTGCCTTTTTTGAGTTTAATGTTATCGATGAAGACCACAGTTCATGAGAGTGATGCTGCATAAAAATGTCTGGTGGCAATTTCAAATAAATAAATAAATAAATGACACTTGCCACACAGACTCATTTTTCTGTGAATGCCAGTGCAATCCTACACCTTTGTCCTCTGACATAAGTCCCATTGAGTGCAACAAGATTCACTCCCAGATAAATGCTGCGTATTGGGCTTAGCAGTTGCATGGGGTGGGAAGGGGAAAGTCTAGGGGTTTACCATAGGGTGGTGGCAAGGGGTGATGAACAGAGTGATCAGGGGACAGAGCCATCAGGACTGTCTTAGGGAATCAGTAACAAGAAGAAATATTAAAATCCATATGTTTGATAGAGGACTTAATTTTAAGAGATTGTAAATGTATGTTTAAAGTTAAACTTCCTTAAAAAATATTTCTTTACTGCAAGACTGTTTAAAAAAGAGAAACAATATAGTTTAATTTTTTAAAAAATATATTATGTTTAAAATTTCCTGGATAGTATTAAATCTGATTTTCAGTCAAGTTAGACTTTAAATCTACACTTTTTAATGTAGTCAGTGGCCCACTAACAAACATTTGGAATTAAATAGTGCTTTTCTTTGTAAAGGAAAACAGCTGTAAAATGGATTTGGATATGTCAGTTAGGACATATCATGTACAATAAGCAAATATAACAAAATGTTTCAGTGTGGAGTGATTCTGTTCACTGAGCCAGTCAGTTAGCCATCCCATCATCCAGGATTAGGGATGGGAAAGAAATTTAGTTACAAACCTACTTAATTTTTTCTGTAATGTAGTTACAATTATTAATTTGCACTTCCCAAAGCAATGCACAGACTGAAACAAAGCTGTTCTTCAAAATCTAAACTCATCTGACTTATGCAATGAAATTCTCCAAAGAAATGATGTCCAAAATATGTATATTATGAGAAAGTGTGCATAATAATCCATATATTGCTGAATATAAAGTATAAAAGTGAAACCCAATCTCTGAGCTGTGAGGGGCTTCCAGGTATTCCAGTGCTTAGTGAGGGTTCGGTCTTCTTGGAATGAGAGTTGGTGGAGACTGTGATGCCTTTAGGATATATGGTTTTATTTACACATATATACAACCTGAGAGTTAAGGTGGAGGGACTCACAACATTAACACCCCAACAGAACATACATCCCCATTTGGCTTCTAGGGAAGGGTTCCAAGAGCCATAGCTCTGGATTCAGCCCAGAGACTGAGGCAAGCCTCTCTGTGTCTTTCCAGCTTCACCCCAGACTAACATAAAAATCCACTCTTGCCCCAACCAGGTGAGACAAAGAGGGATACCCTTGTTTTTTGGCAACACATTGCTTTCCTCTAAGTCTTCAGCCATGTAGATCAAGTTCGTCAACTAAACAGATAAAATGACAGGGGTGAAAGGGAACCCACAAGCATCATCCAGACGAAACCCCTAACCCTAAAACAATATGAAGGAAAATTGCCAGTATATGTTATGGAAAATGCACACAAAAACTGATGGATATCTGTGAAACTAACTTAGGTCCATTAATTTCAGTCAGTAAAACTGAGCTGAATACAACCCATAGTAAAAAAGTAAATAAATAAGAAGTATGGCCATCATACTTATTTGGGTTACCGGTGAGTCCCAGGTCTGAAAACATTGAAGACCCTTCAGTACATTTTGCTGCAAGGTTCTGATACTTTAGTTGTTATGTGCCTTCAAGTCAATTATAACTTATGGCGACCCAACGAATCAGTGATCTCCAAGAGCATCTGTCATGAACCACCCTGTTCAGATCTTGTAAGTTCAGGTCTGTGGCTTCCTTGATGGAATCAATCCATCTCTTGTTTGGCCTTCCTCTTTTTCTACTCCCTTCTGGTTTTCCCAGCATTATGGTATTTTCTAGTGAATCATGTCTTCTCATGAAGTGTCCAGAGTATGATAACTTCACTTTCATCATTTTAGCTTCTAATGATAGTTCTGGTTTAATTTGTTCTAACACCCAATTATTTGTCTGTTTCGCAGTCAATAGTATGTTCAAAGCTCTCCTCCAACACCACATTTCAAATGAGTTGATTTTTCTCTTATCTGCTTTTTTCACTGTCCAACTTTCACATCCATACATAGAGATTGGGAATACCATGGTCTGAATGATCCTGACTCTAGTGTTCAGTAATACCTCTTTGCATTTGCGGATCTTTTCTAGCTCTCTCATAGCTGCCCTCACCAGTCCTAGCCTTTTTCTGATTTCCTTACTATTGTCTCCATTTTGGTTAATGACTATGCCAAGGTGTCCTCGTTGTCAACTTTAAAGTTACATAAATCTTCTTTTGTCATTAGTTAAGTCTTCTTGACATTCAGCTGTAGTCCTGCTTTTGTGCACATAACACCATCATCCACCACCCACCACTGCATATGTGAAGGTACAGGTATCTGTCCACATTTTACTATTATTGAAAACAATTGAGCGAGCCTTGGTCTTTGGAAGATATGCTTAAAATAATAAATATATACATAAATGAAGATTTCCCCCATTAAAATCTCCTTCAGCTGTATCTTAGGGCTCATCTACAGGGTGGGATACTGTGAGTTTGGTGCTACTCACATCTCCTTTTAACTCACATAGGGGGAGGAGGGGGGCATGGATTATGCCAGGGTAGAGAAGATTTTTCAGCCCAAGAGCCACATTCCCTTCCAGTCGTCCTTCCAAGGGCCGCATCCAGTAATGGGTGGGGCCAGAGACAAAAGTGGGTGGAGTAACAGATGTGACTCTTACTTTTCTACAGGATGCTACTTTTAGTCAAGAGGTTTTTAAAGGTATCCAAATTTTGCAATGCAGTTCTCCAATCAAAGAATGTTTACAAAAATGTATATATTTGGAGGACGTGTGCATAACAGTGACTGTAGCAGTGGAAATTTCATACACAATACATTATTGGGAGGAACTGGTTGCAAAATACGTTGATTAGTCAACACTGCATACAAAAATGTGTTTATTAGGAGAAATTCAAACTAATATGCTGAAGAACTTTTATGAGGATATTTTTTTAAAAAAAATCAAATTACTGCAGAAATATGGAGAACTCAATCTGAGATTGGAAAAATGAGAAACAGAGAGAAGCAGATTAAGCATATCCTTCTGATGGAGAATGTTTCTCCATTGGGATCTTTTGCTGGGGGGTCCTTAAAAAAATATTTGAGGACACAGGCTTGAAGCAAAAAGGTAGGTCATTATTCTTTACAAGCATATGCAGGGTCAGCCTCCCAGAAACATCCAGGAGAAACTGCACTGAGGAACTGTGTGCAAGCTCTTTTATAGAGTACAGTTACAACATGTGACAGTGATTCACCAATCTCATGAGTCCTTGCCCACATAACATCACAGTTCCTCCTCTCTACAATCGTTCTAAACCAATCAGAAAGCACTAGGTAACTCCATGCTGATTCCAAATTTCTGTCCATTTCATTAATGTCACCATTGTTCTGCTGTCCACCTTGACTAATGCTTTTTCAGGCCAGTACCATTGTGAAGGTGCCTTCAAGCATACCCAGTACATTCCATATGCCATTGTTCCTGATCAGTCAGGCTGACACAGGTACACCTGGAGATATTTGGACAAGTTCCTTAAGTTACGTTTGCCTCAACTTAGGATATTTGGGAATATATGAGCACCCCCAGTTCTATTTCTTTGCCATAGGGGTTCTTATGTCCTTATACTTTCTCAGAAATCCCATTTCCTTATTTATAAAATACATAGCTCAAGAGAGGGGATTATATTTAAATACACTGAGCTTCATTTTAAAAACACACAGACTAAGGAAAAGACTGGGTGAGTCTGGATAACTAGTATCTTTCAGCCTCAGAGATATAGAGGAGGCAGGCCATCCCAGAGTACCTTTTTCTTAATGAAAACACACTTATAAAGTTGAAAATATAACACCCTGGGTTATTTTAAAATCATTGTAAAATCTCACTATTTCTCTTCATTAAACATGTAATACTTATTACAAACTTTTCCCCTAGATGGCATTATTGCTTTATCCAAGAATCAAATATTAGCTATTACTCCCTGTTACATCAATCACAGCTTTTTCTCACAAGTTAAACACTCCATGATTCCAAACAATAGGGTAAATCAATATCTGTCAGTCATGCACTGGCCGATTTGGCAAGAATACAAAAGTTTAAATTAAGTTCACTTTGCCTGCTTCTTCTATTTATTTTATTTATTTATTATTTTATTTATACCCCGACCTTCCTTCCAGGAGGAGCCCAGGGCGGCAAAAAAAAAACACTAAAAACACTATTAAAACATCATAAAAAGACCTTAAAATACATTAAAACAAAACATTAAAAACATTTTAAAGCTTTAAAAACATCTTTTAAAAAGAGTTAAAACATTATTAAAAACATATTAACAAGCAATTCTAACACAGACGCAGACTGGGATAGGTCTCAACTTAAAAGGCTTGTTGGAACAGGAAAGTCTTCAAAAGGTGCTGAAAAGATAGCAGAGATGGCGCCTGCCTAATATTTAAGGGGAGGGAATTCCACATGGTAGGTGCTGCCACACTAAAGATCCGTTTCCTATATTGTACAGAAAGAATGGTTCCAAATGGGTAGCCAGTGCAGTTCTTTCAGCAGCGGGGTGACATGTTGGCGATACCCTGCCCCAGTGAGCAGTCTCACCATTGCATTTTGCACTAGCTGCAGCTTCCGGACCAACCTCAAAGGTCACACATAGAACGCAGTACAGTAATCCAGCCTAAAGGTTACCAGTGCGTGGACAACAGTGGTCAGGCTATCCCGGTACAGAAACGGCCGCAGCTGTCTTATCAGCCGAAGCTGGTAAAAGGCATTCCTAGCCACAGAGGTCACCTGGGCCTCTGGCGACAAAGATGGATCCAGGAGCACCCCAGACTATGGACCTGCTCTTTCAAAGGGAGTACAACCCCATCCAAAGCAGGCAACTGACCAATTATCCGAACTCGGGAACCACCAACCCACAGTGCCTCTGTCGTGCTAGGATTCAGACTCAGTTTATTGGCCCTCATCCAGCCCACCATTGAGTCCAAGCACCAGTCCAGGGCTTGCACGGCCTCTCCTGATTCAGATGTTATGGAGAAACAGAGCTAGGTGTCGTCAGCATACTGCTGACACCTCACCCCAAATCTCCTGATGACTGCTCCAAAGGGCTTCATACAGATGTTAAACAGCATGGGGGACAAGACGGTACCCTGTGGCACCCCACAGCACAACTGCCAGGGGGCCAAAAGACAGTCACCCAATGCTATTCTCTGAGAGCGACCTTGGAGATAGGATCGGAACCACTGTAAAACAGTTCCTCCAATACCCAGCTCACCAAGTTGGCCCAGAAGGATACCATGGTTAATGGTATCAAAAGCCGCTGAGAGATCAAGTAAGAGTAACAAGGTTGCACTTCCCCTGTCCTCCCGTTAAAGGTCATCCATCAGGGCAGCCAAGGCCAATTCAGTCCCATAACCAGGCCTGAACGTAAGTCAAGATAATCTGTTTCATCCAAGAGTACTTGCAATTGCTGCACCACAACCCTCTCAATTGTTGGTCAGTGAAGCATTATGTGAGACTCACAGACAGGTTCTTTAGTGAGAGAGAGTGAAACCTGAAGCAGAAGGGTTAAGCTGGCAGAACAGAGCGCCAGGTTTGCCGAGGTCAGCAGCTGGCTGGCAAGCCTGATAAGGGATTCGTGCAGAAGCTAAGTGTGGGGGGAAAGTCATCTGTGGAGAGAACTGTGTCTTATGTCTTATGCTAAGTAAAGACTCTTACAAGAAACTTGCCTGGCCTGGCTTATTCCTGTTCTATGCGACACTTGGATTTTTCTACCTTGTATGATCTCTATACGCACACACCAACAGGGGTTATGGGCCCAGCTTATCATACAAGGTGAAGGGTTCGAGAGTCAGTGGCGTTGCAGAGAGAAACGAAAGTGCAAGTAAGAGGCAAGTAAGAGAGGGCAACATGGCTGTGAACCTGTCATCCGGGATGCCAATGGAGAGACTGAATGCGGTAAACTACTCCAGCTGGAAATGGAGAATGAGAGCAGTTCTGATTAAAGAAGATTTGAATGATGTCGTAGAAAAAACCCCTCCGGCAGCTCCTTCAGCAGCGTGGTTGAAGAAAGATGAAAAAGCGAAGGCTTTTATTACTCTGGGGCTGTCTGATTCACAACTGTTGCTGGTGAGTAATGAGCCGACAGCTACTCAGATGTGGGAGAAGCTAAGGGCCGCTCATGTGCAGCAAACTGCAGGGAGCAGGCTGTGTTTAGCACGGAAACTTTATCAGATGCGTTTTACAGATGAAGTGACTATGACAGAGCATCTGGCTGAATTTTGTAGATTAAATGCTGAGCTGCAAGATAGAGGAGTGCATCATAGTGACATTCAGATGGTCTATATACTGTTATCTTCATTTGATCAAAAATGGGATGTCTTGGTCTCTAGCCTGGAAACTTTACCAGATGGGAATCTAAATTTGGACTTTGTAGAACAGAAACTTCAACAAGAGTGGAATAGAAGACAAGAGAATAAGAAAACAGAGTTAAAAGAGACTGTGGCTGTACAACAACAACAAAATCAAAAAAACAGGCAAGAGAATAAAATATGTTACTTTTGTGGGTCCCGTGGACATATACAGAGACATTGTTTAAGGAAGAAGAGAAATAACAGGGACTTTGGAAGTCAGAGAACAAGCGTGAACTTTGTTACTAAGGAGGACAATAAACTAATTAACTCTAAGTGGCTTCTCGACAGCGGAGCGTCTAATTGCCTGATCACAGACTCTAGTTTATTTTACACTTCAAAGCCAGTGCAGGAGAAGATTTATCTGGCTGACGGATCGTCTCAGGACGCGATTGCAAGAGGCACGCTCAGGTTATGTAATTTGGGAACTATATTAACAGATGTGTTATTAGTTTCTGGTTTAAAATATAACATTCTATCAGTAAGAAAATTGGCTCAAATAGGTTGTAAAATTACATTTGAAGGGGATAGATGTTTTGTGAGAAAGGATGGTGACATATGTATGCAAGGGAAATTACAGAACCAAATGTTTATGGTTGAGAGCACTCTTGATAAACCCACGTGTGCCTGGATAGGAGTTAATAAAAATAAACATGAGAATTGTTTACATGAATGGCACAGAAGATTGGGGCACGCACATTTTGAAAAAGTGAAAAACACCCCAAAGCATAGTCAAGATTTGGAATTAACACATTGTGAGCATGTAGATGAATGTGAGATATGCTATAAAACAAAAATGACTGTGACTCCGGTAAATAAGAGCTGTGAAAGCACGACCACTAAACCTTATCAGCTCATACATGTGGATTTGGCTGGACCTTTCCAGTGCTCAAAAGGTGGAGCAAGGTTTTATTTAGTGATTGTGGATGATTTCTCCAGATTTACACATGTATTCTTATTGAAAAAGAAAAGTGAAGCAGAAGAGAAATTAAAGGCATGTATACAGAGGACAGAGACACAATATGGGGTTGTTATCAAAAATATCAAATCAGATCAAGGTGGGGAATTTACCAGTAATTCATTTAGAACATATTTGGAAAAGAAGGGAATAATACAGAGTCTCACTGCTCCCTTCAGCCCATCCTCCAATGGAACTGCAGAGAGGAGGAACCGGTCATTGCAGGATTCAATGAGAGCTATGCTCGCAGATGCTGATATGAATAACACTTATTGGGGTGAATGTATTCTGTACACTGTTTATATTCAGAACCGTCTTATGCACAGAGTAATAGGCATGTCTCCCTATGAGAAGTTAACGGGAAGAAAGCCCAGGGTGAAACACATAGAACGTTTCAGGGCAAAATGCTGGGTACATATTGCAAAACAGAAAAGGTATGGTAAATTAGGCTCAAGAGCTCAGGCAGGACGCGTTTTGGGATTTCAGAATTCATATTATAGAGTTTGGTTGCCTGAGAAACAACAATTAGTGTTAAGCAGAAGCATAAAGGTAATAGATAAACCTTGGAGAGACAGTCAAACAGTGATACTAGAGGGTGCAAGCAAGCAGGAAGCAGCAGATGTTCCTTTTGGGCAGCAAATTCCATTAAGAACTGCCTTGACTGATCTCATACACAAAGGCAAACGTACTGTAAAAAGGCTGAGAAATGAAGACATAACAAAGCAAGATACAGAAGTTCCAGGTACCAGTGCAGGAACAAGTGCAGATGCAGGTTCTAGTGCAGGTCCAAGTAAAATTGAGAGTGAGGAAGGAATGGAAATAGATACTGTTAGGAAATCAGAGAGAAAAACAAAAGGACAACCACCTCAGAGATTCACATTTAATGTTACACAACATAAAGATGATGAGACAGATGAATATCCAGTAGAATGGGAAAAAGAAGGACCAATAGACAAAGAAACAATGGATCTCATGTGGAAGTTTTGTGTTGAGGAATGAAATGTAAATGTATTGTCAAATAAAAGTGAACAAACATGACTCTGTGAAACTGGTGTGAATAAAGAAATAAAGAAACAAGAACTGAACTGAAAAATGTAAATAGAAACTGTAAGGAAACAAACTGATGTGTAGTGTAATGGAAAAAGTTAAAATTGTAGAAATGTAATGATGAACAATGAAGTGTTGTAATCTGTGAGTCTCAGGTGGGGGCTGTTGGTCAGTGAAGCATTATGTAAGACTCACAGACAGGTTCTTTAGTGAGAGAGAGTGAAACCTGAAGCAGAAGGGTTAAGCTGGCAGAACAGAGCGCCAGGTTTGCCAAGGTCAGCAGCTGGCTGGCAAGCCTGATAAGAAGGGATTCGTGCAGAAGCTAAGTGTGGGGGAAAAGTCGTCTGTGGAGAGAACTGTGTCTTATGTCCTATGCTAAGTAAAGACTCTTACAAGAAACTTGCCTGGCCTGGCTTATTCCTGTTCTATGCGACACTTGGATTTTTCTACCTTGTATGATCTCTATACGCACACACCAACATCAATCACCTCCCCTATAAAGGGGGATATTTGCAACCGGTCAGTAGTTGTTATAAACCAATGGATCCAGGGTGGGCTTTTTCAGGAGTGGTCGGATCACCGCCTCCTTCAAGTCACCCGGAACCACTCCCTCCCGCAATGATGCATTGACCACACTCTGGATCCACTTGGTCAGACCCCTCGGCAAGCTTTAATAAGCCAAGAAGGGCAAGGGTGAGAGGACATGTTGCTGGCCGCATCATCGCAAGTACCTTGTCCACATCATCAGGGAAAGTCCTGTCTCAGTAACCTATTAGAATTCTTTGAGTGTGTCAACAAGCATATAGATAGAGGTGATCCAGTGGACATAGTGTACTTAGACTTTCAAAAAGCGTTTGACAAGGTACCTCACCAAAGGCTTCTGAGGAAGCTTAGCAGTCATGGAATAAGAGGAGAGGTCCTCTTGTGGATAAGGAATTGGTTAAGAAGCAGAAAGCAGAGAGTAGGAATAAATGGACAGTTCTCCCAATGGAGGGCTGTAGAAAGTGGAGTCCCTCAAGGATCGGTATTGGGACCTGTACTTTTCAACTTGTTCATTAATGACCTAGAATTAGGAGTGAGCAGTGAAGTGGCCAAGTTTGCTGACGACACTAAATTGTTCAGGGTTGTTAAAACAAAAAGGGATTGCGAAGAGCTCCAAAAAGACCTCTCCAAACTGAGTGAATGGGCGGAAAAATGGCAAATGCAATTCAATATAAACAAGTGTAAAATTATGCATATTGGAGCAAAAAATCTTAATTTCACATATACGCTCATGGGGTCTGAACTGGCGGTGACCGACCAGGAGAGAGACCTCGGGGTTGTAGTGGACAGCACGATGAAAATGTCGACCCAGTGTGCGGCAGCTGTGAAAAAGGCAAATTCCATGCTAGCAATAATTAGGAAAGGTATTGAAAATAAAACAGCCGATATCATAATGCCGTTGTATATATCTATGGTGTGGCCGCATTTGGAATACTGTGTACAGTTCTGGTCGCCTCATCTCAAAAAGGATATTATAGAGTTGGAAAAGGTTCAGAAGAGGGCAACCAGAATGATCAAGGGGATGGAGCGACTCCCTTACGAGGAAAGGTTGCAGCATTTGGGGCTTTTTAGTTTAGAGAAAAGGCAGGTCAGAGGAGACATGATAGAAGTGTATAAAATTATGCATGGCATTGAGAAAGTGGATAGAGAAAAGTTCTTCTCCCTCTCTCATAATACTAGAACTCGTGGACATTCAAAGAAGCTGAATGTTGGAAGATTCAGGACAGACAAAAGGAAGTACTTCTTTACTCAGCGCATAGTTAAACTATGGAATTTGCTCCCACAAGATGCAGTAATGGCCACCAGCTTGGACGGCTTTAAAAGAAGATTAGACAAATTCATGGAGGACAGGGCTATCAATGGCTACTAGCCATGATGGCTGTGGTCTGCCACCCTAGTCAGAGGCAGCATGCTTCTGAAAACCAGTTGCCGGAAGCCTCAGGAGGGGAGAGTGTTCTTGCACTCGGGTCCTGCTTGCGGGCTTCCCCCAGGCACCTGGTTGGCCACTGTGAGAACAGGATGCTGGACTAGATGGGCCACTGGCCTGATCCAGCAGGCTCTTCTTATGTTCTTATTGTTGGATGTTGTATCTGGCGCAAGCAGATGCCCAGGATGCAGAACAGTATAGTGACAGGCTAGATGCCAGTTGAAGCAATGAGCCAGACAAGTAATAAGTTTTAAGAGTCACTTTACTGACAATAGAATATATCTCAAGCTCTCTCTCTGTACAAACTCCTCGACCCCCACACCAACTGGCCAGATTTGCTAAGTCTTATAGATAAGGCCAGCTGGTTGCCTTGGATACTTGTCCTTGAGATCTGCACGGACTCTGTGCTTCTTGGCGTAACTCTGCTGTGGAAAAATACATTCAGGCACTCTTTCTTTGCCAACACCCCCCACCTATTTTTCCATAGCATAAACCTTTATCATTTACATTACATCTTTCATGTTTCTTCTAACTTTTGTTATCACAATTACAGTTACATTTCTTGCAGTCACTTAAATTACATTTCTCCACATGATACATTTCTTTTCTTCAGTTTACATCAGCATCATTTGTAATACAGTTACTCCATTGCAATCTCAGCATCATTTTCATTATATTTCTTTCAGCAATTATTTTTCATGATTCCCATCATCCCACTTTTTCCAGTTACTGAAGTCTATATGCTTAATGGAATTTATTTTAAATCTAACAGGTGGAATACCTTTGGTTGTTCTCTCTGATCTGCGTGGTTGTATTTCTGCCTTAGTGTGTTTACACACGTGGCAGTCTACATATTTTTCACAGTTTCTCAATGTCACATCATTACTGTTCTCTGTTGTTTTCACCACATTTTCATATCCTATATGGCCTAGTTTTCTGTGCCATAAATGAACACAATTATTATGGGGTTTCTTATTAGCACACATGAGTACATGATTTGTTTGTTTCACGTGTAAGAAGAACAATGAGTTCCTCACTATTCCTTTCATGAATATTTTTTCTCCTCTCATTACATGTACTGAACCCCTTTTGAACATTACTGTGAACCCCATTTCATTGAGTTTTGACACAGCCATAATGTTACATTCGATATCAGGAACAAACAGCACATCAGTCATAATGGTATTGAAACCTGCTAATTTCACTGTTCCCCTACTTTTGATCTGTTTCTTAGATCCATCAGCCATTATTACATGATCCTCTACGTCACAAAATGTATGAAACATAGATTTATCTTTGATTATACTATGTTGCCCCACTGTCAATAGCCCATAAATCTTTACAGTTATTTCCCTGCTCATTGTTAATACATTGCTTATTCTTACTAGCATAGATCACCTGTACACATGGTTTTCTTCCTCTTTCTCTTCTTCTTGCTTCACAATTCCTTTGAAGATGTTGCTTGGAACCACAAAAATAACATGCCTTTTGTCCATACAGTCTCTCTTGCGCTGCTTTGTTGTTCTGCTTTTCCACGTGTTTAGACTCAGTCCTTTCTTGCTTTGCCATTTCCTGCCTCCTTTGGAATTCTTGTAAAAGTTTGCCTTCTATATAATCCATATTGAGATTTGCATCGTCCATTGCTTCCAAAGAGCTCACCAGACTATCATAACATGAATCTAGTGAAGATAATGTGATGTACACTTTTTGCGTTTGAGAATGTTCAATTTCACGTTCTGACAACTCAGTAAACAGTCTGTTTATTTCCAACAAATGCTCTGACATGGTTGTATCTCCAGATAAGCGCATCTGATACAATCTTCTGGCAAGATATATTTTAGAACTGGCAGTCTTTTTCACATGAATATTTCTTAAAGTTTCCCAGGTTTCCTTAGCTGTTGTTGCATCACGCACGTGCAGTAATTGAGAATCATCAATAGCAAGAACAATTAACGCCTTTGCCCTCTCATCCAGCCTTCTCCAATCTGCTGGAATTGGCACCACGGCGGGTGGGTCTTCTGCGATAGCTTTCCACAGGTCTTCTTTCACTAGAAAAGCCTGCATTCTCTGTTTCCAAGTGCCATAATTTTTCCCTGTCAGCCTTTCCAAGGGAATCCCGGCCGATAACGTAACAGACACACTTTCACTTTTCACAGTTCACCGCCTTTGTAATTAGAGTTTCTCACCTCTGTCCTTCAGTTAGTTTTTTTTTCCCACGGCTCTCTCACAGCTTTCAGCTCAGCTTTCGGTTTCTCCATCTCTCTGCTGGTTTTCTCGCTGGTCTGCAGTTCTGGCTTTTCTCTGCCACTTTTCTGCAATCCTCAGCACCAGGTAATCCTCAGCACCAGGTAACCATCAGCACCAGGTAACCATCCTCTGCTACCACTTGTTGGATGTTGTATCTGGCGCAAGCAGATGCCCAGGATGCAGAACAGTATAGTGACAGGCTAGATGCCAGTTGAAGCAATGAGCCAGACAAGCAATAAGTTTTAAGAGTCACTTTACTGACAATAGAATATATCTCAAGCTCTCCCTCTGTACAAACTCCTCGACCCCCACACCGACTGGCCAGATCTGCTAAGTCTTATAGATAAGGCCAGCTGGTTGCCTTGGATACTTGTCCTTGAGATCTGCACGGACTGTGTGCTTCTTGGCCTTGTAACTCTGCTGTGGAAAAATACATTCAGGCACTCTTTCTTTGCCAACACTTATGTTCTTATCAGGCTGCATCAACTGAAACCGATCCCAAGAAGTTGCAGCAGACTTTGCAATGGACACCTCACTAGGGACTACAGTTGATGTAGGGGGCATCAAGACTGCTACGGAGGCAAGCAAATTTACCCTCAAAGTGCCTAGCAAACAATTCAAAGTGGGCCTCCAAAGTACGTGGCCTCCCGCCCTTCCAGGCCCCTCACTTTTTCTTGCAACAGCACCACCATCTTGCACTTGTTGCACTTGTGTGCCATGTTGGTTTCAAGCAAGAAAACAAATCTTGGGTGATGGAAGGCATGTGCGTGCAGCACACTGATGCAGTGATGCAGGAGGTAGGTGGGGTGGGCAAGCCTATTTAAGCCAGCACTGCTTGCATGGCAAGTGTTGCCTGGGAGAGTGGACTCCTGCTCTGCAATCCACAGCAGCATCAGGTTGCTGGGTGTGATTTGCCCCATGACTCAATGCCAGCACAGATTGCAGATTGGGCACTTCACCCTCCCAGCATATGGAGGGTCCTTCTAGGCCACAGGGGCCCTTGGCCAGTCTCTGACCTGGCCACCTGCTGGAGCATGCCTGAATATAACATACAAAAAGGCATAGTATTTTTGCACACATGCCAATCTCTGAGTGGTGAGAGACTTCCGAGTTCCAGTGCTTACTGAGAGTTTGATTTCCTTGGAATGAAGGTTGGGAGGCTGTGGTCTCTTTAGAATATATGGGTTTATTTACACATATATACAACCTGAGTGTAAGATAGAGGGGCTCACAGCATCAACACCCCAACAGAACTTGCTTCCCCATTTGGCTTCTAGGGAGGTTTCTCAGACCTCTGGATTCAGCCCAGAGAGTGAGGAAGCCTCTCTGTGACTTTCCAGCTTCACCTCAGACTAACATAAATAAAACATCCTGCCCCAACCAGATGAGGGGGAGGGATACCCTTGTTTCTATGGCAACACATTGCTTTCCTCATGTCTTCAGACATGAAAATCAGGTTCATCAACCAAACAGACAAAATGACAGGCTAGGAGGGCACACATACACACAGCATCCAGACTAAACCCCAATCCTAAAACAATAGTAAGGAAAGTTGTCTGTGTATGTTAGGGAAGGTGCACACAAAGAAACTGATGGATTTTTGTGAGAACTATTATTTATTCAGAAACTAACAGGTCCAATAATTTTGAAATAGGGTCTGGAAACATTGAAGACTACTGCTGTAAAGCTTCTGCCATTAAAAAAAGAGGCTGCAATCCTACCCCCCAGTTACCTGAATTTCATCGGACTTGCTTCTAAGAAGACATCGGTGGATTATGTTGTGTCCTTAAACTGCCATAAGACTCTTTGGTGTGTTTTGCTGCAAAGGTCTGATACTTTTTTACCTCTAGCAAAAAACTAATACCATTATTTTAAAAGAAAGACGAGAAATGCCAAACAGCAGCTTGCTAGTTACAGGTAGATGTGAAAGAGGTTTGCTGTACTGCTTGTTCCCACAGAAACTCAAACCTGAAGATGCAAAGAACCTTGCTGTGTTCTACCCCTTTGCACTCTGACTCACGAATAAAGGTTTTTGCAAAGATCACATTGCTCATAATCATCTGCTAAAAGGATATATTGTTTTAAAAAATTATCCTGGAAAAGCATATAAGATTTGAATAACTAACAAATGGAAGCCAGCGCCCTTCACTGAACAATCCCTATAAATCAACCTGTACAATTAAGCCTGGAGACGGGAGAAACAACTCAAGCAAAATAGAGAAATTGTTTGCTGTGTTAATATGAGATAGATAGAAACACAGTACAAACATCCTTCCTCATATCAGTGTAATGAGAAATTTTAAATGTCATTCTTTGCGTACAGGTTCCTCCCAGATGAACACAATGCCTCAGTTCTACCCGAGTTTACTTCTTGCTGGGCTCTGTGCTTTTGCCCACTCTCACTACATCCCTGACCACCATGAGGACCATGACCACCACCTCCATCCTCCTGCTGAAGATCACAGTGATCTTCCCTCTTCAAAGATAGCCTTAGGCAATACTGAGTTTGCCTTTAAATTCTTCCACTAGCTTGCTTCAGAGGGTGCTGATATGAATGTTTGCTTCTCACCTCAGAGCATTTCCACTGCCTTTGCCTTACTGTCAATGGGAGCTAGATCCACCACACAGAGTCAGCTTTTGTCAGGACTTGGCTTTAACCAGACTGAGATTAGTGAGCAGGAAATACATGAAGGATTCCATCATCTCCTCCATCTGTTAAATAGCCCTACTGCTGAAATCCAGTTGAGCATTGGGAATGCCATGTTCACAGATGCCCAAATGAAACCCCTAAAGAAGTTCTTGGATGATGCTCAACATTTTTACGAGACAGAAGTTTGTCCTACTAACTTCAAGAATTCAACAGAAGCTGTGCACCAGATCAATAGCTACATAGAAAACTCATGGAAAATTGGTTGAAGTTGTCAAGGGTCTTGACCCAGAGGCTGTAATGGTCCTTGTAAACTATATTTTCATGAAAGGTAAGTCGGACGGGTTTGTTTTATACCCTGTTGTAGCCTTCCTTTGCTTCTTCTCAAATGTTTACAATTTAAGGCCTAGCCTTAAGCTTTGGTTCCAACTACAGATTTGTTGCTGCTTTAGTCACAGCAAGGTGCCACAAAACAGCAGTTTTCCTCAGTAGCTCACAGTAGTAGTAGTAGTAATATTAACAATAATAATATTCTGTCCCACCCTTCTTCCCAAAAAGAGTCCAGGGTGGCAAGCAAGGGGGGAAATGCTAAAAATATCTTAGAACATCTTAAAAACAAAACATATTTAAAACACCTTAGTAATAAAATATCTTTAAAACATCTTAAAATAATCTTTAAAAACAACTCGGATAACAGAGCTAGAAAGGCAGGTATTTCATCATAGCAAGGTACCACTAAAAGAGCAGCTTTCTGCAGTCTCTGTGCATATAATTATTTATTAATTAGATTTCTGTAATGACCTTCCTCCCAGAAGGAGCCCAGGCTAACAAACAAGGGACAAAACGCTCAAAACATCTTAAAAACAAAATGTCTTAAAAACAAAATATCTTAAAACATGTTTTTAAACAATCCTTAATAACATCTTAAATAGCAATTGCAGAACAGACTCAGATTAGGATAAGGTCTCTACTTAAAAAGGTGCCACAACACTAAAGACCTGCCTCCTATGTTGTATGGAACACATCCCTCATGCGATGGTACTGGGTATACAAAGGGTAAGACAATATTTCAGTTATCCTGGTCCCAAATTGTATCGGGCAAAACTAGCACCTTCAACTTGGCCCAGAAGCAAATAGGCAGCAAGTGTGATTATTCCAGCAGTTGGTAACATGTTGGCAATATCTTGCCGCAGTGAGCAGTCATGCCACAGAATTTTGCACGATCTGCAGCTCCATACCAGTGGAGCCTGTCAGAGTGAGGGAGGACTAACAGGAGGGACAGCTCCACTTCATCCAAATCCCCACCAGGCAGGTGGATCAGGAGATAAAATTTAAAATGTGCCAACAGTTAAACAATTCCAGTAAAATCAGCTTACAAGATTTAAAATGTTTTGGGGCTACACTGTTTTCATCAGTCCTGGCTATAGGAACCATTAAATCTAAGATCTCTAAAAATGAAAAACAGAAAAGTATTAAGAATAGCTGATGATTAATGTTCATGCCCTGAAATCCATTAACATGATTTAAGATTTATGGGTATCCATGTAATTCAGCCCTTAATTTGCAAAAGGAAAATTTTTTACACTTTCAAATACTTATTTTCAAATTCTAACATACTACTGAATGTTGAATTTGGGTAAAGTAGTTTTCCATCATGAACAAATTGCTTGGCGCTCTCTCCAATAACCTCTGTGCTCTTGTTCTTTTCATAAGCCTATTGGGAAGATCCTTTCAATCAAAGTACTAGAGAAGATGACTTCTTCATGGATGAGCAAACAACGGTGAAAGTCCCTATGATGAACAAAGTCAGCATCTTTGAGACTTACTATGATGACGATCTGCTCTGTCAGGTGGTGAAGCTCCCCTACAAGGGTAATGCTTCAGCATTATTCATTGTTCCTGACCAAGGAAAACTGAAGCAGGTGGAAGATGCTCTGGGGCAAGACGTTTTGTCAAAATGGTTGAAATCACTGAAACCAAGGTACATGTGTTGTAGGGGAAAGAGTGTATGACCAGGAGTGTGTATGTTTGGGTGTGGGTGTATACACACACAGAGTTGCATTTAAAGCTAATCCTACTCAGTGCAGACCCACTGAAAGTTGTGGACCAAATTTAGTCATGTCTGTTGATTTCAATAGATTGTCTCTGAGTTGGACTAGCATGAGATACAACCCATTGTTATAAAAAGGACATTAATATCTTCCATTTAAATTGCTTCCTTTTAATAAGTTATTCTCAAACATTTTTAATCTAGCCAAACTGTAAAATCCTATTATTTGTATTCTATATTTTCAGCAAGTGGTATTGAACAGGCCTCTGGTTCTTCTTTCAACAGAGTAATATGTCTATCCCTTCCAAGGCTCTCAATCTCTGGCAGCTATGTTCTCAAAGGGATGTTAAGAAGAATGGGCATTACTGATGTATTCACAGACCAAGCAGACCTCTCCGGAATTACTGGGAAGCCAGAGCTGAAGGTTTCCAAGGTGGGCGTCTCAAAGTTCATCATGCTGCAAGAAGCATGGTTAGGCATGTTTCTTTGTAGGCCAGAGGTGCGATCCTGTCTGAAAGTTCAAAGAAATGTCATTTGGGGACTACAGTACTTGCATCTGCCTCCGAGTGTTGCATCACCAATGAAGATTGTCTCCATGTAAAAATAATCAATGTCCACAGTAGCTTTGCCAATGGATGCAATTGCAGCCTCATAGACCCTTGCACAATTTGTCACATGTGGACGGATGCACACCTTTCTGTCTTTCCAGAAGTAGTGGAAGCAGTCAGGCAATGGGTGGTAAGGAGGGACAGGCACATATTCACCCAGTTTGAGAAGGAACCAGTGATAAGCACTATGATTCTGGAGCCAAGTGTGGATCCACCTGATAGTAGTTCCATCCAGTCCACATTTAGCTAGCTTGCTAATCGAAATATCATGGGGCACCTTGTCAAAAGCTTTGCTGAAGTTGAGATATATTATGTCCACAGCATTCCCACAGTCTACAAGGGAGGTCACCCGATCCAAAAATGAAATAAGATTGGTTTGGCAGGATTTGTTCTTCATAAATCCATGTTGTCTCCTAGTAATCACTTCATTGTTTTCAAGGTGCTTATAGATTGGCTGCTTTATAATCTGCTCCAGAGTTTTTCCAGGCATTGATGTTAGGCTGACTGGTGTGTAGTTCCTGTTGGACAGTGACGTAGGTTGTGAGACTCACAGACAAGGATGTTTTTAGTAGAGAGAGAGAAACCTGAAGCAGAAGGGTTAAGCTGTGAGAACAGAGTTCCAGACAATCAAGGTCAGTGGCTAGCTAGAAGTGTGATAAGGTGGGAACAGGCTGGAACTCAGAGTGTGGGGGAAGAAATGTCAATGGAGACGGACGTGTCTAATGTCTTTGCCTAGTAAAGACTCTTACATGAAACTTGCCTGGCCTGTCTTTATTCCTGTTCTATACGGCTTTTGAACTCATACCATGTCAGACCTACACACGCACGCACCAACAGTTCCCTGGTTTCTCCTTCTTGCCCTTTTTGAAGATCGGGACAACATTAGCTCTCCTCCAGTTATCCAGCACTTCACCAGTCCTCCATGATTTTGCAAAGATAGACAGCAGTTCTGAGAGTTCTTCAATACTCTAGGATGCACTTTGTCAGGCCCTCCCAATTTGAACTTGTTCAAAGTGATTAGGTATTCCTTGACCGTTTTGTCTGTCAATCTCAAGCTCCAATCCTGCCCCTTCTACTTCATGTTTCCCGGGAGGCCCATAGATCCTTTTTTGGAGAAGACTGAGCCAAAGTAGGAATTGAGCCCTTCTGTCTTTTCTTTGTCATCTGTTATCATTTTGTTATCCTCATTGAGTAGCTGTTCCACCATTTCCTTTCTCTGTCTTTTACTGTGGACATGCCTGAAGAAAGCTTTTTTGTTGCTTTTAGCATCCCTCGCTAACCTCAGCTCATTCTCAGCTTTAGCCTTCCTTGTTGCGCTGTGTATATTTGCACAGTGGGGAGGAGAGCCTGGCTGGGAGTCCAAAGTCTGTGAGTTCAAATCCCCGCTCATGTCTCCTGGGCGTAAAGGGCCAGCTAAAGATCACCCCCACAGTGAGTGGCTCAGGGGTTACATGCCCTGCCACCCGTGCAGCCGTGGGCAAGATGCATAGTCCCAAAGAGCACAGTTGCCCCCCAGCTGGCAGTTGTGGACAAGAAAGGGGCTGGCTTGTGCAGCTGTGGCAAGCTGAGCAGGCCCTAGCCAGCTAGGGAGGACTAGCCTCAGAGGGAGGCAATGGTAAACCCCCTCTGAATACCTCTTACCATGAAAACCCTATTCATAGGGTTGCCATAAGTCAGCATCGACTTGAAAGCAGTCCATTTCATTTTCCAATTTAGTTTTAAGCAACACCACAGCAAGCAGAGTAACAGCAGATATTGAAATGCGAGTGTGCCAGCGTGTGTGTGTTTACCTAAGAAAGCAGGCTTTTACCCTGAATCAGCATCACTGAGACTTGTAAAAGGTAAAGGTGTCCCCGCACTTTATAGTGCAACGTTTTACTAGGCAGACCGTATATATGGGGTGGGATTGCCAGTTGCTTCCCTGGCCTTTCTTTACCCCCCAGCATATGCCGGGTCCTGGATGGATACAAGGCTGACCTCGACCCCTTTTACCAGAGATTCGACTTCCTCCTTCCGTTGGAATCGAACTCCGGCCGTGAGCAGAGCTTCAGCTGCATTACTGCCTCTTACCTCTCTGTGCCACGGAGGGTCTTGAGACTTAGTAAAATAAGAAAAGCTACTTTATTTATAGAAATACATAGTCGATAGAAAAGCAAACCTAGTTCTAACTAACTAACTAAGTTGGAGGCGTAACGCCCAGGTGCAGGAGTTAGCCTTATGGCTTGGAGAGAGCAGAGACAAAGGGATGTCTCCTCTCTCCTGGACAGTCAGAGAAGAAAGGAATGGAAAGGGCAGAAGGAGGAGGGGCAGGTAAGCTTCCCTAAAGGCATCACAGTCTAGTGACAAAAGGAAGTCATTCAGAGCATCACAGGTAAAAGGTAAACAAGCCTATCCATCTGAAGGATCCTAGCCCTATCTTCCCTCTGGAGCACAAACAAAAAGAACAAAACAGGAGTTGCTCTTGCTCCACTTCCAACATTCCTGATGCCATCCCTGCAATTCCGTGATACCTGCCTGTCACTTTTCCTTTGTGGCCTGGCCTTCTTTCTGCTTCCTGTATGTGTCCTTTTTTGTTTTCAGGTCATCTCTAAGCTTTTTGTGAAGCCACATTGGCTTCTTCTGCTGTTTTACCCCTTTTTTCCTTGTTGGAATTGCTTCCCATTGCTCTTTTCGAATTTCCTTTTTTAGAAGGAGGAGGATGCATATCACAAAGGATCATTTGGGAGCAGGGCAGTTCTAGAGACTAATTGTTTCAAGAATATGATGCTGAGAATTGTTTTGGAGAGTGAGAGCAATAGATCAACCAGGCGAGAAATGACCATGTTGCAGTCTCTTAAGTTATTCAAGGAGTAGGTCTGTTTGAAGGACTAGATGTTTGCATAATAAAATCTGAGTCTCTATCTTGCACTAATTCTTGCTTACTTTCTCTGCAGGCTATTCACAAAGCTTATTTAAATGTCCATGAGAATGGCACTGAAGCTGCAGCCACCACCATTGCTGAAGAGGTTCCCATCTCCTTTCCCCTTGAAATGAAATTCAATAGGCCCTTCCTGACTCTAATCATACAAGGGGATTATATTCTGTTCATGACAAAAATTAAAAATCCTGCACAGGCATGATTTCTTATATGCAGCATGCGTGAAGAGATCCAGTCCCTGTCATGCATTCCCAAACTAGTTAAACTCTAAATGAGTCTAAATGTCACAGATTGGGAAGGAAGGATTTGTCACTTTTGGTTCTCTCTGTTTCTCATTTTTCCAATCTTAAATTCAGTTCTCCACATTTCCACAGCAATTTGCAATTTTTTAAAAAGAAATCCTCCTTATTATTATTTTTTTATTATTTATTATTTCAATTTATATACCGCCCTTAGCAAAATAGCTCTCAGGGCGGTGAACAAACAAGATAAAATACAATATATCATAATAAAATACAAAAACATATACAAACAAACAACAAAAAGCACAGCAAAAACAAAATAAATACTACAAAAATTAAAAATACAGATTAAAAGATTAAAAAAGATTAAGAAGATTAAAATGCCTGGGAGCATAAAAAGGTCTTTACCTGGCGCCGAAAAGATGGAAGTGTAGGCGCCAGGCATACCTCTTCGGGGAGGCTGTTCCACAACTCAGGGGCCACCACAGAAAAGGCCCTAGATCTCGTAACAACCCTCCGGGCTTCCCGATGGGTTGGTACCCGGAGGAGGGCCTTAGATTCTGAACGAAGTGAGCGGGTAGGTTCATAGCGAGAGAGGCGTTCCACAAGGTATTGAGGTCCCACGCCGTGTAAGGCTTTATAGGTCAAAACCAGCACCTTGAATCTCGCCCGGAAGCAAATAGGAAGCCAGTGCAGACGCGCCAGGACAGGTGTTATATGCGAAGACCGACTGGTCCTCGTCAATAATCTGGCAGCTGCGTTCTACACCAGCTGAAGCTTCCGAACTGTCTTCAAGGGCAACCCTACGTAGAGCGCATTACAGTAATCCAATCTTGAAGTTACCAGAGCGTGGACAACGGAGGCGAGGTCGTCCCTGTCCAGATAGGGGCGTAGTTAGGCTACCAGACGAAGATGGTAAAACGCATTCCGTGCCACTGAGGCCACTTGGGCCTCGAGAGACAAGGAAGAATCGAGAAGAACCCCCAAACTACGTACCTGTTCTTTCAGGGGGAGTGTAACCCCATCCAGAACAGGGTAAGCATCCACCATCTGAGCAGGGAAGGCGTTCACCAACAATGTCTCGGTCTTGTCTGGATTGAGTCCATCATCCAGTCCATTATCGCGGTCAGGCAATGGTTCAGCACATCAACAGACTCACCTGAGAAAGATGAAAAGGAGAAATAGAGCTGCATGTCATCAGCGTACTGATGGCAACGCACTCCAAAACTCCTGATGACCGCACCCAGCGGCTGCATGTAGATGTTGAAAAGCATGGGGGACAAGACCGATCCCTGGGGGACTCCACAATGGAGAGTCCATGGTGTCGAGTGATGTTCCCCAAGCACTACCTTCTGGTGACGATCCGCGAAGTAGGAGCGGAACCACTGCCAAGCAGTGCCCCCGACACCCAACTCCACGAGTCTCCCCAGGAGGATACCATGGTCGATGGTATCAAACGCCGCTGAGAGATCAAGGAGAATCAACAGAGTCACACTCCCCCTGTCCCTCTCCCGACAAAGGTCATCATACAGGGCGACCAAGGCTGTTTCGGTGCCAAAACCGGGCCTGAAACCGGATTGAAACGGATCTAGATAATCGGTTTCATCCAAGAGCGCCTGGAGTTGGCTGGCAACCACCCGCTCCAAAACCTTGCCCAAAAAAGGGACATTCGCCAGCGGTCTATAGTTATTCAAATTATCTGGGTCCAAGGAGGGTTTCTTTAAAAGAGGTCTCACTACTGCCTCCTTGAGGCTACCAGGGACTTGTCAGCTCTACACTGCGTCAGCAGGGCCGGTGGGGGGCTGGAAATTCCTGGGTGGTTGGCAGGGAAGTAAAGTCCTTAGCCGGCAGTCTGGTCATAAATCTGCCAGGTCTAGGAGGAGGGGAGCTGATAAGGGCCAGGCTTGTCCGAAGTGTACTTGCCGAGTCAGGAGTCCAGAAGTGAGGTCAGTAGAGGTCCAGGATCAAGTGCCAAGGGGTCAGTCTGAAAGAGGGTGCCAGGAAACTAGGAACACACAAGCCACGCCTGACGTTGCAGTCAGCAACAAGCTGCAGCCAAGGTGTGCCTTATAAAGAGCAAGGTTGACAGCAGGTGTGAGTCCTCAGCGTTTGGGCCTTAAGGAGACAGGCCTGCCTCTCTTCTGCCTGACCTTCTGCTGTCTACGTTCTGCAGGTGAGGGGGGAGTATCCTGTTCACTGTCTGTGTCTGGCTGCAGGGACTGTGCTGTATCTGGGGTGCTCTGCAGCTGAGGGGGAGAAGGAGCTGGATTCTCAGGATTCTCATGCTCCTCCATGTCTCCTTCTGAGTCTGCTGCTCCTGGGTCTGCTGCTGTTACTCCCGAGTCGTCCTCATCTGAGGAGTCCTCTGACGGGGCCATGACAGACTACTCCCTCCCTCAAGGAGGCGTTAACCACTTCCTTGGCCCAACCGGTGGTCCCAGCCCTGCTAGCTTTCACTAGCCAAGATGGGCAAGGATCCAGAACAGACGTGGTTGCCCGAACCATTCCAAGCACCTTGTCCACTTCCTCGAGCTGCACCAACTGAAACTCATCCAATAAAGAAGGACAAGGCCGTGCTCCGGACACTTCAATGGATTCATCTGTCACAACATCAGAGTCAAGGTCCCTGCAGATACATGCGATCTTATCTTGAAAGTGTCCAGCAATTTCGTTGCAGCGGGTCTCAGATGTTTCCATAGTATCGTGGGGGCCAGAGTGTAAGAGCCCTCGCACGACTTTAAAAAGCTCCGCTGGGTGGCATAAAGATGATCTAATAGAGGCAGCAAAATAGAGCTTCTTTGCTGTCCTTACCGCTTTTGTATACAACTTATTGGTGGCACTTACCAAAGCATAGTTGTATCCACTGGGAGTTTTCCTCCATCTGCACTCCAGCCTCCTCCTCTCTTGTTTCATCGCTTTTAGCTCTGGAGTATACCACGGAGCTGTATGAGCTCGACACCGGAGGGGGCGTGCGGGAGCGATCGTGTCAATAGCCCAGGTCAGTTCCGTATTCCACAGTGCGACCAAGGCCTCAACAGGAGCACCAGTCCTATCAGCTGGAAAATCTCCCAGAGCCCTCTGAAAACCTATGGGATCCATCCGGCTCCAGGAGCAGATCAACTTAATAGATCCTCCACCTTTGCAGAGGGAAAGAGCCACTGTGAGTCTAAATCTCAACAAGCGGTGATCTGTCCATGACAATGGGGTAGATGAAAAACACCCCACCGCCAGATCACCATCTCCATGTCCAGTGGCGAAGATCAGATCAAGAGTATGTCCCGACACATGCGTTGGGCCAGTAGAAAATTGAGACAGCCCCATTGTTGTCATGGAGGCAATGAAGTCCTGAGCTGCGCCAGATAAGACAGCCTCGGCATGGACGTTGAAATCCCCCAGTACCAAAAGTCTAGGGGATCTCAAGAGCACCTCCGAGACTATCTCTGTCAGCTCAGCTAAGGAAGCTGTTGGGCAGCAAGGTGGACGGTACACCAAATTGTGCAGCATTCATGCATACTTTCTCTTAATATATATATTTATCAACTTTCTTTGGTTGGAGAACTTCATCACAAAATTCAGATAAGTGCACATTTCAAAGGATGGCTGTGTTCTGGTTCCCATAATTGTTTCGGAAAGTGCAAACGTGATAGATTCAGCTTTAAATGAAACTGAATCAAATTTCTCATGCATCCCTAATCACAGATCAAATATCATAGGCAAAATATTCCATCAAGGTTTCCTATCTCCTGTCACCAATGCAAACATAATACACTTCAGTGGAAGCAACTACTTTGCACATTAATCTGCATATAATGGAATTATATGGTAACGTACAGGATGAATAATCTCTAAGATCAGTCTTGAAAAACAGAATTAATTTCATGTGAGCAACATGCACTGTACAGCAGCCCGCTTTCACCTCACAATGAATTTGTAGAGGTTGGTGTTGTTTGTAAAATCAAATGTTGCTCTTTGGCACACATAATAAACACCTAGGATGTACAGTACACCTACTGGATATATTTGTATTCATTTAATATATATGCTGCGTGTAGCACATGATGTCAAGACAAGATATTTGGGGGGCTGTCAAGGTCACTTGGGCATGGAATGATTCTGTTGTGTGATCACAGATTCGCTGCATTCAAGGCTAAATGTTTGTAATAGGAGCTAAGGACTGTAGATCAGAGAAAACACAGCTCTTAATCAAAAGTAGTTTCTGACACCAAACACACATCTCAGTTCCCAGAAGAAATGAGGCAGAGAGGTTGGTGGACAAGACCTCCAGAGACATTATACGACAGTAATGCCTCAGTTAATGTGGTAGATGTATTCCTGGACATTACTTCTTTAACAGAAACATTGGTACCATAGGTAGGAATAACATGGAAAGAAAAGGGATAGGTTCCTACACCACAATGAAGAAGAGCAGTTCAACATATTTCAGCAAACGTTTTACTCAAAACTAACAATATGCATGTCTGAAATGAAACAGCCAGGTCAGCCTTGCATACAGACCACTTGAAGGCTTCTTCCAAAATGCATCCAGAGATGCCTGCCTTGCCTTTTTCATTTTATCATGTAGCATCTTGCTATAGCAATCGGAGCTCTGAGCACAGTTCTCCTCTCTGTACACTCGAGCAGGCAGGCAAAGGGTAGCCACCATCACCATCCTGTGCTTCTCTCTCCACCATCCTGTGCCCCTCTCTCCCTCTCCCCACTCCCCACTCCCCCCTATCCCTCCCTCCCTCCCTCTCTGCCATCCTCCTCCAGACCGAAGCAGGCGTGTCTGCAGTAAACAGTGCTTCCAGGTGTGAGAGAGCTGCCTGCAGCAGCCACAATCCAGTAGACTAGGAGCCACATTCTGACTACGTAGGAGTATGCCTGCTCCACACACCCCAAAAGAAGACTTCGTTAAAAGACACTTCTTTCCTGAAGGATTTGTTAACTGGGGTATTACTGTGTCTTCTTCCAGCAAAGTTTGTAAACACTGTACTATGTATACTACTGCCACGAAGATAGTTCCCCCTGCTGTCAGGGAGAATGAGGGTCTTGGGGAAGGAGAGCATCCCCCTGAGGAAGAGGGAAATGAATCTTTAGAAAAGACTCATTCCTTTGGGGATGAGCAGCTATTGCAGCAGAACGTTGAAATAAGACACAAACACCATGAGCTGGGTTGAATTAAGGGCCACTTTACTAAACTTTAAACACAACTTTTTAAACTAAACCTCCAGAAGGCAAACATAGGTGCAGGGGCTGTCTATGAGCAAAACTGCTAACTACAGCTATAGGGCAACCAGCCCCTAATGGGGCAAGGGCAAGCCATTCTGCCTACCCTCTACCCCAGCCACACCCTGAAAGTGAGTTGGGGGGCCTTTCCACATCACCACCCCATGGAGCCCTACATCTCCAGGCAGATGAGATAAGTTGACCCCAAAGGCAGCACATATCCTGCCCCCCGGGCCCTATAGCCCTGAACTGCAGGCCTCCGGAACCACCAATCACCTCCACAGGTGCCTAAGAGGGCCACCTAGCTGTCCTAATCTGTTCCCCTTCCCACACCTTCCTGCCACAGGAAGGGGACAAATCTCAATTTAGACCCCCTTCATGCCACATCTGAGAACAATGTCTCAAAGGCATCTCCTTCAGGTCTGCCAGAAATATGTTGTTACCCTCATCTGTCCGGTGAATGCTATCGGGCCTATATAGCTCAATCCTAGTGTACTAGATCTCAGGGCGATGTAAGACAAAGCCCCCCAACCCAAGGAGAGCCAATCTAAGCTCCTGGTTGACCTTCTTGCAGGTCCTATTTATGCCCCTCGGATCCCCAAACAGTTCCACACCCTACAAGGTAGGATATCAGACAAGACCAAACAAAAGTGGGGCCAATGTTTCTTGATGTCCCAGAGGTCATGGCATGCCTGTAAACTAAGGGCCTTGCCCTTCCACAAACCAAGATCATCCTCTCCAAGTGAATGACCAGAACATGCAGAACTGTCTGCACCAAAGTTTGCTGGGACAACAAGGATAGAAGGCTATCACAGGGCATCCCCCTGTTGCCCAACCACTGAATGCAAAGTCTAACTTAGTGGTATCAATTAGATTAAATAGGAAACCTATTAATATAACCATCGAGCAAGTCTATGCTCCAACAGCAAATGCAGAAGAGGAATTGGAGAGATTTTATGCAGAAGTACAGGGAAAAATTGATCACACACCAATCATGGGGGATTGCAACGCAAAAGTAGGGAACAGAGAAGAACTAGGAATTGTGGAGAAATGGGGCTTAAGAGACAGAAATGTTCTGTTTCTGGCAACTTAGACATTATTAGCTGTGATAATGTGTGATGGTTTGTAAATGTTTTTAGATACTTTTAATGTTTTAAATGCATTCATTTATTTTTAACTGTATTGTCTGCCGTCCTGGGCTCCTTTGGAGGAAGGGTGGGATAGAAATTCACTTAAATCATCATCATCACATGGCATGCAAACCCCATGCAACACAATCCCCCCATTCCCCAACTTAAGATCCCTCAAGTCCTTGTCAGGCAATTTATACTTTTCCCCTTTAAATTTAAAAGTGTTACAATTCTGCATCCCCAGGTGACCTCCCAAATATGTAGAAACCACTCCCTTATGTATGGGTGGTCCTCCTTTGTTTCCAAACTGATCGGCACTCACCAGCTGAGCTCAGTATTAGGGAGAATAAGTGGCACCTGCAAAAAATGTATCCCTCTTACATGGTCATAAGAAAATGGAATGATGACAAATATTTAGGGTTCTGATAAATGCTCATTCATCTAAATCAGGTGTGTGGAATCTTTCGCCTTCCAGATTATGCAATAATGTTAATAATGATGATGATGATGATGCTGTTGCTGAATTACCACCCCCATCATCCCAGGCCATTGACCATGCTTGCTGGGGCTATGAAGGTAGTAGCTCAGCAATATATGGAGGGCCAAAGATTCCACATACTTGATCTAAAGTAACCATCCAGGAGTAACTTACATCTTTTCAAGAAAAAGAATTATCCCTGCACAAAGTCAATCACCTGGAAGACAATAAAGGGGAAGGCAAGGGAGGCCTGAAATATGCAAGCTTGCCATTGGATTTTAGAGCAGAATATAGCACCAATAAAATTCCAACCTGGCATGGAATGTCAGACTTTAAATTGTTAAGCAGAGCAGTCATCATGGATAGTTGAGGAGAAAAAAACAAAATGTGCTGGAAGATTTAGCTCACTGTTTAACTCAAAGTCAGAGAGGGCTATGGGACAAGATATTGAGTAAGAAAAGTTCCCTTTCTCCACCCTGTGGATGTTTCAGTCCAAGTACCACTTGATGTTTCTTGTGTTCTGTAATGCAAGTGGCCTCTACAGCTCTTCTGTCTAGATTTTAGGATTTTTAGCACATAGTTCCATGCCTCTTCTTGCATTGGCTGTACTTCCATGTTTAAATACATACCTGTTGCACACAACATTACCCTTTGGGGAATTAATGTCACACGACTCTGTTGCCTAATCTTTTTCTTTCAAGCTTACTGGGAAAACCCTTTTGACACTCACTTGATCAGGGAAAAAGACTTCTTTGTGGATGAAAACACAACTGTGAAAGTCAACCTGATGTATCGAAAAGGCTACTACAAGTACCTCCATGATGAAGACTTGTCTTGCTGGGTGGTGGAACTTCCTTACAAAGGAGATGCCGCTGCATTCTTCATTCTACCTGATGAAGGAAAACTGGAGCATGTGGAGGGTGCTTTGAGAAAAGAAAGTCTGTTTAAATGGATAACATCTTTTAAGAGACAGAAATGAAGCAGGAGAAAGACTTATTGAATTCTGTGAAGCCAATAATCTGTTTCTTGCAAGCACATTTTTTGAGCAACTGAAAAGATGACTGTTCACATGGACATCACCAAATGGTCAATATAGCAATTGAATTTATTATATAATTGGTAGCAGAAGATGGAGAAGTTTCAAACTTTCTGCAAAAACAAGACCAGGAGCAGACTGCAGTATAGATCATGAACTGGTAATATTGAAAATCAAAGTGAAGCTAAAAAAAGAAGAACAAAGCAATCATAATCCCAAATACAATTTAAATAACATCCCAGAAGAATATAAAGATCAAATAAGGAACAGGTTTGAGGCTTTAAACTTAGTTGACAGAGAACCAGAAGAATTATGGACTGAAGTCAGAGACATTATCAGGAAAGAATGCAAAAAGAAAATACTTCTAGTTAAAAAGAAAGACCTCAATGAGTGACAGAAGAAACTCTTAAAATGGTTAAAGAGAGAAAGAAAGCAAAGGCAGATCGAAACACAGTCAGAACCCTAAATGCAACAATACAGTGAATAGTAAGTAGGGACAAAGAGAACTATTACAATTGTCATTGTATAGAAATAGAAGAGGACAACAAAAGGGTAGAACAAGAGCCCTGTTCCAAAAGATTAGAGAAATGAAAGGGAAATTTAAACCAAGAGTAGGGATGTTGAATAATCAACAGAGGAATACACTGACTGACTGAGATGAAATAAAAGATGGAAGCAATACACTGAAGAACCCTATAAAAGAGATGCAAGGATGACAGATTCATTTATGGGGGAACTGTATGATGAAGAACCAGAAACTCCTCATGGGCCTGTTGTCAGAGCCATCTCGGTGAGTGTTGTACACCATAACCAAGGGGACAGAGAGGGGGGAATAAAGAACAGTTTGCCTCCAGAGAGAAGCTCCCCCAAACCCCTTTCATCGGAATGTAGGGAATGGGTTCAAACGCAGTTCTCAGAGCCCATCTATGTCAATTGTATCCAGGTCATGGGAAGAGTGGATACGGGGTCCGAGATTACCAGTATTGCTGAACACCTGGTTAAGCCAGAACAATATGTCCCAGACTTACAAGCGACTGTCACGGCGTATGGACCCAAGACAGTGCAAGCTTGTGTAGCTGAGCTGGTGCTTTCATATAAGAACTGGACTGGGCGCCACAGAGTTTTAGTTCACCCAACTAACAGCTTATGGGACGTTTTAATAGGATCAGACCTGCTTTTTCTACACCACAAAGAGACTGTACGCAGAGCAGAGAGGGATGCTCTTGCTAGGTCTCAAGTTCTGTTAAACGCCTTGGAATGTGATGGGAAGGAAGCCAAGGCTTCAAAAGAACAAGCTGTGTGCTTGCCTGAGCCGCAGGAAAAAGTTCCCTTTTGCAGCCCAGAGAGGGAGGGCGGATGGAATGTAAACTGCCGCTTGCTGGCTCTCACGACATTAAGACAGTTTTATTGGAGGAGGGAAGCCTCCAGAGTTGTAAAAGCAAGATGGAAGCTAATCCAGCTGCTTTGTTAAAGACTGAGAGACCTAATTCTCTTAATGAACATTTAATTATGGCTTGCACTAAGGTGTGTGAACTTGCAGAGGATTCTTTGGACTTGGTTACAGAGAGTCAACAAGAAGGGGGGATAACTGAAGCTACCCTGCCTGAGGGTTTGACTCCTGAGCAACAAAATCAATTATTCCAAGTCCTGACCGAATTTAAACCCATGTTTTCCAGTAAGCCTGGGAGGACTGATTTGGCTATCCATTCTATTGACACTGGGGATCATCCCCCCATGCAAGCTTCTCCGTACCGCGTCACAGGACGGAATGCGGAGGTGGTAGAGAGGGAAATCCAAGCTATGATGGAAATGGGAGTCACTGAACCCTCTACCAGCCCCTGGTCCTCCCCCATTGTGCTAGTGGCTAAACGGGAAGCTAATGAAGTACGTTTCTATGTGGATTACAGGAAACTGAACCAGATTTCCCAGGTGGATCCGTATCCTTTGCCTAGGATGGACCATTTAATAGAAAGGCTGGGAGCAGCAAAATACATCACTACTCTGGATTTAACCAAGGGGTATTGGCAAGTGCCTCTTGATGGGGACGCTGCTGCGAAATCTGCTTTTGTTACTCATATGGGCTTGTTCCAGTTCAAGGTTCTCCCATTTGGACTTCGTAACGCTCCAGCGACATTCATGAGGCTTATTAATTCCGTGATTAATGGTTTAGGCGAATTTTCTTGCGCGTATCTGGACGATATAGCCATATTTAGCCCTGACTGGAATTCACACATCAATCATTTAAGAATTGTTTTACAGAGACTGCAAAGTGCTGGACTGACCATCAAGGCTCAGAAATGTCAATTTGGGCTGGGGGAAGTTGTCTATCTTGGCCACAGAGTGGGTCAGAACTGTGTAAAGCCCCTGGAGGCTAAGATAGAAGTTATTCAAAATTGGCCTGTTCCTAAGACTAAGAAACAGGTTCAATCTTTTTTGGGGTTAGCTGGCTACTACAGAAAATTTGCCCCACACTTTAGCAGTGTTGCTACCCCCTTAACTGATTTGTGCAAAAAGACTATGCCTATGCGTGTTATTTGGACTGATAAGTGTCAAAATGCTTTTGATGCCTTGAAGACTTTGCTAGTAAACTATCCTGTTTTGAAAGCCCCTGATTTTTCAAGCCCCTTTGTAGTTCAGATGGATGCCTCAAACTTTGGGCTTGGAGCTGCCTTGCTCCAAAGGGATGCTGTTGGAGATTTGCACCCCATTGCATACCTTAGTAAGAAATTTATTCCAAGGGAACGCAATTTGGCTACTATTGAAAAGGAGTGTCTTGCTTTGGTCTGGGCTCTTGACAAGTTACGCCCGTACCTATGGGGATGTCATTTTCAGTTGCAGACAGACCATTCCCCTTTGTGCTGGTTAAACAGGATGAAAAACGCCAACCAGAAATTGTTGCGTTGGAGCCTAGCCCTCCAAGATTTTGATTTTTCGATCCAGTTCATAGAAGGGCGTGATAACGTAGTAGCTGATGCCTTATCTCGCTTACCTGTTCCAGTTGATTGATATTTGGCTCATACCTATTCCACTGACTGATTTCCCGGCTCTGATGACTTTTGGACTGTTTTTAGACCTTGTTTTATTCTTTTTACTCTTTTAACATGTTTTTTTTGACTTTTAAACTGATCTTATGGCTTATGACCTTTTTTGGATTTTTTGGACCAGCTTTTGGATTACCCCATTTTTATCATAGCTCTTTATTCATTTAATAAAGTCTTCTTTTTTATTGTTTCTATTTTTGGGGTATTTTAAGGATCCCTTAATTTTCTTTGGTGTTATTTTGTAATCTCTATTTGTATCTCTTTGAAATTTATTTAGAAAGCATAAGTCAAGAAGTAGCTCACTTGCTTTATTGTATTAATACTATATGTTTCTTTTAATGCTGTATATAGTGCAATTATGATGTATTGAGGTAATTTCTTGATGTTTCTCTTATCCTTGGTTGCTGTGGCGATGAAGCAGAACTGTTCAGAGTTCTGGCATCATCTTCCCAAAAAGGGGCGTGTCATGAACCTGTAATGTTCATGAGTTATTAAAAATCTAGAAGCAACACTTTGGCTCAAGCAAGGGGCTCTGGGAGATTTGGCAGTTAGGAAAAGACAGGCCTCTGCCAATGTACAATTTTGAGTTTTATTTTCCAGCTGAAGACGGTTAGAAGAAGCCTTAACAAGCTGCACCTGTTTATCTTTGCTGATTAGCAAGTGCCTGGTACCCAAGGTCATCCTTGGCCTGTACCGTTGGAAAACACAGTTGGGAGGGGGGCCTGCAAGGCGCAAAAATGTGAGAAACATCGAGAGGAAAGTTACATCAGCCAATTCCTGATTGGTCAATTCATCTTGGACCGTTAGGATCCTTTTCCTTAAGTATAGGGCTAGAGACCCATAGCCTTTGTTCTCTGATCTATGCTGCCTGGGCATCAGAGTTCCAAAGCCTTCTACCTTTTATGGTTCCAAGGGGTTGCTTATGGGAAGGTAACCTATGCCTGGTTCCATTGCTTTATGTTGAACATCCATCTCTCTTAGGAGAGATGCCACTACAACCAACTACCTCCTGTGTAAGTAGTTAGGTAAGCTAGTTTGTTATTTTCTTGTTGTGTGGATGAATTCTCTTATGAGTACCTAAACCCCTGTTTGGGTGTATGGTCTTAAAGGATTACTTGCTGCTATATCTTATGTGCACTTATATATCTTAATAAAACTACTTCTATTTAACCTGGTGTGTTCATTGAGAGAAGGGGTGGTTCTGGATTCAGTACCTTGACCATTCTCAGTCACTAACTACCAAAGAGGGTTAAGAAGTTAAAAGCTTGAATTTGAAGTAAGAACCAGAGGTGCCAGGCAAGGAGTGTAACTGTAACTCTTGCCCCATAGGACCTTGGTTTTACCTATCTCTGGGCTCAGAGATCCCCTGGCTCTGAGTGGACCAGTAAACAGGGGTGGTGGCAGCCTACCTTCTACCTTGCAGGGTTGTTGTGAGCGTACACAGCCTTGGCAAGGGTGAAGTAATAGTCTTTTGGTTCCAGTCTCATTTCCCTAAGGGTGGGGGTCTGAGTCTGACGCATGATCCCTGTGTCTTGACGGTAGGGATTCATGACAGGCATCACTTACACCAGCTTTCCCTGAGTTGGATTACTCCTATAGTTGTTTAGTTATGTATGTTGTTTGAGATTTATGTTTCATTATGTTATTTAAATGTGGAAATAGAGTATTGCTTGGTCTGTTTCTTATGTTGAGTCTTCTACTGGTACATGTAAACTGCTTAGAGATTTCTGTTGAAATAGAAGAGAGAGGAGGAGGAGCTCTGGTGAGACTCCGCGGCGCTCACTGCGAGGGAGAAGGGACTCGGGATTCCTGACCCTGAAAGACTTGGGAGGCAGCTGACCAAGAGAGGAGGAGGAGCTCTGGTGAGGTAAGAAGCTCATCTGCATACTTTCTTTCCCACCAGACTCAGCGGCGCAAGCCTAACAGCGCGCGAATTAAACACACAGACACACACACACAAACTACAGTCCATTCAACTAATTCCTGGCACTGACAACAGGAACAAGACTGCCACTGACAACAGGAATAGTAAACAACAAACAGAAAATGGAGAGGGATCAATCAGTTGTTGTCACCTGCAAGGTGTGCGCTATGTTCATCTTCTTGATGGAAACCAGCCGTGATTACACTTGCAGCAAGTGCAGATTGGTGGCACTCCTAGAAGAAAAGCTCAGGGGGCTGCAGCAACGCATCGACACCCTGCGACGTATCAGAGAAGATGAGGACTTCCTCGATAGAACACAAGAGGAAATAAGGGAACGACACAAAGTACAGGAAGAAAGCGACAAGGAAGAAGAGGACTGCAACAGCAACAAATCCCCATGGAGAACTGTCACTGTAAGGGCAAGGAAAAACAGGAGGGATTCACAACTGCTGCAACTAACAAATCGCTTTCAGCGTCTCTTGGCAGACAGCACCTCTGAAGAGCCTCAACAAACTCACCTGCATCAAGAGCCACTGGCTGCAAAGGAAGACTCCACACCCCAGAAGAAGGAAGCTGATGCAACCACCGCTCGCAGCAAAAAGAGGAGGGTGCTGGTGGTTGGAGACTCGTTGCTCAGGGGGGTAGAGGCACCTGTATGCCATCCGGACAAAATGAATCGGGAAGTCTGTTGTCTCCCTGGGGCACGCATCTGGGACATCGCTGACAACCTGCCAAGGCTCATTGGGAACCAAGATAGGTACCCCTTTCTCCTCATCCATGTGGGCACGAACGACACGGCCAGAAACACCTTGGAACAGATCACCTCAGACTATGAGGCTCTGGGTAGGAAGGTCAAGGATTTTGGGGCGCAGGTGGTCTTCTCGTCAATTCTTCCCATGAAGGATGGAGGACTACAAAGGGAAAGGAAGATACTGCAGGTCAATGACTGGTTACCCAGATGGTGTCGACGGGAGAGGTTTGGATTCTGGGACCATGGTCTAAGCTTCTTGGAGGGGGGACTGTTGGCAAGAGATGGGCTGCACCTCACGAGGACTGGGAAGAATCTCTTTGGCAGAAGTATGGCAAAACTCATCAAGAGGGCTTTAAACTAAAGCCTCTGGGGGATGGAAATCATAGCTTAAATACCAATCCAAAGACAGCGGGTTGTAAATGCAAGGATTTGAAGGGTACAGGAGACACTGGGAGAGAGAAAGGGATGCACGGCAAAGCTCACGGTATATTAACGGACGAATCCAATCAGAACAAAAGAGACTTCTGGTGTCTATATACCAACGCGTGGAGCTTGGGAAACAAGCAAGAGGAGCTTGAAGTCTTAGTGCATCAAGGCAAATATGACTTCATAGGGATAACAGAGACTTGGTGGGATGACTCCCATGATTGGAATATAGCCATTCAAGGATATAAACTCTACAGAAAGAATAGAAGCAACAGAAAAGGAGGGGGAGTAGCATTATACGTCAAAGACAAATACACCTCTATGGAAATCCAAGAGAGCAAACAAAGTGGTCTGATAGAGACCATTTGGGTAAAAATAAATGGAGAAACAAATAAAACCAACATGATAGTAGGTGTCTACTACAGACCCCCTGGCCAAGAAGAGGTGGTAGACGAGGCCTTTCTCAAACAAATCTCTGAAACCTCAAGGAGGCAAGAAGTAGTAGTGATGGGGGACTTCAACTACCCGGATATCTGCTGGGAGACAAACTCTGCGAAGCACAAAGCCTCCAACAAATTCCTGATGGGCCTTGCTGATAATTTCCTCTTTCAAAAAGTAGAAGAAGGAACAAGGGGATCGGCAATCCTGGACCTGATCTTAACTAACAGGGACAAATTGGTCACGGGAATTAAAGCGGTCGGTACCCTGGGGGAAATTGACCACATAATGCTGGAATTCCTGATTCTGGGGAAAGCCAAAGAAGAATATAGTCAAATATGGACCTTGGATTTCAGGAAAGCTGATTTTAGCAAGCTCAGGGAAATGATGGGTAGGATCCCGTGGCTAGATAGACTAAAGAAAAAAGGAGCCCAAGAAGCGTGGCAGTTCATGAAGAACGTATTACAAAAAGCGCAATCGCAAACAATTCCAAAGAGGAAGAAAAACGGAAGACATCGGAAAAAGCCAATGTGGCTACACGGAAGACTGGTGGAGGAGGTAAAAATAAAAAAGAGCATGTATAAAGAATGGAAGGAAGGACGCATCACCAAGGAAGAGTACCGACAAGCGGCTCGGGCTTGAAGGAATAGCGTAAGGAAAGCTAAAACGGAATGAGCTGAGGCTGGCGAGGGAAGCGAGGAACAACAAAAAGGGGTTTTTTCAGATATGTTTGAAGCAAGAGAAAGACCAAGGAAACGGTGGGACTGCTGCTCAGTGAGGATGGCAAAATGTTGACAGATAACAAGGAAAAGGCAGAAATGCTCCTCGCCTATTTTGCCTCCGTTTTCTCCCAAAAAAGGAACAGTGTGCAACCTTGCATCGGTAGCAATCTCAGTAAGGGGTCGGGATTTCAGTTCAAGATTGATAAGGAGATAGTCAGGAAATACCTAGTTAACCTAAATGAGTTCAAATCTCCAGGGCCTGATGAACTGCATCCCAGAGTATTGAAGGAACTTGCTGATGTACTCTCGGAACCTCTTGCCATCATCTTTGAGAAATCCTGGAGAACGGGAGAGGTGCCGGAGGATTGGAGACGGGCAAACGTCGTCCCGCTCTTTAAAAAGGGTAAAAAAGAAGATCTGGGGAATTACAGGCCGGTCAGTCTGACTTCAATACCGGGAAAGATATTAGAACAGATAATAAAAGAGTCCATTGGCAACTATCTAGATGACAAGGAGCCAGCATGGGTTTGTCAAGAAAAAATCCTGTCAAACTAATCTCATCTCTTTTTTGATCGAGTCACTAGCTTAGTAGATGGTGGAAATGCTGTAGATGTCATCTATCTAGATTTCAGCAAAGCGTTTGACAAAGTCCCCCACGACCTTTTGATTAGCAAACTGGTGAAATGCGGACTAGATGGAAATACTGTCAGGTGGATTCACAACTGGTTGGAAAACCATACTCAAAGAGTGGTCGTCGGTGGCTCTGCTTCGGACTGGAAGGAGGTTTCAAGTGGAGTGCCACAGGGTTCTGTCCTGGGACCGATACTCTTCAACATTTTTATCAATGACTTAGATGACGGGGTGGAGGGAAGTCTTATGAAGTTTGCGGATGATACGAAACTGGGAGAGATAGCTAACACAATGGAAGACAGGAATAAAATCCAAAGGGACCTGGATAGACTAGAAAATTGGGCTGAAATTAATAAAATGAAATTCAATAAAGACAAATGCAAGATTCTGCATTTAGGCCACAAAAACAAAATGCACGGGTACAGGATGGGAAATACCCGGCTTAGCAGTAGTGCGTGTGAGAAGGACCTTGGTATTGTAGTGGATCGCAAGTTGAACATGACCCAGCAGTGTGATGCTGTGGCAAAAAAGGCAAACACGGTTTTGGGCTGCATAAACAGAGCTATAGTTTCCAGGTCGAGGGAAGTAATAGCCCTATATTCTGCATTAGTCAGGCCTCATCTGGAATACTGCGTTCAGTTCTGGGCGCCTCATTTTAAGAAAGATATAGACAAGTTGGAGCGGGTTCAGAAGAGGGCGACGAGGATGATAGCCGGTATGGAGAACAAGTCTTATGAGGAAAGGTTGAAGGAACTTGGCATGTTCAGTCTGGTGAAGAGAAGGCTGAGGGGTGACATGATTGCACTCTTTAAGTACCTGAAGGACTGTCACATAGAGGAGGGTACAGATTTGTTCTCTGCTGCCCCAGAGGGTAGGACTAGGTCTAATGGTTTTAAGTTGCAGGAGCATAGATTCAGATTGGACATTAGAAGGAACTTCTTGACAGTAAGGGCGGTTCGGCAATGGAACCGACTGCCTAGGGAGGTGGTGGGATCCCCTTCGCTGGATGTCTTCAAGCAGAGGCTGGCCAGCTATCTGTGGGAGATGCTCTAGCTGTGGATTTCCTGCTGTGAGCAGGGGGTTGGACTCGATGGCCTACAAGGCCCCTTCCAACTCTATGATTCTATGATTCTAAGAGGTATATAAATCAATTAAATAAATAAAGCTACTAGTACTATTAAGCATTACTATCTTAACACACACAATCTCATAACAGAGAGCTATACAGGTAGGGAGATAGGATAAGAAATATAACAATGAATGTTAATGGCTACCATCATCACCTCAATAAAAGAGAGTTCAATGGAATTCACATTTCCGCAGATTAACATTAGTATAACAAATCATAGTTAAGTATGTCTTGGATATGAAAACAGCATCATTAAGTTCATCATACATAGATATAGATACATAGATACACACACACACACTTAATTAATATAATTAAAGATTACTAGCACTCTCAGGACACAGTGTGGAGGAGAGTCTGGCTGGGAGTCCAGAGTCTGTGTTCAAATCCCCACTGGTGTCTCCTGGGTGTAAAGGGCCAGCTAAAAAGATCACCCCCACAGTGAGTGGCTCAGGGGTTACCTGCCCTGCCACCTGTGCAGCCGTGGGCAAGCTGCATAGTCCCAAGGAGCCCAGTTGCCCCCCAGCTAGAAGTTGTGGACAAGGAAGGGACTGGCTTGTGCAGCTGTGGCAAGCTGAGCAGGCCCTAGCCAGCTGGGGAGGACTAGCCTCAGAGGAAGGCAATGGTAACCCCCCTCTGAATACCGCTTACCATGAAAACCCTATTCATAGGGTCACCATAAGTCAGGATTGACTTGAAGGCAGTCCATTTTCCATTTCAGCACTCTCAGGGTAAGCAACCAGCTCACCCCATTGGAGAACAAGCAAACAGCTGCAGAGCTTGTATTCACATTTGATTATTGCTAAATTCTCCACCATCTCTAGTATGCGCCATACATTTAAAGCACCTTACCGTCCCCCAAGAATCCTTGGAAATGTAGTTTGTGACACTGGGAATAGCTCTGTAAAGGGTATGGTTTTGTACAGTCTCATGCGCTGCCATTGGTCCATTTAGCTCAGTATTGTTAAGATTGACTGGCAGCTGCTCTCCAGGATTTTAGGAATGAGTCTCTCCCAACCCTACCTAGAGATACCAGGGATTGGATGAGGGTCTTTCTGCATGCAAAGCAGATGCTCTTCCACTGAGCTACAGCCCTTCTCCTGAAGCCTGTGGTGATCTAGGGTTGCCAGGTTCAGGGCCTGAGACCAGAGCTTAGAAAAGTTACTTTTTTGAACTACAACTCCCATCAGCCCAATCCAGTGGCCATGCTAGCTGGGGCTGATGGGAGTTGTAGTTCAAAAAAGTAACTTTTCCAAGCTCTGCTGAGACTGATCCTGTATCTTTAGGAGAAGAGAAAGTCAGCCAAGTGCAGGTGTTCTTGCAACACTGTAATGAGAAAAACCACAAGGTGGAATTCTCCCTTCCTCCTGCACATCTTTTAAAGACACAGAAGACCTCTCAGTTGCCAGGCCCTGCCTCCAAGAGGTTTTCTACATCTTTAAAAGTTGTGCAGGGGGAAGGGAGAATTCCACCTTGTGGTTTTTCCCATTACAGTGTTGTAAGAACTTGGCTGACTTTCTCTTCTCCTAAAGATACAGGATCAGTCTCAGGCCCTGAACCTGGCAACCCTAGGTGATACAGAGAGCCTTCTGTTATTATGGAGGATCTCTAAGCTAGCAACTTGTGTAAATACATTTGCAAAGCTGTATGTGGTCCCTGTTTTTGTGTATGGTTTAGTTTGAATCAGTTTTGCCTCAATCCAAATACATCATAGAAAGGTTTCCACGTGCAAGCTGTTGGAATGAAAAAATGGACACCCAGCAACAATTCCTTACAAAATGCCCTATGGTAGGGCCAGCACTACCAAAAATAAATAAAAGAAGGAGCTCTTTTCTGGATAACTGGAGGGGAGTGAGCATCACATTTCCTGTCTTCTTGCTTCTCCTGGCCTCATGCAACCTAAGACAACTCACAGCCTACAGAACTGAAGGCTAGGTGCAGAGGCTTCACCATCATCATGGAAATAAATTTAGCATGTTGAAAAAATCACAACATGAAATTGGGCTACTGAGAAATTAGTGGCCTGTGCTCACTGTGGTTAGGGGCAATTCACGTTTATTTGTTTAAAATCTGACTCGTGATACCGTTGGGCAAAGGTCAGAAGCAAGCTACAAATCCATTGCATCACATTTTGCCCTCACTCTATTTGATCATCCATATTTGCTCTGCTTAATGGTTAATAATGAATACTGAATGCAAGTCTAATATAGAAATTACAGATTGAAGAGGATTGTAGTCCAGGAGGGTGCTATAATATTCTTTTGGTGATCTGTAAGTATGCTATATATTCTTTTCTCTCTTTTTTTCTAGCTTGGTTTGTCATTGCTTATGATTTCTGCAGTATACCCAATCTTTATCCCATTCCCTTTTTTGGAGGTTAAAATCCACACAGGACTAAAACAATCTGAATGTAATGCTCAAATAGATCAGGTTTATCAGTTAGGCTGGATCAATGGCTTTATTCTATGTGGGCATAAATCTTAGATACAACATCTTGGAGATGCATGGTTGCATGGAATCTCACCCACTCCTAATACAGCACTTGTTCATCAAAAATGAGGGTCAAAGTTCCACAACAGGTAATTTATAATAGCCCCAAACCGAAAGGGCATGGGTTAGGCTCCTTGTATAAGCATCACAATGAATATGAAATAGTCTTACTATTTAGAAGATGATCTCAAAATGATATGGAGAAATATAAGCATATAATACACACACAATTAAAGAAAATTGGGCAAAATCAATATTACTGTGTTAGAGTAAATTGCAAGAAGTGTGAAAACTTTACAATATCCCACAGAAATATTCCATATTTAGAATGTTTCAGTGTCATTTTTTTTAAAAAAAAATACCAAAATATTGAAAAAACACAGTTGTGGAAAGAATTTTCTATCAAAACTTTAGTGAAATTAACAAAATTCTTTCTCATGCTACTCGCAGGAAAGGTGAATTATTTATGTTGTGTAAATTTATAGGTCTAGGACAGAATCCATCTTTGTTGCAGAGTACCCATGCATTTCTGGTTTATCCTCTAATGTCTTATGTGGGAATTATTAGCAGAAGAATTACAAATCCCAATGAAGTCCATCATCAACCTCTCCTTGTTACTGATTAGTCTCCAAGCCCATTGTCATCACCTCCCAGGATACAACAATGATCAGGATGGTCAAAGTGATACAAAACTACTGGAATACCCACATCTTTCTTTGGAAGAAGAACTGGTACAGAATTCCCCAGACTTTCATAAGATAGTTCCCGGCAATTCTGACTTTGCATTCAAATTCTACAGGACCATAGCTTCCAATGCAGCTGCGAGGAATATTTTTTTCTCTCCTCTTAGCATCTCCACAGCCTTTGAATTGCTGACCTTGGGTGCCAAATCTGAAACCCAGGATCAGATTCACAGAGGACTTGCTTTTAACCTATCTGTGATTGAAGAGAAGGAGATACAACAAGGATTTCACTATCTCATCCACGCACTTCACCGTCCAAATAACAAAGCACAGGTGAACATTGGGAATGCCTTGTTCATTGAAGAGTCATTGAAGTTCCTGCCTAAGTTTTTAGAGGATGCCAACACCTTGTATGAAGCCGAAGGTTTTCTCACTAACTTCAGTGTTCCCAGAATGGCTAAAAAGCAGATAAATGATTATGTGCAGAATAAAACCCATGGGAAAATAGCCCATGCATTTGAGGACCTTGATCCAAAGACTGTAATGGTTCTTGTGAACTACATCTTCTTCAAAGGTAAGATGGAAAACAGTAACAGGTGAGACTTGCAACACAAAGTCGCAGTATAGCCTAACTATTTATGAGTACAAGGACTTCTCCAATTCAGGGCTCCAGTCAGCCTGGAATAGGAGCCTTGTAGTGTTGTTCAGGGAGTTTCAGTACTGGGATAAGGGATACCTTTCCTCTCCTTCCTCCCCCTGCTGTGGTAAACAGCAATAGAAGACTGCCAGCCCTAAACCTGTTTTTTAGCTACATGGTAGAAATTAGCATGCAATGCTGGAAATTGGGGAAAGAGACAAAGTGCCTTTCTTTTCTTATGTGAGAGGGGGAAAGGTTCCCATTTCTTTCCCCTGCTGCCTCCTCCTCCTCATTATTATTATTATTATAATCAACAACAACAATATCATTCACTATGTTAATAATATTGGCATTATTACCATTCAGAATAAATTTTAAACCATCTCTCTTCACTCAAGATACTGAACAGATACTCTTTCTATATCCAAAAGATTCTGTTTCTGGCAACTTAGACATTATTAGCTGTGATAATGTGTGATGGTTTGTAAATGTTTTTAGATACTTTTAATGTTTTAAATGCATTCATTTATTTTTAACTGTATTGTCTGCCGTCCTGGGCTCCTTTGGAGGAAGGGTGGGATAGAAATTCACTTAAATCATCATCATCACATGGCATGCAAACCCCATGCAACACAATCCCCCCATTCCCCAATCCAAGATCCCTCAAGTCCTTGTCAGGCAATTTATACTTTTCCCCTTTAAATTTAATTAATTCTGCATCCCCAGGTGACCTCCCAAATATGTAGAAACCACTCCCTTATGTATGGGTGGTCCTCCTTTGTTTCCAAACTGATCGGCACTCACCAGCTGAGCTCAGTATTAGGGAGAATAAGTGGCACCTGCAAAAAATGTATCCCTCTTACATGGTCATAAGAAAATGGAATGATGACAAATATTTAGGGTTCTGATAAATGCTCATTCATCTAAATCAGGTGTGTGGAATCTTTCGCCTTCCAGATTATGCAATAATGTTAATAATGATGATGATGATGATGCTGTTGCTGAATTACCACCCCCATCATCCCAGGCCATTGACCATGCTTGCTGGGGCTATGAAGGTAGTAGCTCAGCAATATATGGAGGGCCAAAGATTCCACATACTTGATCTAAAGTAACCATCCAGGAGTAACTTACATCTTTTCAAGAAAAAGAATTATCCCTGCACAAAGTCAATCACCTGGAAGACAATAAAGGGGAAGGCAAGGGAGGCCTGAAATATGCAAGCTTGCCATTGGATTTTAGAGCAGAATATAGCACCAATAAAATTCCAACCTGGCATGGAATGTCAGACTTTAAATTGTTAAGCAGAGCAGTCATCATGGATAGTTGAGGAGAAAAAAACAAAATGTGCTGGAAGATTTAGCTCACTGTTTAACTCAAAGTCAGAGAGGGCTATGGGACAAGATATTGAGTAAGAAAAGTTCCCTTTCTCCACCCTGTGGATGTTTCAGTCCAAGTACCACTTGATGTTTCTTGTGTTCTGTAATGCAAGTGGCCTCTACAGCTCTTCTGTCTAGATTTTAGGATTTTTAGCACATAGTTCCATGCCTCTTCTTGCATTGGCTGTACTTCCATGTTTAAATACATACCTGTTGCACACAACATTACCCTTTGGGGAATTAATGTCACACGACTCTGTTGCCTAATCTTTTTCTTTCAAGCTTACTGGGAAAACCCTTTTGACACTCACTTGATCAGGGAAAAAGACTTCTTTGTGGATGAAAACACAACTGTGAAAGTCAACCTGATGTATCGAAAAGGCTACTACAAGTACCTCCATGATGAAGACTTGTCTTGCTGGGTGGTGGAACTTCCTTACAAAGGAGATGCCGCTGCATTCTTCATTCTACCTGATGAAGGAAAACTGGAGCATGTGGAGGGTGCTTTGAGAAAAGAAAGTCTGTTTAAATGGATAACATCTTTGATGCATGAGTAAGACTTTTCTCCGCACTGTTTTTTGAATGCTGCTGCTAAGTAGAATAGTACAGGCTAAAGCTCTTTGTTTTAAAATGAGACCAGGTATATTTTTAAGTATACTAGATGTTTTTAAAGATACTATATGATGTATTATTTATTTATTTATTTATTTATTTATTTTATTATTTCAATTTATATACCGCCCTAGCGAAATAGCTCTCTTGCTCCAGACACTGCCTAGAGTCAGGTGGGGAATCTCAGGCATGGAGGTCAAATGCATCCCTTCAAGCCTCTCTATCTCGCCCACAGGATTCACGCCACACCCCTTTTCCTCAGGCCATGCCCCTTTTCCTCAGGCCACACCCCTCACCAACCCTGCTTTGCACCCTTCCTGAGGGTTTTTGCCTAGCTAGAAAGTGTCCTTGAACTCTAATAATGCCTCTTGCTTGCCTGGATAGAAGATTCAAGGGGTTATGTGAGTATGGGCAGAAACTAGCCTACTGCTCAAAGGGAACATTTGCATTCATTGTTCCACTGACTTTTACCTCTGGCCCTGCCCACCACTAGTAGGTGACCCCTAGCAGGGCTGAAAAGATCTCTCAATTTTGGTTCTCTCCATTTCTTATTTATCCAGTCTTAAATTCAATTCTCCACATTTCTGCATCAATTTGCAATCTTTAAGAAAAAAAATCCTCATGAAAATTCTCCTGCATTTTAGTGTGAATTTCTGCCAATAAAGACGTTTTGTAGGCAGTCTTGACTAATGTACACATTTTTGCAAGCCATTTCTCATCATATGTTTTGATGTTCATCCCCATATTCATTTTTATGAACACTTTCTCCTAATATATGATTTTTTTGTAAACATTGGTTGGCAAACTGCATAGCAAAATTTGAATAAGTGCAAATTTCAAAGGATGGTTGTGTTTTGGTTCCCATAATGTTTTGGAAAGTGCAAATTTGACAGATTTGGCTTGAAATGTGAATTCTCGCCCATCTCTAGTTCCTAGAAGGTGGTCCAGAAGGGAATATGGCCCTTAGTCTGAGAAAGACTCCCTGCCCCTGCCCTAATTAGTAATAAGGACAGGGTTTTCTCTTATTTTTCCTGTTAATTTGTTAGATACTTAGGTCACAACAACACCATACATGCAATGCACATTTAAAACACATGGTTTACCCCCAAAGAATCCCGGAAACTGTAGTTTGCTAAGGGTACTGGGGATTGTAGCTCTAAGGACTGTTTGGGGGAAGCTATGTGCTTTAAATGTGATCTACATGTATGGTTGTGGATGAGGTCTTAGGTTAAGGGTCAAACTACATGCATGTTAAATGAATGTCAGCACTTAATACCCTGGCCTTCCTCTGTGTGACTACCTTTCAAGTACTTGAACAGTGCTATCACATCTTCCCTCAGTCTTCTCTTCTCCAGGCTAAACATGCCCAGTTCTTTCAGTCTCTCCTCATAGGGCTTTGTTTCCAGTTCTTTGATCATCGTTGTTGCCCTCCTCTGAACCTGTTCCAGTTTGTCTGCATCCTTCTTGAAGTGCAGAGACCAGAACTGGATGCAATATTCAAGATGAGGCCTAACCAGTGCTGAATAGAGGGGAACTAGTACTTCACACAATTTGGAAACTATACTTCTGTTAATGCAGCCTAATATAGCATTTGCCTTTTTTGCAGCCACCTCACACTGTTTGCTCATATTCAGCTTGTGATCACCAACAATCCCAAGATCCTTCTTGCATGTAGCATTGCTGACTCAAGTATCCCTCATCTTATAACTGTGCATTTGGTCTCATTTTCCTAGGTGTAGAACTTTACACGTATCCCTGTTGAATTTCATTCTGTTGTTTTCAGCCCAATGCTCCAGCCTATCAAGGTCCCTTTGAATTTTGTTTCTGTCTTCCACGGTATTAGCTATCCCTCCCAATTTTGTACCATCTGCAAATTTGCTCATGTTTCTAAATCACATGTAGAGCAGGATCCCTTCTTCGTACTCACCACCACCACCACCACCACCCAATAACAGCAACAGTTGAATTGTAATGTTGTAAGTTTGGGGGTTGAAATAGATAATTTCAATGAGTCCCCTTCAAGCCTCCGATTTGGAATCCTGTGCCTTGGGGTGAGAAACTCGCTCTGCTGGTCAAATGAGTTTCTTTCGTTAAGGTAATAGAGTGGCCAGGTTTGTTAATGGGTCTACCAGGTGCCCATCAACTGGTGAATGGGCCAGGAAGACCCTTTTGATATTGAAACTCTTCAGGAGAGCCTTCCTCCCCTCCTGGCCGCTAGGAGAGGCTTGTGTTTGAGTCGTGAGCAAGAATTGCTGGGAACTGGAGGCAGGGAGAGAGACTAGCTCTCTGCACCATGGCATTTGGAGTGCCTCCTGTGACACTGATGGGGAAGCTGAATATTGAACTGCTGATGCCTTGAACCCCTCCATCCTAAGCTCAGGTTGGAATGTGTGTAAATAAATAAGCCATTTTTCATAAAGACACCACAGTCTCCGCTGACCTTCTTCCCAAGGAAATCAAACCCAGGGCGAGTGCAGGGACCCCTGGAAATCTCACCGCTTGGAGATTGGGATGGCATGCAACAGTATATTAGCCCTAACATCTGAGGGCAGGGAGCATTCCCCCTTCTGTGAGATTTACAGTCACATGAGGTCTGGGGAAAGCCTGAAGGAAGTGTACAAGCTCCTGCACATTCTGTTGTTTTTTACTACCTGATGTTATCCAAATGGAATTACTCCATGCCCATTATTTAATGGAGTCACAATCAGCCTTGATTGTGATTCTTCTTATCTGAGAGAATAGGAATGGTTTTGAAATTCTCCTTGCCTAAACTTCTCCACTGGGGTTTTGAATCATCTCTTCTTTCTCCTGAAGTGGAATTGATATGCTGTATTATCCAGTGTTTGTTTCTTTTTTTATTTCTGGATTTTTTTTATGGAGTGCTCTGTTTCTGTAGTTTTCCACAATGTTCACTTCATTAGTGGGTTTCTCTGCCTCTGTCTCTGTCTCTCTCTCTCTCTCACACACACACACACACACACAAACACACAGAGACACATTACCTCATTCATGTGATTGTGTATTTATGCTTTTTGTGCAGAGTTTTAACAATGCATATGTGTACTTATGGTCATTCAGAAAACCATTGACATGATTGTCCATTTCACTGTATCAAGATTCTTGTGGTCTGGTGTTTTAGAATCTACAGGAGTGTACATGTGCTCATCAGTAAAACACCACACAAGAAGAATCTTAATGAAATGTTATGTGCAGCCACACATCAGCGTTGCCCTTTTCACAAACGCACATTATAAACTCAGAGTTGAAGACCATTGCAGATGAACTCATATTTTGAAGCTGAAATAGGTAGTACCAGGCAATTCCAGCATTAATTTTAGTAAGTCTCCTAGTTAAACCATAACAGGGAGCTGCCCTGGGGTCCTACTGGGAGAAATGGCAGGATATATTATTTATATATATAAATCTAAAATAAAATAACTGAAGAAGAATGGAATCCAAGGCTGGTTAAAACAGAACACAGTAAAAGAATGGAGACAGAAACCTTGTCCTTTCTATCCGTGACTCATCCAAAACCTCCCTTAATACCTAATCCTAAAATACCCTGGTTTTAATGGTCTGAAACTCAACTGCAAATGCAGTTTGTTTTCTACCACATCGAAATAAGCCTATTTGTTGTCCATTATTTAATGTAATCAACTTCGGCTTCTTTAGACCTGAGACCTATTTTTAATTATAAAATGTGGGAGCCATTTTTAGTTTATCATATGCCAAAATAATCAACACCAAAAAAGACAATTGTCACCAGCCTGATCAAACTAAGGGTTAGGTTGCAATATATAGATGTGTGACCAGGCGGGCTCCAAGTTCACAGAGAAACCAGAATGGAACAGTAGCACCTACTATAATGTAGATAAGTCCAAGTCACATGCTGTAAGATCAGGTCAAGGCAGGTAAGGCAGAGTCACATCTGATAAGATCAACCCAAACAAGTAAATCACAATCCCATCCAATAAGATTAGATTAAGGCTAGTAAGGCACAGCCATGTCCAGTAAAGTCAGATCAAGGCAGGTATGGCAAGATTTGGTTTAGATGAGGCAGAAGCAGTCAGGGCCTTGGACAGAGCACTGTGTGTCTGGCTGGACCTTTCTTGCCCATGGAAGGGAAGATGCTGTTTCAGCAAAGTATGTGGGCCTTCTGAAGACTAGTTGATCCCAGAACTGCTACCTCCAAGAACTGCTCAGAAGCATGTGAAGTTGAGCTATCTGTGCTCAAAAAAGGCTGCTGCCTTGTTTTACATCCATTGGCTCTTATAGTGTGAGGTGATGAGAGTTGCCCTGGGAGTGAGTCTTCTGAATCTGAGGAGTCCCATAAAACAGTGGTAGCACTCCCAATGTGTGGGCCTAATCAGGGTCAGCAGACATCCTAATTTGTCCCATTAGGTCATTTTCCCTAAGCTACATCAACCTGCTCATGCATGATGTCATATATGATGTTAGGACATGGCTCCTTGCTGAAACTGGAGTGTGCAGGTGCTGCATATCAGCTGATTATCAGCACCTACAAACCCCCAAACCTTTGCCAGCATGGTTTTCAAACCACCCAGGCAAAGGACACAGGGTTTGCTGGTGGTGCCAATCAGCTGATCACTGGTGCCTGCAAACCCCTGAGCATTTGCCCAGGTGGTTTACTTTCATCTGATATCATGGTGATGTCAGCACTACCTACCTGCAAAAATGCCCTACGATGGTTAGATGAGATCAAGATCTGGCCTACTGCACCCCTGCACTAAACCAATACATCCTCGCCTGGAAGGACCTGGAGTGGAGAAACAGTGATCCTTTAATAGGCAAGTCCTTGGCATCAGTGTTCTCTTATATGATTAAATGTGGATCAAGACCAGGGACCATGACAGTGTGGGTCATGACTCAATAGCTGAACACCAATGAATTAATGTTTGGGTGGTTTTTGTTTTTCTTAATCAGAAATATACGTCTATACATCCCCAAATTTTCCATTTCTGCATCATATGATGTCAAAGACTTATTGCAGAGACTGGGTGTGACAGCTGTCTTTAATGCCTCTGCTGATCTTTCTGGAATTACCGGAGAACGCAATCTGATAGTTTCCAAAGTAAGTGCTTTCCCTCTTTGATCAAATGCTTTTGTAAACTGTCATAGTCTGCCATTAGGCTCTTGATTAATATAGTTGACAAATCACCTCCAAAAACTGCTCAGAAGCATATGAAGAACATTGCAAAGCACCCCTGTATTTGCTGCTATTTTTTGTTTTTCTGGGAAGCCATTACAACGTTGCAAAATGGGGGTCTTAGATTTATCATTCTTCAGGCTTCAACATACTGTTGCAGGGGTCTCACAGTTAAATGTGGATTGGGTGGTGCATCACATGTCGTGTGGCTATTTGTTTATTTATTTATCAGGCATTCAGTAACCAAGGCTGTCAGGACATTGGATAAAAAATAACCTTCAAACAATTAAAATTCCAACAAAATCAGTGAATATGGCACAAAAATGTACCTTAATTCATGGACATGGACACTAACAATGCTAGATTGGTGCTTGGAGGGGTGATGGGCTGGATGTATGCCAATAAATTGAACCTGAATCCCAAAAAGACAGAGGTGTTACATGTTCCAAGGTATTAAGTCCAGGACGTAGGATGATGTCCTGTTCTGGAGATTGTTGCACTCCCCTGAAAGGAGCAGGTCTGTAACTTGGGGATATTCCTGGATCCAACACTGTCACTGAAGGCTCAGGTGGCCTCAGTGGCTAGGAGTGCCCATTTCCGGCTTTTTGAATAGAGATGACTTGGCCATTGCATTCCATGCTCTTTTGCAATGCAATCTATGCGTGGCTGCCCTTGAAAACAATTAGGAATCTTCAGCTGGTCCAAAATGCTTCAGCCAGATTACTGGCTGGAGGTCCATTTAGAACTCATATAACCCCTGTTTTAAAACAGCTGCATTGGTTGCCAGTTCGTTCCCAGGCCCAATTTAAGGTGCTAAATGACTTAGGTCCCAAATATCTGTAAGACTGCCTCTATCCCTATAGACCCTCTCAGGTCTGCTTCTATGGTGTGGGAAACAGACCTCCTGATGACATGGTATCTGCAGGCGGCCCTTACCTGCAGAGCACGCTGCATAAGACTTTATAAACCAAAATCAACTTTGTATCCAGAAGGTCCCAGTTTCAATCACTAGCATCTCCAAGAAGGGCTAGAAGAGAATCCTGTCTGAAATCCTGGAGAGCGGCTGAGTCAGTGTAAACAATACTGAGCTAGATGGACCGAGGATCTGACTTGGTATAAAGCAGCTCCCTAGGTTTTTCTGGAATTTCTGTAACTCAGGGGTCTCCTGTGTGATGTCTAGGGGCACACATATGCCATAGTGGCTTCCCTGGCACCCACAGGACCCCCCTGCTGAAATTAGCCTTGAAGGAAGCATCCTGTTATAGACAATAGAACAAGTTGTGTATGCGCTTGGCTAAAGTGTGTGGTGCCCAGGGCAGTTTCAGTCTGTTTGCAAATGTGCCCACAGGCCCAATAAGTTTGGTGAAACCTTCTTTAACTGAAAGAGGAAATACTATATTGGGTGTTAAGGCAGTTGCAGGCCAGCCATCACAGAGCAAGTATTTATTTACTTATCTGTCACCTTTCACACATACATCTCAAGGTGATATACATGAAACAATAAAACCAGTTAACAACCAGCTAAAAACAGCACAATAAACAATAATAATTAACAGTAGCAAATGAATTTGAAAAACAATACAAAATAGACGCCCATGGCAAAGGCCCATTCATCCCACTGGGAAAGCTTGTCCAAACAAAAATGTCTTCAGTTGTTTCTGGAAAGTGCAAATAGTAGGCCCCTATCGCATCTGAAGAGGAATGATGTTCCAGAGAATAGGGCAGCCAGTTACTGTGCAGCAGGCTTCTGTTATCTTTGGAGCTTGCACGAGAAGCTCTCCCACATACCACAGTGTAGGAAGTTGATCTGTGAAAAATTGAAAGATATGGATCAATAGACAATAACATGTTGCTCTTTCCCTATAGGCTGTTCACAAGACTGTGCTGGATGTCAATGAGAGTGGCACTGAGGCAGCAGCGGTCACCACTATAGAGTTCATGTTCCGTTCAGCTCTGCCTCCACCTGCACTTACCATCATGTTCAACAGACCCTTCCTGATTATAATTTGGCATAAGACAATATCAAGCATTCTCTTCTTAGGAAAAATCATGAACCCTTCTGAAAACTGAATATCAGAAGAACAGAGGCTGAAAATTACAGCCTTTTTAGGAGATTAAAAATGGATTTCCCCCTTTGCATTTTCTTGGCTTAGTCCCACTGGTGCCATAACTAGCTGTATTAGGGATGAACAAGACAATGACTGCAAAACCATTTTTATAATAAAAATGATTTTTAAAACATTGTGATCCTGTAAATTAACTTTGCACCACCTTTTTTAAAATCTGCAATATGCTTGTCTTTGAAAAGAGCCCATTAATCCCTAGGTGACTTCCTAAATCCCATAAAACATAACTTCCTAAGTGACGGGTGGGCAGATGGTAGATCAGGATCTACTGGCAGATCTCTAGGTAATTTGCAGGAGAGTTTCTGCCTCCCAATTATTCAAACAATAGCAAAACAACTCTTCCCATGAAAATTGGGCTGCTGAAATTATTATTATTATTATTATTATTATTTGATTTATATCCCGCCCTTCCTCCCAGCAGGAGCCCAGAGCGGCCAACAAGAATGCTAAAAACACTTTAAAACATCATAAAAAGACCTTAAAATACATTACAACATTTTTTAAAAGCTATAAAAAATCTTTTTTAAAAAAAAAAAACAGGGTTAAAAACGTAATATTGAAGAAAACATATTAAAAGCAATTCTAACACAGACGCAGACTGGGATAGGTCTCAACTTATTTAAGGGGAGGGAATTCCACAGGGTAGGTGCAGCCACACTAAAGGTCCATTTCCTATATTGTGCAAAATGAACCTCCTGATAAGATGGTATCTGCAGGAGGCCCTCACCTGCAAAGCGCAGTGATCGACAGGGTATATAAAGGGTAAGACGGTCTTTCAGGTATCCTGGTCCTGAGCGGTATAGAGCTTTGTACACCAAAACTAGAACCTTGAACTTTAAATGGGCAGCCAGTGCAGTTCTTGCAGGTGGGGGGTGACATGTTGGCGATACCCTGCCCCAGTGAGTAGTCTCACCGCCACATTTTTCACCAGCTGCAACTTCCAGACCAACCTCAAGGGCAGCCCCATATAGAGCACATTACAGTAATCCAGCCTGGAGGTTACCAGTGCGTGGACAACAGTGGTCAGGCTATCCTGGTTCAGAAACGGCCGCAGCTGTCTTATCAGCCAAAGCTGGTAAAAGGCACTCCTAGCAACTGTGCAACTGGCTGTAGCTGGTGGCTCTTGAGGTCACCTGGACCTCTAGTGACAAAGACGGATCCAGGAGCACCCCAGACTATGGACCTGCTCTTTCAGAGGGAGTGAAACCCCATCTAAAGCAGGCAACTGACCAATTATCCGAACTCGGGAACCACCAACCCACAGAGTCTCCATCTTGCTAGGATTCAGACTCAGTTTATTGGCCCTCATTCAGAAATGAAGAAAGCTAACCAGAAGTGGGCTTTTATTTGAAAGGATTGTAAGGCCAGTTCAGTCCCAGTTCTGAAAATGAATTCATAGGCTGAATGTGCAGAGAGGCACCCTGATCCAACTGTATCTCTAGATATTGAGGCTCTGGACAAAAACAAAAACAATAGATCGGACAAGTCTTCCATACCCCTTATCCTCAAGAAAGATTCCCACATGGAGACACATGGCTGAGACTATGCCAAGAGGATCAGGCATGATTCTTAGGTGCATGCAGATGTGGGGTTTATTTCATTAGTTTTACTGGTTATAATGCTAGTGCTTCTGTGCTGATTTCTAATGTTCCCTTCACACTGCAGTACCTGTTGCAATGTGGAACGGTGGCTTTTTGATTGATATACCCCCATGCCACACTAAATGTCATTCATACCAGTGGGCCTGGTGTGGCACAACACTCATCAGACATCTTGCCACTCCCCTACCCTTTCCACATATGTGCACTTCTGTTCCCCTGGAAACAATTAACACAGAAAAAAGTGCAAAACACCTGCTAGATTCCACTAGATTTGTAAAAGTGGGTTTTACAGTGTGTGAAAGGACACATAAAATGCAAAAATCAAAAGGTAAGGAAATGCCAGGAAGGTGGAGTAAAGTGCCATCTGATTGCAGCCTTAGTGGCTCTCAGTTTTGTTCCGTGGGACAAAGTAAACAGGATGCAATCCAGACAAGTCAATCAGGAAGTAAATGTGTGATGAGAAAGGCAAAAGAAAAAAGAATGTTGCAAATGGAACAGCTGACTGAAGTTCTATAAAAGCGGCATTTGGTGCTAATATAGTGTTAGGTGTCTAAAATGAGACAACCTTCCCAAGCAGAGGTGGAGAACCTTTTTCGCCCAGAGGGTTCATTCCTGTCTGTGCTGGTCCTGTCGGTAATGAACAGGACCAAGAGCAAAAGTGAACGGATGGACAAAAGTAAATGTTACCTTTGCACAGTAGGGTGGTTTCTACACCCCTCTCTAAACTCCATTGAGATAAGCAGGAGGCGTGATCAGAGTTCAAGGGCACAATCCTGCCAGGCACAAATGCCCAAGGTGCCCAGTAGAGCCAGTGAGGGGTGTATCCCGGAGAGGAGGGGTGGCCTGTGGAGAGTTGAGAGAGTCAGATAGAGAGGCCTGAGGTTCCCCACCCCTGCTCTGAAACCTAAAGAGATGAGGAAACATAGTCAGACAGCCTCAGCCCCTCAAAGGCATCTTGTCATTTCTGTTGATGACATCATCTGGGACTATCGTAGAAATCAGCCAAAAGAGCACATCCATGTCAAGACAAAAAAAATATACTTGTTACAAAGGGGTTTTCAATACCACTGGGGTTATATTGGACTCCATTGAAGGATTTTTGTAAAAGTTAGGAGCTACCACTTGGGGGGGGCTGTGGGCACATTTGCAAACACGGGCACCAACCAGGCGCCACAGCCTGTTCTATAGGCTACAAAGGAATGCTTCTTTCAAGCCTAATTTTAGCAATACAAGGGGACCCTGTGGTTGCCAGGAAAGGCTTCTGTAGGCACCTACGCACCCACAGAAGACATGTTGGCAATCTCTGGTATAAGATGGAAATGTGGAAGAATGCCATATCAGATGGTAAAGGAGCAGAAAAGCACAAAGAATGTATGAGACTTGGTGCATTCCAGTTCTTTAGACTGACAAGCAAGCGTCATCTTGGGTGCCAGGCTTCATCTCCCTGCTGCCACTGAGGGGAGTTGATCTATAAGCATTCTCTGCCACTGGATGAAAGGATTGTCCACTTGACTAGAGCATCCTGTGATCTTCATTTCTTAGGGGGTCATGCTAATGTGCTCGAATAGCATGATTGGCTTCTCAAAACACTTAAAACTAGTTTGCATAGAGATGCAGGAGTGTTGCATGTAGGGACAGGAGAAAAATTCAATCAGTTTGCATTTAAATGCAAACTTACCTAATTAGCATTTTCCAAAACAATGCATGAACAACCATACCATCATCCTTCAAAATTCACACTTCTCTGAATTTTGCAATGCACTTCTCCAGCAAAGTAATGTGTTCAAACCAACACATACAATAAAAATGCATATATTCTTGAAAGTGGCATCAAAAACGCATTATATAGGCAAAATTACTTTGCAGTGTATATGTACATTAGGCAAAATTGCACACAAATGTGTATTTTAAGAGAAATTTCACAGTAAAATGCTGATGGATTTTCATGGAGAACTTTTTAAAAAGGAAAAAACAAAACCATGAAGTGATGTAGAAATATTGAGAACTGATCTTAAGACTAGAAACATGAGAAACAGAGAGAAACAAAAACTGACATATTCACCCATCCACAGGTGCATGGGATCAAGGAACGTATGTTACACAAACACAGTGTTGAGAGGAAACATCTAGTGCTCTCTTTCTTTCTCTGTCTCTCAAAAAAGGCACCCAAATCCTTCTGACCAGCTGTTGAGGTATATATTATATTGTCATATCTCTGATGTTGATATTTCCTTTCTGTTAAAATGGAAAAAAATTCCCAGACATTTAATTTATTGACTATATAATGCATACCTATTTAATGTATGTGTTTGGGATTCATTTAGTCATCCCAGGGATAGCATTCATTGACATGAATGGGCCTATTCTCATCTGGGAACTGTTCGTACAGTATGAGAAGAGCTGCAGGGGCGCAAAATGGCTTGCGACCATCAGGTGTAGAGACCATTCAAATGACCCCTTATCTTGGCTGCTGATACCATTATGCAAAGTCCAGAGACCAGTTACAAATCCATTGCAACACATTCTGCTCTGTGTCCTCTTTGATAATCCATATTTGCTCTGCTTAATGGTTAATGCTGAAAACAAGGCCTTATGTAAGTCTGGTACATAAATAACGAAGCAAGGAGTTGCATAGGACAGCAGAATGCCCTAAGATTCATTTGGAGATTCTGTAAGTATGATATACATGTTTCTTTTTCCATTTACGCTTTGATTGATTTCTCTGCATAGGAGCAGGAACAGTACAAGAGTTTTCATCCCTTTCCTCTCTTTCCCGACCTTCCTATCCCTTATCCCTCAGCCTGATTTGTAATGGAACTCAGGGCTGGAATGTGTGACAGTCAGAAGGGCAAAGCACACTCATTAACTCAAGCACACAATTAGAATCATAGAGTCATAGAGTTGGAAGGGGCCTATAAGGCCATCAAGTCCAACCCCCTGCTCAATGCAGGAATCCAAAAGCATTAACAAAACATAGGTCAGAAATGGTGGAATTAAAATTCCACTGAAGTCAATGGCAGATCTCCACCAACATGCTGGACACATATGGGTGAAAGAAGACCCAACATCTTGTTGTTCAAAGACTAGTAGACTTAGATCTACAGTACCTGAGAACTGCACCTAATAAATCTTATTACTCTGAAATAACTCTTTAAATTATGGAGTCATCCCAGCTCCATACTTTATGCATTAACCATTTCAAAGCACAGGAGAACATTTAGTCTGGTTTTCTTCAATGTGCTGCTTTTAGTACTGTTACATGGACAATTCAGTAAGACCCCAGTTAATGAACAGCTGTATTTGTGTGGAGCGGGAGCAATAGAATCCGTTGGCCATGTTCTTCTGAACTGTAACCTGCATACTGAGTGTAGGGGGTAGTTAATTATTCCTCTATTAGGGATCAAAGAGGATCTCCTTAAAATTTAGTGTGCTGTTTAAGGAATGCATCCTCCTATATCACTGAGAGGGTTGCCAAATTTCTGCTGATCTCAGTGCACATCGGGAGAATATTGTTGGCAGAGAGGGGGGTATATTATGTGCATTTGATTGTAACTGTTCTTATGTATCTTCAATTTGTATATTAAAATTTATTATACAGCCACAAGAGTGGCTGTATACTATAACCATCGTGGATTTTTCACATTCCACAATGTTAAATTGAAAAAAGCCCCCCATGCCATTCTGATGCTTCCCATAAGCTCATTTCAAAACAAAACCTTACAAATCTTATAGTCCTGAACTCAGAAACGCTTGCTTAACAACCCTCTCAATTCTCATAGCGATACACAAAACAGTCAGAGAGAATAGAGAATTCAAAGTCTAAAAAGAGAGAGAGAAACCCCAGAGCCTTTTTGGACTTTTTTCTGTCAGAGTTCTCATAATCTGTTGAAATTCATTAAAAATCAGCCATGTTCAGAGAGTACCTGCAGTCCTATTACTGACCTTGCCCCATACTCTCACCTTTACCTTCTGCAGTTTAAAAGTTAAAAAAAATCTCTGGCTGATTTTTAATTCATTTAAGAAATTTTGGCTGGAACCCAATGATAATGTCTGGCATGCTCAGAAAGAACCAACTGTCAGAGTTGTAAAAGCCAGACTCACAGCTGCTGAGCTTGTCTAATCAGGGGGCCATACCCACACCAGACATTGATTTCATGTGAGACAGTCATGGCTTCCCTCAGAGAATCCTGGGAAGTGTAGTTTGTGAAGGGTGCTGAGAGGAGACTCCTGTTCCACTGAGAGAGCTCCAGTGGCCAGTGTGGTTTAACAGTCAGTCATTCTGACTGAAGGTCTGTGAGGGGAACAGAGCATCTCCTAGCAACTCTCAGCACCCTCCACTAACTGACTTCCCAGAACTCTTTGAGAGAAGCCATGACTCTCCAAAGTGAAAGAAAGGCCTGGTGTGGATGTGGCCAGGGACAGCTTTGGTTTAAATTTGGGTGGGAGGCTACATGTGCCTGCTGTAGAATAAAAAGTTGAGCCAAACAGTGAAAAGCAATGATATTGTTAACAATGTTTTCCTTTTGGAAATGAAAGGGGCTTTCCCTCTGCCCAGTGCCCACCCACCCAATCTCCTCGCTTCCCCCTCCTCCTACCCTCCCTGGCTCTCCCCTGGGTCAGTGTTGGCCTACGACCTGGGAGACCAGGGTTCAAATCCCCAAAAAACCATGAAGCTCACTGGGTGGCCTTGGGCCCATTCACTGCCTCTCAGCCTCAGAGGAAGGCAATGGTAAAACCACCTCTATTTACGATTTACCATAAAAACCCTATTCACAGGGTTGCCATAAGTCAGGATTGACTTGAAGGCAGTCCATTTCCATTTTCAAACACAATTGTACAGAAAAATCCCATTGAACTCAAAAAGAATGCAAATGATCAAATCCACCCTCCCTTCTCCTCCCTCCTATCCCCTCTCTCTTGCCGCTTCCCTTCTCCTTCCTTTGCCCTGCATCCCCATTCTCATCCCCTTCCAATCCCCTCCTTCCCCTGCCCCCTCCTCCCCTCCCCTTCCTCCTCCTCATGGTCAGTTTTACCTATCTTAAGCATGATTTCATGGGAGTAAATACCACTGAACTCTATAAGCATGCAAATGATCAAACCTGCCCTCCCCTCCCCCTTCCTTTCCCCCCTCCAATCCACTCCCTTTGCCTCCCCCATGGTCAGTTTTTCCTATCCTAACCATGATTGCAAGGGAGTAAATCCCACTGAACTCAATATGAATGCAAATGATCAGAGCTGCCTTTCCCCTCCTTCCCCTCTCCTCTCCCTTCCTTGTCCCCTCCCCTCTTCCTTCTTCCTCCTCCCCTGCCCACTCCAGCCCTCCCTCCCTCCCCCCAGTCAGTTTTACCTATCCTAAGCATAATTGCACAGGAGTAAATCCCACTGAACTCAATAAACGTGAAAATGATCAAACTTGTCCTCCTCCCCTCCCCCTCCTACCTGCTCCCCTCCCCCTGCTCCCCTCTGTCCTCCCTCCCCTCCCTCCTCCTCCTCCCCTCCCAATCCCCTGTGGTCAGTTTCACCTATCCTAAGGATGATTTCAGGGGAGTAAATCCCACTGTACTCAATAAGCATGCAAATGATCAATCCATTCTCAGCAAGCTTGCACAGGATCCCATTTCTTACCTCCCGGATTAAAAAGCAGAGAAATTCACTAATAGACAAAAAACTTTGCAGTTTAAGAATGTACCTATAGCCCACAGATATTTCTATCAAACTATAAAAAGTAGGGAAATTGGGCAGCTATAGTGAATGCCCCAAGGGAGGAGGAGACCTGACCTCCTCTCTGAGATATTGGACTGCCCTAAAATTCACTATAGCTGCCAATTTCCCTGTTTTTAAAGATTGATAGAAATATATGTGGGCTATAGGTACATTCTTAAACCGCAAGGTTTTTTGCCTATTAGTGAATTGTTCTATGACCATAATAAACGAATTCATTCATTCATTGATATGTTCTAATGGATCTGAAATGCACCCTGGTTCCTATCAGTGCACAGAAAGGTAAAAAGAGACAACACTGGAGCTCCCTGAAGCAGAAGAGTTAAACCCTTCATCCAAATCTGCACATGGAAATCAAACAGGCTTCTTCATTTTTTACTTTGAGGAAGATGAATTGATAATGATGCAAATATATTTTAAAATGAAAACATTATCTAAATGCATTATGAACAGATGAGAACTGTGGTTCCCGAACTTTTTTCCCCACTTGAAAATTTCTGAGGGTCTTGGCAGACCATTTATTTATTTTTCTGCTGTTGTAGCAATTGTAATGCTCTGTGCTAGATGCTGTATGCTTTTTAGTTGCATTTTAATTGCTTCTTTTATTTCTTGTATATTGTGTTTTACAAATAATTGGGTGTTAGAACAAATTAAACCAGAACTATCACTAGAAGCTAAAATGATGAAACTAAGGTTATCATACTTTGGACACATCTTGAGAAGACCTGATTCACTAGAAAAGACAATAATGCTGGGAAAAACAGAAGGGAGTAGAAAAAGAGGAAGGCCAAACAAGAGATGGATTGATTCCATCAAGGAAGCCACAGACCTGAGCTTACAAGATCTGAACAGGGTGGTTTGTTACAGATGCTCTTGGAGGTCGCTGATTCATAGGGTCACCATAAGTTGTAGTCGACTTGGAGGCACATAACCACAACAACAAATATTGTGTTTTATTGTATTACAATTTGGATTTTATGGAACTCAGATTGTAATACAATAAAATGCAATATAAGAAATAAAGGAATCAATAAAATACAGTTTAAAATCAATATGAATATTTAATGCAGATGAGCCACAGTCCGCCTGAATGAAGCTCAAGGACTACTGGTGGTCCATGGACCACAGCTTGGGAACCCCTGCACTAGAATACAAGCTAGGCAGTTTGCAAACTTCAACAAACACACTTGATATTTAGAATATTATAAAATTATTCTAAATAATATTTGTATTTTTATCAAAATGTCATTGCTCTATACAATTTAGTATAACTAACTTTTAAAATATCTTGTTATGCTATTCGTAAAAGCCATGAATGATACATGTTGTGTGAATTAATAGATTACTAGCACCATCCACCATCTTAAAAGCCCCATTCATTTCCAATGGACTGCACCCTTTAACAAAACTCAGCCCTTTAAATGGAGTCGTGCAAGATAATTTGATTAAAAATTGTGCCTTTACTGTCCATAGGATTACTTTAACTTTTTGGCAGAAGAATTACCGATCCTAATGAAGTCCTTCATTTACCTCTCCTTATTACTGAGTGCTCTTCAAGTCCACTGTCATCATGACTCAGGAGATAGAATTATATTTGAAGATCCACCTCCGTCTTTGGAAGACAAGAGAATGAAGACCAGATACGCTTCTAAGATAGCGCCCGGTAATGCCGACTTCGCATTTAGATTCTACAAGCAAATTGCTTCTGATGCAGCTGCCAAAAATATTTTCTTCTCCCCGCTCAGCATCTGCACAGCTTTTGCAATGCTGACCCTGGCTGCCAAATTTGAAACCCAAAGTCAGATCTACAAAGGACTTGGTTTTAACTTGTCAGAGACTGAGGAGCACGAAATACACAAAGGATTCCACCAACTCCTCCACTTGCTGAATGATCCAAACAACAAGGCACAGGTGAACTTAGGGAATGCCTTATTTGTGGAAGAGTCATTGAAAATACTCCCTAAATTTCTGGAGGATATCAGAATGGTGTATCAAGGGGAAGGCTTTTCAGCTAACTTCCAGAATTCAGCAGCAGTTAAAAACCAGATAAATGATTATGTGCAGACTAAAACTCATGGGAAAATATCCCATGCAGTTGATGACCTTGATCCAAGGACTGTTATGGTTCTGTTGAACTATATTTACTTCAAAGGTACGTTGAAAGAAAAATAAGTTAATTGGGGGCTTGTAAAAACTTCAGGCATCTTCTTCTAATCTGTTTTTTCAGTGTATTGCAATTTTGTATGAATAGCAATATGAAGAATAGTAACAATAATAATAAAAACAAATCTTCAACCGTCTTCAAAATTAAAGGGATTTTCTAAATACAAAGTGAATGGCCAGGCAGGCAGGGGTAAGAAAATTACTAGCGACTGGTTTTGAGGCAGAATAGGGTAGAGTGAAAGCCATGATAATTATTTGTATTTATGTGTTGGATCTTTCAGCTGGTTCAAAATCACAGAGGGTCATGGGATAAGGGTTACTTCTAATGGGTAGTAAGTAGTGCTCTCCTCCTTAGTGCTTATCTCTGCTTTGCCCGCTACTGGTCTGTCCAGAGGGAGACAGCCTCTGGTCCACAGGCCAGATGCCACCCTCCACCCCTCTCTGTCTGCACCTCTGGACTTTCTCCAGATTATGACACCTGGGGCCATGCCCCCCACTGGCACTGCTCTGTATTCACTTTGACGATGATTTTCCTGGCTGGAGTATGTCCCTGAACTGTGGCCGGAATGTGCAGTAATACCTCAGTTAACAAAGTACATGCATTCCTGGACATTACTTCTTTAACAGAAACATTAAACTAGAGGTAGGAATAACATAGAAAGATTAAGGCTAGGTTCCTACAGCACAAAAAGAGAGCAGGTCAACATATTTCAACAAACTTGTTACTCAAGACTAACAATACGCATGTCTGAAATGAAACAACCAGGTCAGGTAAGCCTTGCATACAGACCACTTGAAGGCTTCTTCCACAATGCATCCAAGGATGCCTGCCTTGCCTTTTTTCTTTTATCGTGTAGTGTTTTGTTATAGCAATCTAAAGCTTCAAACACAGTTCTCCTCTCTGTACACTCAAGCAGATAAGACGCAGGCCACCGAAGTGACACTCAGAAGCTCAGTGAAGCTCAGAGTGGCCAACCGGATGTCCTGATGGGAAGCCCACAAGCAGGACCTGAGTGCGACAACACTCTCCCTTCTTGCAGTTTTAGCAACTGGTATTCAGAAGCATACTGCCTCCGACGGGGGAGGTAGAACATAGCCATCATGGTTATATTTTATTTTATTGATTATTTACTTATTTATTTATTGAATTTATATCCTGCCCTTCCTTCCAAAGGAGCCCAGGTTGGCAAACATAAATTGTTAAAATAATTTAACAAGAAAAAGAAGGGGAGGAACAGTAAAACAAAACCCTTCCAACACACAAATACAATTAAAAACATTCTAAAAACCAGATGAAACATTTCAAAAGTGATATTTAGGTTGCCAGGAAATATCTCCTTCAGCCATCAAATGCCTGAGTAAACAGGAATGTTTTCAAATTCCTCCTGAAAGTCAATAGTGATGGAGACAGACTTGCCTCACTGTAGCCTATAGCCATGGTTAGTAGCCATTGATCCTGCACTGAGCAGGGGGTTAGACTCAAAGGCCTTATAGGCCCCTTCCAACTCTACTGTTTCAAGATTCTATGATAAGAGGTACGCAGGTATTGTAGAGAAATTTGCCTATTTGGGAATTAACATTCACATTATTTTTTACCCTCCAAAGCCAACTGGAAAGATTCTTTCAGCAGTGACTTGACAAAGGAAGATGATTTTTTTGTTGATGCAAACACAACGGTGAAAGTCCCCCTGATGTACCGAAATGGCAATTACAACTACCTCCGTGATGACGATCTGTTTTGCTGCGTGGTGGAAGTTCCTTACAAAGGAGATGCCACTGCATTCTTTATTCTGCCTGATAGAGGAAAACTGGAACATGTGGAGACTGCTTTGGCCGTGAAAACTCTGGCAAAATGGAAAGCGTCCTTCAGATCTGAGTAAGACTTCTCTGCACTGGTTTTAAAATGTTGCTGCTGTGTTATTTTTAAAAAATATGCCCTCCCCCATGGAGAGGTATAGAAGGGGAGAGAAGATATTATGAGAAATTTCATGAGGAGGGAAGTGTGGGGATTTGTGTGCTTGCTATATTTCATATATATTTTACAGTACTATATGCTGCCCTGGGCTCCTACTGGGAGAAAGGGCAGGATATAAATCTAATAAATGATATAATTTCCCACAGGTTGGGGAATGTATGGCTCTCCAGATGTTGTTGGGCTCTTATCAGCCCCAACCAGCACAACCAATGGTCAGGGGTGATGGAAGTTGTAGTCCAACAATGTCTGGAGGGCCATGGATTCTCCACCCATTTTACAAAGTGGCTGACTGACCCCTATATTTAACTTTAACAAGAAGAAAAAGTTCTGCACTGATCTCCTGAATGGCTGCAAGATCCAGTGCCTCCTGGAATGCCCTAGTTCTCCTCTAGGAAGACCAGAGCTGCCTGTGAAAGTGCCTGCACAGTGCCTGAGAAAAGCAGATACCATTTCAGAGCTTGGAAAAGTTACTTTTTTGAACTACAACTCCCATCAGCCCAATCCAGTGGCCATGCTGGCTGGGGCTGATGGGAGCTGTAGTTCAAAAAAGTAACTTTTCCAAGCTCTGCGCATTGTTAAAGGGAGGGCGGGAAGCAGAGTGACCACTAATCCACCTCATACAATATGATGAGAGCCAGCAGATAATCTCCCACACTTCCTCCTCATGAAATCTCTCAGAATTTCTGTTACCCATGAGAAAGCAGTAGAAAAGGCACCCCACTTTCTCAGGGGTTGAAGAGGTTTTGGAAATGGGGTGGGGAGGGGGACTGGCACAGCGCTACTTTTATTCTAGATAATGCCTTGTAGTACAGGAGAAAGTTTGGGATGGATACATAGGAAGTCAGACAGCTGAGCCGTCTAGCTTAGCCTTGGCTGGCTGGCAGTGGCCCATCATTGGTCTTTCCCAGCCTCACATGAAGATGATTAAACCTGGGGCGTCTTGCATGCAAAGAAATTCAGAAGTGGTTTACCTGGTGGGGCAGAGCCATGAAGCTAGCTCAGGGTGGCTTGTGGCTTCATGTCTATGGGGCAGTGGATATGGGATTGTGTTTGTATCCCTGTTGTATAACTCTTTTGAGTAAGGTGTTTTTTCCTCTGAGATGCAGTAAGCCAGCTGTATATGCATCAACATCTGCACTGTTTCTAATTTTAACTGAATTTAAATGTATTGTTTTGGAACAAATTCAGTTTGAAGTGACTTGCGGAGGTGAAATATTATGGCGATGGCTCTCAGGTATCCGTTGCATGAGCAGTTTGGCCCTTCAGTTATTGAAGTTTGACATTCCTGAGTTGGCAGGGCTCCAAGAGAAATCCATTATACAGGGGGCCAGTCCTTGCTTCCCACCATTTCTCCTGTACTCATGGCACGCCTTGATGCTATGGAGCAGCCTTCCTCAACCTGGTGCCCTCCATATGTTCTGTACCATGCAGCACAAGGCTGACGGATGTTGTAATCTAAAACATCTGGGAGGCATCAGGTTAGGGAAGGCTGCTACAGAGGAAGATGAAAAACAGAGACATCAGATGGGAAAAGAAACCACACCAGTAATGATACACCAAGCAGCATGCATATCCAGTATTTCTCCCAGTTTAAATGTATGACCCCCAGATGCTGCAAATTATTATTATTGTTGTTATTATTTCCATTTATAGACCACTTACTAACTAAAGATCTCAAAGCAGTTTACAATAGAATACACAAAGTACAATAAAAACATATCAAATTAATTACAAAGCAAACTACATAAACAATATCCATATACATAAACATATACATAAACACAGCATAAAAGTCAGAATACACCAAGGGAAGCCCATAAGCCCTCCCCTCTCTATGAGAGTGTCAGAAAACTGAAATTATGTTGACCATGGAGGAGGGCGACAAGCAGGTAAAAGGTTATCGCTCCCCTGGTACTGCTTGCCACCATGTCTCTTTCCTCTCCTTCCTCCAGGGGGTGGGGGTAGGACTGCCTGCTGGCTGTGAGGCTCCAGGACTCAAGTCTCAGTGGGCCTGTGTGTCCATTGTTTTGAAGGCGAAGCATCTCTCCAGGTGGCAGGTTGTGATCAGAGTGCAGGACAGGCTTTAGCTGGGGGCTAAAAAGGGTGGCCGTCATGTTGATGTTGGACTACATGTGCCCCCCACAATAGGGAAAATCAGAGGTCCACTCTGCCTTGTCTGCATAGCTCCAGTGACTGGTCCCATGGCCAGGAGGACTTGCCTCCGAGGGGGTGCCCTCCGAATCTTCTTCACCGGCGTCTCTGTCTACACCAGCTAGTTGGGCAGCCAGCAGCAGCAAGAGGAGCAGGAGGAGGTGGCGATGGTGGTGGTGGTGGGAGAAGTCCAACCTCAGCCTCTCCCAGGCACGCATCCTCATCATGGCTCCATGCAGGGTCTCTCCAAGCCCATTGGAGCATTCAAGCATCATTTTGTGCTGTGTCTGGAGCAGCTCCTCCAGCCCCACATCCTGGTGACTTTGTTGCCCATGGCCTTCCTGCCCGGCCCGAGAGAGCCATGCTGTCCATAAACGTAAACACCACTAACAGCATCTTCCTCAAAGACATCAGAACTTCTCTTGCCCTGTGATGTTGGATCAATTCAGAGGCAGCGACGAATCATGGTTACAAGGATGAGTATGCACAAGCCTCAACCTTACGTGCAGGGATGACTCCAGAAAAACAGGTCACCATTGCCCAGTGCTCCTTCTATCACCAAAAGGCTGGGTTAGATGACCCCACTGGTGGAAGATGTCATTTGCACTGCTGATGTGACCTTAACAAAAGTATCTGTGCTCATCATTTAAAGTTTGGAGTTTTGCTGTTTATTTGTTCACCAGAGAAATACATCTGTACCTTCCAAAATTTTCTATTTCTGCATCCTATGATGTCAAAGACTTGCTGCAGAAACTGGGTGTGGTTGATGCCTTTAGTGACAATGCTGATCTGTCTGGAATTACTGGGGAACGTGACCTGAAGGTTTCCAAAGTAAGTATGCAAGTAGGGTAGGAGCTGAATATTGTTGTCTTGTACATTTCTTGAGACATGGTTAGGTTGTGAACGTTTTATGAATGTCATTGCCAGTGATCTATGCATTGGCAGTAAGCAATTATTATAATATTAATATTAGCCTTTCTTCTTGAATTGAAAAGGCTTTCTTCATTAATTTATTATTATTATTATTATTATTATTTGATTTATATCCCGCCCCTCCTCCCAGCAGGAGCCCAGGGCGGCAATTTATGCATGTGGGCATAAAGTGTCTATGAAGAGCAGGTGCATGTGCGCTGCTGCCCTGCCCTCAATGTCCTCATCCAGGCCCCCTCCATCCCTGACCTTCCTACATTGAGTGGAAAGGTCTGAAGGTAACTTTTAAGCACATTATCATTATGAGGCTTCTACACGGCTTCAGCCAAATCTGTTTACAAGCCCTCTTCAGACCTTCCCTCTCAACTTGAGTAGGCTGGAGGTGGTGGTGAAGTGGTTGCACCCTGCTTGATGCAAGGGCATTGGGGCTGGACCACCATGCACACACCTGCTTCTCCTGCACCCTTTACACCCACACACATACATTGGGATGTATGAAGAAGGCCAATGAGAAATTACTTTTTACATCCTCTACAAATGGAAGCCTGTGGTATGAAACCTGTGGCCTTTCAGATGTTGGTGGACTCCAGCTCCCATCATCCCTGACCATTGGCTATGCTAGCTGGGACTGATGGGAGTTGGAATCCAACAACATCAGGAGGGCCATAGCTTCCCCATCTCTTTTTTAAAACTAACCAAAGAAAGAGGCAAAGTAGCAAGTAGCAAAGTAAAAGGCAGAACTAGGTGGACGAAGTAGCTACAGGAAGACAGAGAGACAGAGAACATTTGGATGCTCTGGAAGGCAATCTCAGTGCCCACCAGGGAGCAAAATGAATAGCTTCATGTCTAGCTAGTCACATAGCATTCAACACAGGAGGAAAATAGGAAATTTCAATCAAATGCCCATACTGTGACATCATGAGTGATTATTCTGTGCATTTGCATATTTTAAACATAATGTGTAGTTCTACCCCAGGTGTAAGGAGATGCACATTGGGTCAAAAGTCTTAGCTTCATATACTGATGGGGTATGGATTAGCACTGATTGACCAAGAAAAGGATCTTTGGGTTGTGCTGGATAACTCAAGAAAACATTGACCCAGCGTGCAGCAGCTGTGAAAAAAGTGAATTCCAGGTTAGGGACTATAGGGAAGGGATCGTAAATAAAAATGCCAATATTGCAATATCTTTGTGCAAATCTATGGAGCCAACACATTTGGACTTTTATGTACAGTTCTAGCCACTGCATCCCAAACAGAATACTGTAGACAGGGATAAAGAAAATCAATTCAGTTGAAGCTGAATCTATCAGATTTTCACTTTCCAAAAGAATATGAGAACCAAAACTCAGTTTCATGGCATACAGAGGTAGTTTTCCAGTCATCTCAAGTGAAGGGCCGAGTTTAAAGGTAGACCTTCCTCCATCATATGCAGACAATTAAATGTCATTATTTCTCTGCAGGCTGTTCACAAGGCTGTCGTGGATGTTCATGAGAGTGGCACTGAGGCTGCTGCAGTCACAGTTGTAGAGATTGCACCAAGGTTTGGTTCTGCCAGTCCTGATACAATCATCAAATTCGACAGCCCCTTCTTGTTTACAATTGTTGAATCATTTACAGACATTCCCCTCTTCTTAGGAAAAATTGTGAACCCAACTGAAAAATGATCATTAGGTGATCAGACACGGATTTCCAGTTACAGCCCTTCATGACTGTATAGAATCATAATAAAATAATTCTAAAAAATTGCAATTGTAGACTTTGTTTTTCTACACAACGGTTTCTTACCTGCAGCACATCTCTGATCATGGCAAGAGATCTCTATTTCATTGGTAAGGGGTTAAATCCTCTAACAATGCCTGGTTCTAAAAAAGAAAAGCCCAGAGGGATTCTGCCCAATTCTCAGGGGTCCCTCATGATTTCTGCCAGACCAAGAAACAAGGGAGTCAATCAAGATTGGCCCAAGACATTTTGCTGCTGGAGGCAAGGGGCAAGATGGCACCTGCCCCCCTTTCATGCAGAGAAGCCGACTGGTCTGCTGTTGGACTTTACCTCACAACTGGCATCCACCACCACACCTGAGGGCAGCAGACTTGCTCAGGGGATGCAAGCCAGACCTTGTGGCACACACAGTCCTGTCCTCCAGCAGATGGGGAAGTCTGAGGAAGCTCACAAAGAGCACCTGGGGAGGCTGCTGCCATTGCCCCTCTCACTGCACCAGCATCCACCACTGGAGGCAGCTTCTCCACTCTGCCTAGTAGGTTCAGCCCTCAGTGCAATCAAGAAGAATGTTGAACTGGGAGAGCAAGAGAAAAATGGAGTAAGCATAGTGGCCCTGCAAAATATGAGGTTGGTGACTAGGGATGGGCTGAAGCAGTTTGCTTGAGTTGCTTGAGCCTCAACCCAGGAAACGTTTGCTAAAACAGGGGCCTGAAACAGGACGAGTCATTTTGCCCCTTTTGGGGAGGCGGTGGAACCTATTGTCATTGTCTTTACTTTTTAAACAGCTCTCTCCCTCCACAACAGCAAATTCATGGGGCAGGCAATGTAATTCCAGGAAAGCATGTGGGGAGGGGCAAGGGATAATGGTGGTTTCTAGTTGCTAGGCATGGAGGTAGCTTTTTAAAAAGTTAAGGCAAGGAGAAGTAAGAATGGAGCATTTCAGACTGCCAGCTGAACTGATCATTTCCAACAATGCAGCAGAACAATGCAAGAGTACAAGTTATATCTGAACCCATGCTTAACAAAATGCAAGTCAATCCCCTCTATTTAGAGTATAAGGGCTTATAATGGGGGGCCCATTCTAACCAAGGGCATGTGTAACCTAGTAATCAAGCACAAGGGCAGTGCCAAACTTGTACAGTTTGTAATTGTGTCATTGTAACCAGTGCCAGTCATAGGGTTAAAAGCATGCAGAGACCTAAACTCGATTAAGGGCATAGACACCATCCCATCCCATTTTTGGATAAATAATGATTACAAAATATTCACTCCTATTTTAACTCGGAGAATCAATTAAATTATTACACATTCAATTCATTCAGATCAATCTGACTTAATCCCACTCAGGCAAATAGCTGACCCTATCCGGGGGATTTTACTTGTGATTAGATATTATAAATGTAATTAATTTTCCTTTGCTTTTTCATCCCTTGTTATTTTTAAGTGTTCAATGGCATGAACTGGTTGGTCATTCTTAAAATACGTTTCTAGCCAAATGAATTTGTGTCCTGAATTAATGATTATAGACAAAATATACAGTGATTCCTATGTCACAAATAAAGTGAACAGACTTGATTTCCACCAAATTACACTTCAAAGGGGAACAAAGCAAGGCAATCATCTCTCTATTGTTCCCACTCACCATAGAACCTCTGGCACAGCAACGCAGATCCTATCTATTAAGGGTGTAACAAATGGAAAAGAAACCCACTTGCTAAGCTTGTATGTGGACAATATGGCTCTTCTGCTGGCAAACCCTCTGGAAGTAGCCCCGCGCATTATTTCAGAGTTAAGGCACTTTGAATCGGTTTCAGGCCTAAAGGTTAATTTTGGCAAATCAGAAGCATTGTGCTTCCATATATCCCCTAGGGATCAAAAAATATTTGGGGGTGTTCTGGGTATAAGTATCTGCCCCACACGATTATGTTGCCTTGGGGTGCAAATCCGCAAGAATCTGACAGCGACAATAACTGCAATAAAAATGAATGCCACCTCTAAGTTGAACATAAGAACATAAGAAGAGCCTGCTGGATCAGGCCAGTGGCCCATCTAGTCCAGCATCTCGTTCTCACAGTGGCCAACCAGGGGCCTGGGGGAAGCCCGCAAGCAGGACCCGAGTGCAAGAACACTCTCCCCTCCTGAGGCTTCCGGCAACTGGTTTTCAGAAGCATGCTGCCTCTGACTAGGGTGGCACAGCACAGCCATCATGGCTAGTAGCCATTGATAGCCCTGTCCTCCATGAATTTGTCTAATCTTCTTTTAAAGCCGTCCAAGCTGGTGGCCATTACTGCATCTTGTGGGAGCAAATTCCATAGTTTAACTATGCGCTGAGTAAAGAAGTACTTCCTTTTGTCTGTCCTGAATCTTCCAACATTCAGCTTCTTTGAATGTCCACGAGTTCTAGTATTATGAGAGAGGGAGAAGAACTTTTCTCTATCCACTTTCTCAATGCCATGCATAATTTTATACACTTCTATCATGTCTCCTCTGACCCGCCTTTTCTCTAAACTAAAAAGCCCCAAATGCTGCAACCTTTCCTCGTAAGGGAGTCGCTCCATCCCCTTGATCATTCTGGTTGCCCTCTTCTGAACCTTTTCCAACTCTAGAATATCCTTTTTGAGATGAGGCGACCAGAACTGTACACAGTATTCCAAATGCGGCCGCACCATAGATTTATACAACGGCATTATGATATCGGCTGTTTTATTTTCAATACCTTTCCTAATTATCGCTAGCATGGAATTTGCCTTTTTCACAGCTGCCGCACACTGGGTCGACATTTTCATCGTGCTGTCCACTACAACCCCGAGGTCTCTCTCCTGGTCGGTCACCGCCAGTTCAGACCCCATGAACGTATATGTGAAATTCAGATTTTTTGCTCCAATATGCATAATTTTACACTTGTTTATATTGAATTGCATTTGCCATTTTTCTGCCCATTCACTCAGTTTGGAGAGGTCTTTTTGGAGCTCTTCGCAATCCCTTTTTGTTTTAACAACCCTGAACAATTTAGTGTCATCAGCAAACTTGGCCACTTCACTGCTCACTCCTAATTCTAGGTCATTAATGAACAAGTTGAAAAGTACAGGTCCCAATACCGATCCTTGAGGGACTCCACTTTCTACAGCCCTCCATTGGGAGAACTGTCCGTTTATTCCTACTCTCTGCTTTCTGCTTCTTAACCAATTTCTTATCCACAAGAGGACCTCTCCTCTTATTCCATGACTGCTAAGCTTCCTCAGAAGCCTTTGGTGAGGTACCTTGTCAAACGCTTTTTGAAAGTCTATGTCCACTGGATCACCTCTATCTATATGCTTCTTGACACTCTCAAAGAATTCTAGTAGGTTACTGAGACAGGACTTTCCCTTGCAGAAGCCATGCTGGCTCTGCTTCAGCAAGGCTTGTTCTTCTATGTGCTTAGTTAATCTAGCTTTAATAATACTTTCTACCAGTTTTCCAGGGACAGAAGTTAAGCTAACTGGCCTGTAATTTCCGGGATCCCCTCTGGATCCCTTTTTGAAGATTGGCGTTACATTTGCCACTTTCCAGTCCTCAGGCACGGAGGAGGACCCAAGGGACAAGTTACATATTTTAGTGTGCAGATCAGCAATTTCACATTTGAGTTCTTTGAGAACTCTCGGGTGGATGCCATCCAGGCCCGGTGATTTGTCAGTTTTTATATTGTCCATTAAGCTTAGAACTTCCTCTCTCGTTACCACTATTTGTCTCAGTTCCTCAGAATCCCTTCCTGCAAATGTTAGTTCAGGTTCAGGGATCTGCCCTATATCTTCCACTGTGAAGACAGATGCAAAGAATTTATTTAGCTTCTCTGCAATCTCCTTATCGTTCTTTAGTACACCTTTGACTCCCTTATCATCCAAGGGTCCAATTGTCTCCCTAGATGGTCTCCTGCCTTGAATGTATTTACAGAATTTTTTGTTGTTGGTTTTTATGTTCTTAGCAATGTGCTCCTCAAATTCTTTTTTAGCATCCCTTATTGTCTTCTTGCATTTCTTTTGCCAGAGTTTGTGTTCTTTTTTATTTTCTTCATTTGGACAAGACTTCCATTTTTTGAAGGAAGACTTTTTGCCTCTAAGAGCTTCCTTGACTTTGCTCGTTAACCATGCTGGCATCTTCTTGGCCCTGGCGGTACCTTTTCTGATCTGCGGTATGCACTCCAGTTGAGCTTCTAATATAGTGTTTTTAAACAACTTCCAAGCATTTTCGAGTGATGTGACCCTCTGGACTTTGTTTTTCAGCTTTCTTTTTACCAATCCCCTCATTTTTGTGAAGTTTCCTCTTTTGAAGTCAAATGTGACCGTGTTGGATTTTCTTGGCAATTGGCCAGTTACATGTATGTTTAATTTAATAGCACTGTGGTCACTGCTCCCAATCGCTTCAACAACACTTACATCTTGCACCAGGTCCCGGTCCCCACTGAGGATTAAGTCCAGGGTTGCCGTCCCTCTGGTCGGTTCCATGACCAACTGGTCTAGGGAATAGTCATTTAGAATATCTAGAAACTTTGCTTCTTTGTCATGACTGGAACACATATGCAGCCAGTCTATGTCCGGGTAGTTGAAGTCACCCATTACTACCACATTTCCTAGTTTGGATGCTTCCTCAATTTCATATCTCATCTCAAGGTCTCCCTGAGCATTTTGATCAGGGGGACGATAGATCGTTCCCAGTATTAAGTCCCTCCTGGGGCATGGTATCACACCCACAACGATTCTGTGGAGGAGTCTGCCTCTTTTGGGGTTTCGAGCTTGCTGGATTCAATGCCTTCTTTCATGTATAGAGCGACTCCGCCACCAATACGTCCTTCCCTGTCCTTCCGATATAGTTTATATCCAGGGATAACCGTATCCCACTGGTTTTCTCCATTCCACCAGGTCTCCGTTATGCTCACTATATCAATGCTCTCCTCTAAGACCAAGCACTCCAGTTCTCCCATCTTGGTTCGGCGGCTCCTAACATTAGCGTACAGGCACTTGTAAGCAGTGTCTCTCTTCAAGTGTCTTTGGCACTTGTGGTTAGGCCTGTGGTAATTTTGCTCTTCTGAATTTATATCCTGTGCCCCTGCTCTCACAATGCCTACTTCTAGGCCTACCCCTTTTAAAATTTCAACATTTCTTTGGTTTTTATCCCAGGGGGAAGGTTTATTCCGAACCAGACCTTTCTCAGCTCCTGTTGGGTTTCCCCCCTCAGTCAGTTTAAAAGCTGCTCTGCCACCTTTTTAATTTTAAGTGCCAGCAGTCTGGTTCCATTCTGGTTCAAGTGGAGCCCGTCCCTTTTGTACAGGCCCGGCTTGTCCCAAAATGTTCCCCAGTGCCTAACAAATCCAAAACCTTCCACCCGACACCATCGTCTCATCCACGCATTGAGACTGCGAAGCTGGGCCTGTCTGGCTGGTCCTGCGCGTGGAACCGGTAGCATTTCAGAGAAAGCCACCTTGGAGGTCCTGGCTTTCAGCATCCTACCTAGCAACCTAAATTTTGCTTCCAGGACCTCACGACTGCATTTACCCATGTCGTTGGTGCCAAAGTGCACCACGACCACTGACTCCTTCCCAGCACTGTCTACCAAACTATCTAAACGACGGGCGATATCCGCAACCTTCGCACCAGGCAGGCAAAACACCTTGCGGTCTACATGCCCATCACACACCCCACTGTCTATGTTCCTAATGATCGAATCACCCACTACAAGGATCCCTCCAGCCCCTGGAGATATATCCTCGGCACGAGAGGATAGCTGCTCATCCCCCAAGGAATGGGTCCCTTCTAAGGGATCGTTTCCCTCTTCCTCAGCTGGATGCTCTCCTTCCCCGAGACCATCGTTCTCCATGATAGCAGGAGAGCTATCATCGTTGGAGTGGGACACAGCTATAACGTCCCTGAAGGCCTCCTCCACACACCTCTCTGCCTCTCTCAGCTTTTCCAGGTCCGCCACCTTGGCCTCAAGGAAATGAAGTCGTTCCCGGAGAGCCAGGAGCTCATTGCACCGAGAGCACACCCACGACTTCTGTCCAACAGGCAGATAGTCGTACATGCTGCAGGCGGTGCAAAACACTGGAAAGCCCCCACACCCCTGCTGGCTTCTTACCTGCATAGTTTTGTTTAAGGTTTATTAAGTCAGAAATTTGATCTTTCTTTTCCATGCATTACCAGTGCAGATCTTGGAGTGGCAGTTCAGGATATGGCAGATATAACCTTAGCCCAAACAACCCAGGATCAAAAGAACGTTGATTTACAGGCAATCAAGATTTGTGGGTTGGGGAGTTCTACAGATACTCTTCTATTATGAGGCTAATCAACTGTATCATTTAATTTTTCCTGTGTTGGACAGTACCAAAAAGAGGTGGGTGCAGATGGAAAACATCAATTACAAAGATATTCCTCTCAGTGCTATGTCATTTACAAATCTTACCAAGCACAACATTCAGCACGTAACAGAAAACCAATTTACAAGGACTCTTATAAGCCAAACTGATCAATATGCCATCATCATTGACTCTTTTCTGCTTCTACCCTGACTTTTATAACAAGTCAAGGCAAATGCCATGACAAGAGTGGAGGTTAAAGGGATTCTTCAGGTGAAAGGACTTTTTTTGTTAATTGTTGATTGATTACAGAGCACGATTTCCGTGTTGCATTGGGTGACACTCCTATTTCTTGGACTCAATGGCATCGATTGCATGATTTTCTCTCCTGGGAAAGAGTTAAGGAACAGGGTCTTAAGCATACTTCTGTTTGTGAAAGTATATTTCTGGCAACTAGAAACAGGGAAAGAAGCATAGTCTCTAAACTATTGATAACATTTGAGGATGAGGAACTATTAAGTCTTAAGAAAAAATGGGAGAGGGATTGGAACAAGGAGACTGATTGGAGGTGCCTCTTCAATAACCCTATAATTTATACGGCTTGCACGGCCTCTCCCGATTCAGATGTTACAGAGGAATAGAGCTGGGTATCGTCAGCATACTGCTGACACCTCACCCCAAATCCCCTGATGACCACTCCCAGGGGCTTCATGTAGATGTTAAAGAGCATGGGGGACAAGATGGTACCCTGCGGCACCCCACGGCACAACTGCCAGGGAGCCGAAAGACTATCACCCAATGCTATTCTCTGAAAACGACCCTGGAGGTAGGATCGGAACTACTGTAAAACAGTGCCTCCAATACCCATTTCACCAAGTCTTATAGAATATATGGTTTTTATTAACACATATTCGCAACCTGAGCTTAAGATGGAGGGGTTCACAGCATCAACAGTCCAATAGATCTTACTTTTCCATCAGGCTTGTAGGGAGGTACCCCAAAGCCATGGTGCAGAAAGCAGGCCTCTCTGTGTGTTTCCTAGTTCACAGCATCTTCTGACAAACTCTCACACAGACACACAAACCACTTCCTTGTTGGGACAAGCGAGTTCTGTGTCTTGAAAGAGTTCTTATGGCTCACACTTTTCTCCCTGCTGATCCTTACACACATTAATGAAGGCACTTGACAGACTTGGATGAATCCACTAACTTATGAATGGAAATAGTATGACCAGTAAAGCAGGTTTCTTCCTTTGCAGATCCCAAATCAGAGGCTGGCAAGGGGATTCATAGATATCATCCATCTCACACACACATCCAAATCCCATAACAATATAGAATATCATCAGCCCCAGGGATTGGGTTCGTGGGAGTTGTAGTGCAAAAAAGTAACTTTTCCAAGCTCTGGATTCACGTGGTGGTGATGAAATGCCTTGTGCTACCATTTTACTACAGTAAATTTGTTATTACTAGTTAATATACATTTGCCATTTATGAAGGAGTCGGAGTCGGAATCGGAGTCGGTACATTTCTACCGACTCTGACTCCACCCAAAATTGCTCCCGTCTCCAACTCCACGACTCCCACTCCACAGCCCTGCTCTTGATCCTAATTGTTCATAGACCAATGCACAGCATCCTCTTCCTGTACACCCCCCTTTTTTTGATGAACAGCCAGAGATTTTCAAATACAGGTTTTCCCTATTATAGGCAGTTAAAGATGGATTTTATCATTTGTAGCACATATACCTTATCATCAACTGAACACCAGTAGTGCCATAACCCAGAGTTCTATGGATGATTTGTTGTTGTTGTTGTTTGATTTATATCCTGGCCTTCCTCCCAGCCCAAAGCGGCAAACAAAAGCACTAAAAACATTAAAACATCATAAAAACAAACTTTAAAACACATTAAAACAAAACATTGTCAAAAACGTTAGTTAAAAAAGCTTTCAAAACATTTTCTAAGATTAAAAATATCTTTAAAAAGAAGGTTTAAGAACATATTAAAAAGCAATTCCAACACAGACGCAAACTGGGATAGGTCTCAACTTAAAAGGTCATATTTAAGGGGAGGGAATTCTACAGGGTAGGTCCATTGCCTATGTTGTGCAAAACAGACCTCCTGATTAGATGGTATCTGCAGGAGGCCCTCACCTGTAGAGCGCAGTGATCAATTGGGTATATAAAGGGTAAGACGATCTTTCAGGTATCTTGGTCCTGAGCTATATAGGGCTTTGTACACCAAAACTAGAACCTTGAACTTGGCCTGGTAGCAAATGGGCAGCCAGTGCAATTCTTTCAGCAGCGGGGTGACATGTTGGTGATACCCTGCCCCAGTGAGCAGTCTCGCCACCACATTTTGCACCACTTCCGGACCAACCTCAAGGGCAGCCCCACATAAATTGCATTACAGTAATCCAGCCTAGAGGTTACCAGTGCGTGGATAACAGTGGTCAGGCTATCCTGGTCCAGAAATGGCTGCAGCTGTCTTACCAGCCAAAGCTTGTAAAAGATGCTCCTAGCCACTGAGTTCACCTGAGCCTCTAGCAACAAAGATGGATCCAGGAGCACCCTCAGACTATAAACCTGCTCTTTCAGAGGGAGTACGACCCCATCCACAGCAGGCAACTGACCAATTATCTGAAATCAGGAACCACCAACCCACTGTGCCTCAGTCTTGCTAGGATTCAGACTCAATTTATTGGCCGTCATCCAGCCTACCACCGAGTCCAGGCAGCGGTCAAGGGCTTCCACAGCCTCTTCCGATTCAGATGTTATGGAGAAATAGAGCTGGGTATTGTCAGCGTACTGCTGACACCTCACCCCAAATCTCCTGATAACCACTCCCAAGGGCTTCATATAGATGTTAAACAGCATGAGGGACAAGATGATATCCTGCGGCACCCTACAGCACAAATGCCAGAGATAGTCACCCAATGCTATTCTCTGAGAACTACCTTGGAGATAGGATCAGAACCACTGTTAAACAGTGTCCCCAATACCTATCTCACCAAGTCAGCCCAGAAGGATACTGTTGCGCGTCACCCCAATCTCTGAGCAATGAGATTTCCAGGGGTCCCTGCACTTGCCCAGGGTTTGGTTTCCTTGGGAAGGAGGTCAGGGGAGACTGTGGTGTCTTTATGAAATACGGTTTATTTATTTACACACATTGCAACCTGAGCTTAGGATGGAGGGGTTCAAGGCATCAGCAGTCCAATAGATGTTGCATTTTCCATCAGGCTTACAGGAGGCACCCTAAAGTCATGATGTAGGGAGCCAGTCTCTCTGCCTGCCTCCAGCTCCCAGCCTTTCTCAGGCACACTCACTACACAAGCCTCTCCTAGGCCCCAGGAGGTGGGGGAGGCTCTCCTGAAGAGTTTCAATGACAAAAGGATCTCCCTGGCCCATTCACCAGTTGATGGGCACCTGATAGACCCATTAACCCACCTGGCCACTCTATTAGATTACCAAAATAAACTTATCTGACCAGCAGAGTGGGTTTCTCACCCCCAGGCACGTCTCCAAATCAGAGGCTGGAAGGGGAGTCAGAGAATTATCCATCTCAACTCCATACCCATAACACTACCTTTGTCAATGGTATCAAAAGCCGCTGAGAGGTCAAGTAAGAATAACAAGGTCGCACTCCCCCATACTTCTCCTGTGCGACTCAGTCCCATAACCAGGCCTGACCCAGACTGGAATGGGTCAGGATAATATGTTTCATCCAAGAATACTTGCAGTTGCTGCACCACAAACTCTCAATCACCTTCCCGATGAAGGCGGTATTTATGACCAGTCGGCAATTGTCGCAGACCAATGGGCCCAGGGTGGGCTTTTTCAGGAGTGATCGGATCACCACCTCTTTCAAGGCGGCTGGGACCACTCCCTCCCACAATGATGCATTGACCACACCCTGGATCCACTCGGTCAACCCCCCTCGGCAAGCTTTAATAAGCCAAGAAGGGCAAGGGTTGAGAGGACACGTTGCTGGCCACATCATCGCAAGCACCTGGTCTACGTCATCAGACTACATCAACTGAAACCGGTCCCAAGAAGTTGCAGCAGACGTTCCACTGGACACCTCATTGGGGACTACAGTTGATGTAGAGGGGTCATCAAGACTGCTACAGAGGTGAGCAACTTTACCCTCAAAGTGCCTTGCAAACAATTCACAGTGGGCCTCTGAAGGGTCTAAAACTCCATTTCCTGGAGATAATGTCAACAGACCCCTGACAATACAGAAAAGCTCCACTGGACGTCTACTTGAGGATGCGATGGAGGCAGAGAAGTGAGCCTTCTTTGCAGCCCTCACCGCCACACAGTAGGCACGGTTATGATGTTTTATTCGTGCCTGATCAGCCTCACAGCACGTCTTTCGCCACTTGCACTCTAGCCGTTGTCCAACCTGTTTTGTTGCCCTTAGCTCACTGGTGTACGAAGTGGCAAAGCGGGCTCCACAGTGCCGGAGAGGGCACTCAGGGGCAACAGTATCAAGAGCCCAACACGTCTCGCTGTTCCACAGCGTGACAAGGGCTTCAACGGGTCACCTGCTCTATCTACTGTGAACTCCCCCAGGGCATTCAGGAATCCTGTGGATTCCATTAGGCTCCGGGGGCGGACCATCTTAATGTGTCCATCACCCCTGCAGGGAAGGATTGGAGCCATATGTCTAAACTTCACCAGGAAGTGATCTGACCATGACAATGGGGTGACATCCACTCCCTCCCATCCCCAGACCACCCCTTCCTCCATCTGGAGAAAAATCCAAGTCAAGAGTGTGCCCTGCCCTGTGTGCTGCGCACTGACAACTTGAGACAGCCCTATGGTCATCATGGAGACCATGAAGTCCCGAGCTGGAACACTAGAGGCAGCCTCAGCATGGACATCGAAATCACCCAGCACTATCGTTCTGGGCTCCTCCAACACCACAGCCGAGACGCCCTCTGCCAGCTCGGTAAGAGAAGCTGCAAGGCAGCAGGGTGGATGGTACACTAGAAGCAACTTTAGTTTACTGTCTCCTCGGCCTGACACCAGGCAGAGGCCCTCACAGCCAGCTCCAAGACAGAGTGATTTCCTGGTGACAGAGATGGAAGTTCTGTAGACCATAGCAACTCCTCCCACCCCTGTCCCTGCAGCCTGTTGCACCAAGTATCCAGGTGGGCAAAGCTGGGTCAGATCAACTCCTCCAAGCTCACCCACCCAGGTCTCGGTAACGCACACCAAATTGGCACCTTCATCCACAATCAAATCATGGATGAGTGTGGTCTTATTGCGTACCGATCTGGCGTTAAACAACAACACACACAGGCCAGTGGGCACAGCAGATGAGCAATGAGGAACCCACCCATGAGAGGAGTGGCAGCAAGGAACAAAGCGCAGATAGCCTTGCCCTCATCTTCTATGGTAATTCACCACATCCCCATGGCTATATTTCCCTCTACCCGTGATCACTGAAATTGGGGTGGCACCACCCATGTTCCACTGTACTAAGGGTCCTCCTCAACACCTGATGTGGACCCAACATGAGCCCACCAACAAAACCAAGGATGAGGGATTTAGACCAAGGATGGGGAATCTGGGGCCCTCCAAATATTATTGGGCTCCAGTTCCCATCAGCCCCAGCCCAGTATAACCAATGTTTGTGTTTCTGTACGTTGCCCTGAGGTTTTGCGAGAAGGTGGTATATAAATGCTGTGCCTCCATAGCTGGACAGCAACAGAAAGTGGCTAGCAAGTAAAACCAGGGGAATATGAGGAAGGAAACCAAAATGCTAGAAAAATAAGGGTTTATTTGGATTTATTTGGACTTGGATTACAAATAAACTCTTATTTTTCTAGCATTTTGAATTCCTCCCTCATATTCTGTTACCATCTGCTGACATGTAGTGAGAAATGTAGTTTTGATCCCCATAGATGCAGGGGAATATAGGGTTAAAGAGTCATGAGTGAGCTGAAACAAGGCTCAGGTTGCAGCAATCACACAGCTGCAGGAATTTGTCTCTAATTGTTAGAGGGCCATAAAACTGAGTTAGAGATTCCAGCAAGTGTGGGGGGTTTAAGGAGAAAGGCCTATGTGGAGTTTGTTGCTGAAGGTGTTTGTGCTGTGTAAGTGTCTGTCTGTCTGTCTGTCTGTCTGTCTGTCTGTCTGTCTGTCTGTCTGTCTGTCTGTCTGTAGAGCTTATTTGTGTGATACAAATAAAGTTCTTCTTTACAATGCTCCTGTGTATGTCTGCCTATTACGTTCTACCTGGTTCTGAAAGTCCACTGCTAACATAGGGTTATGGGCCCAGATTACAGCTGGACCCAACAGAACCAGTAAGCAGACAAACTGGAAAAAGGAGCATACACAGGCAAGGAAGCAAGCACCACTGAGCTCCTGGAAAGAGAGGCCAGGATGGTGATGTCTTATGCATCTGGACTGCCTCTAGAGCATCTCAGTGAAACTAACTATGTGAGTTGGTGCATTAAAATGCAAATGCTGCTCATACGAGAAGATGTATGGCATGTCGTTGAGGCAGATGCTCCAGATGACCCCATGGAGGAATGGCAATGCCAGGACCAGAGGGCAAAAGCCACAATAATCCTGGGAATGCAAGACTCTCAATTGCTGTATGTGAGAGACAAAGAGACAGCAAAAGATGTATGGGAGGCACTTCGGAACGTGCATGTACATACTACGGCTGGCAGCACAGTGTTACTCGCAAGAAGGCTGTTTCAAACCTGCTTAAAGGAAGGCATGAGCATGCATGACCATATTCAGACTGTACGTAGCCTGTTTGCACAGTTGCAGGACAGAGATGTGTATTATTCTGACCAGCAACATGTTACAAAAGGAGTCAAGCCTGAATGGAGGCCAGACTGATAGGAACTCTATATTCCCCAAGGTGCCAATAAGGAATAGAGACGAGACCAGAGTACCGCAAATGTTTGCCTTTATTGAGCCTTTGCAAAGGGAGGGCCACCCTTAAGTGACTCTCCAGAATTGCTGACATCCATCATATTTATAGGCTATAGGTACGTCACATACATATCATTAGAAATGCATAGCTAATCAGAAATACATCATTATTTGATTTCTCAGCATCTGTCTATTCTGGTCCACTTCTGTGTTCCCCCTCCAAACTTCCTTTATCCTTGACCTTTGGTCCAGTAAGCTGGGAACAACATTTTTAATTGCAAATGAAGCTGATAAGCGGAAAAACTCCCGTACTTTCTCATAAGGGAGGCAAGCATATGTTTCATTTAACATTATTTGATTTTATTCCACTATAACATTTTTAATTTTAACTCATTACAACATTTGCCCCTCAGATACTTTCTTAATTCCTAAAATAAGAAAGTATCTTCTTAATTATCAATAGTAGCATAAACGTTTTCTTCTCCAGTGATAACTGACTGGGGAGCGTAAACAGTGTGGTTCCATACCTCCTCATGGGATGGTGCCATTTCAGTATAATCCCCTTGCATTTCATGTAAGGCTAGTTGCTGATACATCATTAGTTGGGCCTTTCTTTTCAAGACCCGAATAAGCATGCCAGATACACAGGATATAATACATGGTAAACACATAAGAATAAGAAATATAATGCAGCCAATAACAAAGAGATGCTTCAGCCAGGCCCAGTTTGGCAGCCAGCTGGTAAGCCAATCCCAGCTTAGGCCCTTCCATTGCTGGTCACCCACATACGCCGTGATTTCTGCATGGTCTACTAATTGATTAATTACCTGTGACTCATCTCCGATTTCAACACAGCACTCACTGCTCGTGTTTAAGGTGGCGCAGAGCCCACCTGAACTGGCAAGGAGCAGGTCGAGGCCTTGCTGGTGGATTATTAGCCTTTTACGTATTTGCTCAGTTTCTTGCGTTAAGGTGCGTATTGCTTCACCAGTGGCATTAGTAACCACTTCAACTACAGCTTGTAACCTTAACAGGCCATTTGTCATGGACCTAGCTCCAACAATTCCAATAGAGCTCCATGTTAATGGTTTGTACCCATCAATCAAGTCTTGGGGGGTCCAGACTTCACTTCCCCAATTATGATTTCCAGCATGTAAAGCATGCCTTTTGTCTCGGGTATTGGTGTATAAAGGCCTGAAAATGTGCTGCCCCTTGGGTTTAACGTTGATATTAGGTATCAAGTACGCCACGTAACAGCTTCCTCTCCAGTCGGGGGGCAAGCATGTATACGCAGTGGTTCCGCAAACAAACCAATGGTGTTTAAGTGCACATTTACCCAAGGGCCATATCTGTGAATGATGGGCTTGTATAGTCCCATTCAAATGAGATTGGAAACCATGTTGTGGGACAAAATACCAGCTCATGAATAATGGCTCAGTATATATGGGGCCACTAGCATTGCATCTAGTTACTCCTGGGGCTGCAGGGGCACAGGTTTCTATCCCCTTTCCCGTCCGAGCTCTGGCATACCAAGAGTCAGAGGCTATATACACCTCAGACCAAGCTTGGGGTTGATCCCCTTTGTACCACCTAAGCATAGTGGTCTGGTCTGGTATGTTGGTAGTCCAGCCATTTGCACGACATAAGGTTAACCCATACCACTGCCAATAATCATTAAGCCCTTTATGGCCACAATGACAAGGGGGGTTTCTCTGAAACGTGTACCTCATGCTTTGTGGTGTGCAATTGCATCTGGTCTTATTGATGTGGGTACTATTATAGTGCAAATTAAGGCAAGGGATTCCCCCAGGCCACTTTTGCCATGGGCCTCTCTTATGTGTGTAAAAACAAGAAGAATATCCCAACAGGGGCCCTGTGCCATCGTGATTTTCCCAACACCATAAGCCTTTCCTTCTCTTGACCTGCACTTGGTCCCCTCGTGGCCAAGTCTGGTTGTGTGCTGGGCGATCCACAGCCAACTCCAGTATGTTAAGCGGAAGAGGATATAGTGGGATTTGGCCGTGTTGCACCTGCAAGGGGGAGCACACCCAACAGCTAGTGAGTTTGAACTGGCTAACCACCTCCTGCACCAGCTTTAGGAAGGTGTTAGTTTGCGTTAAGGACCCATTCCCGGTCAAGGGACGCGCCCATGCCGGAAGTAAAATGCAAGATAAAGCAACATAATAAAAAGCATACATGCTATAATAACGGCAATGCATATGTAGTATGGATTAACTATATTCTGAGCAGCAGGATCAATAACTAAGTTTGGGGCGTTCTACGGAGACGTAACTTCAGGCCCAGACCCGGTACTGTCTGCGAAAGCCACTTTTCTTCAGGGATCTTCTTCCGCCCCTCACCTGTTGGGGAATCCTTGGCTATTCCCGTCTCTGGCTCCTGCACCTCGATAGGTGCGGCTGCTTTCTTGACCCTGGTATGGTGGATCCACTTGGCCTTGCCGTCAATCTTTAGAGCTGCATCCGTGGTCAACAGCACCTGGACCGGTTGGCTACACTCGGGCTGGAGCGTTTCCTTCTTCCACGTCCTGATCCGGACCCAATCTCCTGGTCTGAAGGGATGGATGGCGGCGTCTAGTGGCAATCTCTGGAACTCTTGGGAGTATCTATAGAGTTTAGAAAGAACAGACTGCAGGGCAATAACATATTCTTTGACCACAGCATCTCCCACTATCTGGTTTATTTCAAGAGGCCGAGTCTTGAGAGCTGCCAGCACTGGCGGTCTCCCAAATAAAACTTCAAATGGGGTTAACTTGGTCTGTCCCCTGGGAGTGCAACGAAAAATTGTCAATGCCATCGGCAGGGCATTTACCCAATTTTGTCCAGTCTCTTGGCAAAGCTTGGTTAGCGTGGCTTTCGAAGATCTGTTAGCCCTCTCTACTTGCCCAGCTGATTGTGGCCTCCATGCCGTATGAAGGCGCCATTGGAATCCGAGGGGCCTTTGGAGTTGCTGAACCACTTCCGAAACAAAGTGCGTCCCTCTGTCAGAGTCTATTGTCTCAGGTAGGGAATATCGGGGGAAAATTTCTTTCATCAGTATTTTAGCCACTACTGCTGCAGTAGCTCGCCTTGTAGGGTAGGCCTCTATCCATCCGGACAGCTGATCTACTATTACAAGGAGGTACTTGTATCCGTTCTTCCTAGGAAGTTCTGAAAAGTCAATCTGAAGTCTCTGAAATGGGTAATAGGCCCAAGGGCGGCCTCCCATTGGCGCGGGTGCAGTTGGCCCCTTTTGATTAGTGGCAGCACATATAGTACACTGCGCTGCTGCCCGTGCCGTTTCAACATAAAGTCCTGGTGCCATTATTTGTCTGACTAACAAATCTCCTAGGGCACTTCCCCCTAGATGCGTGTTTTGATGTGCTGCCAACACAACTTGTCTTAGGAGGGGCCGTGGTACTATAATTTGCCCTGTCAGCAATTTCCACCACCCTTCCGGTGTCAGAGATGCTCCTTTGGCTGCAGCATCCTCTGCTTCAGCAGGTGAATAATAAGGTTTTAAAACTTCTAAAGGGGTGAGCTGGAGAGCAACTGTGGGGCTTCTTTCAGAGAGAGCTGCTTCCTTTGCCGCTTGATCAGCCAAATTATTCCCCTCCCTTAGTTTCTTTTCCTTTTCTCTGCCGTGTGCCAGAATGTGTATTACAGCTACCTTTTGAGGGAGAGTGACAGCTTTTAAAAGTCTCTTTATAATGTCCAAGTGTTCGATAGTTTTTCCCACGCTATTTATGAAACCCCTCTCTTTCCATATCATTGCAAAGGCGTGAATCACATTGAAACCATATTTGCTGTCTGTGTAAATATTGACCCTCTTCCCTTCAAACAGCGAAAGGGCTTTCTCGAGTGCAGTCAATTCAGCTTGCTGGGCGGAATAATTGTCCGGCAATCTTCCACTGGATAGTGTTTGGTTTCCCTCTATTATAGCAAACCCGGTTCTCCTGCGGCCTTCCACTACTCTGCTACTGCCGTCAATAAAAACTTCATGGGCATCGGGAAGTGGCAAGTCAGAGAGGTCATTTCGGGGTTTTGTGGCAATCTCAAGGGCATGCTCACAATTGTGCAACAATTGTCCTGGTTGGGGCATCAGGGTTGCAGGGTTTAGCGTATTGCAGGTGCTAAGAGTGATTCCCTGTCTTCCAAGAAGCTGCTGCTCAAACATGGTTAAACGGCTAGGGCTTAAAACTTTGGCTGCATCGGCTCCCATTATTTTCCTTAAATCGTGCGGTCCCAGAACTTCAACTGGGCTTCCGACCATAATTTTGTCAGCTTTTTTGAGTAAGATGGAAGCAGCTGCCAAGATTCTTAAGCAAGCAGGCCATCCTTGAGCTACAGGGTCTAATTTCGAGGAATAGTATCCTACAGGTCTCTGTTTGGGCCCCCACTTCTGTGTTAACACTCCAGCCGCTACTCCTTTGTTTTCTGAGATATAAAGGCAGTATGGCTTGTTGCCATCTGGCAATGCAAGCACAGGCGCTTGAGTTAACAAGGTTTTAAGCACTTGGAAGGCATGCTGTTGTTCTTTGGTCCAACGCCAAGTCTCTTTTATCTGTTCAGCTTCCAATGCTTTATAAAGAGGCTGCACTATTCTGGCGTATTCAGGAATCCATGGCCTGCAGAACCCAAATAGTCCTAATATTGTACGTAATTCTTTTACGTTTCTGGGGGGGTCCAAGCTACAGATGGCTTCCTTTCGTTCAGGGGACAGCGTTCTGCCATGGTGGGATATCTTATACCCTAGGTATTTAACCTCACTTTGGCACCACTGTATTTTCTGGTGACTGGCGCGATATCCTTTTTCGGCCAAGTGGTTAAGCAACAAAACGGAATCCTGCTCACAGGAAGGTTTATTTTGGCTACATATCAAAAGGTCATCAACGTAAACCAAAAGGACGGTCTCCTTTGGTCGCTGGTGCCATTCCTCTAGGTCCTTTCTCAAGGCCTTAGTGAATTCCGAAGGACTGCCCACATATCCTTGGGGCAAGACTTGCCAGGTCATTTGGGAAGCCTGCCCAGTTCGGGGGTTTTCCCAAGTAAAGGCAAACAAATCTTGACTCTCAGGGTGTATAGGAATGCTGAAAAAGGCATCTTTTAGGTCTATCACAGTGAATACTGTTGCCTCAGTTGGAACTCCAGAGAGAAGTGTATGTGGGTTAGGAACTACAGGGACATCCTCTTGCACTTGCTTGTTAATAACGCGCAAGTCTTGCAAAAACCTGTATTTGCCTGGCTGGCCTGGCTTCTTGATTCCAAATATTGGAGTATTATGGGGGGATGTGGCTGGGCGTATCCATTCGTCCTTAAGGAACTGCTGGATGAGCACAGTGAGGCCTTCCCACACATCTTTTCTTAATGGAAATTGTTTAACAGGGGTGGGCTTTGCTCCTGGTTTTAGGCGGACTCTTACAGGCTCAGCAAATTTAGCTCTGGCTGGGTTCCCTTCCGCAGCCCACACTATAGAGTTTATGTTCTCATTCCTTCTTAGGTCCTCATCGTTAGCATGAATAGGGCGTTCATCTCTCTGGTACAACACTGCCATCTGGTATGCAGCTTCCATTTCCTTAGGAATGGTGACAATAAGGCAATGTTCCTTAAACGAAATGGTGGCTTGTAGCTTTGCCAGGACATCCCTACCTAAAATGGGTAGAGGGCATTGCTCTGAAACAAGGAAGCGATGCTTAAAGGTTTGTCTCCCTACTTGTATTCCTATTGCTTTTGTTAGGGGTAATTTTTGTTTATTCCCCGTTACACCTAAAATAGTTCTGTAATTGGGGCTCAAGTGGTGGGGTGCCGCCCCTGGAAGCATAGAATAGGTAGCTCCGGTATCAACAAGGGCTCTTACTTCTTGGTTGGCCACCATGATAGGAATAAGTGGCTCCCCCGGATCGCTACCTCGTACGCCCGACCACCTTCATTCAGAGTCATCCTCAGCAAAGGCCGGAAGCAGGGGGGCTATGGGTTTCTGTCTTTCTTCACCTTTGCAATCCTTGGCCCAGTGTCCTTTCTTGAGGCACTTGGCACACTGATCCTTGTCCAACCTTCTCCTGGGGCGCTGTCCTCTACCTTCTTCTCCTCTTCCTCCCCTCTTAGTCCCGTCTCCTTGCAAGGCAGCGGCCATTACCGCACACTGTCTCTTAAACATGCGCTGCTCCTCTCTCTTCTCTCTCTCATCTCTATTCACAAACACTTTGTAAGCAATGTCCATCAATTGACTCATGTTCATTCCCATGGCCCCCTCAACCTTTTGCAGTTTCTTCCTAATATCTTGGGCGCTTTGCCCTATGAAGAGCGTAACTAAAAGTCTCTGGTTGTCAGCCGCAGCTGGATCAAGGGGGGTGTATTTCCGCATGGTGTCCTGCAGCCGCACAAGAAAGGAAGAAGGGTCTTCCTCTCTGCCTTGTCTAACCTCATACAATTTGGCCATATTGGTGGGTTTAGGAATGGCGTTCCGCAGCCCATGAAGAATGAGGCGGCGATAATTTTCAAGTTCAGTACTGCCACCAGGTGAAGCATCCCAGCCCAAGTCTCTCTCTGGCATTATGACAGCCATGGGTGGCGCGCCTGCTCCTGCTGCTGCTCTCTCTGTCTCAGCAAGCCTGCGGGCCTGTCCCATAACTAAACTCTTTTCCTCAGAAGTTAGTAAAATGTTCATTAAGGTTTGGATATCTGCCCAGCTGGGATGGTGGCTAACAAATATGGATTGCCACAGATCATATGCTTTCCCAGGGTCTTCTCTCAAGGGGGGTGTTTGGTTTTTCCAATTGAACAAGTCAGAGGTTGTGAAAGGGACATAGACATAAGCTATACCTCCTTGCCCATCAATGACTTCGCGCATAGGGGCTTGAAGATAGCTATTGCCACTCCGATGTTCTCTGTGATCCTCTCTCTGGCTAGTAACGTCTTGTGCCACCTTTTCTAAAATCTGGATTCTCTTCTGCCTATGGGCCTTTTCCTCAGGGGTGTTAGCCGGACTGCTGCGGATTTCATGGGCATATTTATGGAGAACGGTTGGGCTTTGTCCTGTTAGGCACAGGGAGCATTCTGGATTTGTATTGAAGGGGAGCATGTCCAGGGCGGCTGGGCTTGAAATGCTTGCTTCCTGTGAGAGTAGCAAGGTTCTGCAAGTCTCTGATGGTTGTGGAGGATCTGGTAGGTTTATGTGTTATTATCATCTTTAGATGCCTCTTATGACGTGGCAATCTCAGTGCTTGAGGCTTTATCTGATGAAGAACTGAACATGCTGTATGTTACTGAGAAGTTACTTCAGGAGGCGGAGAGATGACGTGAAAGCAGCGCAACTCAAGCTGCCGCTGGTCCAAGTAAAAGGAAAGATGTCGTTAAAGACTACACGAGTGTAAAGAAATACTTCAGATGTGGTTCCACGAAACATCTGCGTAAAGACTGTGATATGGCAAGAAAACCAGAGAAAGGAAAAGACTTTTTGTCTGTACGAGTAGTGAAAAGTGACACGAGTAAAGAAATCACAGAGAACTCCCCTGTTCGGGTGGTCGACTCTGGATCTACTCATTTCCTTGCAAATAAAAAGGAACAATTTAAAGTGCTCTCTTCTACACGTGAGCAAGTCATTTTGGCTGATGGATCGAAACATGAGGTAATGGGGAGGGGCACTGTTTATGTAAAATGTTTAAAAATGACTCTGTCAAATGTGATATATGTTCCACAAATGGACAAGAATATGTCTGTGTCTAAACTCAACAGTATGAACTATGATGTAACATTTTCAAAAGGGACTTACACTATAAGAAAAAGGGGAGAAGTGCAAGCAAAAGGACATTTACAAAATGCTCTGTATGTTATAGACCAAAATCCAATAGCTGCTGTTAATGCTGTGTTAAATAAACCCACCCACGATGGGTGTATTCACGATTACCACAGGAAGCTGGGGCATGCTAGTTTCTCAACACTACAGTTAATGCCAAAACACAGTGCTGATATTAAGTTTAAATGTTGCAAAGAATTTGTGGAATGTTCTGTGTGTAAAGAGACAAAGGCAGAAGCTGCACCGGTAAAGAGAAGCAGCGACTGCAAAGCGAGCAGGGCGTTTGAACTGCTAAGCATGGATTTAGCGGGTCCATTCCGTAAATCCAAGGGAGGTGCCAGATATTATTTAGTACTGGTGGATCACTTCACAAGATATAGTTTTGTTTACTTGCTCAAAACTAAAGCAGAAGCAGCTCAGCATATACGTCACTTTGTTAAATGGGTGGAAGCAAAACACTCTGTTAAGGTGGCACAGCTGCATTCTGATAGGGGAGGGGAATTTCTCTCCAGCTCTTTGCAGAGATTCCTTAAGGAGAGAGGGATTAGACATTATCTCACGGCCCCTTGGTCACCGTCTCAGAACGGGACAGCGGAACGCCGTAACAAAAGCCTGCAAAATATGATGCGCGCCATGCTGTATGGCAGTAATTTAGCATTGAATTTTGGGGGAGAAGCAGCAATGTATGTAAACCATGTACTCAATAGGTTATACTAGATAGCTGTGGATACAACACCATACGAAATGTTGTATGGGAGAAAGCCCAAACACACACACCTGAAGCAGTTTGGAGCTACATGCTGGGTGCATGTACCCAAGGCTCACAGAATGGGAAAATTAGCCCAAAGAGCAGTAAAGGGTCATTTCCTTGGATATGCAGGAATGCCCTCAGCCTACCGTGAATTATTGCTGAAAGACGTAGCTATGTCTGTTGCAAAACCATATGTGTTATTTGAAGACAATCAGGCATGTATTGCTTTAGCGCAGTCAGAAAGTCACACAAAGCGCACGAAGCATATCAGTACGAGGTTTCACCATGTGCGAGAATGTGTAAAGACAGGACTAATCACTTTAAGATATTGTGAAACAAAAGCAATGCTGGCTGATGTGCTAACAAAACCTCTCCCTGAGGATGATCACAGAAGAATCATATCTGCTCTAGGCTTAAATTGATGATTGAATAAAAAAAAATAACCCTGTATGTAAATGTAACATGAAATGTATAATGTGTGTATTAATGTATAATACAAGGACTGCATTCTATAGGAATCAAAAGGTGGGGGAATGTTACCATCTGCTGACATGTAGTGAGAAATGTAGTTTTGATCCCCATAGATGCAGGGGAATATAGGGTTAAAGAGTCATGAGTGAGCTGAAACAAGGCTCAGGTTGCAGCAATCACACAGCTGCAGGAATTTGTCTCTAATTGTTAGAGGGCCATAAAACCGAGTTAGAGATTCCAGCAAGCGTGGGAGTTTGAGGAGAAAGGTCTATGTGGAGTTTGTTGCTGAAGGTGTTTGTGCTGCGTAAGTGTCTCTGTCTGTCTATAGAGCTTATTTGTGTGATACAAATAAATTTCTTCTTTACAATGCTCCTGTGTACGTCTGCCTATTACGTTCTACCTGGTTCTGAAAGTCCACCGCTAACATATTCCCCTCCATAGTTGGAGCCAGCATGTTTCCAAATAGCAGTTGCTAGAAACCATAGGAGAAGAGAATGCTGTTGCATTCTGGTTTAGCTTGCAGGTTTCCCATGGGCATCTGCTTGGTCACTGTGAAAACAGGATGCTGGTCGAGATGGGCCACTGGCCTGATCTAGCAAGGCTCTTATGTTCTTATCAATATTTTTCTAAAGAAATAAATGGCCAAGGATAATAGGAATTGTAGTCCACCAAAATCTGGAGGACCACAGCCTCACCATCCCTGAATCAGAACGTTGTTTCCTTCTGCTCCATAGCAGAAGATCTCTCCGCCCCATTTCAGACCATCCCAAAGCAGGCTCATATGACTTAGCCCATATATGTTCTGAAACTAAATGAGTGCAAATCACTCTTATAATAAAATGATTCTGAAATATTGTAATCTTGTACACTTGTAGCACGTTATCTATCTGTATGCTAAGGTGATAGAACATCCGGCCCCTGAAATTAGTAGTCTGAGAGTAGGTGATTGCTTTTTTAGGAGTTTTCAACTGTTCTTAGAAGGTTTGTTTTTAACTATTTTTTAGATGTTTTAATTGCATTGTTTTAGTACTGACATGTTTTTCACCATGGGATCCTCTGGAGGAAGGTGCGGGATATATAATAAATAAATAAAATGTATGATTATGGCAAGAGATCTCTGTTTCAATGATAAATAGTTAAATCCTGTAACAATGCCCATCTCAAAAAAATAAAAGCCCTAAGGGATTACGTACATGAGCAGTAGTGGCTGGTCCATTAGGGCAAATGGGGCACTGCCCCACTAATCTCAGTCTACCTTTAGCCAGACCCCACCTGCCTGCCCTCTTACTTACATCCAGTCTAGATGGCCCTGGCTGTCAGCTTACTCCTCCTCAGTCTCAGCGCTGCCCTTGTCGATCTCAGCAGGGAGGAGGACAGGGGCCAAAGCAGCATTAGTTGGCTCTGCCTATCATTGGCTCTAGATCCACCTACTCCTGGCATCTCTGCTTTCTGCCCCACCAGCCCCAATGGGCACTGGCACAGTTTTCAGAGGTCGCTCATAATTTATGGGGGACCAAGCAAAGATGGAGTCAATCTATTATTAATCCAACCCCAGTAGTGCCAGAGTACATTGTTAAACGGACAAACTAGAGAAAGATCAAACATAAGGAAGAATAATCCCTAAAATAAATATTTAAATAACCATGAAATCAGGATTAGCCCAAAGCTTTGTGTTATTTGAAAATACTTTTCATTTAGAGCTCCATAATGGGACTGTTTACTAAACCTGTATTTGAACAAGCCTGATTTATGTTCCAGTTAAGAATCTCTATATTCAAGCATTTGGATTTCATTTATTTTGCCATGAAAGAAGACCAAAAGACAGAAACACGTATGGCTAACCTATTCCATGAGCACTCATTTTAAACTAGTGTGTACCTTATTAGGACATTTGTTGTTATGTGCCTTCAATTCGATTAAGACTTATGACGACCCTATGAATCAGTGACCCTCCAATAGCATCTGTCATGAACCACCCTGTTCAGATCTTGTAAGTTCAGGTCTGTGGCTTCCTTTATGGAATCAATCCATCTCTTCTTTGGCCTTCCTTTTTTTCTGCTCCCTTCTGTTTTTCCCAGCATTATTGTCTTTTCCAGTGAATCATGTCTTTTCATGATGTGTCCAAAGTATGATAGCCTCAGTTTCTTCATTTTAGTTTCTAGTGATAGTTCTGGTTTAATTTGTTCTAACACCCAATTATTTGTCTTTTTCGCGGTCCATCATATCTGCAAAGCTCTCCTCCAACACCACATTTCAAATGAGTTTATTTTTCTCTTATCTGCTTTTTTCATTGTCCAACTTTCACATCCATACATAGAGATCGGGAATACCATGGTCTGAATGATCCTGACTTTAGTGTTCAGTGATACATCTTTGCATTTGAGGACCTTGTCTAGTTCCCTCATAGCTGCCCTCCTCAGTCCTAGCCTTCTTCTGATTTCTTGACTATTGTCTCCATTTTAGTTAATGACTGTGCCAAGGTATTAATAATCCTTGACAAGTTCAATGTCCTCATTGTAAACTTTAAAGTTACATAAATCTTCTGTTGTCATTACTTTAGTCTTCTTGACATTCAGCTGAGTGTTTTATTGTTCTGCTCATTTTATTTAATGGATATTAAATATTTATTTTAGTGTTTGTAATCCATTTCAGATTGTACTTCCTTAACTTTTTTCTTCCTCAAATTTTCTTTTGTTAAGAAGAATCAAACCTTTGTGTGTGTTTTTAATGGACAAATTAGACCAGAGATTAGGTGCCTGTGACTCTCCAAATATTGTTGGGCTCCAGCTCCCATCAGCGCCAGCCAGCATGGCCAATGGCAGGGATGGGCAAGAATTTCAGTTCAGTTCTCATGCTGAGAATTTCAATATGAGAATCAAAACACAGCCAACCTTCAAAATTTGCACATTCAAATTTTGCAATGCAGTTCATCAACCCATGTTTACAAAAATGTATATATTAGGGGGAAGTGTGCATGAAAATGACTATATGAGTTAAAATAACATACAAAATGCATTATATGATGAGAAATGGCTTGCAAAAATGTATGCATTAATTAAAACTGCCTACAAAATGTGTTTATTAGGAGAATGCACTAAAATGCTGGAGAATTTTCATGAGGATTTTTTTAAAAAAATGTAAATTGCTACAGAAATGTGTAGAAATGAATTTAATATTAGATAAATGAGAAACCAAGAGAACTGAAATTGACAGCTCTTTCCATCCCTAGCCTATAGTCAGGATGATGGAAGTTGTAGTCCAATAATATTTGAAGGGCCACTGGTCTACTATTTCTAAATTAGACAATACAACCAATTGTCCCCTTCTACTTCTCATCCCTGCAGCCTCCTCATCCTCCAGAAAATATCTTGCAGAGGGTCATCGGGACCTAATAGACAATGTGGCCTGCCTTGTTTGGGGCATGGATAGGACTTCACTAGCAGAAGATCCCTCTGCCCAATTTCAGATGATTCCTTCTCCCACTGCAGGCTCATAGGCTTTTTGAGAAGTACAAGAGGCTACAGGGGACAGAAGACAGTTTGTTGTGCAATATGCCTTCCATATGTATAACCTTTAGAAACCTCCCTTTGACTGCAAAGGTACTGCATAACAGAAATTATTTCAGAACATTAAACTGCTGTAGATCATCCTCTTTTGCAGCTATATTGAATGGCCCCGACTTCTAGTATGATGAGGGAGAGCCTCCCCCCCGACGCCCTATTTATTGTGTGTTCATTACTATATATGCTCATGATGCCATTGTAGCATTTATACTCATGTCCATACACAAGATAAATGAGAGCCCATCATTTGCTTTCACATTTAGAAAAGCTTTCTATGTAATCATGTGTGAAAAGGGTAGAGTGTGCCATCTGGTGGGAAAGTATTACATTTGCAAGGAAGATCAAACACTGGAGTTCCTGCTATTTTTAACTCGTTTCAGCGCGCCTCTATTAAAAATGAGAATGAGATAATATGAAAAGGCCCTATCATTCAGTAAAATGAAGTGGCTGCCTTAGGCTGCTGATTTTGGGTGGCATGACAGCAAATTGTTACTTATTTAACTGGTGGGATATTCTACCTTTAGTTCCAAAATAACCTGACAAGCCTTGAGAACTATGCGCCATGACTTGGTGGTAGGGATGGAAAGTTCTGTCAGTTTCGGTTTTCTCAGTTTTTCATTGATCCAGTCTTAAATTCAGTTATCAACATTTCTGCAGTGATTTGCGAATTTTTAAATTAAAAAATCCTCATGAAAATTCTCTAGCACATTAGTGTGAATTTCTCCTAATAACCACATTTTGGCAGGCAGTTTTGACTATTGTAATTTTTACAAGTGATTTCTTGTTATGCGATGCATTTTTGTATGTTATTTTCACTCATATATTCCTTTTAATGCACACTTTCCCCTAATATACACATTTTTGTAAACATTGTTTGGTTGGCGAAGGGTATTGCAACATTCAAATAAGTGTGAATTTTGAAGGATGGCTGCGTTTCAGTTCTCATGTTGTTTTCGAAAGTGCAAATTTGATACATTCAGTTTCAAATGTGAACTGAACTGAAATTCTCACTGATACCTACTGGGGGGGGTACTATTTGCTGCTCCACCTCAGCAAAACATTTTGGCCCAAAACATATTTGACATAATTTAGTCTTTCAGTGTCAAAAAACCACCAAAAGGTGGGCTGGTGGGTTATCCAATGAAGTGGAATACTGGAAGATTCAAGACAGAAAAAAAAAATGTCTTCACACAGGACATGGTTAAGCCATGGAATTTGCTCCCACATGAGACAGTGATAGCAACCAACTTGGATGGCATTAAAAAGGATTAGGCAAACTCATGGAGGATAAGGCTATTGATGGCTACTAGACATGATGGCTATGCTCTGCCTTCATGGTTGAAGGCAGTTGCTGAATTCCAGTTGCTGGAAATGACAGGAGGGGAGAATGCTGTTGCACTCAGATCCTACTTGTGCACTTCCTATAGACATTCCTATGAGAACAAGGTACTGAACTAGATGGGCCACTGGCCTGATCCAGGAAGGCTCTTCTTGTTCTTTTGCTTACTCACTGTAGAAATGATCCCAGCCAGAGCTTGGAAAAGTTACTTTTTTGAACTACAACTCCCATCAGCCCCAGCCAGCATAGCTACTGGGTTGGGCTGATGGTAGTTGTAGTTCAAAATAGTAACTTTTCCAAGCTCTGATCCCAGCTTACAATTTTAATCATTGCAGGAGCTTGAGGTGAGCTTAGTGATTTGGTGTCATTTGTCCCAGGGAGCAGGGCAAGGCTGGCAACTGATGGGTTCTTTTTCAAAGCTTCCAGGAAGTGAACCACATACAGCAGGATGAACAAATTTTGAATGAGCGCCTTGGGCAACTCTTTGGTTGGGATGCTGACCCTCCAGGTTTTTTGGATTTTATACCATGTTGTAAAGCAGGAGTGAGGAACCATTTTCAGCCCAAGGGCCTCATTTTCTTATAGGCAACCATCCAAGGGGTGCCATGCCAGTGATGGATGGAGCCAGAGGCAAAAGTGGGTGGGATCATGAATATAAATTTTACCTTTGTCCTGTAGGCTAGTTTCTCCACATGCTCACATATGCCTCTCTGCCCTCCATGGAGGCAAGCAAGAGGCATTATCACACCTCAAGAATGTATTCCAGCCAGACAAAAACACATGAAGAGAGTCCTCAGGACCAGATAGAGAGATCTGGAAAACCACATTTGGCGCCTGTGTCTGAGGTTCCTTACTCTTGCTCTGCAAGTACTAGGCTGGTGCCTTATTTTTGATTGATCTCTAAATACATAGTCTCCCTCCTCTTCACAGAGTAAGAAGCAACACACACACAACTTGATTTAAGCAGTTCATAGGGCAATATTCAGCTACCACATCCCACCAGTGCAAGGATTTCCACCTGTGCAATGAGGCTTTCCCCCCTCTCTTCCCCCTGTGTGCACACTGAACCTGCTCCAGAGGATTGGGGGAACCCCTAGAACAGATTTAAGGGTGCACACGGGGAGAAGAGGGGGAGAACATTCCATTGTGCAAGGAACAGCCCTTGCACTGATGGAATGAAAGACTTAGCGCTATGTTGGATTCCACCCATAATCTCCATTTTGCTAGCACGGGAAAAGAGGATAGAAAGGAATGGAAGGCTGGTGTGAGACATTATTAGGATGAGTGAGCATTTCATTCACTCCGCAACTTGGAGCAAACTTTCCTGGCTCACACCTCCCAGCCTAGTGCTCAGGTCAGATTGTCCAGTCAGTCAGTTTTTTATTCTTCATAGCCAATGGGCATTACAATGTAAGTCACAGGAAAACAAACAAGACAATCCAAGAGTAAGTTAAAATATATCCATTCCCTGAACTGCAAATTGTAACAACTTAAAATCATAAAGTTTCCCAAATAATTACGTGTGTAGAAACAAGCAGGTGGGTCTACATCAGCTAGCAACCATTGAATTTTGATTGACCTTGTAGAAAAGTTTGCAGTGAATAGAAGACTCTATCCCGCAGTGAACTATATGGAGGACAATACAGTTTATATAGTGCACAATGTCTTTGATCTGGCCTGATTTGCATACACATAGATGGTCTTTTGTTAATGTATTAAAGAATTTACCAGTCAGATATTCATGGGCAGTTTGAAATCTAAACTGAGTAAACACATGTCTAACAAGAGAAGGGAGAGGGAATAAACAGACCTTTTAATGGTTGAATTTAATTTTAATATACCAAGCTGCAGACTGTAGATATATACACATTAATTTGCATTTCCATGAATCTTTCTGCAACATGGCTCAAGGGTCAACTACCTAATTTTTTACGAAGTGGTCTGAGAACTTCCTTATTTTTTTCCCATATTTTCATTAGACTCTAGCTAGGTGGAGCAGTTAGAAAGCACAAAGCCACATTTGTTGACAATGCATCTAAAACTGCCCTGGAAGGGGCCATCCATTATGGCATGATGCCCCTTCCTGGGCAGTTTCTGGGGGTGAAAAGAGGGCTGCCCCCATGTATCCATGGGGACAGCCATCATTTTTTCCCAGCCAATGTCCCTGTGACGCTGTAAGGAAATTTGTACAGAGGAAAAGATGGCTCTTCCCATAGGTACAATTTCCGAGGAAGGGATGGGATGTCATAATCCAGTGTGCCAATGTGATGTAGTGGCTGGACTGGGAACTGTGAGGGTTCAAATCCCTGTTGGGCCATGAAGCTCACTGGGTGACCTTGGGCCAGTCACTGTCGCTCAACCTAACCTACCTCACAGGGTTATTGTAAGGATAAAATTGGGAGGGGGAGAGCCGTGTTTGCACGCTGACTTGAGCTCCTTGAAGGAAAGTGGGATAGAAATGTAATAAATAAATAAAGTACTGTAGCCTCAATGACATTTTTAGATGCATTTTCAATGAGTAAATGCTTTCTAGTTGCTTGAAGCAATTTTCTATATATTTGTTTGGTTGACCATTTTTCTCTCTTAGGTAGTATGTTACTTTTAGCAAGTTGATGGTATTCCAGACTCTAATAAACCAATCAAATACATTTCTATCTGCACCCATCCTGATGTTCAGGAGTGGGGAAGGTATATCCACCTCAATAGCAGCAAAAGCAACAAGAGAACTTTCTGTGGCGGCTATTTCCTCCCCAACCCCCAAGAAAGCCCTATATGTTGAATAGTTCCAGGACATTTGACGGTATGCTGTGTTGGAGAATTTTGTATTTCTCCTGTGGGTTCTTTTGCTGGGGGTCCTTGAATAAAAAGTTTGAAGACACAGGCTTGCAGCAAAAAGGTAGGCCTTTATTGGATGACAAGTGTACACTTGGTCAGTCTCCCTCCTAGTGAGTGGAGAACTGCAACTTGGCACTGTTTGCCTGGGGTTTTTATACATTTCAGGACAAAGACTTTAGCATCTACCAATCAGGATTTAACACATCAGAATGACATAGACATGATAGTATTACACAGGCATTTTGCATAGGCATTGCATAGGTACTGTACTTCTCTGTATCGCGTTCTAGTGAATTTGGTGTTCTAATGAATTTGGCAATGTTCAGTACTTCACATGAAATTACATTTTCACAGTGAGCTAAGCACTCCAGCTAATGAGCTAAGCATTTTAGCTATTCTGCCATTCTTTCTATGTCTTAGAGGTACTGAGATATTCAGCACAATGTTATCAATTGTTTTGAGTGCAAGTAGTTCCAAACGGCCAGCATAGTCAGGGAGGCAGCTGCAAGAAGAAAAGGATCTGGCTTCCTACTAAACTATTAAAATGTTATGAACCTTTATAGCTTTATAAAAGAATATATTTTGCTTATTATCTATGTATATTGAATTCCCCATTAGCTATACATGTATGTATATATAAAATTCCCCGTCATCTCCCCCCCTGGGGAAGTTCCTTATTTTCCATGGGCCCACCTAAGGGGTCAACAAAGGCACTGATTCATATCTGTTCTGCTGCAAGTATGGCTTCATTTCAGGTCTGTTGCTTCACAGGCCACTTTCCCATCCATGTCCCAGGTTACTCTCTCCTATAAGTACAGCCCTTCTGGGGGCCTCCTCTCCTGCAGTGCCTGGCTTCCATGCTGTTGATCTGGACAGACTTAAATCCAAGATTCCTACACCTCTCTGTGGAAGGAAGGGGCTACGTTAACCTAGAATGCAGCCATTCCTGTTGGCTATTAAACCGAGAAAGCAGAGGTTAAATTTCCACAAGTGAGCTACGTGACTTGGAAGTGAAAGTTGGCAGAGCTCGAGCCATCTTCAAGGACACGTTGCTAAGCAACCTAGGCTCGGGCAGCTGGCCTTATCTATATAGAGGGCCAGCAGACACTTGTGAGTGTGGGGGTCGAGGAGTTTGTTAGTAGAGAGAAAGAGCTTGTAAATGTATCCTGAAACTTTTCATGTCAGTAAAAGTGACTCTTAAAACCTATGTCTTGTCTGGCCGAGTGATTCAACTGGGATCTAGCCTGTCACTATTCTGTTCTGCATTCTGGGCATCTGCTTGTGCCCGATCCAACATCCAACAAGTGGTAGCAGAGAATGGTTACCTGGTGCTGATGGTTACCTGGTGCTGATGGTTACCTGGTGCTGATGGTTACCTGGAGCTGAGGATTACCTGGTGCTGAGGATTGCAGAAAAGCGGCAGAGAAAAGTCAGAACTGCAGACCAGCGAGTAAAACAGCAGAGAGACGGAGAAACTGAAAGCTGAGCTGAAAGCTGTGAGAGAGCCGTGGGAAGAAAAAAAAAACCTGACTAATGGACAGAGGTGAGAAGCTCTAATTACAAAGGCGGTGAACTGTGAAAAGTGAAAGTATGTCTGTTACGTTATCGGCCGGGATTCGCTTGGAAAGGCTGACAGGGAAAAATTATGGCACTTGGAAACAGAGAATGCAGGCTTTTCTAGTGAAAGAAGACCTATGGAAAGCTATCGCAGAAGACCCACCCGCCAGGGTGCCTATTCCAGCAGATTGGAGAAGGCTGGATGAGAGGGCAAAGGCGTTAATTGTTCTTGCTATTGATGATTCTCAATTACTGCACGTGCGTGATGCCACAACAGCTAAGGAAACCTGGGAAACTTTAAGAAATATTCATGTGAAAAAGACTGCCAGTTCTAAAATATATCTTGCCAGAAGATTGTACTAGATGTGCTTATCTGGAGATACAACCATGTCAGAGCATTTGTTGGAAATAAACAGACTGTTTACTGAGTTGTCAGAACGTGAAATTGAACATTCTCAAACGCAAAAAGTGTATATCACATTAGCTTCACTAGCTTCAAGTTATGATAGTCTGGTGAGCTCTTTGGAAGCAATGGACGATGCAAATCTCAATATGGATTATATAGAAGGAAAACTTTTACAAGAATTCCAAAGGAGGCAGGAAATGGCAAAGCAGGAAAAGACTGAGACTAAACACAACGTGGAAAAGCAGAACAACAAAGCTGCACAAGAGAGACTGTATGGACAAAAGGCATGTTATTTTTGTGGTTCCAAGCAACATCTTCAAAGGAATTGTGAAGCAAGAAGAGAAAGAGGAAGAAAACCATGTGTACAGGTGATCTATGCTAGTAAGAATAAGCAATGTATTAACAATGAACAGGGAAATAACTGTAAAGATTTATGGGCTATTGACAGTGGGGCAACAAATAGTATAATCAAAGATAAATCCATGTTTCATACATTTTGTGACGTAGAGGATCATGTAATAATGGCTGATGGAACTAAGAAACTTATCAAGAGTAGGGGTACAGTGAAATTAGCAGGTTTCAATACCATTATGACAGATGTGCTGTTTGTTCCTGATATCGAATGTAACATTATGGCTGTGTCGAAACTCAATGAAATGGGGTTCACAGTAATGTTCAAAAGGGGTTCAGTGCATGTAATGAGAGGAGAAAAAATATTCATGAAAGGAATAGTGAGGAACTCATTGTTCTTCTTACACGTGAAACAAACAAATCATGTACTCATGTGTGCTAATAAGAAACCCCATAATAATTGTGTTCATTTATGGCACAGAAAACTAGGCCATATAGGATATGAAAATGTGGTGAAAACAACAGAGAACAGTAATGATGTGACATTGAGAAACTGTGAAAAATATGTAGACTGCCACGTGTGTAAACAAACTAGGGCAGTTGTGGCTGCAAAGAACAAAGAAGCCATGCCCAGTACAAATGCACCTTATCAATTAATACACGTGGACTTAGTGGGGCCATTTCAACCTACTCAGGGGGGTGCAAGATATTTCCTGACAATAGTTGATGATTTTTCAAAATTCTGCACTGTTTATTTACTAAAAGCTAAAAGTGAAGCTGCAGAGAAACTGAAAAGATTTATTACAAAAATTGAAGTGCAGTTTGGTGTCAAAATACAGAGAATAAGATCAGATCAAGGAGGAGAGTTCTTAGGACACTCTTTTACTGAATACTTGGATAAAAGAGGAATAAAACAGGAGTTAACAGCCCCTTATAGTCCTCATCAGAACGGGTTAGCTGAACGCTGGAACAGGTTGCTTCAGGACTCAATAAGATCAATGCTATGTGACTCCTCTTTAACACAAGGTTTCTGGGGAGAGTGTGTTCTGTATTCTGCTTACATTCAAAACAGAATATTCCATAAGGCCACTGGAATGTCTCCTTATCAGAAATTGTATGACAGAAAACCCAGATTAAACCATTTGATTAGGTTTGGAGCAGAATGCTGGGTACATGTTCCCAAAAATAAAAGGACAGGGAAGCTGCAAAGGAGAGCAGACAAAGGGTACATGCTGGGATTTGAAAAACACGTATTACAGAATATGGCTGCCAAAACAAAGGTCTGTAGTGTTAAGCAGAAGCGTGCAAGCAATAGAGCAGGATTGGGAAGAGAAAACATATGTGGAGTTGGGAAACACTGAAGGTAGTAATGAACAAGAACAGGCAGACACAGTACCAATAAAACAAGAAGAAACAGGCAGCAGTAGTGAATCAAGTTCTAGCTCTGAGTGAGAAACAGAGGAATCGCCTGACACAGACACAGACACTAAGGCAGAAATACAACCACGCAGATCAGAGAGAACAACAAAAGGTATTCCACCTGTTAGATTTAAAATAAATTCCATTAAACATATAGACTTCAGTAACTGGAAAAAGTGGGATGATGGAAATCATGAAGAGTAATGAAATATAATGACAATAATGCTGAGATTGCAATGGAGTAACTGTATTACAAATGAAAGTGATGTAAACTGAAATAAAAGGAAATGTATCAGGAGTATAAAACCAAATGATGTAAATGTAATGACATGTAAAATGTAACACATGTAAATGGAAGAGAAATGTAACTGGCTGAATGTGGAAATTTAAGGTGGGGGATTGTTGGCTATTAAACCGAGAAAGCAGAGGTTAAATTTCCACAAGTGAGCTACGTGACTTGGAAGCGAAAGTTGGCAGAGCTCGAGCCATCTTCAAGGACACGTTGCTAAGCAACCTGGGCTCGGGCAGCTGGCCTTATCTATATAGAGGGCCAGCAGACACTTGTGAGTGTGGGGGTCGAGGAGTTTGTTAGTAGAGAGAAGAGCTTGTAAATGTATCCTGAAACTTTTCATGTCAGTAAAAGTGACTCTTAAAACCTATGTCTTGTCTGGCCGAGTGATTCAACTGGGATCTAGCCTGTCACTATTCTGTTCTGCATTCTGGGCATCTGCTTGTGCCCGATCCAACATCCAACAATTCCCTCCTTAGCCTTACCCAATGGGGCTCAGGGGAGAGCCTGAGGAGAGCTTAAAGAAAGCCTCTGGTATGGGAGGGCCAGGCCAGGCCTCCCTTCTCTGTATGGAAGCCCTGTCACCTCAAGGCCTAAGTAGTCCACCCTGTTCCCTCTGCCTCCACCGCTCCTCTCTCCAGGTTTCCCTACCCTTCATTCTGGCTGAGGTCCTGCCACTGTACTTTCCTGGTCATGATCCCCACCAACTGGTATTTGGAGACATGCTGCCTCCAACACTGGAGGTATTACATAGCCATGATGACATCAGCCATTGATAACATTATCCTCCATGAATGTGTTTAATCCAGAGACAGGGAACCTCAAGCTTGGGGCTTAATTCAAGGTGTTAATACTAGCATATAAAGCCTGAAATGGCTTGTGACCCAAGTACCCTTTTCACTAATTTTAGAATGCTTTTTTAAAAAATGCTTTTTAGAATGCTGTTTTTAAAAAAAGTTGTTTTAAAAGTTTTAAGTTAAAAGTTTTATTTTTTATGTTTGCCGCTCTGGGCTCCCTTGGGAGGAAGGGCAGAATATTAATTGCATAAATAATAATAATGAATAAACTAATAATGTGTTGCTGCTACTTCTGCTGGCCAGCAAAATGTGGAGGCCAGACTATAATCGGCTTCTGTGCTGTGGTCAATGGGTGTTGCTGTTTAAACAGCTGCCCTAGGCTCCTGCAGGGAGGAAGGGCAGGATATAAATCAAATAAATAAACAAACAAACTGTGGCACCACTAGGCTTTGGATCTTATATTGGATACTTATTATAACTTACAGGGAATTCTGGTATTATGTAACTGAGTCGCTAAATAAATAGTTTGCAACTCAGTAAACATGTATGGGTGGATAAACTCACTGTATTTCACCATTGTTAGTTCTGGTTGCTGAAGAATCTATCCACTTCTGCAGATGTCCTAATAGACAGCCACTGTGCCCTGGGAAGAGGAAATGTTAAATATTTGGTCTTTTAAAATATACTTTTCAAAGGCTCATGTTACATTTTGAAATTTTCTGGGGGTTAATTGCCCTTTCCAGGCTTTTACTGTGTTATGAGAGTACCTATGTTTTGGGGGTTCTTACAGCTGGGTTCATAACAATGGATCTTGACATGAGTACCTGAATTAAAATGAACCCTGGGAGAAGCAGCACTTTCTGTGAACCTTGATGTTTTGCAAATCATGAGAAGCAGTGAAAGCATCTTGACTCAGGAGGTCATAAACCAAATTCTTAAGTTTCAACATCGTCAGAGGAAAGAGAGCTCGTAACAAATAATGGTGCCATCTGGACAAAGGTCGTGAGATGTTTTAACCCCTAAGGGAAAAGGGATTGATCACCCAAAAGCAGGAATATTTTACTAAATATTTTACAGGAGATAAAAGTCTTATCAGTAAATACGTCTAAAGCCAGACCCTTACTCAAAACTCCAGAGTTTTCCATTGTTCTTCACATGTTACATCAGCACACACACACACAGACAGTTTACATGTTACTCAATGTACTTCAGAATTATACAGCCAGAATTAAGACGTGGGGGAATCTTCCCTCCAGACGGACCTGCTGTTTTATTGTAATATGTTTTACCATTTTATTGTTTTATTATGGAAAGCTGCTTCGTAACTATTCTGTTACAAACGCTTTTGCCCTGATTTTGCTCTTATGAATGTACTGGTCTATGACTGTAACAATAAATTTGATTTGATAAGCTCATTTCAAAACAAAACCTTACACAACTTACAGTCCCGAACTCAGAAACGCTTGCTTAACAACCCTCAATTTTCATGGCGATACACAAAACAGTCAGAGAGAATCGAGAGTTCAAAGTCTAAAAAGAGAGAAAAAAACCCAGAGCCCTTTTGGACTTTTTTCTCTCAGATAATCTGTTGAAATTCATTAAAAATCTTTCTATTATTATTTTTTTTTGGTTTAAATTGTTGCAGCAAAAGGAGATTTGTCAGATTGATCGGCTTTGGACAGCTTCTGGGTGAGCTATAACTCTTCTCTGTTATCCACGAAATTAACAGCTTATCTCTGTTTCTGTCGCAAAAAGCTGTCCTGGAAGTGCATTCTAAAGATATACACAGAAGAGGGATTTCTATTCCTGATTTCTATTCCAAGGAATATTATATTGTCTGGGACTATTCTCTTTTTGGTCTATTTTATTTTGACGAATCTGCTTCTTCACGACGCCACTAACTGTTTTGATGCTGGGAACTAAATTTGTTTTGCATTCTTGAACATAGAGAGATAAGGCAGGTTGCTCTGTTTATACTGTGATGTCATCAAGCCTGGAATATTAACCCAATTGTTGCTGAAATAAGAAGTGGTTTTTCTTTATTTTTGTTTTGCTTTGTTTTCGTGGTTTTAAAAATGGCAATCAAGAAAGTGGCTGAGAATCTGGAAGTAACTATGTTTCAGAAAATAATGATGAGATTGAGATAACGAAACAAACCCTGCGACAGGGTAGTAAGGAGCTGAAAATTGAACTGAGCAAAATGACGCAGGAGTTTAAAGAAATAGGGGATCCTGTGAGAGAGGAGAATGAGATCAGAGATGAGAAAAGAAAAAATAAAGGGAAGATACAAGCCCTGGAGATTGGAACAAATGTGGAATTGGAAAAAGATCTGGAGTTTATGGATTTTAGAAATAAAATCTACTGTTTGGAATTTAACGTTATCTCTGAAGAAATTAATGAAGATATTAGAGATAAAGTTATCAATGGCTTGGATAATCTTCTGGACTGGAATGATGTGATGGAGCTTGATATAGAGAAAATCTATGGAATTAACTGCAGCCATGTGACAATGGAAAAACTCTTAAGAGATGAGCCAGTGCATTTTGTAAAAAAGAAGAACACAGATATGACTTTACAACAGTATTTCAGCAACTTATTCAGAATGGATGGCAAGAAAATATTTGGGATAGAGGAAATTCCCATCAGACTCTTATTATATGACTATGGCTACAACAGCAAGATTATTATGGAATACTGATAATGGAAGATTGGACACTGAAATTACTGGACTTAACAGGACTATTGAAGATGGAAGATGGAACTAATAGGGATAATGGAATAATGGCTATTGAAATTATTGGACCTAACAGATTCTGATGAGATGGATTAATCGAAATGTTTATTTGGACTATGGTTATGACAATAAGATTATTATAATTATTAACGAGATGGATTAATTGACATGTTTATTTGGAGAAAAATTGATAGATATATTTCTTAAAGAATTGAAACCTCTCTTTGACTTTTTGTGGAAAGAATAAAGTAATGTTTATGAGATTTGATGATTAATTAAGATAACTACTGGAGGAAAGTGATTTTATAATATGATTTAAGAGACTGGATTGTTATATATTGTAGACCTATAACTGATTTGATATGTGACAAATGGGAAGTCAACATTTTATTTTTTTTTGTTTAATCATTTTTGTTTTGTTTTGTTTTTTGTCTTTGAATGTTTTATGATTTTGTTTTCTATGTTTTATGAAAATTTGAATAAAAATTATTGTAAAAAAAAAAGAAATTCATTAAAAATCAACCATGTTCACAGAGTACCTATAATCCTTTTACTGACTTTGCCCCATACTCTGACCTTCATCTTCTGCAATTTAAAGATTGAAAAAATGCCTGGCTGATTTTTAATTAATTTAAGAGGCTTTGGCTGGCACCCTATGATAAGCCTGGGCATGCTCAGTAAGAACCAACTGTCAGAGTTCTAAAAGCCAGACTCACAGCTGCTTGGCTTGGCTAATCAGGGGGGCCCACCCACACCAGACTTTGATTTCATGTGAGACAGTCATGGCTTCCCTCAGAGAATCCTGGGAAGTGTAGTTTGTGAAGGGTGCTGAGAGGAGACTCCTATTCCCCTTAGAGAGCTCCAGTGGCCAGAATGGTTTAACAGTCAGCTGCTCTGACTGAAGGGCTGTGAGAGGAACAGGGTGTCTCCTAGCAACTCTCAGCACCCTTCACTAACTACACTTCACAGCATTCTTTGAGAGAAGCCATGACTGTCCAAAGTGAAATAAAGGTTTGATGTGGATGTGGCCAGTGACAGCTTTGGTTTAAACGTGGATGGGAGGCTACATGTGCCTGCTGTAGAATAAAAAGGTGTGGGAAACCCTGAAAAGCAATGATACTGTTCACAATGTTTTCCTTTTGAAAAGGAAAGGGGCTTTCCTTCTGCCCAGTGCCAACCCACCCAATCTCCTACCCTCCTCCTACTCTCCCTGCCCCTCCCAGGTCAGTGTTGGACTACGACCTGGGAGACCAGGGTTCAAATCCCCACACAGCCATGAAGCTCACTGGGTGACCTTGGGCCAGTCAGCCTCAGAGGAAGGCAATGGTAAACCACCTCTGAATGCCGCTTACTATGGCCCTGTTCACACGTTAGTCAACGAGTGTACAGTCTGTGTACTCGGGTACACAAGTAGTTGGCTGTACACTCATACAGTTATTCACATGTAACATTCAACGAGTGTACATTCTATGTACCTAGGTACACAAGTGACTCCCATGACTGGAATACAGCAAATTGAAGGATATAACTTGTTCAAAAAGAACAGAAGGAATAAAAAGGGAGGCAGAGTCGCTCTATATGTTAAAAATATATATCCCTGCACAGAAATACAGGAAGATGAGCTTGGTAGCTCCACTGAGAGTATCTGGATTAAAATTAATGGGGCAAGTAATAAAAGGAATGTGGTGTTTGGAGTCTACTACCGACCACCCAATCAAGGAGAAGACGAGAATGTAACTTTTGAAAAGCAAATTGCCAATGTATTGAGGAGTCATGATGTAGTAGTAATGGGGGACTTCAATTATCCTGATATCTGTTGGGAGACAAATTCTGCCAAACACGGCCCCTCCAAGAAATTTCTGACTTGTGTTGGAGATAACTTTCTCCTACAGAAAGTGGAGGAAGCAACCATAGGAACAGCTTTCCTGGATTTGATTCTAACCAATAGAGATGATATGGTGGATGAAGTGGCAGTTACGGGAACTCTGGGGGAAAGTGACCATACCATACTTGAACTCTTGATTTTAACTGAAGCAAAAGCTGAGAGTAGCCATACACGCACCGTGAACTTCAGGAAAGCTGATTTCAATAAACTCAGAACAGTTGTAAGTATGGTTCCATGGCAAGCCAACCTAATGAGAAAAGGAGTCCAAGATGGGTGGGAGTTTCTAAAAAAGAAAATTCTAAAAGTGCAATGGCAAGCAATTCTAACAAGGAAAAAAGGGGGGAAACAGCAGAAGAAGCCAATCTGGCTTCACAAAAAGCTTAGAGGTGACCTGAAAATAAAAAAGGACACATACAGGAAGTGGAAAGAAGGCCAGGCCACAAAGGAAAAGTACAGGCAGGTATTGCGGAATTGAAGGGATGGTGTCAGGAAGGCTAAAGCTGAGAATGAGCTGAGGTTAGCGAGGGATGCTAAAAGCAACAAAAAAGCTTTCTTCAGATACGTCCATAGTAAAAGACAGGGAAAAGAAATGGTGGCACAGCTAACTAGTGAGGAAGGCAAAATGATAACAGATGACAAAGAAAAGGCAGAAATGCTCAATTCCTACTTTGGCTCAGTCTTCTCCCAAAAAAAGATCTATGGCCCTCCCGGGAAACATGAAGTAGAAGGGGCAGGATTGGAGCTTCAGCTTGACAGACAAACAGTCAAGGAATACCTAATCACTTTGAACGAGTTCAAATCTCCAGGGCCCAATAAACTGCATCCTAGAGTATTGAAGGAAATGGCTGAAGAACTCTCAGAACTGCTGTCTATTATCTTTGTGAAAACATGGAGGACTGGTGAAGTGCCAGATGACTGGAGGAGAGCTAATGTTGTCCCTATCTTCAAAAAGGGCAAAAAGGAGGAACCGGGGAACTACAGACCAGTCAGCCTAACATCAATGCCTGGAAACACTCTGGAGCAGATTATAAAGCAGTCAATCTGCATGCGGCTTGAAAACAATGCAGTGATTACTAGGACTCAACATGGACTTATGAAGAACAAATCCTGCTAAACTAACCTTATCTCATTTTTGGATCGGGTGACCTCCCTTGTAGACTGTGGGAATGCTGTGGACATAATATATCTCGACTTCAGCAAAGCTTTTGACAAAGTGCCCCATATTTTGATTATCAAGCTAACTAAATGTGGGCTGGATGGAACAACTATCAGGTGGATCCACAGTTGGCTCCAGAATCATACTCAAAGAGTACTTATCAATGGTTCCTTCTCAAACTGGGCGGAATTAACGAGTGGGGTACCACAGGGCTCAGTCCTGGGCCCAGTGCTCTTCAACATTTTTATTAACGACTTGGATGAGGAGGTACAGAGCATGCTTATCAAATTTGCAGATGATACAAAATTGAGGGGCATAGCTAATACCGTGGAAGACAGAAACAACATTCAAAGGGACCTTGATAGACTGGAGCATTGGACTGAAAACAACAGAATGAAATTCAACAGGGATAAATGCAAAGTTCTACACTTAGGAAAAAGAAACCAAATGCACAATTATAAGATGGGAGATACTTGGCTCAGCAATATGACATGTGAGAAGGATCTTGGAATTGTCATTGATCACAAGCTGAATATGAGCCAACAGTGTGATGTGGCTGCAAAAAAGGCAAACGTTATATTAGGCCACGTTAACAGAAGTATAGTTTCCAAATCGCGTGAAGTATTAGTTCCCCTCTATTCAGCACTGGTTAGGCCTCATCTTGAATACTGCATGCAGTTCTGGTCTCCACACTTCAAGAAGGATGCAGACAAACTGGAACAAGTTCAGAGGAGGGCAACAAGGATGATCAGGGGACTGGAAACAAAGCCCTATGAGGAGAGACTGAAAGAACTGGGCATGTTTAGCCTGGAGAAGAGAAGACTGAGGGGAGATATGATAGCACTCTTCAAGTACATGAAAGGTTGTCATACAGAGGAGGGCCAGGATCTCTTCTCAATCGTCCCAGAGTGCAGGACACGGAATAATCAGCTCAAGTTGCAGGAAGCCAGATTTCAACTGGACATCAGGAAAAACTTCCTGTTACAGCCATATGACAATGGAACCAATTACCTAGAGAGGTAGTGGGCTGTCCGACACTGGAGGCATTCAAGAGGCAGCTGGACAGCCATCTGTCAGGATTGCTTTGATTTGGATTCCTGCATTGAGCAGGGGGTTGGACTTGATGGCCTTATAGGCCCCTTGTAACTCTACTATTCTATGACCACAGTAATCCGCAACCTTCATTCAGATGGTCTGGAGCATAACTCCATTTAATATTCATATTGCTTTTTATTTCACATTTTTATTGCTGCTTTTATTTCTTACATTGTATTTTGTTGCATTACAATTTAAATTCTATGGATTGCATATTGTAATATAATAAAATACAATATAAAAATAAAAGAAGCTTTTAAAATACAGTTAGAAATCACACAGCATCTAGCACAGCACATTACAAGGGAGGCAGTAAAATCATTAAGTGGTCTGCTAAGGCCATCAGCAATTTTCAGGTAGTCCATGGGGACGTGATTTGGGAATCACTGGGCAAGAGCATCTGTGGGTCTCTTGATCAGGGATGAGGCCACACCTTCTCCCAGGCCACATCCATCACCAGCCCTGCTTTCCACCTTCCTTAAATGTTTTTGCCTGGCTAGAATGTGCTTGAACTCTGATACCACTTCTTGTTGGCCTGGATGGAGGACCGAGAGAGGGATGTACATGTGTGTGCCTAAAGTACAAAGGGAACATAACATTAACATTCTTAGGGAATGATAGGGACAGTCTTCTGGCCCTACACACTTTTGTCATGTGGGCCCTTGGATGGTTGCCTAGAAAGGAATGTGGCCACTGGCCAGAAATGGTTTTTAATCCCTGTTCTAGATCAATATTTCTAAACCTGTGTCATGAAGCCCGTGCAACTGGGTCACAGGGGTCGGTGCTCTTTTTATGTCAGAACGCTTTGATAAGGAGAACTGGCATCTTGGCTCATGCCACTGCTGCCTACCATCCACTTACTTTTGGGGGGGGGGAGTTGTGGAGGGAAGGAAGGAGCTGTGGGAGTAACGTCTCATACTCAGGCTGCTGCTGCTGCTGCTGCCTGCCAATAAGCTGAGAGCACCTATTTTGTCCCATGCTGGGGCTAGATGGAGGTAGGAAGTGGGTGGGGAGGAGCAGCAGGGATGTCCCCACATGCTCAGGCCACAGGTCTCCTAACTACACTTCCCAGGATTCTTTGAGGGAAACCCTAACTGTTTAAAGTGGAATAATAGCGGAATGAATGTAAATGTATGAATAAATAGTGGAATAAATGTATGCATGTGGCCCAAGTCCTACTGCGGTGAAAACAAGAAGTTTAAAAAATACAGTCCTACCAAGTCAAAATATTACCAGCCACCACTGAGATGACCAAATGTGCTTACTGCTTATGTGGTGTGGAAGTTAAGCTCAGGTGCCTTAACCAGAGCTTGGAAAAGTTACTTTTTTGAACTACAACTCCCATCAGCCTCAGCCAGCTGGCTGGGGCTGATGGGAGTTGTAGTTCAAAAAAGTAACTTTTCCAAGCTCTGGCCTTAACTGACAAGGTGCATGCTTTTTGGTGCAAGAGTGAATTTGGAAGCAGCTTAAGTCTTCTTTTAAATCAAAGGTTTTTATGACATTTCCTGTTTTTTTAAAAAAAGTTTACTGAATTATATAAACCAGAGGGCACAGCAAACTTTTTGTTCTCTGCATCTCTACAGCGATATTTCTATACGGTACAGGGTTCTTTCTATCCCTCTCCCTCTCCAGTGTAAACCACGCGAACCAGTGTGCATTAGTGTGAACCAGACCAATCAGATGATGAGTTCAGATGACACCCCCCTCATGTATTTATGAATGCATGAATGAAGGGTAGGGATGTAAGAAGGCATCGTTTCCCCTCTCCACCCTATATTTGTCACATGCAGCACTATTTCTGTTCCGTTGCAGTTTGCCTTCCACTACAAACTATATTATTTGTTGTCTCATTATCTGTCGCGGAAAAATTATGTAAGTTACTGTAAGTTACATTGTCATTACATTATTCCACACTATTCATTTCAATGCAGTTGGGGGGGGGGATAATCAACTGTGTATCTTTTGTGGACTGAAAGCAACAAGAACAGTGAATACCCATCACATTCACTGGACTAATTTGTGTTCCGGGCATGGGATGAATGAGTGAACACCAGCAATTTCCACTCCCCTTTCTGTTTTTGCCAGAATTTTTCAACATCCCACAGGGTGGAATTGTACTCACTAGCAACCCCCCCTGGTGGCTAGCATTCAGCATTAGTGTGAAAGGGCTATATGCACAATCAGGATATAGTATTGTATTGGCCCAGGATTAAAGTGTTGGACTAGGACCTGGGAGACCAGGGTTCAAATCCCCACTCAGCTATGAAGCTCACTAGGAATCCATCAGCCAGTTGCTGTCTCTCAGCCTAACCTACCTCACAGGATTGTTGTGAGGATAAAATGGAGAGGAGAACCATGTATTCCACCTTGAGTTCCTTGGAGGAAAGGTGGGATATAAATGTTGTTGTTGATGATGATGTATGCACACATGGCTGGTGCATGGGTTAGCTTGCAGGGGAGTGTCCTACAAGCACAGTCATGCTCCCCACTTCACTCATTCATGAATGTCTGAAACCCATGAAAACCCAATAATGTGCAAGAGTATTTATTTGCTCTTCTTCCATCCTTCCATCAGGGATAGAGAACCTTTAGCTCTCCAGATGTTGCTGAAGTACAACTCCCATCATCCTTGGCCATTAGCCATGCTTCCTGGGGCTGATGGGACTTGTAGTTCAAGAACATCTGGAGGGCCAAAGGTTCTCCACACTTGCTCACATGACATGCCCTATGCTTGTGACAAGGCTGGGTGGGGCGCAGCAGGGAGGTCAAGCAATGGGGTCATAAAGATCTATTTACCCAACATTCTAGGAAATGCATAAGTTATTATTTGTAAAAGCCTTTGTTGTACCCAAGGTCATCAAATGTATTTCTGCTGCTTGCTTTAGACCATACCTCCATAGACAAAGCTGCTCCCAACGTGGCAATATTTGGACAATGTTTAAAATAAATACCTTCTGACAGGCCTACTTAATGATTAACGGAACACTCTATGCTCACAGTGCAGTTTGATGGACATAAATAGAAGACCATAAAGTATCAGCGGCCTTCTAGAGTATAGGAAGGTTCTCTGCAATTGCGGTAAGTATTTGTGTGGGGGGAGTCCTGTTTGGGTGCCTCCAGACTATCACTATTTTGTGGGAGAGATGCAAGTGCATACCATACATTAGGTTTGCTCAACTGAAGTGTATTAAAATATTCTTCTTTCTTTTTTAAAAAAATGACTTTTTGTGGGTTTGGAAAGTGACTGGTAAATGCATTTAAGCATGTGGGATGAATGATTCATGGGAATATGTGTAAACACCCAACAAGCAAATTGGAATGAATGAAAGAATTTACGCTTGCACAATAGGACTTTCCCCTCTCTCCTGCCCCTGTACGCCCTCTAAATCTGTTCAAGGGGGTTCCACAACCCTCCAGAGCAGATTTGGGGAGGGTGTGGGGCATGGGTGGGTGGAGAAGTGGGAAGTTCCACTACGCAAGAGTTAGTTGGATACCACACATTGTCTAACCAACCACTGTGTAAGCATTGTGCAAGCAAATCAAGATGAATACAGAATAAACAGCTCATCTGAAGGAATCCTTTGTGGGTTTTGTTTAAAATATTGATATGCAATGTATTTGATAACACTGCTTGATTTTTATGTGGGTATTTTTAAATCTGCCCAGCCCCCTGATAACACTCCCTTTAAGTGGCTTCTCTTCATAGTCCATTATCAGGGCAGTCACAGCAATACTTCGGATACTTTATTACCCTATTATTATTATTATTGATTATATCCCACCCTTCCTCCCAGCAGGAGCCCAGGGCTACCCTATTCAAAATTGTACATAAACTTACCTTAATAGTCCCACCTCTGGGGAAGTTAAGTTGTTGCCAAAACTTCCCAAAATTTCGTTTCAGAGTTGTTGTTGCCATTTTAATATTTATAAATGAATAGTGGTTTAAAAGTGATGATGTGCCAAAAAAAAAAAAGACCTGGAAGCAACAAGAGCAATTTTGTGGCTTGAAATGCCACTACAGAAATATACAGAAAAGAATGGCTTAATAATGCATACCCCGATGGGATCACCCACACATTGTCTGGGCCATATACTGAATTACTGTAACAGAGAGAGGGAGGAGAGACTAGAGACAGAGGCAAAGTCTTTAAAGATCCAGATGTAGAGAAAATGAAAGAACTTTAGTACTACTCATGAATGACTAAGTGTGGTGTATGTGCATGTAAACAGAAGAAATGAGAGCATGCCTTTTGTTTCCAGGTTTGGAAATGATTTCTTTGTCATCATGCATGAAAAGGGAAGGAAATACCATCTGGGGCAAAAAAAGCATATGCATTTTCAGAGATCTCCATATACTACAGAGTTTACTGCTGATTTAGAACTGCTTCCAGCCAATGTGAGCCTACTGAAAAGAGAGTGGGTTGTATCCAGTGAACCAATGCTGTGGAGAGGGGGCACTGTTGGGACAAGGGGCACAGGAACATTCCTTTTCTCCTGCTATGCTGCCCACCTACATTTTCTGATTTTGCGGGTGCAGGGATGGGCTGCAGGCAAAGAAAGGGAAAGTTCTGCTCTGCTAGTGCAAGTCTCTTTGCACTAGTATATTGGATATTGTCCAAAGTGATTGCATATAAAGAGTATAAGGGAAGGTATACATAGCTCAGAGATAAAACATTTGCTTTGCATGCAAAAGGTTCAGTTCCTGCCATCTCCACGTAGGGCTGGGAATGTCCCATCTGAAACCCTGGAGAGCTGCTATCAGTCAGCATAGAGAATGCTAAACTAGATGTACCAATGGCCTGACTCAGTTTCAGATAGCTTCCTGTGTTACTGCAAAGTATGAGAGTCAAATAAGGGCCTTGAGAACTTATCAGCCCCTCTCTGCCCTATGGCAGCTCTAAAACACTCCATGCATTTCAATGTTTATCTCTGCTAATTAATGACAACTGGAAGTGTGGAGCACTGCTTACTCACAAGCAGATCCACTATGGAAATGGCCTCCACCTTGCCATTTCTAATTCATCTCCCGAGCTTGTGTTAAGCTTATAACTAATAGTAATAGCTTATATTTAGGGAGATGGTGGGTTCTCCAACACTTGAGGCCTTCAAAAGGCACCTGGACAGTCATCTGTCGGGTATGGTTTAAGTTGGATTCCTGCACTGAGCAGGGGGTTGGACTCGATGGCCTGATAGGCCCCTTCCAACTTTACTATTCTATGATTCTAATCAGTGTGGTTTGCTCTAGGGATGGGGAGATATTGGAATCAGTTCACATTTAAAGCCAAACCTATCAAAATTTGCACTTTCTGAAACAATGAGAACTTGGGTAAAAATAAATGGAGAAACAAATAAAACCGACATGGTAGTAGGTGTCTACTACAGACCCCCTGGCCAAGAAGAGGTGGTAGACGAGGCCTTTCTCAAACAAATCTCTGAAATCTCAAGGAGGCAAGAAGTAGTAGTGATGGGGGACTTCAACTACCCGGATATCTGCTGGGAGACAAACTCTGCGAAGCACAAAGCCTCCAACAAATTCCTGATGGGCCTTGCTGATAATTTCCTCTTTCAAAAAGTAGAAGAAGGAACAAGGGGATCGGCAATCCTGGACCTGATCTTAACTAACAGGGACAAATTGGTCACGGGAATTAAAGCGGTCGGTACCCTGGGGGAAATTGACCACGTAATGCTGGAATTTGTGATTCTGGGGAAAGCCAAAGAAGAATATAGTCAAATATGGACCTTGGATTTCAGGAAAGCTGATTTTAGCAAGCTCAGGGAAATGATGGGTAGGATCCCGTGGCTAGATAGACTAAAGAAAAAAGGAGCCCAAGAAGCATGGGAGTTCATGAAGAACGTATTACAAAAAGCGCAATCCCAAACAATTCCAAAGAGGAAAAAAAACGGAAGACATCGGAAAAAGCCAATGTGGCTACACGGAAGACTGGTGGAGGAGGTAAAAATAAAAAAGAGCATGTATAAAGAATGGAAGGAAGGACGCATCACCAAGGAAGAGTACTGACGAGCGGCTCGGGCTTGAAGGAATAGTGTAAGGAAAGCTAAAACCCAGAATGAGCTGAGGCTGGCGAGGGTAGCGAGGAACAACAAAAAGGGGTTTTTCAGATATGTTCAAAGCAAGAGAAAGACCAAGGAAACGGTGGGTCTGCTGCTCAATGAGGATGGCAAAATGTTGACAGATAACAAGGAAAAGGCAGAAGAAGAACGGTCTTAGAGCTGGCATTTGGGCGCACAGAATACGGGACTGTGTCTTCTGTGTGGGTTTGAAGTGGATGAATGGGTGTTATTTGAGTGTATGTTCTGAGTGAATGTGTATTTTTATGTATATGAGTTTTTTGTATTTATAGTTTATCATGTGCCTTGGGAAGAGATTTTATCATCAAAAGGGGAGACCTGAGGGGGCCCCAATTGCCGTAGTGACGGGTAGAGGGAGGTATGGTGATATGAGAGGGACGTGCCAGGTAAGGAGAACGTGGCCCAGACATGTAGTGGCTGTGCCACGTTCTGGTCCTTCTCATACCCGCAGGGTTGTTGGTTGTCCTATCAGCCAACTCTCAGATCTCCAGTTGCTGCTTTTTAATGCCAGATCGGTACATAATAAAACCTCCCTCGTCCATGATTTGATTGTGGACGAGGTGGCCGATCTGGCATGTATAACCGAGACCTGGGTGGGCGAACAGGGAGGAGTTAGTCTCTCCCAGCTCTGCCCACCGGGGTATCTGGTTCAGTATCATGGTAGATCTGAGGGTCGGGGAGGTGGGGTTGCTGTGGTCTATAAGAGTTCCATCTCACTCACCATGCACCATGTCCATGCAATCACTGGTCTGGAGTGTTTGCACCTTGTGCTGGGCCAGAGGGACAGACTGGGAATCCTTTTGGTGTACCGTCCACCTTGCTGCCCAATGGCTTCCCTAACTGAGCTGACGGAAGTGGTCTCGGAGATACTGTTGAGATCCCCCAGACTATTAGTACTGGGAGATCTCAACATTCATGCTGAGGCTACTTTGTCTGGGGCAGCTCAGGACTTCATGGCCGCCATGACAACCATGGGGCTGTCTCAATATGTTAGTGGCCCAACACATACATCGGGGCATACTCTTGACCTTATCTTTGCTACTGGACATGGGGATAGTGATCTGGATGTGGGGAGTTCTACATCTCTCCCGTTGTCATGGACAGATCATTGCTTGCTGAAGTTTAGACTTTCAGTAGCCTTTTCCCTCTGCAAGGGTGGGGGACCTATTAAATTGGTCCGCCCCCGGAGACTAATGAATTCTGAAGGTTTTCAAAAGGCTCTGGGGGGTTTTCCGGCTGACAAGACTGGCGCTCCTGTCGAAGCCCTGGTCGATCTGTGGAATACAGAGATGACCCGGGCTGTTGACACGATCGCTCCTGCGCGCCCTCTCCTATGTAGAGCTCATACAGCTCCTTGGTATACTCCGGAGCTGAGAGCGATGAAACAAGACAGGAGGCGGCTTGAGCGGAGATGGAGACGAACTCCCGACGAATGCAATTATGAGCTGGTTCGTGCTTCTACTAAGCTCTATGTAGGAGCGGTGAGGGCGGCAAAAAAACAACATTTTGCCACCACTATTCAGTCATCTCTCTCACGCCCATGGGAGCTTTTTAAAGTGGTTCGTGGCCTACTTCATCCAGGCCTACAAGATACGGCAGATACATTGGTAGCTCGATGTAATAAATTTGCTGAACACTTCCAGCATAAGATCTCATGCATTCGCCGGGACTTAGACTCCTATTTAATAGCAGTTAATCCTACTGAGGTGTCCGGAGCACAGTCTTGTCATGTTTTGTTGGATGAGTTTCAGTTGGTTCAGTTCGAGGACGTGGACAAGGTGCTTGGACAGGTTCGTGCGACCACTTCGGTACTGGATCCTTGCCCCTCTTGGCTAATTAAAACTAGCAAGGAAGGAACAGTTGGTTGGGCCAAGGAAGTGATTAATGCCTCTTTACGAGAGGGAGTGGTCCCTGGCTGTCTGAAAGAGGCAGCAGTGAGACCACTCCTGAAAAAACCTTCCTTGGACCCAGAGGATGTCAGCAGCTACAGACCAGTAGCCAATGTTCCGTTCCTGGGCAAGATCCTGGAACGTGTGGTTGCTGACCAGCTCCAGGCGCTATTGGATGAAACCGATTATCTAGATCCATTTCAATCGGGGTTCAGGCCTGGTTTTGGCACTGAGACGGCCTTGGTCGCCCTGTTTGATGACCTATGTCGGGAGAGAGACAGAGGGAGTGTAACACTGTTGATTCTCCTTGACCTCTCAGCGGCTTTTGATACCATCGACCATGGTATCCTTCTGGAGAGGCTTGCGGAATTGGGAGTTGGAGGCACTGCTTGGCAGTGGTTCCGCTCCTACTTAGCGGGTCGTCTCCAGAAGATAGTGCTTGGGGAACATTACTCGACACCGTGGGTTCTCCAATGTGGGGTCCCGCAGGGTTCGGTTCTGTCTCCCATGCTTTTTAACATTTATATGAAGCCTCTGGGTGCGGTCATCAGGAGTTTTGGAGTGCCTTGTCATCAGTATGCTGATGACACACAGCTCTACTTCTCCTTTACATCTTCTTCAGGTGAGGCAGTCGACGTGCTGAACCGTTGCCTGGCTGCGACAATGGACTGGATGAGAACTAACAAACTGAGACTCAATCCTGACAAGACTGAGATGCTGTTGGTGGATGGTTTCTCTGATCGGATGGTGGATATATACCCTGTTCTGGATGGGGTTACACTCCCCCTAAAGGAACAGGTGCGTAGTCTGGGAGTCATCTTAGACTCTTCCCTCACACTTGAGGCTCATGTAGCCTCGGTGGCCCGGAATGCATTCTACCAACTTCGGTTGGTAGCCCAGCTACGTCCCTATCTGAGTAAGGAGGACCTCTCATCAGTGGTACATGCTATGGTAACCTCGCGTCTGGACAAATGCGCTTTACGTAGGGCTACCTTTGAAGACGATTCGGAAGCTACAGCTAGTGCAAAATGCGGCGGCCAGACTGCTAACAAGAACTAAGCGGTCTGAGCATATAACACCTGTGCTAGCCCGTTTGCACTGGCTTCCAATATGCTTCCGGGCCAGATTCAAAGTGTTGGTACTTACACTTGGTAGGTATAAAGCCTTATACGGCGCGGGACCACGATATCTGTCGGAACGCCTCTCCCGATATGAACCGGCCCATACACTACGGTCTACTACGAAGGCCCTCCTCCGGGTTCCGACTCATAGGGAAGCCCGGAGAGTGGTGACAAGATCTAGGGCCTTCTCAGTGGTGGCCCCTGAACTATGGAATGGTCTCCCCGAGGAGGTGCGCCTGGCGCCGACACAATCATTTTTTCGGCGCCAGGTTAAAACCTTTCTCTTCTCTGAGGCATTTTAATTCCTGTTAATTCTAAATTATTATATTTTGATTTTAGACTGTACAGTTTTGTGTACAGTTTTGTGTTATTTTTATTGTATTTTTAATGTTCATCGCCCAGAGAGCTGTTGCTAGTCGGGCGGTATATAAGCTTAATTAAATAAATAATAAATAAATAAATGCTCAATGCCTATTTTGCCTCCGTTTTCTCCCAAAAAGGGAACAGTGTGCAACCTTGCATCGGTAGCAATCTCAGTAAGGGATCGGGATTGCAGTTCAAGATTGATAAGGAGATAGTCAGGAAATACCTAGTTAACCTAAATGAGTTCAAATCTCCAGGGCCTGATGAACTGCATCCCAGAGTATTGAAGGAACTTGCTGATGTACTCTCGGAACCTCTTGCCATCATCTTTGAGAAATCCTGGAGAACGGGAGAGGTGCCGGAGGATTGGAGACGGGCAAACGTCGTCCCGCTCTTTAAAAAGGGTAAAAAAGAAGATCCGGGGAATTACAGGCCGGTCAGTCTGACTTCAATACCGGGAAAGATATTAGAACAGATAATAAAAGAGTCCATTGGCAACTATCTAGATGACAAGGCTGTGATTGGTAGGAGCCAGCATGGGTTTGTCAAAAAAAAATCCTGTCAAACTAATCTCATCTCTTTTTTGATCGGGTCACTAGCTTAGTAGATGGTGGAAATAGTAGATGTCATCTATCTAGATTTCAGCAAAGTGTTTGACAAAGTCCCCCACGACCTTTTGATTAGCAAACTGGTGAAATGCGGACTAGATGGAAATACTGTCAGGTGGATTCACAACTGGTTGGAAAACCGTACTCAAAGAGTGGTCGTCGGTGGCTCTGCTTCGGACTGGAAGGAGGTTTCGAGTGGAGTGCCACAGGGTTCTGTCCTGGGGCCGATACTCTTCAACATTTTTATCAATGACTTAGATGATGGGGTGGAGGGAAGCCTTATGAAGTTTGCGGATGACACGAAACTGGGAGGGATAGCTAACACAATGGAAGACAGGAATAAAATCCAAAGGGACCTGGATAGACTAGAAAATTGGGCTGAAATTAATAAAATGAAATTCAATAAAGACAAATGCAAGATTCTGCACTTAGGCCACAAAAACAAAATGCACGGGTACAGGATGGGAAATACCCGGCTTAGCAGTAGTGCATGTGAGAAGGACCTTGGAAGTGTAGTGGATCACAAGTTGAACATGACCCAGCATTGTGATGCTGAGGCAAAAAAGGCAAACACGGTTTTGGGCTGCATAAACAGAGCTATAGTTTCCAGGTTGAGGGAAGTAATACTCCCACTATATTCTGCATTAGTCAGGCCTCATCTGGAATACTGTGTTCAGTTCTGGGCGCCTCATTTTAAGAAGGATATAGACAAGTTAGAGAGGGTTCAGAAGAGGGCGACGAGGATGATAGCCGGTATGGAGAACAAGTCTTATGAGGAAAGGTTGAAGGAACTTGGCATGTTCAGTCTGGTGAAGAGAAGGCTGAGGGGTGACATGATTGCACTCTTAAATACCTGAAGGACTGTCACATAGAGGAGGGTACAGATTTGTTCTCTGCTGCCCCAGAGGGTAGGACTAGGTCTAATGGTTTTAAGTTGCAGGAGCGTAGATTCAGACTGGATATTAGAAGGAACTTCTTGACAGTAAGGGCGGTTCGGCAATGGAACCGACTGCCTAGGGAGGTGATGGGATCCCCTTCGCTGGATGTCTTCAAGCAGAGGCTGGACGGCTGTCTGCGGGAGATGCTCTAGCTGTGGATTTCCTGCTGTGAGCAGGGGGTTGGACTCGATGGCCTACAAGGCCCCTTCCAACTCTATGATTCTATGATTCTATGAAATACAGCCATCCTTCGAAATTTGCACTAACTCATTGCAGTGCAGTCCACCAACCAACCAATGTTTATAAAAATGCATGTATTAGGGGAAAGTATGTATAAGAATGAATATATTAGTGAAAATAACATACAATGCATTATATTAGCAGAAATTGCTTGAAAAAATGTACATTAGTCAAACCTGCACAGAAAAAATGTGTTTATTAGGAGAAATTTGCACTAAAATGTTAAAGATTTTCATGGAGATTTTTGAAAAAGAAACCAAAATTGACAGATCCTTCCATCCCTAGTTTGCACTGAAGATGCACTTATTTTTCCTGGCCTTTGACACCTGGTATTTACCAGACCGAGAGGTGCATCTGCAGTGAAAATATATAAGACCCACCCTATTCTTCTTATTGTAAATTGTTGTAACTGATTTCATATTTTATTTTTGTTGCTGTAACTCACCCTGTGACTTTGTGGTGAAGGGCAGATTAAAAAATCCAATATATAATAATTAAAAATTAAGGTGAAGCTACCATTGTGATGTTTTTTTAAATTTGCATCTATTTTGAAAAAAATCATTCATTATGCATTCATTTTATATAAGGCTGGTTTGCATCTGCAATCTACATTACTTCAAACCAAAAATATGAAGAAACCATGTGCAAAGTGTCCCACATTTTAAAATAAATATATGCGCTTTAAATATTTTAATGGTGAATTTTGTGATGACAATCCAAAAATGTATTTTTTAAAAGGTTATATTGAATAATCTTTTTTTAAAAAATAAGAAATACATAAGCAGTCCTGATTCATCTCAGAGGACTGTCTGGCTGATATTTTCACAGTTAATTGGGTCACAAGAGTTTGCTTTTGTCTAACCTGCTATAATTGCTTGCATGTCACTTTAAATTACCCAAACTCTATGTACAAAACAGCACAGTGGCACCAGGCATGTCATCCAAAGGCAAAATGTTTGCAGAAACGGTGCCATGAATGAGGCTTTTCAAAGTCCAAGACAACTGACATACTCATTACCTGAACAAATATTTCTGCAGTCACCTGGGGGAACACAGTTTGATTAGGCTGTTCTTGTTCTCTCTTGTTTTTGTTTTTATTAATTTCAAGATATTCTGATTAGTTCATTGCAATTAAACTGCTTGGGGATAAATGTATTTTCCTTCCTTCAAAAATGAATCACTTTGTGAATAATTTGATGTGTCCAGCATGCTAGCAGTTGAAACTCTGTAAATCTGCCTTCCCCAACTTGGTGCCTTCCTCCAGATGTTGTCGGACTGCAACTCCCTTCATCCCTGACCATTGGCCATGCTGGCTGGGGCTAATGGAAGTTGGGGTCCAACAATATCTGGAGGGTGCCTGGTGGGGGAAGGCTACGCTAAAGCAAAGAAATGTATTGATCTGAGTTGTGTCTGTGTAACATGACCCCCTCCCAAAAAACAGAGTGCATTTGTTTCAATGGGTGATTTTATTTACTTTATGAATAAATGAATGAACTTCATTCATTCATTTACTAAATGTATATATATACATTTTATGGCAAATAAAATTCCCTCTCTTTCTCTCATTCCACAGAATAACTAACAAGAATAATGCACTCTGCCATCTTCCTGTGTTTAACATTGGCTGGCCTTTGCACTGTCACCCATGGCCACCACCTGGACAAGGGTCAGGATGAACACAACAGCACAAATCCAGCAGCTCTCAAGCTATATAAGAGTGTTGCCGATTTTGCAATTAAATTATATGGGCAGCTTTCTTCAGCCTCACCTGACAAGAATGTTTTCTTCTCACCCCTCAGTATCATTAGTGCCTTTTCACTTCTTTCACTTGGGGCAAAATCTGCCACCCGCACTCAGATTCTAGAAGGCCTTCGCTTTAACCTGACAGAAATCACAGAGGAAGACATCAACAAGGGGTTTCATGATGTCATCCCCCTACTGACTCGCCCAAATTCTGGGTTTCAACTCGATCTAGGGCAGGCCCTGTTTTTAAAGGATGACCTAAAGCCATTGCAAACATTTCTGGATGATGCCAAAGCTTTCTACGACACAGAAGTGCTGCATGCGAAATTCCAAGAGCCAAAAGAAGCCAAGAAGCAGGTCAACCATTATGTAGCAAGGAAAACCAATGGAAAAATTGTGGAATTGATCAAAGATCTTGACCCAGAGACGGAACTGGCTATAGTTGACTACATAGTCTTTAAAGGTATGCTACGCTTAGGGACGGGGAATAAATTAGATTCAGTTCACACTTAAAGATAAAACCTCCTGATTTGCACTTTCTGAAATAATATGGACACTGAAAGCAGCAATTCTCACTTAGCTTAGATGGGGCAATTTGTGGAAATGGAGGAGAGGGGAAAAGTTAACCCACTTGCTCAAGTACTATGGCCCTAATTTAATCCAGCCCCTACAACTGCTTTTAAGAGAGAAAATGTGGGAAGCTCCATTCATGATATCCAGCATTCGGTTTCCTTTATCCCTGAATATAGTGATTGTTTTCTGTAATCAGGGCCGGTTCTAAAGGGCAGCCAGGTGGGGCCCTGGCCGAGGTGGGGCCCCTCCACTCCCCTTCCACCTCCCCACCATTCCCTCGCCCCACCTACCTGTCTCCTGCCTTTTAGCATTGCTCTTAATGAAGATGGCAGCCAAGGTTTCCATAAGGTGCTGAAGCCTGTGCCGCCAGCTTGGTTGATGGCAGAGATGTGCATATGTAGCAGGCATGCATGCCATCAACCAAGATGGTGGCGGAGGCTTCATCCCCTTAGGGAAACCATGCACACGCACCCACACACACACCGGGGCCCAGGGTAAGCAGATGCCCAAGGGCCCCGCATGCCTGAGGCCGGCTCTGTCTGTAATAACAGCAGTCCTGGTTCAAAACTCCTTACATACAGCAATGGGCTGCATGTTGCTCATAAGAATCGCCATCCATCCATCCATCCAATGGATCAACTGTTCTAAGGAATATCTCTTGCTAGCATATCAGCCTTTTCCATTATTTTCAATTTGAACAGGCTATATAATCTCTCCGAAATTTGACAGTGGGCCCTTCTTTTCTCTTAAGGCACCTGGAAAAAACCTTTTGATCCAGCTTTGACCACAGAAAAGGATTTCTTTGTGGATCAAGAAACAACCATCAGCGTCCCAATGATGCACGGGACAGGCTGGTTTGACTATTATTTTGATGCTGAATTGTCTTGCACAGTGTTACAACTGGACTACCAGGGTAGTGCTACTGCATTTTTTGTTCTACCGGCTCCCGGAAAACTCAAGGTGGTGGAGGAGGCGCTGTCATTAGATACTTTGACCAAATGGGCAGAACGTGTTTCTCGGTAAATTTTGTGTTACTTCTATATTTTTGTTAGATATATTTGGAACCAGTCAGTAATTCACTGTCTTGGATTACTATACCACTTACAAGGTAAAAGGGCTGGATGTGGTCCATTTAATATAGGAAGGCCTTCCTGAACGTTAGGATTACTCTTAGGCACCGTCTACACTATACATTTAAAGTGGTATCATTCCACTTTGAACAGTCATGATTCCCCTCCCAAAGAATTCTGGGAACTGTAGTTTCTGAAGAGTGCTGAGAGTTGTTAGGACATTCCTATTCCTTTCACAGAGCTAGAATTCCCAGAGTTCCCTAGAAAGAGAGACTGATTTTAAACCACTCTGAAAGTTGTAGCTCTGTGAGAGGACTAGAGGTCTTCTAACATCTCTCAGAACCCTTAAACTACAGTTCCCAAGATTCTTGGGAGGGAGCCATGACTATTTAAACTGGAATGATAATTGCTTAAAATATACAGCACATGGGGCTTTACTTTGCCATGGCATTGTTATCCAGTAGTAAGAGTACTCCAAGTAGTAGGACTAGTAATACTAATAGTAGTAGTAACAAAAAGCACCACCATCAGAGATCACAGACAATCTGGCCCAATCTACCAGTTCTCAACCCTACTTTCCCCACCATCACTGAATTAAAGATATTTTTGTTTGTTTGTTTATTAAATTTATATCCCATCCTTCCTCCCAGAAGGAGGCCAGGGCGGCAAACAAAACACTAGGAACACTCTAAAGTATCGTAAAAACAGACTTTAAAATATATTTTTAAAAAATCTTTAAAAACATATTAAAACATTTTTAAAACATCCTTTTAAAAAAAAGCTTTAAAAACATCTTAAAAAGCAATTCCCAGAATAGGAAAAGGTCTTAAGGACTTAAGAACTTAAAAGTCTTGTTGAAAGAGGAAGGTCTTCAGTGGGCACTGAAAAGATTACAGAGATGTCTAATATTTAAGCAAAAGGAATTCCAAAGGGTAGGTGCCACTACACTAAAGGTCCACTTCCTATTGTAGTGCAGAACAGACCTCCTGATAAGATGGTATCTGCCAGAGGCCCTCGCCTTCAGAGCACACTGATCATCTGGGTATATAAGGGATAAGACGGACTTACAGGTGTCCTAGTCCCAAGCTGTGTAGGGCTTTATAATTATAATTCATGATAATTAATATAATGAGGCTTGAAAATGACAGCTCATGGTCCTAACCTCCTGCCTCCTTTTCTTTTGCTCTGTCACAGCACAAATAGCGGGCTAAAGGAACGAAACAAACAGCGGCAGTAGTTGGACAATGCTGACAAACCCACTGAGTTTTAACAAGAACCTGTTTCTATCATACTCATTCATGGTCTGTTTGATGTTATTTAAAATCTCAGCCATTTGTTTCAGTAAATAATTGAAGTGGTTTCTTGTATCTTTCTGTTTCCAAAGTAACACAGCAGAAGTGTACCTTCCAAAGTTTAATATTTCTGCCAGCTATGAGCTGAATGAGCCCCTTGCCAGACTGGGCATTACCGATGTCTTCAGTGACCACACTGATCTGTCTGGAATCACTGGGCAGCCTCTGAAAGTGTCAAAAGTAAGTCCAAAACAGTATTTTCCCTTATTTACGTGATTTCATTTTTGCCAGGATCTTGATGCTGTGGAAGTGCTTCATTCAGGCACATCGAGTTAATCATCATCAGCTCTTTAAATATAGCCCAGCCTGTAGACTCCCCACTCCTCTCATCCCTTGGACTAGAAGAAAGTTAGAAACTCTGTGCAGGCCTGTGTTAGGAACCTTGCCAGGGACTTGTGCATACTCTGGTCAATAAACCATTTAAGTTTCCAATGTGGTGCCTAAATTCAACGTTCAAGGTTCAACACACAACACAGTGACCACATTCACCCATTATGTATGATACGATCTTTCTGTTAAGGGACTTAGACTCCGACGTTGTGACAGATGAATCCAGTGAAGTGTCCGGAGCACGGCCTTGTCCTTTATTATTGGATGAGTTTCAGTTGGTGCAGCTCGAGGAAGTGGACAAGGTGCTTGGAATGGTCCGGGCAACCACGTCTGTTCTGGATCCTTGCCCATCTTGGCTAGTGAAAGCTAGCAGGGCTGGAACCACCGGCTGGGCCAAGGAAGTGGTTAATGCCTCCTTGAGAGAGGGAGTAGTCCCTAGTAGCCTCAAGGAGGCAATAGTGAGACCTCTTTTAAAGAAATCTTCCCTGGACCCAGATAATTTGAACAACTACAGACCAGTGGCGAATGTCCCCTTTTTGGGCAAGGTTTTGGAGCGGGTGGTTGCTAACCAGCTCCAGGTGCTCTTGGATGAAACTGATTATCTGGATCTGTTTCAATCCGGTTTTAGGCCTGGTTTTGGCACTGAAACAGCCTTGGTCGCCCTGTATGATGACCTTTGTTGGGAGAGGGACAGGGGGAGTGTGACTTTGTTGATTCTCCTTGATCTCTCAGCGGCGTTTGATACCATCGACCATGGTATCCTTCTGGGGAGACTCGCGGAGTTGGGAGTTGGGGGTACTGCTTGGCAGTGGTTCCGCTCCTACTTCGCGGATCGTCGCCAGAAGGTAGTGCTTGGGGAACATTACTCGACACCCTGGACTCTCCATTGTGGAGTCCCTCAGGGGTCGGTCTTGTCCCCCATGCTTTTTAACATCTACATGAAGCCTCTGGGTGCGGTCATCAGGAGTTTTGGAGTGCGTTGTCATCAGTATGCTGATGACACACAACTCTATTTCTCCTTTTCATCTTCTTCAGGTGAGTCTGTTGATGTGCTGAACCGTTGCCTGACCGCGATAATGGACTGGATGAGAGCTAATAAATTGAGACTCAATCCAGACAAGACTGAGACACTGCTGGTGAACGCCTTCCCCGCTCAGATGGTGCATCCTGTTCTGGATTGGGTTACACTCCCCCTGAAAGAACAGGTCCGTAGTTTGGGGGTCCTTTTTGACCCTTCCTTGTCTCTTGAGGCTCAAGTGGCCTCGGTGGCACGGAACGCGTTTTACCATCTCCGTTTGGTAGCCCAACTACGCCCCTATCTGGATGGCGACGACCTCGCCTCAGTTGTTCATGCTCTGGTAACTTCGAGATTGGATTACTGTAATGCGCTCTATGTAGGGCTGCCCTTGAAGACAGTTTGGAAGCTTCAGCTAGTGCAGAATGCGGCAGCTAGACTATTGACGAGGCCCAGTCGGTCTTCGCACATAACTCCTGTTCTGGCACGCCTGCACTGGCTACGTATTTGCTTCTGGACGAGATTCAAGGTGCTGGTTATGACCTATAAAGCCTTACATGGCGTGGGACCGCAATACCTGGTGGAACGCCTCTCCCGCTATGAACCTACCCGCTCACTTCGTTCAGCATCTAAGGCCCTCCTCCGGGTACCAACTCATCGTGAAGCCCGGAGGGTGGTTACTAGATCTAGGGCCTTTTCTGTGGTGGCCCCCGAGTTGTGGAATAGCCTACCCGAAGAGGTACGCCTGGCGCCCATTATTATCTTTCCAGCACCAGGTAAAGACCTTCTTATGCTCCCAGGCATTTTAATCATTTTAATCTTTTTATCTTTTTAATCTTGTAATACTAATCCTTTTATCATCTTATATTTTGTTTAATTGTATTTTGTTTTCATTGTGTCTTATATGTTTTGTGATTTTATTATTATGATGTATGTATTTTATCCTATTCTGTTTACCGCCCTGAGAGCTACTTGCTATGGGCGGTATATAAATGCAACAAAATAAATAAATAAATAAATAAATCTATTCTCCATTATGCATCTCTGGTCTAATGGCAATCCCTCTTCGCCACCACAACAAGAAACACCTGGGTCTCAAGTCCCATTCCATGCTTATCTTCCCCTTTTGAAACCAACCACATATATTTAGCACCACTTCCCTTGAGATGATCCTAGGGGTATACAGGGGGCTATTTTTCCTTAGCTACAGAAAAGTGAGGGGACATTTTCTTGATCACCCTCAGGCAAATAGAACTGTGCACCTGGCTTTTTTGAGAAATGTTCCTGTTAAAGCAGAATGTCCCCCCACCTCCAGTAATGTGGAGAGCCGTGGACAAGTCCAGGGATGCCAACAGCAGAAAATAAAAAAGAAAAAGCAACTATTGTCCCAATGAGCTTGGAGCACTGAGCAGACAATTTGAAGGCAGCATGTAGAAAATGGCAAGGATCCTGTTCTTAGCCTGGGGAAACAAAAGGTGAGGTGGTCTGTAGACTGGGCTGGCCCACGACATTTTGCTGCTGGAGAACATGAGAAGAGCCCTGCTGGATCAGGCCACAGGCCCAGCTAGTCCAGCATCCTGTCCTCACAGTGGCCAACCCAATGCCAATGGGAAGCCCACAAGCAAGACATGCACTCTCCCTACCTGCAATTCCCAGCAACCTGCTATTCAGAGACACACTGCCTCCAACGCTGGAGGTAAAAAGTGGCCATCATGGCTAGCAGATCCATTGATAGTCTTTTCATCCATGAATTTGTCTAAACCCCTTTTAAAGCCATCCAAGTTGGTGGCAATCACTGCCTCTTGTAGGAGCAAATTTGATAGGTTAACAATGCACTGAAGGTAGAAGTACTTTCTTTTGTCTGTCCTGAATCTTCCAACATACAGTCATTGGATGACTCCAGGTTCTAATATTATGTATTAGAGGGAGGGAGAAGTGGTTTCTATTTCTCCCTTGTCGATTGAGTAAGGTGCACTCTTAGCACCCTTCAATTGAGTACACCTGGCTCCAATGAAGGAACATTCAGGAGTGCACTTACATCTCCCAATGTTTCCTTTGAAGCCCTGGCCCTTGCTTGTCCCAGGTGTAGGGCAGGTGGGCATGGCTTCCCCAAAATAGCCTTATGAGTCAAATGGCTGGTGGGAAAGGTTTGGCTCATGGGGCAGAGGTTCTTCTTCTGGAGAAGAAGAAGACATTTCTCACAGGCGGAGAACTATGCCCAAGGCTTAGATGGTTCAGAAATAGCCCTGATCTGACTGCATTTCCACCTTTTATAGTCGCATTATCACACCAAATATTTTTAATGCTAAACATGTTAACTGGATTGACTAAATACTATCCTCTCCTCCTATAATCTCAATCTATTTTGGAAAATGACACTACTTGTTCATCTCACACCTTTACCCCATTTCATAATTAACTTTCTGGAATTTATGTGGTTTTAGCTGTCCAAAGGTCCTTTGCAAAAACACCTAACTTCTCTCTTTTGACCACAGATGTGACCTTAGGTCATCCCCGTTCCCTTTTGTTCCAGTAATTGTTTACTGCTTAGATCACTTGTGATAATATGCTAACTTGGGCCTACTCATGTCAAGAAGCCTGAACCTATGCCTGTATATGCAATATGTATCTGCTGGTGTATGTTCAATATTCCTACAAAATTTATATTTTACAACTCCAACACATATTCCCTCCCCCCCCCAGTTCCTGACAGGCAGTGGAGGCTGGTGCCCATTGTAACTGGTAGGGCAGAAGACATGGAGACCAACAGTAGGTGGACCCAGAGCCAACTAATTCTGCTTTCATCCCCATCTTCCTCCCTTTTCAGTTCTACAAATGCAACACTGAGCCTGAGGGGGGGGGAGGCAGCTAACAGCCAGTGCCACCCCTTAGACTGGTTGTAAGGAAGTAGGCAGATGGAGGCTGGCTGAAGGTGGGGCAGTGCTCAACTTGTCCAAATGGACCAGCCTCCCCTGCTAGTAGGGAATGTAAGCAAAGCCTCCTTCCTACCAATATTAGGGGCCATATTACCTAATCATACAAGTTGTGGCACACCACAGAATTAAAGTACTGAGAACCAGAGAAAATGGGCATGTACAAAAATGATGGAGCTGTAAAACATGCTCTTGTTAACAGAAAACTAAATTTATCATGCCTATCATAAATAAAGTTACATATGGCAAGATAACGATGTAGCCAATCACCTAACAATGCATTTTGGGGTAAGCCAGGGTTGGCTCCAGGACTGAGGAGGCCCTGAACCAAGTCCCATCTGATGGGTCTCCTCTTATGCTGATGGGTTTCCTCAGACTTACCTGGCAAGGATGGCAGCAATACCAGTGGTGGTTGTGACCTGCCATTTTAATTTCCCACAGTGCCCTGAATTGCTTGATAGAGTGACACTCCCCAACATGATGAGAAGTTTAAGTAGAGGCTTAGAGACCCAGCTGCCCAATGCGGAGGTCTCAGCAGTGGTGGATACTGCTGGGGCACTGAGGCCTTGGCAGCTGCCCTGAGATATCAGGTGCTGAATCCAGGCCTTGACCAAGTCCTTTGTGTCCTCTTCTTTCTTATTTGAAGACTTGGGTTTGAAATAGGACTGTGCCAAATACTGACTGATGACTAAGATATTCTCTTCAAAATCACCCTAATCAGTATAGCCAAACTAATTACCAACAAAGGTCACCTTAGTCAACACTGGTATTCTTTCAAGGTTTTCAGCACCCTTGTGAGCCCTTGACTGCTGTAGCTTCTCTGGTTCATTTTGTGCTCTCATTTATCCTGGAGCTCATTTGCCCTCATAGCCGTTTACTGTGATTTGTTGCATCACCCTGTGTCATTTTTGTGATGAGCTCCTTTCCTCCTCTCCAAACTCAGAGCTTTTGCTTTGTTTCTCCTTAGGCTACGCATAAGGCGGTGCTGACAGTTGATGAGAGAGGTACGGAGGCAGCCACCACCACTGCAATAGAAATGACACCTCTGTCACCGCCTCCAACTATTCACTTCAACCACACTTTTCTGATGATGTCCTTTCACAAAGAGACCAACCTCACATTAACTATTAGCAGAATAGCAATTCCCAATAAGCAGTAAAGCTTGGTGAACTCTAAATGCAGCTTTAGAATAAAGCATCTTAGTAATCTAAAGTTAATGTGAATCCTTCTCTTTTCTTAACCAGAGGGAGCACGGAAAGAATTCAGAGCTTGGAAAAGTTACTTTTTTTGAACTACAACTCCCATCAGCCCCAGCCAGCATGGCCAGTGGATTGGGCTGATGGGAGTTGTAGTTCAAAAAAGTAACTTTTCCAAGCTCTGGGAAAGATACACTGGAAACTATTCTGTAGAACAGTCAGTGCCATTATTGAACAATTATTTTTGGAGTGTTTTTAGTGTAAATTTTGCAAAGTGTTGATGTACTTCACATATTCACAGAAGTAGAAACAAAAGAAAATGATTTCCTATAGGAAACTTCACTAAAATTGCAAAGTAAATCAGACTTATTTAAAGTGACCATCTGAACTATATCAACTGTCTTAATAATGTTGCTTCCTCCCTGCTAAAACAAGATCAGCTCAGCACATGTTTTCTTTAAGAACATAAGAACATAAGAAAAGCCTGCTGGATCAGGCCAGTGGCCCATCTAGTCCAGCATCCTGTTCTCACAGTGGCCAACCAGGTGCCTGGGGAAAGCCCGCAAGCAGGACCCGAGTGCAAGAACACTCTCCCCTCCTGAGGCTTCCGGCAACTGGTTTTCAGAACCATGCTGCCTCTGACTAGGGTGGCAGAGCACAGCCATCACGGCTAGTAGCCATTGATAGCCCTGTCCTCCATGAATTTGTCTAATCTTCTTTTAAAGCCATCCAAGCTGGTGGCCATTACTGCATCTTGTGGGAGCAAATTCCATAGTTTAACTATGCGCTGACTAAAGAAGTACTTCCTTTTGTCTGTCCTGAATCTTCCAACATTCAGCTTCTTTGAATGTCCACGAGTTCTAGTATTATGAGAGAGGGAGAAGAACTTTTCTCTATCCACTTTCTCAATGCCATGCATAATTTTATACACTTCTATCATGTCTCCTCTGACCCGCCTTTTCTCTAAACTAAAAAGCCCCAAATGCTGCAACCTTTCCTCGTAAGGGAGTCGCTCCATCCCCTGGATCATTCTGGTTGCCCTCTTCTGAACTTTTTCCAACTCTATAATATCCTTTTTGAGATGAGGCGACCAGAACTGTACACAGTATTCCAAATGCGGCCGCACCATAGATTTATACAATGGCATTATGATATCGGCTGTTTTATTTTCAATACCTTTCCTAATTATCGCTAGCATGGAATTTGCCTTTTTCACAGCTGCCGTACACTGGGTCAACATTTTCATCGTGCTGTCCACTACAACCCCGAGGTCTCTCTCCTGGTCGGTCACCGCCAGTTCAGACCCCATGAGCGTATATGTGAAATTCAGGTTTTTTGCTCCAATATGCATAATTTTACACTTGTTTATATTGAATTGGATTTGCCATTTTTCTGCCCATTCACTCAGTTTGGAGAGGTCTTTTTGGAGCTCTTCGCAATCCCTTTTTGTTTTAACAACCCTGAACAATTTAGTGTCATCAGCAAACTTGGCCACTTCACTGCTCACTCCTAATTCTAGGTCATTAATGAACAAGTTGAAAAGTACAGGTCCCAATACTGATCCTTGAGGGACTCCACTTTCTACAGCCCTCCATTGGGAGAACTGTCCGTTTATTCCTACTCTCTGCTTTCTGCTTCTTAACCAATTTCTTATCCACAAGAGGACCTCTCCTCTTATTCCATGACTGCTAAGCTTCCTCAGAAGCCTTTGGTGAGGTACCTTGTCAAATGCTTTTTGAAAGTCTAAGTACACTATGTCCACTGGATCACCTCTATCTATATGCTTGTTGACACTCTCAAAGAATTCTAATAGGTTACTGAGACAGGACTTTCCCTTGCAGAAGCCATGCTGGCTCTGCTTCAGCAAGGCTTGTTCTTCTATGTGCTTAGTTAATCTAGCTTTAATAATACTTTCTACCAGTTTTCCAGGGACAGAAGTTAAGCTAACTGGCCTGTAATTTCCGGGATCCCCCCTGGATCCCTTTTTGAAGATTGGTGTTACATTTGCCACTTTCCAGTCCTCAGGCACGGAGGAGGACCCAAGGGACAAGTTACATATTTTAGTTAGCAGATCAGCAATTTCACATTTGAGTTCTTTGAGAACTCTCGGGTGGATGCCATCTGGGCCCGGTGATTTGTCAGTTTTTATATTGTCCATTAAGCTTAGAACTTCCTCTCTCGTTACCACTATTTGTCTCAGTTCCTCAGAATCCCTTCCTGCAAATGTTAGTTCAGGTTCAGGGATCTGCCCTATATCTTCCACTGTGAAGACAGATGCAAAGAATTCATTTAGCTTCTCTGCAATCTCCTTATCGTTCTTTAGTACACCTTTGACTCCCTTATCATCCAAGGGTCCAATTGTCTCCCTAGATGGTCTCCTGCTTTGAATGTATTTATAGAATTTTTTGTTGTTGGTTTTTATGTTCTTAGCAATGTGCTCCTCAAATTCTTTTTTAGCATCCCTTATTGTCTTCTTGCATTTCTTTTGCCAGAGTTTGTGTTCTTTTTTATTTTCTTCATTTGGACAAGACTTCCATTTTTTGAAGGAAGACTTTTTGCCTCTAAGAGCTTCCTTGACTTTGCTTGTTAACCATGCTGGCATCTTCTTGGCCCTGGCGGTACCTTTTCTGATCTGCGGTATGCACTCCAGTTGAGCTTCTAATATAGTGTTTTTAAACAACTTCCAAGCATTTTTGAGTGATGTGACCCTCTGGACTTTGTTTTTCAGCTTTCTTTTTACCAATCCCCTCATTTTTGTGAAGTTTCCTCTTTTGAAGTCAAATGTGACCGTGTTGGATTTTCTTGGCAATTGGCCATTTACATGTATGTTTAATTTAATAGCACTGTGGTCACTGCTCCCAATCGGTTCAACAACACTTACATCTTGCACCTTTCTATTATTTGGGCTGATTGCAGGTATTGCCACCACTCACCATAAGCTCAGAGGCACATGTTACCAAATCTAGGGCCCAATCCAACACTTTGAGGTGGCCTTGATCTGACCTGGAATGTTCCAGGGCCAATCTGAAACCGATCCAAATCTCAAACCTCTTTGGGGACAGGGAGAAGAAAACAAGCCTCTTCCCCCCTCCAACTATATGCTTAACTGGGGTTTGAAACCTTAATGAAAATGCAGTTGCAGGAAGGCAAAGGAGACACATGCAGGCTGCCCTCCAAAAAACATCAGACTGCACAACTTTTGACAGCCCTGGATCACTTAGGGTGGACCCAGTCCAACCCATGGCTGCCTTAACCTGATCTAGCTGAATCCCATGTTGCCCAAACCAGCCCAGTTTGGATCATTATCCAGGATTCAGCCAGATTTGGTGCACAGCCCTACTAAAGACATTAGATCAACAATTAATTAATTAAATAAATAAATACATCAGAGGCAGGAAACTGACCGTTGGACAACAAGGAAGGTAAATCTGCAATAAAAGGATTAGATGATAAATGAATTCTTTGTATGTGCCTTCAGAAGAAATACGGTAGATACTATACATTCCTGAATTTACTTTTTCAGGAAAGGATTCTTTCACATGTGCCCCAATCCAACACTTTGGGGTGACCCTGATCTGATCTGATCAGAGGCACATGTTACCAAATTCTTCCAAGCTACACAGGAAGTGGATTACTATAAGAAACTTCACTAAAATTGCAAAGTAAATCAAACATATTTAAAGTGACTATCTGAACTATATCAACTGTTTTAATATTGTTGCTTCCTCCCTGCTAAAACAAGATCAGCACAGCACGTCTTGTTTCTGTTATTTGGGCTGATTGCAGGTGTTGCCACCACTCACCATATGCTCACAGGCACATGTTACCAAATTCTTCCAAGCCACACAGGAAGTGGATTGGACTGTGAAAGACCAACCCAAATTGTGTTTGCATTTTGACCAATTTGTAGGGCAGTACAATATCTCAAAGAAGAGGTCAGGTCTCCTGTTCCTCGATTGCATTCACGATAGCTACCCAATTTTCCTGCTTTTTAAAGTTTGATAGAAAATCTTTTGGCTATAGGTACGTTCTTAAACTGCAAGGTGTTTTGTCTGTTAGTGAAGAGAGCCAGTGTGGTGTAGTGGTTAAGGTGTTGGACTACGACCTGGGAGACCAGGGTTCGAATCCCCACACAGCCATGAAGCTCACAGGGTGACCATGGGCCAGTCACTGCCTCTTAGCCTCAGAGGAAGGCAATGGTAAACCACCTCTGAATACCGCTTACTATGAAAACCTTATTCATAGGGTTGCCATAAGTTGGAATCAACTTGAAGGCAGTCCATTTACATTAGTGAATAGTACTCTAATTGCATTGGTCTTCAACAGGTGAATCAGCACTAAAATGGGTTGCAACAGCAACAGCAGCACCATACAAATATATGGTAAATATTCAGAAATGGGTCCCCTAATGCATGTTTGGCTTAAAGATGGGTCCTAAGTAGGGATGTAAGAAGACATTATTTTCCATTCTGTCCTGTATTTGTCACATGTTATATTGTTTCCATTCCACTGCAGCTCATCTTCTCGCAAAAAGTATCTCATTGTCCACTGTGGCAGAATTATGTGACTTAAGTAATTTACACAATTAAATACATAACTTACATTATCATTATGTTATTCCACCCCATTCAATTAAATGCAAAGGAAACACAGTGCACATGGGGGGGGGAATGTAATGAGTTCCAATATCATTTGCGGACTGAAAGCAACAACAGTGAATACTGACCATATTTGTTAGATTTATTTCCATTCTGGACATGGAACAAATAAGCAAATGTTGGCCATTTCCACTCCCCTTTCCATTTTTGTCCAACATTCTCCAGCATTCCTAGTCCCAGGTCTGAAGACTATAAGTTGGTAAACAATACACTGAAGGCTATAGGTTCTCCCCACCTCCCTTTTCCCACAGTCCTCCTAAATCTGTTCTAGGGGTTCCCCCAGCAGATTTTGGGACAGCATGTATGAACAGAAAAGGGGGGAAAGTCCCACTGTGCAAGCAGAAATTCTTGCACTGATGGGGACATGGTAGCTGAATACTGTTCTTTGAAATTCAAGGCGGAATCCTGTATGGGTAGGTTCTGTCTGCATCCTTATTTCCCTCTGTTCTAATGTTGTAATGGGAATAGCTGCCACAAAGCTTAAGTGAGCAGTGGCACAACACTTGCACTTCCTCTGCCAAAAATCACATTGCCCATTTCAATGTGTGTGTGTGTGTTGTTTTTCATTTTGTCGCTCCTGTGTCCTCCATATCCCGCACCACCTGGGATGAGCAAATGTCTCTATGGCATGTGTTCTTTGCATTTCCTTTCTGTACCAGCTCTTCTTCACAGCCTCCCACTCTAACTCCCACACAGTAACAATTCTTTTCCTGGTATATGGCCATTTGTACAGAAGGTGGACACCGTTGGCTCTGCTCATGCATAGCCCACGCTCGTCATCACACTTCTCCATTAGCCGCATGGGCTTGTTCAGGAAGTGGCACAGATCCTATGAACACAGGCACCCTCCAATCCTTCCCCCTCCCCACACCATTTAAACTCATAGCATGATACTGGCAAACAGGGCTAGCTCCAGTCTTAGGGTGCCACTGCTAAGGACTCCCCCAGTCCCATCCCTGGCTAGCGCTGCACCCCAACTGCAGGCTTACTTAGATGCAGGCTAATTTGGTGGCACTGACTGGGAAACCACCCACCATTTTTATTTCTTGCAGTCCCTCAGAGCAACATTATACACCCAGTCAATCAACTGCATCCTGCAGGTGAGGGCCTCCTGCAAATACCATCTCATCAGGAGATCCCTTCTGTACCACATAGGCCTTTAGTGTTGTGGCACCCACCCTTTGGAATGCCCTCCCCTTAGATATTATATGCCATCTCTGTTGTCCTTTTGGTGCCCACTGAAGACCTTCTTTTTCCAACAAGCCTTTTGAGTAGAGACCTTTGTCCCAGTCTTAGGATTGCCAGGTTCATGGCCTGAGACTGATTCTGTATCTTTAGGAGAAGAGAAAGTCAGCCAAGTGCAGGAGTTCTTGCAACCCTGTAATGAGAAAAACCACAAGGTGAAATTCTCCCTTCCCCCTGCACAACTTTTAAAGATACAGAAGACCTCTTGGAGGCTGGGCCTGGCAAACGAGAGGTCTTCTGTGTCTTTAAAAGTTGTGCAGGGGGAAGGGAGAATCCCACCGTGTGGTTTTTCCCATTACAGGGTTGCAAGAACACCTGCACTTGGCTGACTTTCTCTTCTCCTAAAGATACAGGATCAGTCTCAGACCATGAACCTGGCAACCCTGGCCAGTCTGCATATGCACTGAAATTGTTTTAAATACATATTTTAAAGACGTTTTTAATTGGGTTTTTTAGATGTTTAGTTCTTAAGTTGTTTTTTAAATATGTTTTTAGTGTTTTATCATTTGTTGTCTGCCACCCTGGGCTCCTCCTGGAGGAAGAGTGGGATATAAATTTAATAATAAACAAACATTGAGTTGTATTCAACTAAAACCTACTCAGAGTAAACCCACTGAACTTAATGAACCTACATTAGTCATGTCTATTAACTTCAGTGAGTCTACTCTGAGTAGGACTAGCACATAGTACCTTCCATTAAGCTCTGGGGAATTGTGGGAAGTTTAAAATGTCAAAAAGCTTTCTGGCCACTGCCACTAGATAAGTCCACTGCTGTGGAAGAGAGAGGTGGAAGGCCAAAGCAAGAATCAGAACTAATTGGACCAAGGGAGGTGTCAGCTCTACTGAGTCTTGCTGGGCCATTTGGGCGCAGCAGCTGCCTGAAGGTGCCAGGTGCATATATATCAGCCTTGCTGGTTCTGGGTTACCAGCAGGGTTGTCAGGTAATGAAGATGAGCCATAGTCCCATTTCATTTAAAGTAAATGGTGACAAATTCTTGGATGACAGATCTATAGGGACTAAGGATGGGGAGAAATTCAGTTTGCATTTAAAGCTGAATTTATCAAATTTGCACTTTCCAAAACAATTTGAGAACCAAAGCATTGCCCTTTTTGACATTTGCACTTATCTGAATTTTAAAATGCAGTTGTCTAACCAAACAATGTTTGCAAAGATGCATATATTAGGGCAAACTGTGAATGAAAGAGAATATCAATGTATTAGTGAAAATAACATACAATAATGTATTATATTAGGAGAAATTGCTTACAGAAATATGTACATTAGTCAAAAGTGCATACAAAAATGTCTTTATTAGGAGAAATTTACGCCAGATTTTTTAAAATAGAACCATCGATTGCTGCAGAAATGTGAAGAACTGAATTTAAGTTTGAAAAAATGAGAAACTGAGAGAACCAAAATTGACATATCATTCCATCCCTATTCTTGATAGGAGCAATACATGTACATCTCCACACATGCATGGAGGTCTCTCCCCGCAATCAGGAATCCAGCTTTTCCCATATTCTGGACTGTGGGGAGAGAACTCTGTGAACATGTAGTTCCACATGTGTATCTATGCAGTTGATCAACTGATTGCATGCAGCAGGAGTAATGATAGCATGAGTATCCTAACAAGGATGGCTTGACTTTTGAGTTTATTACCCTGCTTTTTGACCGCAGCTAAAATTTACAGCATATCCACCCTAAGCAATCCTATAGAGGAAGAGTGGAAGGAGAGTCTATAGCGGAGGAACTGCTCCAGGTCTGACACAGGTTTCCTCTTTTTCCAAGGATGGCTCTAATTGTTATTATTATTTCATTTATTAATCACTTCCCATGAGACATCCTGGAGCGATTACAATTTCTAGTCCAGATTGAGACTGGGTTAAAAATCACAACAGGCTTAGTGGAACTTCTTCAACAGGTGCTGAAATAAAATAGAGATGATCCCTGTCTGCTGTGTAACAGGAGGGAGTTCCAAAGGGTAGGTACCACCATGCTAAAGGCTACTCTACATGGAATGGCCCTCCTAAAGAGATGATTATTGCAGGAGGCCCTCTCCTACAGAAAGCATACTGAATGGGTATATAAGTTCTTAACAGGCCTCCACTGCTGTTGCTTCTCAGCAACTGGTATTCAGTGGCATTCTGCTTCTGGACATGGAGATTGCTTATAGCCACTGGTAGATGTGAATCTAAGCTTTAAAGAAATTACCTTTCTGTAGCTTTCGCTGCTTTTTTGTGACTCCAGTAAGCTTGCTTGCTCACTCCTCTGAGTTTCTGTCTCTTAAGACAGCTGACGTCCCTGGTAAGTACTGCAAGTACTGGGACCCCCTGTCTAACTCCAGAGAGAGGCTGCAGTTAATCTTGTAGCCTCTTGCATCAACTCCTGGCTGGGTCAGGTGGCATAAAAACCCAGCTGTCCTTGGGGAGCCCCTTAGGGAGTACCAAGCGCAAGGGCAATACGCCCTGCTATTTTTTCAACCAATCTAGAGGAGATTGTAGTGGGGAGGTGTATGGTGCATGTGTAGTTCCAGTGCAGGGTGACAGCCTGTGCAGTGAACTGAACTGATAGGAGAATGTCACCAGATGCCTTCAGAATGAGAGTAACTGGCAGAAGGTTGTCTCTTCTTGGGTGTGAGATGGGGGGGAGTATATGTGTCCTGTATGAAAGATATTGAGTGGGTCTGACTGTTCCCAATTCTCTCAGAGGCCTAGTGGGATATCTGGCTCAGGTAGGTTTTGTTGGTGGACTCTTGTTGGGTCCACATCAGGTGTTTAGGAGGAGTCTTAGTAAGGAGGAACATGGGTGATGCCACCCCAATTTCAGTGATTATGGGTAGAGGGAAGTATAGCCATGCAGAGGTGGTGTACTACCATAGAAGATGAGGGCAAGGCTATCTACGCCTTGTTCCTAGCTCCCACTCCTCTCACAGATGGGTTCCTCATTGCTCATCTGCTATGCCCACTGGCCTGTGTGTGTTGTTCTTTAACGCCAGATCGGTAAGCAATAAGACCACGCTCATCCATGATTTGATAGTGGATGAAGGTGCCGATTTGGTGTGCATTACCGAGACCTGGGTGGGTGAGCTGGAAGGGGTTGATCTGACCCAGCTTTGCCCACCTGGATACTCAGTGCAGCACCAGCAGAGGCTGCTGGGATGAAGGGAGGAGTTGCTGTGGTCTACAGAACTTCCATCTCTGTCACCAGGAAACCACTCTGTCTTGGAGCTGGCTGTGAGGGCCTGCACCTGGTATCGGGCCAAGGAGACTGTAAACTAAGGTTGATGCTGTTGTACCGTCCACCCTGCTGCCCAGCAGCTTCTCTGACCGAGCTGGCGGAGGCCATCTCGTCTGTGGTATTGGAGGAGCCCAGAACGATAGTGCTGGGTGATTCCAATGTCCATGCTGAGGCTGCCTCCAGTGTTCCGGCTTGGGACTTCATGCACTCCATAATGACCATAGGCCTGTCTCAAGTTGTCACCGGCCCTACACACAGGACAGGGCATACCCTCAACTTGGTTTTTGCTCCAGATGCAGGAAGGGGTGGTCTGGAGATAGGGAGGGTGGATGTCACCCCATTGTCATGGTCAGACCACTTCCTGGTAAAGTTTAGACTTACAGCTCCAATACTCCCCTGCAGGGGTGGTGGACAGATTAAGATGGTCTGCCCCCAAAGACTAATGGAATCCACAGGATACGTGAATGTCCTGGGGGAGATCTCCCAGTATATAGAGCAAGTGACCCTGTTGAAGCCCTTGTCACGCTATGGAACAGCGAGAGGTACGTCAGGCTCTTGACATGGTTGCTCCTGAGTGCCCTGTCCAGCACTGTGGAGCCCGGTTTGCACCTTGGAACACCAGTGAACTAAGGGCAATGAGACAGGCTGGATGATGGCTAGAACGCAAATGGCAAAAGGTATGCTGTGAGGCTGATTGGGCACACGTAAAACATCATAACCGTGCCTACTGTGCAGTGGTGAGGGTGGCGACCATCTCTGCCACCGTCACATCCTCAAGTAGCCATCCAGTGGAGCTTTTCTGTATTGTCACGAGTCTGTTGACATCAGCTCCAAGAAACTAAGTTTTACACCCTTCAGAGGCCTACTGTGAATTGTTTGCAAGGCTGTTTAAGGGTAAAGTTGCCTTTGTAGCAATCTTGATGCCCCATCCACATCTACTGTAGTCCCCAATGAGGTGTCCAGTGCAACATCTGCTGCAGCTTCTTGGGAACAGTTGATGCGACCTGATGATGTGGTCAAAGTACTTGCGACGATGCTGCCAGCAATGTGTCCTCTCAACTTTTGCCCTTCTTGAGTTATTAAAGCTTGCCGAGGGGGGTTGACTGAGTGGATCCCAGGTGTAGTCAATGCATCATTGTGGGAGGGAGTGGTTCCAGCCACCCTGAAAGAGGTGATGATCCGTCCACTCCTGAAAAAGCCCACCCTGGACTCACTGGTTTGTGACAACTACCGACGGGTTGCAAATACCCCCTTTTTAGGGAAGGTGATTGAGAGGGTTGTGGCACAGCAATTACAAGTACTTTTGGATGAATCAGATTATCTTGACCTATTCCAATCTGGATTCAGGCCTGGTTATGGGACTGAATTGGCCTTGGTCTCTCTAATGGATGAATTTTATCAGGAGAAGGACAGGGGGAGTGCAACCCTGTTATTGTTACTTGATCTCTCTGTGGCTTTTGATACCATTAACAATGGTATCCTCCTGTGCCAACTTGGTGAGATGGGTACTGGATGAACTTTTTTACAGTGGTTCCAATCCTATCTCCAGGGTCGTTTTCAGATAATAGCATTGGGTGATTGTCTTTTGTCACCTGGCAGTTGTGCTGTGGGATGCCACAGGGTACCATCTTGCCCCCATGCTGTTTAACATCTATATAAAGCCCTTGGGAGCGGTCATCAGGAGATTTGGGGTGACATGTCAGCAATACACTGACAATACCAAACTCTATTTCTCTGTAACATTTGAATCGGGAGAGGCCATGCAAGTCCTGGACTGCTGCCTAGACTCGGTGGTGGGCTGGATGGGGGCCAATAAACTGAATCCTAGCAAGATGGAGATACTGTGGATTGGTGGTTTAATTAACTTTGGATAATTGGTCAGTAGCGTGCTTTGGATGGGGTCATACTCCCTCTGAAAGAGCAGGTCCACAGTCCTGGGGTGCTCCTCCATTCAACTTTGTCACTAGAGGCCCAGACAACCTCAGTGGCTAGCTGTGGCCATTTCTGGACTGGGATAGCCTGACCACTGTTGTCCATGCACTGGTAACCACCAGGTTGGATTACTGTAATGTGCTCTATGTAGGGCTACCCTTGAGATTGGTCCAGAAGCTGCAGCTGGTGCAAAATGAGGCAGCGAGACTGCTTGCTGGGGCACGGTATCGCCAACATGTCACCCAGCTGCTGAAAGAATTGCACTGGCTACCTATTAGCTACCGGGCTAAGTTCAACATTCTAGTTTTGGTGTACAACGCCCTATACAGCTTGGGACCAGGACACCTGAAAGACCTTCTTATACCTTATATACCCAGTCGATCACTGTGCTCTGCGGGTGAGGGCCTCCTGCAGATACCATCCTATCTGGAGGTCCATTCTGCACAGCATAGGAAGTGGATCTTCAGTGTAGTGCCACCTCCCCTTTGGAATTCCCTCCCCTTAAATATTAGACAGGTGCCATCTCTTATTTTTTCAGTGCCTACTGAAGACGTTACTCTTTCAACAAGCCTTACAAGTAGAAACCTTATCCCAGTTTGCGTCTGTGTTGGAATTGCTTTTTAATATGTTTTTAAACCTTTTCTTTTTAAAAAATATGGTTTTAATGCTTTTTAAAAATGTTTGTAAAGATGCTTTGTTTTAATTTATTTTAAAGTTTGTTTTAATGATGTTTTAAAATGTTTTTAGTGCTTTGTTTGCCACCCTGCGCTCCTACTGGGAGGAAGGGCAGAATATAAATCAAATAATAAATAAAAAGTAGGATCTGTATATTTGTTTGTTTAACACTCTGAGGATAGGGAGGCAGACACCTATTTCTGGCTGTAGAAATGCATGCAGTCAAACTGATTCCACAATGCCTTCCTTCAGATAAAAAAAGGACTGCCATGACATCTAGTGGCTCTAGCTGGATCTGAACAAAAGCAGACTGCCTTTCTCTTCCATAAACTGAAAGGATGCCAAAAAGCTTATCATTAACGTTAGGCCAAGAGGCAAGGCTCATTATTGTGCTGGTTTGTGGCAAACACCTGAGGACTATGTGATCCCTGAATTTGGAGGGGGGGGGAGGTATGACATTATCCCCCACTGAAAAAAAGAGTTAAAATGCTCTGCAGAATTTGGGGGTTTTGTCTTAACTGTGGTATTACACATTAAAAGGAACAGGCCTAAAAAAAATTGTGCCCAGAGTTTAAAGCTATAACTTTCACGCTTTTTGCTCAATTTGAGCCCTTGAGCATTCAAAAGGACTGGAAGAGATCTGCAATCTGTTGAAATAATTTATAACAGCATCATGGACAGGATGCAACAAAGAGGATGCAAATTTGTATTCTATTGTTGTTATGTGCCTTCAAGTCGATTACGACTTATGGTGACCCTATGAATCAGTGACCTCCAAGAGCATCTGACATAAACCACCCTGTTCAGATCTTGTAAGTTCAGGTCTGTGGCTTCCTTTACGGAATCAATCCATCTCTTGTTTGATCTTCCCCTTTTTCTACTCCCTTCTGTTTTTCCCAGCATTATTGTCCTTTCTAGTGAATCATGTCTTCTCATTATGTGTCCAAAGTATGATAACCTCAGTTTCATCATTTTAGCTTCCAGTGACAGTTCTGGTTTAATTTGTTCTAACACCCAATAATTTGTCTTTTTCTTAGTCCATGGTATGCACAAAGTTCTCCTCCAGCACCACATTTCAAATGAGTTGATTTTTCTCTTATCTACTTTTTTCACTGTCCAACTTTCACATCCATATATAGAGATTGAGAATACCATGGTCTGAATGATCCTGACTTTTAGTGTTCAGTGATACATCTTTGCATTTGAGGACCTTTTCTAGTTCTCTCATAGCTGCCCTCCCCAGTCCTAGCCTTCTTCTGATTTCTTGACTATGGTCTCCATTTTGGTTAATGACTGTGCCCAGGTATTAAATCCTTGACAAGTTCAGTGTCCTCATTGTCAACTGTAAAGTTACATAAATCTTCTGTTGTCATCGCTTTAGTCTTCTTGACGTTCAGCTGTAGTCCTGCTTTTGTGCTTTCCTCTTTAACTTTCATCAGCATTCGTTTCAAATCATTACTGGTTTTTGCTAGTAGTATGGTATCATCTGCATATCTTAAATTATTGATATTGCTCCCTCCAATTTTCACACCTCCTTCATCTTGGTCCAATCCCGCTTTCCGTATGATATGTTCTGCATATATATTAAACAAATAGGGTGATAAAATACACCCCTCTCTCACACCCTTTCCAATGGGGAACCAATCGGTTTCTCTATTTTCTGTCCTTACAGTAGCCTCTTGTCCACAGTATAGGTTGCACATCAGGACAATCAGATGCTGTGGCACCCTCATTTCTTTTAAAGCATTCCATAGTTTTTCATGATCTACATGGTCAAAGGCTTTGCTGTAATCTATAAAGCACAGGGTGATTTCCTTCTGAAATTCCTTGGTCTGTTCCATTAACCAACCTATGTTTGCGATATGATCTCTGGTGCCTCTTCCCTTTCTAAATCCAGCTTGGACGTCTGGCATTTCTCACTCCATATATGGTAAGAGGCTTTGTTGTAGAATCTTGAGCATTACTTTACTTCCATGGGATATTAAGGCAATAGTTTGATAATTACTGCATTCCCTGGGATCCCCTTTCCTTAGAATTGGGATGTATATTGAACACCTCTGGTCTGTGGGCCATTGTTTAGTTTTCCATATTTCTTGACAAATATTTGTCAAACTTTGCAGTTTCAGTCTCAGTAGCTTGTAGCAACTCTGTTAGTATGTCATCTGTTCCTGGTGATTTGTTTCTTCCAAGTATTTTAAGAGCAGCTTTCACCTCACATTCTAAAATTTCTGGTTCTTCATGAAACTGTTCTTCCATGAATGAATCTGTCATCTTTGCATCTCTTTTATAGAGTTCTTCAGTGGATTGCTTCCACCTTCCTTTTATTTCATCTTAGTCAGTCAGTGTGTTTCCCTGTTGATTATTCAACATCCCTACTCTTGGTTTAAATTTCCCTTTCATTTCTCTAATATTTTGGAATAGGGCTCTTGTTCTACCCTTTTGTTGTCCTCTTCTATTTCTATACAATTACTACTGTAATAGTTCTCTTTGGCCCTACGTACTAGTCGCTGTATTGTTGCATTTAGAGTTCTGACTGTGTTTCTATCTCCTTTTGCTTTCCTTCTCTCTTTAACCTTTTTAAGAGTTTCTTCAGTCATCCATTGAGGTCTTTGTATTCTACATGTGCAGAATAAATCTCGTTTTTCTAATTTTGCTGAAGGAAAAAATAGTTTCAAGAGTCTCAGTGCCTGGTTTTTCAATTGCATATTATTTATTAAATAATTCTCCATTTAGGATGCAATTTAATGGTCCCGGGGAGGGCATCCCAGGGGCCAGAGGCCAGGGTGGATCTCCCTCTCTGACATCAAAGACAGGTCTCCAGTCTTGGTCCTGCTTGTGGGCTTCCCATGGGCATCTGGTTGGCCACTGTGAGAACATGATGCTAGATAAGATGGACCACTGGCTTGATTCAGCAGGCTCTTACGTTCTTATGAGATGCAGTGCTGATCCACCCCTCCCCACCACCACAGGTGCCTCCGTCCCCCTGATCCAACCAACATCAGAATTCCAACATCAGTAGAACGAAAAAGAGTATATGTTGGGGGTGATTCAGGGATGTTCCAGGGAGAGGACTGGGAAGCTGCTGGGATCCAAAGCTCTGCCAGTCCTCTGACATGCCCACAAAGCAGGAAGAATTTTAGACATGCTCAGGAGTTTTTCTAAATCTCTCCTTCCTATTTCTCTCCCATTATTTTTCAATAGGAAAGAAAATGTAAAACAAAAACAAAACATGCAAACTGACAGAGGAACACAAGATTGTTCCTTCTTGCTCATTTCCACCCTGCTAGCTTGAGCCCACCAGGGCACTAGATATATTGCCTGAACTGCCTTCAGATTCCACACACACCCCTTAAAGTTGCAGCCTTAGCCTGCTATCAGAAACAATGAAACACAACACTATTGGGGTAGAATTGTTAGGTCAAAAGATCACCCACCCCTCTCCTTTCCTTCCAGCGGCAATGTTCACAGTACCTTACCGCTGAATGTGAGCTCCATTTTCACACTGTATAAAGCAGCTGGAGAGGCAATGCATGGACAAGGACCCTTCCAACTCTATGATTCTATGACATTTCAGGAAAAAAAGTTTAAGAATATTGACAACTGCATGTTTTTCTCCATGTGCAAATCACAAAGCTTATGAAAACAAAATTAGCATGTCCAACTCTTTCTTACAAGGTAGATATTAATGCTTTGGTAGAGAGGATAAATCATCCAGGAAAATAGTGTTAGGGGTTTGGGGTTGAGACTGATGATTGATGATTTCTATGAGTCCCCTTCCAGCCTCTGATTTGGAACCTACACCTGGAGGTGAGAAATCTGCTCCGCTGGCAAGATCCCTCTTTGTTAGTCTAATAGAGTGGCCAGGTGAGTTCATGGGCCTAGCAAGTGCCCATTAACTGGCGAATGAGCCAGGGAGATCCTATTGTTATTGAAACTCTTCAGGAGAGCCTCCCCCCCTCCTGAGACCAAGGAGAGGCTTGTGTTTTGAGATGAGTCAGAGAAAAGGCTGGGAGCTGGAGGCAGGCAGAGAGACTGGCTCCCTACACCATGACTTTAGGGTGCCTCCTGTAAGCCTGATGGAAAATGCAAGATCTATTGGACTGCTAATGGCTAGAACCCCTCCATCCTAAGCTCAGGTTGAAATGTGTGTAAATAAATAAACCATATTTTGTAAAGACACCCAGTCTCTGCTGGCCTTCTTTCCAAGAAACCAAACCCTGGGTAAGCGCATGGACCCTTGGAGATCTCTCATCACTTGGAGATTGGGGTGGTGCACAACAATATTATCTTTGCATATTACTGTTTTGCATTTTACATTCTTAGCTCGGAGGATGGCAACAAGGGAGAGGGCCTTCTCAGTGGTGGCCCCCAAATTATGGAATGATCTCCCTGACGAGGTGCGCCTGGCACCAACAATGTTATCTTTTCGGCGCCAAGTCAAGACTTTCCTCTTCTCCCAGGCATTTTAGCATATGTTTTATATTGTTTTAAACTTTTAAATTGTAATTGTTTTTTTAAAATATGTGTTTTAAAATGTATATTTGTTTTTATGTTTTTGATTGCTGTAAACCGCCCAGACAGCTTCGGCTATGGGGCGGTATACAAGTGCAATAAATAAATAAATAAATAAATTTTAAGTTTTCATAAATATTTTCTAAAAGAAAATTGGCTTTGGTTTCTCCATTTCAAATCCATAACATCCTATCCAAAGTCATTCTCATCAGATATATGTTCAATTTAAATTGCAGGATATGGAAGAAAAAACCATAATTCTCACATGTATACCAGTCAGTGCAGGGTAGCCCAGAGGTATGGCAGGAAGAACCTCCTCCTTGCTTGCAACTGCAGTACACAACCCAATATCTAGTGTGGGATTTACTGTTATCCAAGTGATGACAAGTGCCTTGTCTTCTAAATAACTGATCTTCAATAAGTGAGTTGGAAGGGAGGGGGACCCACTATTACAGAGGTGGCTAAGTTGTTGGAGTCCAACTTCCCTCAGTCCCATACACCATGGTAAATGGTTAGGGATGATGGGAATTGAAGTCCAACAATGTCAGGAGGGCCACAAGTTAGCTATTCCTCCACTACTGGGTCACAGCCTGACTTAGGGTAGATTACAATAGCAATGCTACCACCATAGTATAGCATGGTCTTGCTATGGAATGGTGAGATGAAATGGGAGATTGACACAATCACTCCTGAGCATCCTCTCCAGTAGTTTGGAGCCCTGGTGGCACCTTAGTATTCTGGGGAGCTTCAAGCTATGAAGCAAGCTGGACAAAAACTAGAGGGCAAGTGGCACAAATCTCGCTCTGAAGCCAACCAAACACTAGCTAGTACACACAATTGTGCCTACTATGTGGCAGGGCAAGCTGTGAAGAAGGCTCATTTCACAGCTTGCATTGCACCCTCAAGTAGTCGGCCAGCGGATTTATTTTGAATGATCTGGAGGTTACTGACTCCCGGTGTAGGGGAGGGGCTTCTGGAGCATTCGAGGACCTGCTGTGACCAACTGGCTGCACACTTTGAGGATAAAGGTGCTCATCATCAAAGTGACCTAAACTCTGCTGTTGTTGCAGTTTCAGATGAAATACTCGGTGCTGGAGTTAGTGATGTGTCAGTTTCAGTTTATGCAGTCAGCTGATGTGAACAAAGGGCTGGTGGCTATACATCCAACCACATGGTCTCTTGACCCCAGTCCCTCCTGGCTTACTAAAACTAGCAGAGGGGGCTTGACTGGTTGGGTACAGAATATAGTTAATGTTTTATTGCATAAGCGGGTAGTCTCTGAGGCCTTGAAAGAGGCGGTGGTGAGACCACTCGTAAAAAAAACAGGCCCGGATCTCTTGGATTGGAATAAGCATCAACCTGTCACAAACCCCCTTCTTGGGGAAGGTAGTGGTGAGAGTAGCGATGGGGCAGCTGCAGTGATGGGGCAGCTGATTATTTAGATCTGTTCCAATCTGGGTTCAGTCCTGGCCATGGAACTGAGTTAGCCTTGGTTGCCCTGATGGATGACCTTTATAGAGAACAGGACAGGTGGAGTGCAACCTTGGCTCCTGCTTCTCGATCTCTCTGCCATTGACCATAGTATCCTCCTGGACTGGCTCCGTAGAATGGGAATTAGGGGCACCATGCTATCGTAGTTCCAGTCTGATCTACAGGACCAAGCCCAGAGAATTACATTGGGCGATTGCCTTTCAGCCCCCTGGCAGTTGTGTCATGTGGTGCCACAAGGCACCATCTTTCCCCCTATGCTATTTAACATCTATATAAAGCCACTGTGAGCAGTCATTAGGAGTTTTGGGGCAAGGTGTCATCTGTATGCTGATGACACTCAGCTCTACTTCTCCATAACATCTGAATGAGGAGACTCTGTGCAGGTCCAGAACCAGTGCCGAGACGCAGTGGTGGAGTGGTTGAAGGAAAATAAGCTGAGCTTGAATCTTGGCAAGATAGAGGCACTGTGGGTGAGTGGTCCCTATGTCAGAGAAATTGGTCAATTGGATGAGGTTGCACTCCCCCTGAAGGAGCAGGTATGAAGGAGCAGGTATGAAATCTGGTGGTGCTTCTTGATCAAGCTCTCTCATTGGAAGCTCAGGTATTCTGTGGCTAGAAGTACCTTTTATCGGCTATGCTTAGTAAGACAACTACAACCATTCCTGGACCGGGAGAGCACGAGCACAGTAATTCAGGCATTGGTGACTTCAAGATTGGATTACTGCAATCCACTCCATGTGGGGCTTCCCTTGCATTTGACCTGGAAGCTGTAGTTAGCGCAGAATGCTGCAGCCAGATTGCAGACAGGAGTGAGACCATGTCATTATATAACACCTCTGCGCAGCGATCTGCACTGTTGCTAACGGGCCACGTTCAAGGTGTTACTATTCTTTTTCCATTAATTTTTATTCAAATTTTCAAACACAAAACAAAACAAAACAAAAAAGAAACAAATTAAACAATAAAATAAAATGTTGACTTCCGATTTGTCGCAGATCAGTTATAGGTCTATGATATATAACAAACCTGTCTCTTAATATATTACAAAATCACTTTCCTCCAGTAGTTATCTTAATTAATCATCAAATCTTATTAACATCACTTTATTCTTTCTGCAAAAAGTCAAAGAGAGGTTTCCACTCCTTGAGAAATATATCCATCGATTTTTCTCCAAATAAACATGTCAATTAATCCATCTCATCAAATCTGCTAGGTCCAGTAATTTCAATAGCCATTTTTCCATTATCAGTGTTAATTCCATTTCCATCCTTGCACCCATAATAATCTTGCTGTCATAATCATAGTCATATAGCAAGAGTCTGATGGGAATTTCCTTCATCACAAATAATTTCTTGCCATCAATTCTGAATGTGTTGCTGAAATATTGTTGTAAAGTCATATCTCTGTTCCTCTTTTTTACGAAATACACTAGCACATCTCTTGAGAGTTTTTCCATTGTCACATATCTGGAATTAATTCTATAAATTTTCTCTATTTCAAATTCCATCAAATCATTCCAGTCCAGAAATTCCATCGAAACATTGATAGCTTTATCTCTGATATCTTCATCAATTTCTCCAGGGACAACGCCAAATTCCAAACAGTAATCTTTATCTCCAGGATCCACAAACTCCAAATATTTTTCCAGTTCCACACTTGATATATCTGTTCCAATCTCCAGGACTTGCATCCTCCCTTCAATTTTTGCCATAAAGTCCAAATCTTTTTCCAATTCCACATTTGATATGTCTGATCCAATCTCCAGAATTTGCTCCTTCCCTTTAATTTCTTTTTCATTTTCTATTGCTTGTCCATCTGCTTCTTTTCTCATATAATCCTTTATTTCTTTCAGCTCCTGTTTCACTTTACCAAATTCAGTTGCCATCTCTTGTCTACTCTGTCCCAGTTCTTGTTTCGTTATCTTAATCTCATCCATTATCTTCTGGAACATATCCAGAGGGGAAAACCCTTCCAGGGGTACATCCAGGGTCTCTGCCACTTCTTTGATTGTCATTCTTAAAGCCGAAGAAAAAACCCTTCAAATTTCCAATATAGCCACAATTCCCAAGCAAAGAGTACTTTGCTTCTTTTTCCAGCAATAAGGGAGTTAATATTTCAGGCCTGTTGACATCATCTGGCCAGCACAGTTCTTATCTCCCGCACGTCCAAGAATGCAAAACAAATTTGGTTCACAACGCCAAACAATTAGTAACATACACGAACAGCAGATTCATCTAAAAAAAGTAGTCCCAGACATATATCAATCAAATAATCATCTAAATCAGATTTTCTCTTCGGGTAAGTTGCCCCTCATCCGTTTTAATCTTTATAGTTTCCAAATTCAGGCCAGCTTTTTGCCATATAAAATAAGATAAGCTTTTTAAATTTTCTTTCCTCCTCCTTAATTCCTTGTATAAAAGAGAGAAGTGTGACTCACCCAGGTATCTTGATTGCTGATTCTTAAACAAATCTCTTTTACTGTAGTAATTTAAGCCAAATGATAAGATTAGACAGAAGAAAGCTCGCCCGTTGTGGATCATTTAAAAGAAAAAATGTCTCGCTTTTTTTCAGCCCAGCTTGCTGGAAGTCCTAACTCCGTCCTCGGCTGCTAGGTATGCCTTCCTTTCCCAGGGAATTCCTGATCAATTCCAGCCACCGACAGCCCAACGAAGTTTCTGTGGATAATCTTCGGTTCACCCTTGCCTGGGAGAACATTTATACCAGTCAAAGTTCCCTTTTGACTGATTTTAAACTGGAAAAGCTTCCTCTGAGACAGAGCTTCTCAGAGGCAGCCACAGGCGGAGCAATCCTTCCGGGAAGTTGTTCAAGGTGTTACTATTGATATATAAAGCCCTTAATAGCTTGGGACCAGTTTACTTGCGGGACTGCCTTACCCCATATGTGCCCACTCTAGGATTTCGATCTGCAGAACAGGTGGAACCCGGCAGCGCCAGGAGCCAGCCAGTGCAGCTGGAGGTCTGTGGCCAGGAGAAAGGTGAGTTGGATTGCTCCTTAAAACACATACAAAAGAGGAAAATTAAATCAATAAATAATTTATTTCAAGTAAGTTTATAACAAAAATATGTTTTTTCCAAATAAAAATTTAAAAATTAAAATAAAACACCATTTGTTGGTAAAATTCCTTTTCATTAAAAAAGAAATCCTTTTCTTTTAAAAATGGTATTCCATTTAAATTTATTTATTAACATAAATAAGCAACATTAAAATAAAAAATGAAAAGCATGACATTAATATATGACGAATTGATGATGAGAGATGAGACTAAAGAAATCTTATGTACTTAAGAATTATCTCAGTTTTGTACAACAATGTATGAGACTGACTCCAAGAAGCTCAGGGAATCATTTTTTTTAAATGTATTTGCCTATGTATTTATAAAGCTACTAGTAACTAGTACCATGTAAGCATTACTACCTTAACCCCCCACTTACACACAATCAAGCAATAGAGAGCTATATAAGCAGAAAGACAGGATAAGAAACATAACTATGAATGTTAATAGCTACTATCGTAACTTCAATCAGCAGGGTAACTCCAAAACAATAACAAGGAGATTAACATTAGTATAAGAAATAATCATGAAATATATGTCGGGTTCAAAAGCAGTGTCATTAAGTTCATCATCATCATTATTATTTTTAAAAATCAGTATCATTAAAGATAGCTAGTGCTCGTATGGAAAGCAACCAGCTTGCTGGGTTGGCGAACAAGTGAACAGCTGCAGCTCACATTCACATTGGATTACTGCAAAATTATCCACCATCCCTAGCCAAAATGCAAGCAGGTGCATTTGTACTCCACTGCAACTTTTATGATGTGCAATGAAATGGTATTGGCAAGCTCACCAGATGTTGAAGGAACCGAATGCACTTCTTGGATGGCAGATATTCTGCCAAATACCATTGCACCATTTTCTGGAATTTGGTTAATAAGGCAGACTTTATTTTTGAATGGAAGAAGATCACGGAGAACTGGGGAGGGGATGGTAGCCAGAAATGCTACCAATACTAGCTAGAGAGTATTTATTCATTATTTATTCATTAAATTTTTATCCCATCATTTCTCCCAAAGAAGCCCAGTTTTAGGAATAGTATAAAGCTATTCCCAAAGTCTATGACCAGATTCCTTTCCTACTTCGGCCTATTGCTAAAAAAACTTGCAAAGCATTTCTTGTTGCTCTTATTAGTAACTGTTACACACACTCTCTGTTTTCATTGGATTGCAGATCTCTTTGCAAGACTTGCATGTTCCTGGAAATTGTGAAATAATGTTTGATGGAATGGCTGTCATCCAAGAATTTGTGTGCTGTTCCTCCAAATGTTTCTGAAGATGCTTCTATCTCTGGATTATATAAGGCTTTAAAAAAATGTTTTGTCCAGCTCATTTTAGTAAAGTGCAATATTTCACGGCAGTAGTCTGTGTATTTGAATGCATGCTTTTGAAAGAAACTGCAGGGTACGATTGAACTCAGTGCAATTTTAGTAACTGTGGAACTTCAGTTTCCTTAGAAACTGAATGAGCCTAGAAACAAGGCATAAATGGAGCCATTTAAAATGGCATATCCAGCTGTTTTCCAAAGATACATTTTTTTTAAAAAAAATGAAATGGCATTTAATCTTAACGTTTATTGTGACCAGCCTTTGAGCGAAAGCCCCCCACTCCCCCAAAAGGCTACAGCCAAGGTAGTCTTAGAGTTAATCTTGTAACTGGATTCAAGACCCACCTTTTCTAAAGACTCTGGATTGATTTCATCATTCTGATCCCTCCACATAGAGATGTTGATGATAGGTGAATAACAGTAACCTAACATTTGCCATATGAGGCCATTTTCCCCAAACCACACACACCCACTGGCATCACTAGTGATGTCAGCTGATGGGCAGGAGGATAGGGTTTAATCTTGACTCGGCTGTGCAACCCAGTTAGTTCCCAGCAGGAAACAAAAATGTGCAGCCAAGGCAGAAGGATTTAATCCATGCTCAACAGTTGACCAGGGATTAAAGCCCTGTGCAGAAGTGCCCTTTGAATCAGCTTGTGCACATGCGCAAGCTACTTCAAAGAGGCTTTTGCAAAGGCTTAAGCAGCAGCGTCACTAGCAGGAGTGCGGGGGGGGTGCGGACCTCTGGTGCGTGCCCTCCCAGGGGCATAGACGAGGTAGCCAGGCTTGCTTGCGTGCGTGCGCGCACTCGAGACCAGCCACCCCGTCCATGCCCCTGGGAGGGCGCGCGCCGGAGGGGCACTCAGCCGGAGAAGGCCTGGGAATGCCAGTGCGCCTCCCTCGCCCTGCCGACGCTGCTCCCAGTCTCACCCGCCCACCCGCCCGCCTCCAAGGAGGAGTTGGAGCAGCCTTGCCAGGCAACGGCACGGGGCGGCTCTGGGTGTCACCCCCCTCATGGTGACACCCGGGTGCAGGCCGCACCCTCCGGACTCCAGTAGTGACGCCCCTGGGCTTAAGGCAGCTCCTGCACTCTCATTTTCTGAATCACGAGTGCTGGGAATGTCTTAAAGTTTTTCAAGTCTCCCTATGCTACCCTTAAGTCTCTGTGGTTGGAGACTTAAAGGGGGAGGGGGAGACTTGCAGAAGCATTTTCCCAGTCTCCTTGCATTTGCCTTTTAATTCTCTACAATCAGGGACTTAAAAGGACAGGGGAGGAGACTTGGAAGAGGCTTTTCCAAGTCTCCCCCCTCCCCCTTTAAGTTTCCGATTGTGGAAATTTAAGGAAAGCACAAGAGATTTTGATAGGATACCCCACCTGCCTGCCAATCATGTGACACCATCATTTCAGTGGTGGTTGTTAGGGGAAGGTATAGTTAAAGTGGAGGGGCTGACCACAATCTGGGGTGGAGACCTAGATTTTTGGTCCCTGTTCTCCACCTCAGGCCTCTCACTCCTCTGGAAATTACTGGTAGCTTATCTACTGCATCCTCTGGTCTGGTGGTGCTGCTATTGAAGGCCAGGTCAGTCCATACTAAGAGTGTACTCATCCATGACTTAACGGTGAATGAAGGGGCTGACTTGGCATGTATCACTGAGACTTCAATGGGTGAGCTGGGTGGCCATCTGGGTACTCGGTACAGCATCAGGCAAGACTAGAGGGTCAGGTATGTATGTTGCTGTTGTCCGTGGAAGCACCTTCTCCTTCACCAGAAACCTCTTGATCTTGGGATGGCCTTAAAGGGTCTGAGTCTGACCCAACCTGGTGTTGGGCCAGAGAGACAGATTGTGAATATTTCTGGTCTACCGACCACCCTGTTGTCCAGTGGCAACCATGGAGCTGTCTCAGATGGCCATTGTCCTAACACAGTGGGCAAGGCATACCCTGTAAAACATTTAAAATGTTTTTAACTACTTGTTTTTAATGGCTTTATCAACAATTTTAATGTCATTTGTAAACCGCTTAAACGGTTTTTTTTTTTACAATCAAGCAGTATATAAATTTTAATTAAATAATTATATAATGACACCATGTGATTCAAATTTGGCCTGCAAGGCAGATCCTGGCCTGTGAAGCCAAAAAGGTTACCCACCCTTGCCTGAAAGGGACTTTTGAGCAAGTGCCACAAGGATCTTGGTTTCAGCAAGCAGGGATTCAGAGAAGCAGGAACCAGAGGCCATCAAGGAAAAGCAGGAATAGATAATGGAGTCAGACCCCTGCAACCTTCCAGGCTCAAGGTTAAGTGTTCAGGCAGCAAAGTTATTTCAGCAGCAATTAGAACTGAGCATAGCACAGAAATAAATGGAACAAGTTGGTTCAAAGGCATGGGTTATATATACGGGGTTGCCATATTGCCCACTTAGCCAGATTTTACCTGGATTCTAGCCATGCTACCCTGTGCCAGCTTAGCCCATTAGGTGGCCCGGATTTCCAGCTTTCACTTTTAGAAAAAAACCAGTCTCTAGCCCTTGTGGATCCAGAGACACAAGACAAAAATGGAGGCAGTTTTCTGCCAATTCTGAGAGAAATCAGCTTACTACCACCTTCCTTTGTTCTTAGCCAATGAGGGAGACCACAGCTGTCCTGGGAAATCAAAAATCTTAGTCTGCCTGCCTGCTACATATGCAGAATCCAGCAGTCTAGAAAACTGCACGTGCTCAGTTGATCAACACATGCAGCTCCATCCCTTATGCATAGACTTTCTGGTTGAGTCAGTAAGGAGAAGCAGCCTTCATCTCCTGCTTCCTCCTGGGCTCCTGCTAGGAGAATGGCAGGATATAAATCAAATAATAAATAAATAAACCTCAATTGCCTTTGTATCTCAGAGTATGTGTCTTAATTAATGCAATGGGAGGGTCTGCCTGCCATCATGGAGGATGGAACAAATACAAGATATAAAAGCAAACCTCTCTGTAGAAAAGGCTGCGGTATTAGCATTTGCATTTTTCAGCCCTGCCCCAACCCTGTTAATTAATGCTTAGTCCCAAGTAAAGTGGAATGCAGCCTCGTTCATCCTGTTTCCTGGTAGAGCCTCTGTTCAGCAATTCAGAAAAGGCTAAAAAGTATTTTTTTAATACATTCTTCAAAATGACTGGCAGGCATCACTCCACCAAAGATCACCCTACTTAATTTTCTTCCACACACACACACATATATACAATCATATATACATACACACAGGCTCTATATATATTCAGCGCAATGGGAGATACAACCTTCCCCCTCTTAAAACAAATAGGAATGGAACAATCCATCCCATACTCGCCAGTCTGGGAAAAGTTATTTGCTTACTCTGTGAAATATTTTGCTCTTGGTGCTACTTGTCTGCCCCCTGGCAATGGCTGAAATCCTTTGTTCCTAATGCTCAATTAATAAAGGCAAGCTTAGAATTAAGTGCTGTAGAATGCACTCAGCACATATTTTCTTTATTATTATTTCACATACAGTAGGGCCCGGCTTTACGGCGTTCCACTTTAAGGTGTTCCGCTGATGCGGCGCCTTACATTTTCAATTTTAAAGGGTTTTTTTCCCTTTTGCAACGTTTTGTGCCGTTTTCGCGTCATTTTCGAGCAACGCGGCACATTAAAGTCAATGGGGTTCCGCTTTACGGCGTTTTCCGCTTTACGGTGGGGGTCCAGAACAGAACCCGCCATATAAGCGGGGCCCTACTGTATTCAAAGCCCAATGCTTGTTTTTGCAAGGACTGGGGAGAATTTCCTTATATTTAAAATTTGAAATGGAAATAATTGGTTTGTAGCTATCTTCTTTTACATAGCCAAATTTCAAACATTATATATTTTGTTACGTAAACCACTTTGGGAACTTGCTGTTGAAAAGCAGTATATAAATATTTTTACTACTACTACTATTTTTGACAGGACTCCATTTACATTGTATGCTCAAAATACTTTGAAGTTCAGGCAAACCTTGCTGCACACCAAGGTTCTGTACTTCCTAGTGGCATATTAAATACTCTAAAGATAGAATACACCATTCCTATTTACTTGCTGATCTTCAATTTACTGCGCAGCATAAGCATAAGCTTGGGTTTCTTCAGGTACTTCAAATGTGTGCAGGAGTATAGTCTGGTGTTGGAAAGGATTCCATGACAGCACTATTTGCTTTGTAGCTAATTGGATAAGATTATTGATGGAACTGATAATATTGGAATCTTGATTTGTATCTGCATTACAGGTTGCAACGTTCATTTCACATTTCCTAATTATTGCTAAGACAACCCCTCGGTCACAATATTGCTTTTAACTGACTGATTGTGTATTTTTATTGTTTTTGCAAGCTGCCCTGAGGGCAGGATATAAGTTCTCTAAATAAATAAATAAATAAATATTCAAAGTGTTGGAAACTAGAGTCTAGGCATTTAAGGCTGAAAATGTTACATTCTTCAAAAAAGATTCCTCACATCCTCCCCCACTTTTTGGTGGTAATTACTAGGACAAAAACAAAACAACTGGACAATGCAACCATTAATGTGCTTAATTTGCATAATTAGCAAATAAATTTCATAATATGCAAATTACCCTGCCCAGATTTGTGGAACTGGTATATGGCAACTCTATTTACATATCTTTCTGAACAAAACCTTTAAAGCAAATTCCAAAATTGACTGGATATAGGACGGCCCGAGCCGTCCAGCGGCTGCTGGTATCCTCTGTTATCGGCCTGATGCTGCGATTGTGTTGGATGGCTCTCCCTGGTGGCCCTGGGACGTTTTTGTTTGGATGTGGGAGCTGGCTGGCTAAGGACGGGGTGGTGATGGGCCGCGACGTGTCCCATATGGCCGGTTTTGTCACTCTGCGGTTGTGTGGGAGAGGTGGAGAGAGGCCGCAGTGCCGGTGGCGCGACTCGACACGCCCTCCGACGGCCGCCCTGACTGCTCTGGACTGCTTCGGAGCAACAGGGCCTGCGAGAGGAGGACAACGATATAACATCTCGACCCCACCAAGGAGAAGGAGCCATTTGGCAGCAAGACAGAACTGCAGCAAGACAGACGCGAACGATTTGATCTGGACCTAACTGGGGGTAGGGGGGCCTGCCTGGGCGACAGGCGCGGAGGGGGATATGTGCATGGTGGAGAGAGCTATGGTGGGGAGGGTGGGAAGCCATGATAGTAAGAGGCTAGGCGGCAGGTGCTGGAAAGGTGCAGGTGGCAGGCCACGCCAGTTTAGGGGAACAAGGGATAGATGCATTATATCCATCCCCTGTTCTGGGCCTGTTCACAGCCAGAAGACAACTGGGGGATGTAGAACTCCATCCAACCTTCGACTGCTGCTGTGTAATGCCAGGTCTGTGGTACAGAAAACAACATTCATCCACGATATGATCGTGGATGAGAACGCAGACCTGATGTGCATCACGGAAACTTGGCTGGATGAGGCCTCAGCCCTGGTGCTTGAGGCCATGTGTCCAGCCAGGTTCCAGTACGCGCAGCAGCCGAGGGTTGGTAGGCGGGGAGGGGGAGTGGTAGTTATCTATCGGGAGTCTTTGATTTTTGCCAGACCCCCCTCTCCACGAGACCAAGTTTGTTGACTGCATGTACTGGAGGTTGGGCCCAAAGGGCAGTTTAGGGATTCTGCTTGTGTACCGCCCAACCCGCTGCACAGCAGACTCCCTGACCGAGGTGCTTGAGGTTGTCGCTGGTGTGCGGGTTCTTTCCCCCAACCTACTGGTTTTGGGGGACTTTAACCTACACGCCGAGGCAGCTCTCATAGGAGCTCCTCGGGATTTCATGGAAACCATGACTTCCTGGGAACTGCATCTTAGTAATACGGGGCCCACCCATGTAACTGGTCATGCTCTTGGCCTTGTGTTTGTCTTGGGAGGGGGAGGAAGTGCTCTGAAAATGGGGGATGTTGTTGTTAACCCCGTGTAATGGTCAGATCACTATCTGGTAAACATAGATCTCTCATTGCCGCACACCCTCCGTAGGGGACAGGGACCTATTAGAATGGTCCGTCCCAGGCGCCTGATGGAGCCTAAGGGATTCCTGAATGCACTGGGAGACTTGGAGTTGTCTGAAGGTTGCCCGGTCAAAACCCTGGTGATGGAGTGGAATAGGGAGATCACCTGGGCAATAGACCGGGTGGCTCCGAAACATCCTCTCCCCCTGAATAGAACTCAGACTGCACCCTGGTATACACCACAGTTGCGGGGTCTGAGACAGGAGGTGAGACGACTAGAGCGCCGGTGGCGGAAATCTCGCTCTGAAGACGATCGGACACTGGTTAGAGCAGCAATTGCAGCCTACCAAGTGGCAACAAAGGCAACAAAGAAGGATTTCTTTGCTGCCTCTATTGCGTCTGCACAGTGTTGTCCCAGGAGGTTGTTCCAAGTGGTCCGCAGTCTGGTTGGTCCAGCTGTGCAGGAACCCATGGAACATTCTAAAGCCTCCTGTGACAGATTTGCCAAACACTTTGCTGATAAAATTGAGCGCCTGAAGAGCATGATTCCGTATACCGTGGATACAGGAAGTGTGCCAGAGTCAGCCAGTTGCATTCCAGTCTGGTGTGATCGGTTTCAGCCTCTTCCCTCTGAGGAAGTGGACAAGGTGCTCTCTACTATGAGGCTGACCACTTGTTTGCTTGATCCTTGCCCCACATGGCTCATCTTGGGTTGTAAAGAGAAACTGAGCGAAGGGATCAAGGCAGTGGTGAATGCTTCCTTAGAAGAAGGTGCAGTGCCATCAGCCCTCAAGGAGGCGGTAATAAAGCCCATTCTGAAAAAGTCTTCCTTGGATCCCCAAGAGTTGAACAACTTTCACCCAGTTTCTAATTTACCATTTTTGGGCAAGGTGATCGAGCGAGTGGTGGCCGAACAGTTACAGACACACTTGGATGAAGCAGATTATTTGGATCCATTCCAGTCGGGCTTCAGGACTGGTCATGGAACTGAAACAGCCTTGGTGGCTCTGGTAGATGATTTAAGGAGGGCGTTGGATAAGGGAGAACATGCATTCCTCGTCCTCCTGGATCTCTCAGCGGCTTTTGATACCGTCGACCACGGTATCCTTTTAGATCGCCTGAAGGGAATGGGAATAGGGGGCACTGTTTTATGGTGGTTCCGTTCCTATCTCTCAGACAGACATCAACGGGTGGCATTGGGGGATGAGGTTTCAGACCCTTGGCCTCTCAATTGTGGTGTGCCACAGGGTTCTATCCTCTCCCTCATGCTATTCAACATCTATGTAAAGCCGCTGGGGGCCATCATCAGGAGATTTGGGCTGCGGTGTCACCAATATGCGGATGACACTCAGCTCTATCTCTCATTTAAGTCCTCACCAGAGTTGGCTGTGGAGACCATTTCCAAGTGCCTGAAGTCAGTAAGTGAATGGATGGGAGGAAATAGGCTGAAACTAAATCCTGACAAGACCGAGGTGCTGCTCGTGGGAGACAGGAGAAGGTTGGGAGATATAGACCTGGTGCTCAATGGGGTAAAACTGCCCCTGAAGGACCAGGTCTGCAGCCTCGGGGTCATCCTTGACTCCCAGCTGTCCATGGAAGCTCAGGTCTCGGCAGTGAGCCGGGCAGCTTGGTATCAATTACATCTTATACAGAGGCTGCGACCCTACCTTCCTGTCCATCTTCTCCCACGGGTGGTGCATGCCCTGGTCTCCTCTCGCTTAGACTACTGTAATGCGCTCTACGTTGGGTTACCCTTGAAAACGGTCCGGAAATTACAGCTGGTACAGAACGCGGCGGCAAGTTTGATTAATAACAGCCGTCGCCGTGATCACATCACTCCAGTGTTAGAAGATCTACACTGGTTACCAGTTGTTTACCAGGCCCAATTCAAGGTGTTGGTATTAACCTTTAAAGCCCTAAACGGTCTCGGCCCAGTTTATCTGAAGGAGCGCCTCCAGCATCAACAAATATGCCGCCTGACAAGATCAGCCACTCAAGACCTTCTCTCAGTCCCACCAGTGAAAACAGCCAGGCTGGTGCAGACCAGAGAGAGGGCATTTTCAATCATGGCCCCCACCCTCTGGAACTCGCTCCCTTACGATCTTCGCCATGCCCCCTCCCTGCCAAGTTTTTGCCAAGCCTTGAAAAACTGGCTATTCAGGCAGGCCTACAAGATCCCTGGGGTAGCCTAATTTCATCGGCTATAGCTGCAGGTGGTTTTAGCTTAATTTTATATCAACGTTTTTAGGTTATATGTATATTTTATATGTTGTATTTTACTTAATTTTAGAGCTGACATGGCCAGATAGGCAGCCTAGAAATGAAATTAATTATTATTATTATTATTCTTGGGCAGCTTTGCCCTTTCCTATATATTAGTACAAGCGAGCCCCGCTTATACAGCTGGTTCCATTCCGGACTGCTGCCGAAAAGCGGAAACCACCGAAAAGCGGAACCCATTGAAGATATGGTGCATGTCGTGCGAAAAGGATACAAAAATGGTGCGCGGTGAGCAAAAGCCACCATAAAAGCAGAAGAAGGGCCTTAAAGTGGGGACTTTCCCTAACTGAAAGCCACCGCATTAGCGGAACGCCGAAAGGTGAAGCGCTGTAAAGCGGGGCCTGCCTGTATAGCTCTGCCACTACTTGGCAGGAAGGGCCTGACAAGATACTCTTAGTTTCTTTTGTGGCAACCAGTTGACCGTTTGAAATGATTTTGGCCAGCATAATTAAATTTAGACTCTTGATTAGCAGGCCCATCTCCGGAGCTGCACCCTATTGTTTTGATGGGATTGGATTGCATAAATGGCATACTGTGCACATAACTTGTGACATCACCTCTGTTGAGGTAATCCATCTATGTTGACATGTTTCTCATGGTTGTAGCCCCTTTGCTTTGTTTTCAAAGGTAGCCATACTGAAGCCACAGGCAATACTGAAATAGAGCATCTCCCAGGCGTCTGTTGCTAGCAGCAGGCCAAGAAAAGAGTCGTAAACCTTGCTCCACCCACTTTTTCCTCTGGCCCCACCAAGCACTGGAATGCGGCCCCTGGAATGCTGTCCTCAGGTGGAAAAAGTTTCCCCATTGCAGTGATTCTGGGTAATGCACCTTAGGTGACACACTATTTAACTGGGGCTCTTTAAAAGGCTCCATCTCTGTAGTCTTCTTGGCACCTATTGAAGATCTTCCTTTTTCAGCAAGCCTTTTAAATAAATACTTAACCCAGTCTATCTGTATTGGATGTTTTTTAAAATGATGTTTTTAGTGTTTTATCACTTGTGGTTTGCTGCCCTGGGCTTCCTTTGGGAGGAAGGATATAAATTTAATGATGGATGGATGGATGGATGGATGGATGGATGGATGGATGGATGGATGGATGGATGGATGGATGGATGGATGGATGGATGGATGGATGGATGGATGGATGGATGGATGGATGGATGGATGGATGGAATTAACAACGATAACAATGCTACTGCAAGAATGTTTGTGCAGGCAAGCCAACCCCAGGCAAACTTCCATTTCGAAGAGTTCCTTTGAAGCTGCATGTCCTTGAGAATGAATGCTCTACATCCACTTGCCTACTAAAAACATGCTGTTCTTCTAAGTATGTGGACAGGAAACTGACCCAATCTTACCTTTTAGAAGTGTTTACTTTAGACTTATTGAAAGCATGTCCTTGCCGCACACACACACATACACAAACACATTGATAAACTCAACATGCTCCTTACTGGAATGTGGCTATTTCAACATTTATCCCTTCTCTAGAAGAGTCATATATCCCTGTTTGTCCTTCAGTTAATTTACAACAGACAAAAGTATGGAGCTACACTTTGGAATGGCAAATATTTACCTCAAGATTCCACTCATTTGGGATAATAACACCGTATCTTGATTTGAACTGGATTCGGAAAAGTAAGAGAGAAGCTGTTCCATTGGTAAGATGTGGACATTTAAATGCATGTTTAAAGAATATAAAGGAAGTTGATTAAAAGTGGTAGTTGGTTAAGGCATTGCCATATTTACAATACTGAGGGTTTGCATGCGTTAGTGCATTTTGAATCATATCTCCTACTTTCAAATGTCTTAATCTTCTTAAGGAAAAATGTTTATAGTGCCACAGGGATTCCTCTCTCTATTTTTTTTACTGTTTTTGTTGTTCCAAAAGTGATCACTGTAAGAAGATAAAATAACACTAGTGTCTTTTTAGAGTGTCTGTGTTTTTCAAGGAATTGTAAGATTTTCCAAGCTGTTATAAAGCAGATGATCTGAGAGCTAGAAGGGAAACTATGTCTAATTAAAATGACTTCATTGCCTAACAGTAGAGATTCCCAAGTGGAGAAACAGGTAGCCTCTTAACTGTAGAATGCAAGTGTTGTGGGAGGAAGTTGCTAGACTGTTAGCAACATTGGGGGGAAAATGCTTTATGGGTGTCAGGGACTGAAGAACTAGATGGGGTCCAACTAAAGGCATGATTTCATTGGTAAATCCGTATAGAATAAATGATTGGGATCAGTTTGTTATAAGCAACTATGGAATGGCACACACTGCTTGACAATGCTGTATGAGCATAGGAAGCTGCCTTATACCAGGCCAGACTGTTCATTCATGTAGTCCAGTACTGTCGACTCTGACTGGCAGCAGCTCTCCAGGGTTTCAGGCAGTGGTGTTTCTTAAAACTGGAGATGTCAAGGACTGAGCCTGGGACAGTCTATATGCAAAGCACATGCTCTACCACTGAGCTAAGGACCACCATAGTGTATACATATTATATCAGGAAGGGCTAGCTCTTGGTTTGAGGAGGGCCTTGTCAAAGCACTCCCTAGTGGGCCCCTTCCTATGTTGATTCCCTCCCCCTGTGGCTTACTTGGTGGCAGTGAGTCAAAATGGTGGGTAGCAGCTGAGACTGGAAATCACCATTCTAATATCCCATCACGGCTCCAATGTAGCATTATTCCTAGGGCATTGTGGGAAATGTACATTGTGGCTCCCAGATTTTTAAAAGAAGAGGCAATGCAGGCATCAGCAATGGGCCCTGCCAGGGCACTGGCAGCTGACTGATGATACCGCCTGTTGACACTAGGCCTGTTATTGAGAACATGCAAGTTTGTTTCTAGGGTCATAGCCTGGTCATGCTTACATTGGTGTGCTCCCGCTCATGTGAAATGTGGGTGGTGCAAACATGGCTGCCTCATTTCTTCAAATGATGGTAGCATATATTTTGTTTTGGTTTTAAAGCTGCCTGCATCATGGAAATCGTGGTTATGTATGCTGCTCATCTGAAGATGCCAGGTCACACAACTGGCACCTCCACAGAAGGCCAGCTAGGATATGAGCCTAGCATGTACACACACACACACACCACAAATACCCAGCTAAACTTTAGCGGCTGCCTCTTGTATGAAGCAGATATTAGCTACAAACTTCTTCATGAGCCTATTCTGCTCTGAGTGGGCTGCAAAATGCAGCCTGTGTAAAGCTGCTTAAAGCAACATTCAAAGCAAAACTAGAGGGTTCCCCTGAGGTAAAATATCTGAGGAATGTTGCAAAGAATCAAGGGATTGGTACACCTTCTCTACAAAGAAAAAGCTGAAGCATTCGGGGCTTTTTGCTTTAAAGAAAGATGATGGAAAAGAAGAGGAGTTTTTAAATAATGCATAATGTGGAGAAAGAGGACTGGGAGAATTCCTCTCTCATCATACTAGAATTCAGAGTCATCCTGTGAAATTGATTACAGTCCCCCCGAGATTGTCACTATTTTGTGCGAGGAATTCAATTGCATACTGGCAAATTTAGGTTTATGCAAATTTAGGTTTAAAAGAGAGTAAGGCACGCTTGTCTAACAAGCCCACCTTTTTAAAAAAATCAGGACTTTTGAGATAAAGTACGTAACAGGAAAATGCATTAGGACATCTGCAGTAACAACCAATTGATGGGAAGTTGTATAACCCTAGCACAAATTTATTTATTTATTTATTTTATTTATTTATATCTCGCCGTTCCTTCCAGCAGGAGCCCAGGGCAGCAAATCAGGATGAAGACTTAGTAAACAGATCATCTGGAAGCGCCCCAGGAGTAGATTCGGGGGAGGGGGAGGAAGTACTTTCTCAATAGACTTTTACAGTCATGTTTCATTTACTACAAAAACAGGGAATCCGCATGATCCATCAGAAATATCTGTGGGCTATAGGTACGTTCTTAAACCACAATGGTTTTTTTTTTGCCTAATAGTGAATTTCTCTGCTTTTTAATCCAGGAGGTAAGAAATGGAATCCTGTGCAAGTTTGCTGAGAATGGATTGATCATTTGCATGTTTATTGAGTTCAGTAGGATTTAATCACTGGCAATCATGCTTAGGATAGGTAAAATTGACCATGGGGAGGCCTGAAGTGGGCAGGGGAGGAGGAAAAAGGAAGAGGGGAGGAAGAAGGGAGGAGGAAGGGAGAGGAGAGGGAAAAGGGCAAGTCTGATCATTTGCATGCTTATTGAGTTCAGTGGGATTTACTCCCATGCAATCATGGCTAGGATAGGTAAAGCTGACCATGGGGAAGGGGGAGGGGAGAGTAGAGGGAAGGAGGAAGGGAGAAGAGGGGAGCAGAAGGATGGGGAGGGGGAAGGAGGGGATTGGAAGGTGAGAAGGAGGGATGAAGGAAGGGGGAGGGTAGGTGCCAAAGAGAGTTGATGGGAGGGTGGAGTAGTGGAAGAGAAGTTTGATCATTTGCATGCTTATTGAGTTCAGTGGGATTTACTTCTGTGCAATCATGCTTAGGACAGGAAAAATTGAACATAGGGGATGGGGGAGGGGAAAGAAGGGATGAAGGATGGGGGAGGGAAGGGGCAAGAGGGAGGAGATAGGAGGGAGAAGGAGGGGAGGACAGGTTATTATTTGCATGCTTTTTGAGTTCAGTAGGATTTACTCCTGCACAATCATGCTTAGGATGGGTGAAACTGACCTGGGGGAGGGGCAGGGAGGGAGGGAGGTGGGAAGGAATGGGAGGGGGAGGGAGGGAGGGGGAGGAGAGGAGATTGGATGTGTGGGCACTGGGCAGAGGGGAAGCCCCTTTCCTTTCCAAAAGGAAAACATTGTGAACAGTATCATTCTTTTTCAGGGTTTCCCCCACCTTTTTATTCTACAGCAGGCACATGTTGCCTACCACCCAAATTTAAACCAAAGCTGTGACTGGCCACATCCACACCAGACCTTTATTCCACTTTAGACAGTCATGGCTTCTCCCAAAGAATCCTGGGAAGTGTAGTTAGTGAAGGGTGCTGAGAGTTGCTAGGAGACGCCCTGTTCCCCTCACAGTGCTTCAATCAGAGCAACTGACTGCTCAATCACTCTGGCCACTGGAGCTCTGTCAGGGGAATAGGAGTCTCCTCTCAGCACCCTTCACAAACTACACTTCCCAGGATTCCTTGGGGGAAGCCATGACTGTCTAAAGTGAAATAAAGGTCTGGTGTGGTTGTGGTCCTCTGATTAGGCAAGCCAAGTAGTTGTGAGTCTGGCTTTTAGAACACTGACAGTTGGTTCTTACTGAGCATGCCCAACCTTATCATTGAGTTCAATGCTAAATTTCTTAAATTAATTAAAAATCGGCCAGGCATTTTTTTAACTTTTAAATTGCAGAAGATGAAGGTCAAAGTATAGGTCAAGGTCACGTACTCAACAAATTATGAGAACTCTGCCAGAGAAAAGTCCATTATGAGAACTCTTGATTCTCTCTGATTGTTTTCTATTATCACCATGAAAATTTCAGGGGTTGTTAAGCAAGTGTTTCTGAGTTCAGGACTATAAGTTTTGTAAAGCTTTGTTTTGAAATGGGCTTATAGGAAGCATCTGAATGGCATGGGGTGTATTTTAAATTTTACATTGCGGAATTCAAAAAATCCATGCTGACTATAGTATACAGCCACTCTCCAATTGTCGGGAAGTCAATTACAATTCTACTTGTAGGAGGATGGGGAGAATTTTGATTCAGTTTGCATTTAAAGGGAAACTCACATTTTCTGAAACAATACTGTATGTGAATTCAAATACAGCCATCCTTTGAAATTCACACTTCTCCAAGTTTGGCAATGTAGTTTTCAGGCCAAGTAATGCACATACTGGGGTAAAGTGTGTTTAAAATATATATATTAGTGAAAACAGCATAAAAGAATGCTTTATATGAGGGCAAGTTGCTTTGCAAAAATGTGTATGTTAGACAAAACAACATACAAACATTTTCTAATAGGAGAAATTCACACTAAAATGCTGCTGAATTTTCATAAGGACTGGAGGCTGGGCCTGGCAACCAAGAGGTCTTTTGTATCTTTAAAAGTTGTGCAGAGGGAAGGGAGAATTACACCTTGTGGTTTTTCCCATTACAGTGTTGCAAGAACACCTGCACTTGGCTGACTTTCTCTTCTCCTAAAGATACAGGATCAGTCTCCGGTCCTGAACCTGGCAATATATATCCACAAACTGATGTGGAAATGTGCTTGAATGGAAAAATGATAAACAGAGGGAAACCAAAATAGAAAGATGGAATAGAAGAGCAATAATTTAGTAGGAATTATCAGCCATCTGGAACAGCTAAAGCACTTCACACAAATGTGTCATTAACTTATGGAATTCATTTCCACCAGATGTGGCAATGGTCACTGCTTAGTGTTGAAACACACTCACTGTTCTGCTGGTTCCAGTGCATCTTCACCTCTCCTTCTGAGAACGGGAGCCACACAGTGCTGGTCAAACCCCATCCCTTTTTACTGTAAAAGATGGTGGGAGCAGCTTGAGTGCATGTTTTTCAGCTTCAAATAAATTTTGCAGCTTTCCCCTCCAGGTGTGGCTAATGATCTGGCGACTAGTGTGTTTACAGCCTTAGTTGGGTTTAAAGGGGGATTTGTCCGATTCATGGAGCCTGTGGAGGATAAGGCTATCAGTAGCTATTAGACATGAGGCTCTTTGGCCAATTGGTCACTGAATGCCAGTTACTGGGAAGCAACCACAGAAGAGAGCTATTGCCTTCATGCCCTGCTTGATGAGCTTCCCAGAGACATCAAGGTTTGATAGTCCTTTTCTCACCCAGCAAGGCTGTTCTTACCTTTCCATTGAGTAGGAACCTCCAAATATACTTTTTAAAATCAATAGAGAGGGTTGTTTGCAAACTTGTGGATGTGCAGAATTCCCTGAGAAATTTTGCTTTATTCAAACTCATAAGAGCTAGCATCATATTATCACTGTTTCTTTCCCCTAAATCACAAAAAAAAGTGGAAGTGAATTTGGAGATTCTGCCTTAGGTGAAACATTTTCTTCAGGCGAATGATGTTTCACAGACTGATTTCACATATCCCTAAACCTGTGTTGCTTACATACAATCAAAACAATCTTTCAGATCAAGTTCTTTCTTATTTTACATCCACAGTGCCTTTCCCTCTTCCTTCAGCTGCCTTGAGGAAGGAGACCCTGCCTTCTAACCCACATTATTTTGAACACACCTCTACCCAAGCCCATTTTTTCCTGAGCCCAAACCTAGAATGACCCATTTTTAGTTTGTGATCCAATTAGATTGGCATTGTCATTTCTATTTGCATAAAATCCCAACATTCCTATCAGGTTCATGAGATTGCCATTATAAGTCTCTCTCCGCTAGCTGACTATGACACCTTCTGGCTCTGGCTCTGGAGGTTTGCATATAGGAAATAATTTAGAAATAATAGATAGAGGTGATCCAGTGGACATAGTGTACTTAGACTTTCAAAAAGCGTTTGACAAGGTACCTCACCAAAGGCTTCTGAGGAAGCTTAGCAGTCATGGAATAAGAGGAGAGGTCCTCTTGTGGATAAGGAATTGGTTAAGAAGGAGAAAGCAGAGAGTAGGAATAAATGGACAGTTCTCCCAATGGAGGGCTGTAGAAAGTGGAGTCCCTCAAGGATCGGTATTGGGACCTGTACTTTTCAACTTGTTCATTAATGACCTAGAATTAGGAGTAAGCAGTGAAGTGGCCAAGTTTGCTGACAACACTAAATTGTTCAGGGTTGTTAAAACAAAAAGGGATTGCGAAGAGCTCCAAAAAGACCTCTCCAAACTGAGTGAATGGGCAGAAAAATGGCAAATGCAATTCAATATAAACAAGTGTAAAATTATGCATATTGGAGCAAAAAATCTGAATTTCACATATACGCTCATGGGGTCTGAACTGGCGGTGACCGACCAGGAGAGAGACCTCGGGGTTGTAGTGGACAGCACGATGAAAATGTCGACCCAGTGAGCGGCAGCTGTGAAAAAGGCAAATTCCATGCTAGGGATAATTAGGAAAGGTATTGAAAATAAAACAGCCGATATCATAATGCCGTTGTATAAATCTATGGTGCGGCCGCATTTGGAATACTGTGTACAGTTCTGGTCGCCTCATCTCAAAAAGGATATTATAGAGTTGGAAAAGGTTCAGAAGAGGGCAACCAGAATGATCAAGGGGATGGAGCGACTACCTTATGAGGAAAGGTTGCAGCATTTGGGGCTTTTTAGTTTAGAGAAAAGGTGGGTCAGAGGAGACATGATAGAAGTGTATAAAATTATGCATGGCATTGAGAAAGTGGATAGAGAAAAGTTCTTCTCCCTCTCTCATAATACTAGAACTCGTGGACATTCAAAGAAGCTGAATGTTGGAAGATTCAGGACAGACAAAAGGAAGTACTTCTTTACTCAGCACATAGTTAAACTATGGAATTTGCTCCCACAAGATGCAGTAATGGCCACCAGCTTGGATGGCTTTAAAAGAAGATTAGATAAATTCATGGAGGACAGGGCTATCAATGGCTACTAGCTGTGATGGCTGTGCTCTGCCACCCTAGTCAGAGGCAGCATGCTTCTGAAAACCAGTTGCCGGAAGCCTCAGGAGGGGAGAGTGTTCTTGCACTCAGGTCCTGCTTGCGGGCTTCCCCCAGGCACCTGGTTGGCCACTGTGAGAACAGGATGCTGGACTAGATGGGCCACTGGCCTGATCCAGCAGGCTCTTCTTATGTTCTTATGTTCTTATTTGTGAAAGGCATTAGCTTTTTCATTGTTCAGTCTCAGACTAAGTACTAACATGCAGGATGAAACTCAGCAAATGGCTTTAGGAGAGATCTTACAGCTTAATTTAGCTCAGCAGATTGCTACAAGGATAAAATTGGGGAAAGCCAATTTATTCTTAGAACAGTCTTACCCAGCCTTGGATCCCAGATGTTGTTGGACTCTAGCTCCCATCATCCTCTGTTAGCATGGCTAATGGGTAAGGATGATGAGAGTTTTAGTCAAGCAATCTCTGGGGACACAGCGTTGAGGAACACTGTCTTGGAGAAAGGTTTGGATATTAATATGATGTATGGGACATCTGATGAATCCCCAGAGCAGCTGTCTCCAGGCCATTCTTTCTTTTGACTGCAAGAATAAAGCATTTCCATCTCTACTTATCTCCATTCTTTTCACCAGAAAGAAGCTCGTTGCTGGAGCCCAACATGAAGGCTGGATTGTTTCTTGTCTTATTTGAACTGTGGGCTGACACGTGCTTATCAAATGGAACAGCTGGTTTTTCTGGGGTGAAGACAGAGCGGAGTTTCATTCCAAACTGCTGGTCTTTCAATGACACTGATAAACAATATCTACATAACACTATGCAAGATCCTTCTGGAGAAGAGTGTGTGCCAGGAGCCTCCATGCGCAACTTCACTGAAAAGAACACCAATTTTGGATTCAATCTCTATAGGAAAATAGCACTGAAGCATGACAACAATGTGTTCTTCTCTCCATTGTCACTGTCCTTTTCATTGGCAGCCTTCTTGCTGGCTTCCAAAGGGGAAACGCACAACCAAATAGTACAGGCTCTAAACCTCCATCTTCTGGACAGCAAAGAGAACCAGATTCCATATTTGTTCCAACAGCTTAGGGTCAACCTCACCAAGAACAAAGAGTTCAGTCTTTTGCAGGACAGCTTCTCTTTCATCCAGAAAGACTTCCGGATCAAGGACATCTTCCGCAACTTGTCCAAGCAATACATTGACATGGAGTTCCTGACGGTTGACTTCCACAACTCTACTCTTGCCAAAAACATCATCAATCAGCATGTTAAACGAAAGACTAGAGGGAAAATCCCGATGTTGTTTGATACAGTTGATCAGCATGCTAAAATCATCCTGGTGAACTGCATTCTTTTTAAAGGTAATTGCTTATGTGATCACAGATACCTGTGCTGCTGTTGCTGTTTTAAGAGAGATGATAAGCGCCAATTGGCATCTGAAGGGTCAACTGGTAATCCTTAAGAGCCCCAAGGGTCCAGCTGCCAATCCCTTGTTGTTTGTTGTTATGTGCCTTCAAGTCGATCACTTATGGCGACCGTATGAATCAGCGACCTCCAATAGCATCTGTCGTGAACCACCCTGTTCAGATCTTGTAAGTTCAGGTCTGTGGCTTCCTTTATGGAATCAACCCATCTCTTGTTTGGTCTTCCTCTTTTTCTACTCTCTTCTGTTTTTCCCAGCATTATTGTCTTTTCTAGTGAATCATGTCTTCTCATGATGTGTCCAAGTATGATAACCTCAGTTTCATCATTTTAGCTTCTAATGATAGTTCTGGTTTAATTTGTTCTAGCCAATCCCTAGGTTAGGGCTTTTCCTGAGAAATTTATTTGAAGCCAACATTGCTACCATGAATGTCTCCAAAAGCAGTAACCTAATACATAAAACAGAAGTGACCAACTGAGCTCAGTCAGCTTTCACCAACATACCAGAGCTGTGTGAGCATGCAATGCTTGACTATTCTCACCTTCAACCACACTCACTGAACAAGTGGAGAGTGAAGTGGGATTGTGCCTGCTGGACTTTCCCCTGACCTTCATGCATGTCGTGGAGGATGTGAAAGGAGCTCCCTCCCCCACCCCTTCCATTCAGTGAACTCCAGTGAACATGGTTCAGAGGTGAAAATAAGACTCTTAAAATGTGTGCATGTTCATTGCAGCTCTCCCTGTAGTTTTCAAGGTAGGATCTGGCCATCTCATAAGAAAAAAAGAGATCTCTTAGATCAGGCCAAAGGCCTATTTAAAGTCAACAATCTGTTATCACAGTGGCCAGATAAAGACCTATGGGCAGGGCTGGGCCTGGGTGTGGACGAGCTGGGTGGTTGTCCAGGGTGCTAAGCTGAAGGCGGCGCCAAGCTGAACTGAAGGGAGTGCCAAGCTGAGCTTAGTGACTGTGTTTTTTCAGTGTACTATCTGTAGTGAGCTAGGGTGGCAAAAAGCAAGGGTCTGTAACCCTTTTTTCAAGGTTCTACAGGTTGTTTGGGTATTAACTACAAAATTATCTTTTTTCAGTTAGCATTAAAATATGTCTCTTTTTCAATTTTCAGTTTGATTATCACTTGCACTAGGTAAAAATCAGTGGAACATGGTTACTAAGCACTTAGCATTTCAGATACTAGAAACACTATAGGCACTATATAAATAATAATAAAATAAAGCCGTAAGCTGAAAGAGGTAGCTGGATAGCCATTTATTTATAACTTTCTTAATTACTTTTAAAGATAGAAATAATGGATATTGTAAAATAAAGAAATCTTACCAAAATATAGGAAGATAAAATGCTACAAAATAAAAAATAGTAAAAGTTAACCCTGTGATAGTTCTGCTGTGTTGCCTAGTACACCACCACTGCCCAGAATGTGGCTTTTTGAGCTTTGGCTTGTGCAAACTGTAGCACAGTGGCTGAGAGAAGCTAAGCTTGCCACTGGTAACTGTAACTGGAAGTGTCAGGAGAATTTGTAGTTATACCCAGACGTGCAGCCCCCAGCTTTGAAAGTACAAACATGGGTCCTTGGGGGGGGCAGCAACACAGCCCCCAACATCACACCTGCACCAGGCTCCGTATAACCCTCTGAGTGGCCCTGCAAAGCTGATCACAAAGGCACTCCTTGCCCAGGGCGCTATTTATCCTAGGCCCAGCCCTGCCTATGGGAAGCCTGCATGCAGGAGCTGAGTGCAACGAGTTGTGATTCTCAACACTGGTATTCACAAGCACAATTCAAAGGCTCATCACCATTCATAGCCTTATTCTCCACAAATTTATCTAATCCTCTTTCAAAGCCATGCAAGTCAGTGGCCATCAGTACATCTTGCAGGATGTCAAATTGATGGACGTGTTCTCTTGGCCATTGCTTCATTTCACATGACAGCGAAAATCAAGGCTGTCGGTCCTCCCTCAATTTCTATCAATCTTTTTAATAATTGGAGAAAGAGGCTGCAAGGAATGTTTCCAACCACTGGGTGTTGCTTGTCAGAAATATTTGAAAAGGGCACCATGGCAACAAAAAAGACACTGCAATTAAATATCCCCTAATTTCTCTCTTCTATATTTTTAGCTCCTGTTCTGATTTTTCACTCCTTCACTAATTGTTGAGTTGTGATGAAGTGTGCTGACGAGAGAAACGGAAGGATAAAGCTATCCTGAGCACAGTGAGGCTGCTTAAACCTCACTGGCTTTGGTGGCTCTAAGCAGCCCAACAGTGGGGAGGATGGCACCCCTCCTGTGATTTAAAGAGCAAACCTAGAAGGTATAAAAGAAGAAAAATGACATGCAGTGGGGATGCAGTGAGCAGCATCTGTGCTGGAATTGCTTTTTAAGATGTTTTTAATGTTTTTGAAACATGTTTTTAAGGTGTTTTGTTCTAATGTGTTTTAAAGACTTTTGTTTTTAAAATGTTTTAAAGTGCTGTTAGTGTTGCTGCCCTGGCCTCCTTCTGGGAGGAAAGGTGGGATATAACAATAACAACAACAAACAACAACAACAATAATAATAATATGGTGCTGATCAGGCTAGAGACAGACAATTGACTTTTAAGAGATTTTTGAAGTGTTATGAACTTATGTTGTTCATGTATTGTATACTCTATTCTCCCTTGTTCTGCTTCCATCTGTGTTCAAAGACGTTTTGCATATTCTACAAAACCTGCTTGACAAGATATTATATTTAGTGGTAGCATCAGATTAGGAGGCAAGCGTCAGGACCCACTCATCAGAATAAGGAGTAGGGCTTTCCAATGCAGCAGAGCCAATTCACCACAATCTGAAGTAATATACATTGCCTTCTAAAGAGAGGGTGGACCTCAGGCCACATTAAATAAATGACACGATACACATTACTATTTGAAGAAGGCCCCTGCCCTCTATAAGACGTTCATTCATTCATTCAAGTACACCACCCCCAGAGAAAGTTGAGGGTGACATTGTTGAGAAGTTCTCCATGCACAACAGCAACATCTCAACAATGTCACCTCAAGGTTCTCTGGGGGTGGTGTATGTGTGTGTTGGATATTTCCTGTTTCCAGCTTCAGGTATGTCCCTGCTATCCCAAAATCTATGGAAGAGCTCCTACACTCCTGTTTTTCCTAGGAGCTTATTTGACCTTTGGTCACAGAGAGCAGACGTAATCCTTAAGGAAGAGGCTGTCTGCCTGATGGGAAGAGAGGCTCAAGTCTTATAAGGGACGCAGTAATGGGGATCAACTGAAAGATACTTCCTCTGCTGTACTCTTCCAGTTGATGTCTCAGGGCATGTGTCCAAAATGTATGTATTTATTTACGTATTGAATATCCTGCTTTTCCAAGCAAAAGCCTCCACAAAGCAGCTAAACAAACAACCCAAATATGTATAATCTCCACAGGTGTGTGTCTGTTTCCCTGCCCAGACCCATGATCATCTCTGCTTGGCTTCTGTGGGTTAGCTGAACCTAGGCCTGGAAGAATGTGAAATACACATGCATTGGTTGATGTGCAAGCTTCTTTTTCATGCAGATTTGGGCCACTATCCATACAGACTCTAGAAATCTTACAATGGGGTGAAGAACTTTTTTTTTCACCCCAAGGATCCCATTCCCTTATGGACAACTTTCCAAAGGTCACATGCCATTGGTGGGCAGGGCCAGAGGCAAAAGCAGATAGAGCAATGAATGTAAATTTTACCTTTGTACTGTAGGCTAGTTTCTCCACACATGCTCACACACCCCTCTCTAAAATCCATCTGTACAAGCAAAAGGCATTATCAGTCTTCAAGGGCACATTTTAGCAAGACAAAAACATTTGGTGGTTTCAAGCAGGTCTAGTGAGGGGTATGGCTTGGGGAGAGTTCCAAAGGCCAGATAAAGAGGCCTGGGGGCTTGCATTTAGCCCCTGGGCATGAGGCTCCCCACCCATGTATTACAACATTGGTCTTCCAGTCTGCCAAGGAGCAGAGCACATAGGTTGGTTCTGCATCCATGAGAAGTAGATGTGCAACTAGCCAGCCTGTTGATTAGCATCTGTGTGGCTATGCCCTAAGTCAGCCTTTCCCAACCGTTGGGTCCTCAGGTATGACTGGACTACAATTCCCATCATTCTTGACCATTGCCCATGCTGGCTGGCATTGATGGGAGCTGTAGTCCAACATCTAGGGACCCAAAGATTATTATTATTTATTTATTTTTAAAACTTATATACCGCCCGACTAGCAATAGCTCTCTGGGCGGTGAACATAGACACAATAAAATACAATATAATACAAAAACATCAGTCTAAAATCAAATTTCACAATCTAAAAACAGCAAAGGCTAAAATCAAATTACAAACATTACAATCATTAACAAAAAATTAAAATGACTCGGAGTAGAGAAAGGTTTTAACCTGGCGCCGAAAGGATGATAGTGTCGGCACCAGGCGAACCTCCTCGGGGAGACTATTCCATAGTTCGGGGGCCACCACTGAGAAGGCCCTTGATCTTGTCACTGCCCTCCAGGCCTCCCTATGAGTCGGGACCCGGAGGAGGGCCTTCGTAGCAGACCGTAGTGTACGAGCCGGTTCATAGCGGGAGAGGCATTCCGACAGATATTGAGGTCCCATGCCGTATAAGGCTTTATAGGTTAATACCAACACTTTGAATTTGGCCCGGAAGCGTATTGGAAGCCAGTGCAAGTGGGCCAAAACAGGTGTTATATGGTCAGACCGCTTCGTTCTTGTTAGCAGTCTGGCCGCCGCATTTTGCACCAGCTGTAGCTTCCGAACCGTCTTCAGAGGTAGCCCTAAGTAGAGCGCATTACAGTAATCCAAACGTGAGGTTACCAGAGCATGTACTACTGATGTAAGATCCTCCTTACTCAGGTAGGGATGTAGCTGGGCTACCAATCGAAGTTGGTAGAACACATTCCGTGCCACCGAGGCTACATGAGCCTCAAGTGACAGGGAAGAGTCTAGAACGACTCCCAGACTACGAACCTGTTCCTTTAGGGGGAGTGTAACCCCATCCAGGACAGGATATGTATCCACCATCTGATTGGAAAAACCATCCACCAACAGCATCTCAGTCTTATCAGGATTGAGTCTCAGTTTGTTAGTTCTCATCCAGTCCATTGTCGCGTCCAGGCAACGGTTCAGCACATTGACCGCCTCACCTGAGGAAGATGAAAAGGAGAAGTAGAGCTGCGTGTCATCAGCGTACTGGTGACAACGCACTCCAAAACTCCTGATGACCGCACCCAACGGCTTCATATAGATGTTAAAAAGCATGGGAGACAAAACCGAACCCTGCGGGACCCCACATTGGAGTACCCACGGTGTCGAGCAATGTTCCCCAAGCACTATCTTCTGGAGACGGCCTGCCAAGTAGGAGCGGAACCACTGCCAAGCAGTGCCTTCAACTCCCAACTCCGCAAGCCTCTACAGAAGGATACCATGGTCGATGGTATCAAAAGCCGCTGAGAGGTCAAGGAGAATCAACAGAGTTACACTCCCTCTGTCTCTCTCCCGACATAGATCATCAAACAGGGCGACCAAGGCCATCTCAGTGCCGAAACCAGGCCTGAAACCCGATTGAAATGGATCTAGATAATCGGTTTCATCCAATAGCGCCTGGAGCTGGTCAGCAACCACTCGTTCCAAGATCTTGCCGAGATATGGAACATTTGCCACTGGTCTGTAGCTGCTGAAATCCTCTGGGTCCAAGGAAGGCTTTTTCAGGAGTGGTCTCACTGCTGCCTCCTTCAGACAGCCAGGGACCACTCCCTCTCGCAAGGAGGCATTTATCACTTCCCTGGCCCAGCCAACTGTTCTCTCCTTGCCAGTTTTTATTAGCCAAGAGGCGCAAGGATCTAGTACCGAAGTGGTTGCATGCACCTGTCCAAGCACCTTGTCCACGTCCTCGAACTGAACCGACTGAAACTCATCCAACAAAACATGATAAGACTGTGCACCAGACACCTCACTAGGGTTAACTGCTATAAAATGAGAGTCTAGGTCCCGACAAATGCGTAAGATCTTATGCTGGAAGTGCTCAGCAAACTCATTGCAGCGGGCCACCGAAGTATCTACAGTGTCCTGAAGGCCTAGATGGAGTAGCCCTTGGACAACTCTAAGAAGCTCTGCTGGGCGGGAGAGAGATGCCTTAATAGTGGCGGCGAAATATTGTTTTTTCGCCGCCCTCACCGCTCCTATATACCGCTTGGTGAAAGCACAAACCAGCATATAGTTGCATTCATCAGGAGTTCGTCTCCATCTCCGCTCAAGCCGCCTCCTATCTTGCTTCATCGCCCTCAGCTCTGGAGTATACCAAGGAGCTGAATGAGCTCTGCAAAGGAGAGGGCGCGCAGGAGCGATCGTGTTGACAGCCCGGGCCATCTCCGCATTCCACAGATTAACCAGGGCTTCAACGGGAGCGCCGGTCCTATCAGCCGGAAAATCCCCCAGAGCCCTTTGAAAACCTTCAGGATTCATTAGTCTCCGGGGGCAGACCAATTTAATAGGTCCCCCACCCTTGCGGAGGGAAAAGGTCGCTGAAAGTCTAAACTTCAGCAAGCAGTGATCTGTCCATGACAAAGGGAGAGATGTAAAACTCCCCACATCCAGATCACTATCCCCATGTCCAGTAACAAAAATAAGGTTGAGTGTATGCCCCGATATATGTGTTGGGCCACTAACATATTGGGACAGCCCCATGGTTGTCATGGAGTCCATGAAGTCCTGAGCCGCCCCAGACAAAGTAGCCTCGGCATGAATGTTGACATCCCCCAGTACTAATAGTCTAGGGGATCTCAACAATACCTCCGAGACAACTTCCGTCAACTCAGTTAAGGAAGCTACTGGGCAGCAAGGTGGGCGGTACACCAAAAGGATTCCTAGTCTGTCCCTCTGGCCCAACACAAGGTGCAAACATTCCAGACCAGTAGTTGTATGGACATGGTGCTTGGTGAGTGAGATGGAACTCTTATAGACCACAGCAACCCCACCTCCCCGACCCTCAGATCTACCATGATGCTGAACCAGATACCCCGGTGGGCAGATCTGGGAGAGACTAACTCCTCCCTGTTTGCCCACCCAGGTCTCGGTTATGCATGCCAGATCGGCTGCCTCATCCATAATCAAATCATGGACGAGGGGGATTTTATTATGAACCGATCTGGCATTAAAAAGCAGCAGCTGGAGATCTGAGAGTTGGCTGAGAGGACAACCAACAACCCTGCGGGTATGAGAAGGACCGGAACAAGGCACAGCCACAACATGTCTGGGCCGCGTTCCCCTTACCTGGCACGTCCTTCTCATAACACCATACCTCCCTCTGCCCGTCACTACGGCAATTGGGGCCCCCTCATGTCTCCCCGCTAGATGGAAAGATCTCTTCCCCAGGCACATAATAAACTATAAATACAAAAAGAAAAATACAAAAAACTCAAATACATAAAATACACACTCTCACAACATGCATTCATATAAGCACCCAGAAAGAAAGCAGCAAGAGCAGCAACCTCTCCTTCCCTTGGGGCGATGGTCTCTTTCTCCTGCAGGCACTGGGTCTCCCAGGCCACCTCAGCCAGCCGGCTTATGTATCCCTCCAGAGAGGGACAGGTGGTAAGAATCAGTCCTGGCTGGCTGGGTACCTGGGGCCTGGTCCTGCCAAGCAGAAGTCCCTCAGGGAAGGGTGGTGGAGGTGGTGGTCCCGCAGCAGCAGCAGCAGCAGCAGCAGCAGCAGCAGCAGCAGCAGCAGCAGCAGCAGCAGCAGCAGCAGCAGCAGCAGCAGCAGCAGCAGCAGCAGCAGCAGCAGCAGCAGCAGCAGCAGCAGCAGCAGCAGCAGCAGCAGCAGCAGCAGCAGCAGCCTCTCCTTCCCTTGGGCGATGGTCACTTCCTCCTGCAGGCACTGGGTCTCCCAGGCCACCTCAGCCAGCCGGCTTATGTATCCCTCCAGAGAGGGACAGGTGGTAAGAATCAGTCCTGGCTGGCTGGGTACCTGGGGCCTGGTCCTGCCAGGCAGAAGTCCCTCAGGGAAGGGTGGTGGAGGTGGAGGTGGTGGTCCCACAGCAGCAGCAGCAGCCTCTCCTTCCCTTGGGCAATGGTCTCTTCCTCCTGCAGGCACTGCTGCCCTAAGTCTAAGAGTATATTAATTGTAATACACTGAGAATCTCTGTACGCTGCTTGCATCAGCCTTCCCCATCCTGGGGAAGCATGGAAATGCAGAAAATCAGCAGCAGTAGCATGTATCAGCTCTCCAAGAGGAGAAGGGAGCGGGGCTATTGAGTTGTGTTCTCCCCACTGAACAGCTGATTGGCTAAATCACACTCTATTATTATTATTTTAATGGAAGTGGTGTGCTGTTCTCTAACCCTCATCCAGTTGCATGGGCTAACAGGAGCTGCATATGTGGGCTGTACATCTGGAGCCCCATTAGAAAAGCAGTGATTAATTATACCAAAGTTACATACTTTAAAATCCCATTCATTTCAATGGAAGGGCTAAGCACATGCCAAAATTGCAAAAAATGGGACCTGGTTTTGTCTGAACTGTCCCTGCAGTTTCCCACAACTGATACGGATAATGTCAGCTTTATAAAATAAATGGCTGCATTTCTATATATATTCTCAGGCAAATGGCTACATCCATTTTCGACCAAGTTCACAGAACTGGAAACCTTCTATATAGACAATTACAGGACTGTCCAAGTGCCGATGATGTTCAAGACAGAGAGGGTTGCCTCCGTGTTTGATAAGAACTTGCGCTGTGTTGTGCTAAAGCTTCCATACAAAGGGAATGTGCACATGCTGATTATCATGCCTGAAAAGGAGGGTGATTATATGTCCGTTGAAGACCATTTAACAAGTGAGCTGATGGAGTCTTGGCTTAGGACCATGAAGATCAGGTACAAGTCATGGCAAGAATGTCATGCTTTTTCTTGCTAAGATGCTAGATTCAGATGGTTTGATTCTAGGGATGGAAGGATCTGCCAGTTTAGGTCCTCTCCATTTCTCATTTTTTAAATCTTAAATTCAGTTCTCCACATTTCTGAAGCAATTTACAATTTATTTATTTTTTTAAAAACTCATGAAAATTCTTCAGCATTTTAGTGCAAATTGTTCCTAATAAACAAATTTTTGAATGCATTCTTGACTAATGTACAAATTTTTGCAAGCGATTTCCTCTAATATAATGCATTTTTGAATGTTATTTTCATGAATATTTTCATTTTTATGCACGCTTTCCCCTAATATGCATTTTTGTAAACATTGTTTGGTTGGAGAACAGCACCTGCAAAATTCAGATGTGTGCACATTTCAAAGGATAGCTGTGTTGTGGTTTGCATATTTTTTGGAAAGTGAAAATTTGATAAATTTGGCTTCAAATGTGAACTGAATTGACTTTCTCCCCATCCCTATTTGATGCAAAGCAGAAAAGTGACTCAAGTGGGTGGATGGCGACCACACTCACACCAAACATTTATTCCACTATTTTTCTGCTTTGAAAAGTCATGACTTCTTCCCGCCAAAGAATCTTGGGAAGTGTAGTTTGTGTAAGGTGCTGAGAGTTGTTAGGAGACTCCTAGTCCCCTCACAGAGCTACAGTTCCCTGAGGTCCCAGGGAAGAGGGATTGGTTGTTAAACCACTCTGGAAATTGTAGATCTTTGAGGGAAATAGGGGTCTACATCTAGCCACAAACTTTCCATAGCATGCAAGATGCTGGGAACATTGGGGGTTGCATTTCCTGTGGCTCCCAGCATCACACATGAACACTAATATGCACAAATGAACTACCCTCGTTTCCAAGAGGAGAATATGCATACTGAGCAGGCAACACTACATATTCTGCATAGAGGGTAATATGCAAATCCTCCTGCTTGTCAGTGTTCATTTGTGCACTTTCTCCATGGTGTCCACTCAAAGTGCACAATGACCAGTTTCTATGCACATTCTCTATTCATCTCACATTAATCACTAAACATTATCTGCATTACAGGAAAATGGACATTTACTTTCCAAAGTTCAAACTAGACCAGAAATACTACATGGATCTATTGCTTCAAGATCTGGGAATTAAAGATCTTTTCTCCTACAAAGCAGACCTGAGCCACCTCACAGATGAGATATATGTAAAAGTATCACAGGTAGGTATAATCACTTATTCCTCAGAAGTGCATACTGTCCAATTTTAACAGGCACAATGCAGATCCGTGCACGCTGCCATGGACCATGCTAACAGAAGGCTGACACAGTCAGACAACACTGTTCACCCATCTGGAGGCAGGGAAAGAGGAAAGGAATCAGAATCCTACAGCTCTCACACAGATGGCTTATACAGTTAACACTGACATTGCTTGCTTTGGTTTGGTGGTCCATGCACATCTCTCATCTATCCAAGAGCCTCTGTGCATGCAGCCTCCAGTGGTGGATTTGGGGTTTTGTTTGCTGGCTTGCTTACTTTTGTAGGACTCAAAAGAGTGATCTGTTTGCAGAATCTTGTTTCAATTGTGTGTATCACACTTGCTGGAAAGAGACTAATAATACCTGTTTTCAGGCTCAAATTAACATGACATTAATTGCATGAATGCAATTGTATGCATGATTTTGTTATGTTAATAGGAGTGGAAGAGAATGGAAGTTAAGGAAGAGTAATTTAAACCTTTCTCTCCCTGCCATGGTGCTAACAAAAATCCCCTTTCTGAACCTGCTATTTCAGTCTTTGCCAACCTGGTGCCCTCCAGATATTTTGGGCTGATGGGAGTTATAGTCCAAAACTTCTGGAGGTCACCAGTTTGGCAAAAGCTGCACCATTTGAATTTCCAAGGAAGCTGCTCTCCACTTCCTCAGCCCCAATGCTACTTGGGCTTCCTAGAAGCTGCTATTTATACAACAATGTGCATGTTAATTACAATCACACAATTAATGTCCCATCTAGTTTGTCCTTAGATGGAAGCTTGCAGTGCTCAACTAGCCAGTGTAGCACACATTCAGGTGCTCAGGAAGTATCCTAAGTAGAGAAAAGGGTCAAGTAGCATATTTTTGTTAAAAGACCAGCAAAATTTCACATTTGAGTTCTTTAAGAATTCTTGGGTGGATACTATCCAGACCTGATGATTTGTTAACTTTAAATTTGTCAATAAGGCCTTGAACTTCATCTATTGATTTGCCCAAGTTTCTTAGCCTCCCTTCTTGGGAAATTTTGTTTTGGCACATGGATCTGCTCTACATCTTCTGCAGTGAAGACAGATGCAAAGAAGTCATTCAGCATCTCTGCCCCTCCTTTAGCACACCTTTGACTCCCTCGTCATCCAAAGGTCCAACAGGCTCCCTAGGTGGTTTTCAGCTTTGTTACTGGTCTTAGCGGTATATTCCTCAAAGCATTTCATTTGTCACAGTTTGTGTTCTTTTTTGTTGTTCCCATTTGGGCAAGACTTCCATTTTCTGGAGGAAGCCCTCTCGCCTCTGCTCATTAGCAATGCTGGCATCCTCTTGGACTTGATGGTACCTTTCCTGATTCTTACTGAGCATCTATTATTGTTTTGAATACCCCCAAAAAAACATTCTGGAGAGATCTGATCCCCCTGATTTTGAGAAGTTTCCTCCTTTAAAGTTAAATGTGATTGTGTTGCACTTTCTTGGCAATCCTCAACATACATCCTCTCCTTTAATGCATTAGCAGCTTTGCACCTGAAGTTGCTCAGCAATTCCACGTTAAAAAAAAATAGCAATATTGAAGTCACTGGTTAAATTCAGTGCAGTTTTGAAAAGTTCAGTCCACCATCTTGATTCAAAATGACATCTAGTTGTATCCAGACAAAAACCTGCTCCTTGATCACAGGAGCCCTTATGCAAAATTTAGTTACAACATCTTAAGTGGTGTTTCAATACATAGCAAACAAACAATTTTCCAAAATATATAGTAGAAATGGCCCAGAGTTAGTGTTTATAAACATGATTCCTGAAATCTGCTTCAACAACAGCTGAAATCCTGTGGTCATATATGTCTCTAATGAGTTCAATGAGCCTTCCCAATGTTGTTGGACTACAACTCCCATCAGCTCCAGCTTGCATAGCCAATGAAGATCAGTAGAGGGACATTGACAAGAAATGCAGGCACACTGCTATGAGTCTCATACATTTCCCACTTTCTTAGGTTCTCCAAAGAGCTGCTATCGAAGTGGATGAGAGAGGAACCGAAGTGGCAGCTGTCAGTGGATCAGAAATCATAGCATACTCGATGCCACCAATCATCCGGGTGAATCGGCCATTCCTTTTCGTTATCTATGAAGAGAGCATAAATGCTTTGCTCTTTGTTGGCAGAGTCATCAATCCTACAGAGCTGTGAATAAAAATCAAGAGTTTCTGTCTTCTTTTAGTGGTCTTTTAAGGGTCACGCTACACGTTCCTTTACACGGTGTTTATCCCTGACCAGAAAAAGGTGTTTGGGACCATGGCACATCAGGAAGGGAATCAGTTCTTTCCTCTCTACACCATGTTCCCACCAAGATTCCCCCCCCATTTGCGCCCTTGAAGACGCTGTTTACAGTAAATAGCACCTCTGGAGGAAAGAGCAGCTTGGGGAGGGGTGACTTTTGGCAGGCAGATGGAGCAGGGAAGAAAGCGTTTGAGTATGAGAAGAATTATTATCCATGTTCTGCTACCCAATATAAGACTAAAACACTGGTGGCTTGTCAACACAGAGTCTCAGTCTCAGTCAAACCATCCTTGCAGAACTGAATTCAGTTAGATGCTAAATAATTGTGCTACTGCATTGCTTAAGGGTCCATGGTGCCTTTACAAGGGAGGAAGATGAGGAGACATTCAGAACAAATCGGCCCCATGTCCAGTGGCCCCCTTGGCCACCCCATCAGGTCCAGGGGTATAGCAACAGGGAGGCATTGCACCCCCAAATGATAATTCTTTCCCCCCCCCAATGAAATTTGCCTTCAGTCACCAAATGTCTAGCATTGCAGTAACTTCAAACTTCAGTTGAGCTTTTAGAAATACTGTTTAGGCATTGAAAGAGAGGGGCAGGGCAGTTACCAAGGGAATGTGAACGCAGCAAATATAAGAGTTAAAAGTGTGAATGAAGTGGACACAAATCTTGATGGATGGGAAAGGAAGTTGGCAAACCTAAAGGTTTGCAGTTGGAGGAAGGCAAGGTGGGAAGGACAGTATTGTTATGCACTGCAGAGCATCTCCCCCTCCCCTTGCACTGTTGCCTATTTAGTGATTTTCCCACTAAATCTAGTGCTTCTAGGCATGCATCTGGTGGTGAATTTTCCTGTCTAATCAGTAGTGGGAAATCTAGTGGATGTCAAATATTTAATGGTCAGAGTCTGCCAGTTTTTACAAATATTTCAATTTCATTTTTTTCTCTATTATGTATTTCATGAAATTGTCTAGCCAAAATCTAGCCTTTTTAAAAACTTTCCACCTTTGGACATTTTCTCATATTTTTCATTGTTTGCATTTCTCTTCCTATGTACAGTCTCTAAAGTGCTACTTGACTTATTGTTTCATTTCTGCTGCAAGCCATGGCTAGTTGGCTACCCCTTTGGTTGAAAGAATAACAGAGTAATGTACGCAGCAGCACCACACAATGAGCCAGTGACAGACAGGAGGATTTTAAAGTTAAGTCTCCAGATCCTCTGGTGTGCTTGTTTTTTAAAGGTATAAACGGGGTTCTTGCCAATTGGCTTACTGAGAAGGAAATTGTGCAGGCAATATTCTACCAAAATGTGATGCAGCCTAAGCACCACCAACTCCTCCTCACAAACTACAGCCATCTCCCAGAGACGAACAGAGGAGACATGATGATGATGATGATGATTAATATTTAACTGCCCACCCTTCATCAATAGGTCCCAGGGTGGATTACAAAATCTAAAATACAGTATTAAAAAGAATTAAAACACATTTCAGTCACAAGAATCACAAGAATAGTGTGGGTTCTGAAAACATACATCTTAGGAGCTGCAGGCCAGAGTAATGTGTCTTAAGCATTCACCAAAAAATGTATAGCGAAGATACTAGATGCACCTCTGTAGGGAAGGAATTCCACAACTTAGGAACTATAAGCCTCAAAAATAAATGGCATGAGCATGCACAGGGTGCACCTGCCTCATCAATGCGGAACCTGTTTGTATTTAATAAGGTGATTCCACAACAGGTATCCTTTGTATAAACAGTACATCATATAATCATCACAGGAAAAGCCTGTTGGATCAGGCCAAAGACCCATCTAGTCCAGCAACCTGTTCTCAGAGTAGCCAACCAAACACACACACACACAGAGCACTTTTTAAACTAAAAAAAAAAAAACCAAGAATGCAAAACCTCCATACTTCTTTCAAATCTAAAACACACACACACATTTTTATATCTGCAGTTCCAAACTTAAAAAACACATACCAACAATTGCTAGTACATTTAAATTCTATTACCCACCTTGCTAAGCAATTCCTCAAAACAGCGTTTCCCAATAACGTAAACAATGTTATCAAATGCAGTGTGTAATGGATTAAGGTAAGATTTTGGTGGTTTGGAGTTTGGGTCTGGTGGGGAAAAAAATCTTGTTGACAACACTGCTCTGCTGTAATCACAGAATCATCATAGAATAGTAGAGTTGGAAGGGGCCTACAAGGCCATTGAGTCCAACCCCCTGCTCAATGCAGGAATCCAATGCTCAGCCAGCCTCTCTAGGGGGGTGCATCTGGTGGGTGTGCCTACGCTTTTGAGCCTAGACTATGCAGCAGCTTAGCCTAGTCCAGGGCAGGACCTGAGAAGAAGCAGAGAAGTGAGTGAACTGGCTCTCCAAGGCCCAGGAAGCCTAATGAGACTATACTAACTTAGCCAGGCAATGGGGAGCTGGAATATTGTGTGAGCATTCGGGGGGGGGGCATTTCTTCTCTAGTTTGTTTTTAAAAAATCAAAAAATATATCTTTTCAATCTTCTTCCATTTCAAAATGGTTTTGAGGAGTGTAAGCTAGAGCCTTAGCTGCAACAGTTTTAGACCTTCACCCAACTGTGTAAATGATTGTTATAAATAGTTCACCTTATTTAACTTTTCTCATGCAAACTTACATCCTACCAAAATAGGGCCATCGGAAGCCTTTTTAGCTAGCTGACCCAGGGCCTTTCTGAAGAGCAGAGATCGTGTGCTTGTACAGTTAATTCTAGCACCTGTAGTTCGGAGAGATGTATAGTTCCTCTGTGACATGCTGTCAAGCATTTTCTTATGAAAAGTGATGTTTATAGGTATTAATTTAATTTTTTAAAGTGAAACTTTTCTCAATGGCTTTCTTGGCATGGCAAAAGAGACCAGGTAGTTAGTTCTGGGAAGCAGCTGTCTCAGGAGAACTGAACTCACACCAGCCTAGTTTGAATTATACTCTTGACCAGGTCCAGTGGTTACCAGCTACCACTGGGTCAAATCCCTGCATCAAGCATCATATCCTTGATCCGGAGCAGAGACCCACTTGACTTCTTCTTCTTCTTCTTTTTTGAGGGGATGAGGAAAGCATCCATTGTTAAACACACATTGAAAAATATGGTCTTAATGTAACATGCAGTTTGACCTGAACTATTTACTGAAGTAAGAAAGTAGGGAATCAAAAGACATACCTGTTCCGGAGCAAAAGAAAGGGTAGGGGCTCTGCAAAGAGATTGTGAGAACAAAGAATTCAACTAATTAGGCCTCGCATCGGTCCAGTTTGGCTTTCGAGGTTGTTTTCCCCAAATTGTGTCTACCAGCTTCATGTGATGTCATGAGGGGTTCCTGACTGTGCATGGGCAAGGGTGGCTTGCTGTCACCAATCAGCTGAGTAGCAGTGAGAAAACATCAGCTGGACCCATGGAGAAAGTGGAGCTTGAAGTACCTATCAGCTGATAGGCATTCACTTCAAACTCCCTGGGATCAGTTGCACTACTGAGTTCCTCATGGGCAACTCTGTAGGCAGCCAATTCCTGAAAGGGATCTTTTATCCTTGCAAAGAGTCTTGCTCAGCACTTTGAAGAGTTGCCAATCAGGTGATTGATGGCACTTCAAAGCACTGCACAGGGTTCTTTGCAAGTGCTGAGTGATTGTTTGAAGTCCTGACAATCATCAGGACTTCAAAGTGTCCATCATTGTGATGTCAGGTGATTGACAGGTGGGCAGCCCTACTCACCTGTCAAATTTAGTTCACAAGTGGTAGGGGAGATAAGATCCAGTCCCCTACCCTGTTAGTAAATTTTCTGACAACCAGACAATCCTCGTAGCCTTCAAAAGGAAGCCCTTTGTGCAGCACACTACACTAGTGAGAGCAAATGAATATGAAGTTTAACACTTGCTTACTAGTCAAGATGATGGAAAGCATCATCTACACAACTTGGAACTGATGTATCTAAAGGACCAACTGTTGATGCATGCAGTCATCCACTCTTCATGATCTGCATCAGAGACTGACCCCAGAGGGTGAGGCAAGTGGCAACTGAAATAGGGTCCTCTACAGTGGTGGCACCCAGTTATGGAATACTGTCCCAAGAGACATTCAACCAGTGCCTGCTAATTAGCTTTCTGGTGCCAGATAAAGACAATTGTATTCTTGCCAGCTTTTAATAGATAATCGACTTTGCCCTTACAGTTGTTTTTCAAAATTGTCATTTTGTGATTCTTTTTGACGTGAATGTTTTAATTTCATGTTAATTGTTGAATTTTACATTTTTAAAAAATGTTTGCTTCCTTGGAAGCTCTTGCTAAAAGGGAAGATAGAAATCTTTTACACAAACAAAACAGTGAAAGCACCAGAGCAACTTAATGGCCCTAGCTATATCACAGCGGCCAGCAGAACTGCTCAACCCTATCAATGAAAGGCATTCCCTCCTTCACCTTGCCTGGACTCAGCTTCAATAAGTTCACTCTCATCCAGTCCAGAAGCTTAACATCCTTCTGATCCCTCATTTCTGCTAGTGTAATAATGAACCAAGCAGCCTGAGTGCCAGAGTGGAAGGCAGTGATGGAGGAGAAATTCAGTTCAGTTCACATTTAAAGGTAAGCTTATCTAATTTGTGCTTTCCACAACAATATGAGAACCAAAACACACCCACCCTTTGAAATTCACTTTCTGACTTTTACAGTGCAGTTCTTCAGCCAAGTAGAAAGATGCATATACTAGGGTATAATATTCGTGAAAATTAGTATTAAAATGCATCATATTAGAGGACAGTGCTTTGCAAAAATGTGTATATTAGGCAAAATTGCATGGGAAAATGTATTTTAGTAGAAATTTGCACTAACTGCTGGTGAATTTGCATGAAGACTTCTTTTAATATAAAAAAATCACAAACTGACAAGGAAATGTGGAAAACTGAGCTTAAGGTTGGAAAAATGAGGAACTAAGAGAAACCAAATGGACAAATTCACCCATCCTTAGTGGAGTGGGGAAGGGAAGGAAAGAGGAAGGGATTGCAAAGTGCGCTGAGAATATAAATAGAAGGCAGGGGCAATCATCCTAAAAACCAGGAGGGAGACACTGTGGAATGGTAGAAAGAAGGTGCAGAAAAGGTAAGGCATCCTGGGGATGAATTGGCCAGTTCTCTGACTGAGGCTGTTATTGATCCAGATGCTTAGTCACCCTGGTTAGCTATCACAAAACACTCACAGGTAAGTATATTTGTCATAGAACCATAGTAGAGTTGGAAGGGGCCTATAAGGCCATAAAGTCCAACCCCCTGCTCAGTACAGGAATCCAAATTAAAGTATACCTAACAGGTGACTGTCCAGCTGCCTCTTGAATGCCTCCAGTGTTGGAGAGCCCATCACCTCCCCAGGGAATTGGTTCTATTGCCATACTGCTCTAATAGGATATTTTTCCTGATGTACAGCTGAAATCTGCTTCCTGTAACTTGAACCCATTATTCCATATCCAGCACTCTGGGATGATAGAGAGTGTGGCAACCTTTCAAGTACTTGAAGAGTGCTATCATATCTCCTCTTCTCAAGGCTAAACACTCCCAGGTCCTTCAGTCTGCCCTCATAGGGCGCTGTGCATGCCCCTTTAACTTGGGAGGCTGTAGGTAGAGACCTGCCACCTGCTAATTCTGTGCTTCTCCACTCACCTACACCACCAAAGAAGACCCTTTCAGTACAAGACTATATTCGTGCTGCACCAATTTTTCACAAGGTTTTTGCAGTAGAAGTTCTGTTTTGTTGGTGTGAAGATTTTCATGCAAGCTCCCTTCTCTCCTTGTTTCATGCTGGTTTGTAGTCATTATTTCTACTCTATCCATGCACAGGAAGAGTACAAAAGCCCCCCTCTTCGGCATGCTCAGGGTGCTGCTCTACACAGCGGGAGGCCTTAAATCTCTATAAACTTCCCTTTTCCCATCTAAAATTATTGTTGCATCTGACCCACCAAGCCCCCGAGCTGTGTTTTTGCTCTCCAGCAGCCAAAGTTGCAACTCCCTTGGTTGAATCTTGAACCCACACCTCTGCTTTCCCATTACATTGCCCTTTGCCCCTGAATTGTTTGACATTTCATGGGGTTGCCTTCTGTGAGCCTGCTGGGGCAGCATCTTCGTCCTTATTCATGTGGCTCTTTTCTATATTCCTTGCAAAAAGCTTTCCTCACATAGATACCAGTATGTTGTGGACAAGGTTACAAACACTGTGTATGGAGGCATTAGTCACATAGCAGGACTCAAACCTTTCTCATAGGGGGATTTCCATGTTTGCTTGTAAAGTTTTTGCTGGCAAAAAAGGTGGTTGATTGCAGATTGCTGCTTGGGTTTCCATGAGATTACAATTTGCTGGGAACCCTAGAGTTTAGGACTTATCCACCAAGTTATGTGACCATAAGGGGAGAGAACTTACTCTGGGCTTTCACTGTGTGTGCTTGTGGGATGTGGATGGGGAGGTGCAGATAGCGGGGTGACATCACAATGGATTTCTGGCTGTTGCTACATTTTGATTGGTTCCTTCTCAGCATACGAGACGTCATTGGCGTGCAATATCATGATAGGTGGGTTGTGGCAGAGTTTCACAGGGATGTAGGAACCTGCCTTACACCAAGGGAGACTACTGGTTCAACTAGCACCACATTGTCTACAATGACTGGCAGTGGCTCTCCAGGATTTCAGACCAGGGTCTTTGGAGATGTCAAAATTGAACCCACAACCTTCTGGGAGCAAAGCATGTGCTCTATCACTGAAGTACAACCCCTCCTCTCCAGGGACTTGTTGGAGAAGTTCTGTTGGTGTTGCTACTAGGAATGGGGGAGAAATTTGATTCAGTTTGCATTAAAGGCAAACCTACTTAATTAGCACTTTCCAAAACAATACAAGTACCAAAACACAGAAATTCATATTTCTCCAAATTTTGCAATGCAGTTCTCCACCTAGGTAATGTGTACAGTGGATACATATGCTAAGGTAAAGTGTGCATAAAATGCATATATTAGTGAAAATCATATATAAGTGCATTATAGTAGGAAAAAGATCCTCCATGGCGCAGAGCGGTAAGTGGCGGTAATGCAGCCGAAGCTCTCCTCATGGCCAGAGTTGGATTCCAACGAAAGGAGGAAGTCGAATCTCCGGTAAAAAGGGGTCAAGGTCCACTCAGCCTTCCATCCATCCGTGGTCGGTAAAATAAGTACCCGGCATATGCTGGGGGGTAAAGAAAGGCCAGGGACGGAACTGGCAATCCCACCCCATATATATGGTCTGCCTAGTAAACGTCGCAAGATGTCACCCTGAGTCGGAAACGACTCGCACTACAAGTGCGGGGACACCTTTACCTTTTTTATAGTAGGAAAGTCAAATTGTTTATTGCAAAGTCTACAGACCATCGCAAACAGACAAAATACAACTATAAACACATCAGAAAAGGAACAGTTAACAGTAAATGAATTACTTTGGACTCAACCGTTCCGATAAAATCAAGGCCTCGAGCTAGTCATGGTCTTTCTAATCATCATGGCCTGGTTTAAAAATTTGGCCACTGATATGGTAGTTTCTTCGTCGGAGCCCTGAAGAAGAATTGTTAAAAGTACGCTGAGATACGACCCTGTGTATTTAAAAGGATAGGGGTTAAGAGGTCGTTTCTGGCTTCCTCATAAAATTTACATTTAAAAAGGACGTGCAAGACCGTCTCCACCTCATGTGTTTCGCAGGGGCAGTACCTAAGAATTCTCGGGGTCTTATCATACCTGCCCTCCAATAATTTTGAGGGTAGAGCTTCAAAGCAGGCCAGTGAGTAGGCCCGCCTGTATTTAGGGACAGATAGCCAATATAAGTAACGCATCCCGTCTTTACTGGGAGGTACATCCAAGCCTAAGGCCCGAGGGGAACATGGGCCAGAAGCAGCTATAGAAAGCTCTTGATTATCTATATCCATTAGGCGACGTTTTTGCCTTGGCTACACTAAGCTCCATGCTCAGCAGTTCTACTGGAGAAAGACCTACCAAGACTATTTTCTCTGAAACCACTTTCGGCCAGGATACATTTGAAGGGTCTTTTAGGATCTGTTGCACATAGGACTCTTGTGTAAACTTAGAATAGCACCGTAGCCAGTAATAAATGGTATAGAGCCAAGCTAGACAATTTAGGGAGTTTAAACCAACTTCCAGCATAAGAGTAGCCCCAGACACACATCTAGGGACACCGAGGATAGATCTCAAAAAGGCATGAAGAGGACCCTCTAAGTTCCCCTTAAAATATGGAATCCATATAGGGGCCCCATACATCAACATTGGAATAATTTTAACTCTAAAGATGTGTATTGCAGCCGGGACAAATTTCCCTCCTTTAACAAAATAGAACCAGGTCCTTTTTTATAGTAGGAAAACTGTACATTAGACAAAAACTGCACACAAAAACGTATATATTAGGAGAAATTTGCAATAAAATGCTGATGAATTTCATGAGGACTGTTTAAAAAATCCTCAAACTGATGTGGAAATGTGGGGAACTTAACTTAAGGGGGGGAATGAGAAACCAAAATTGACAGATTTGTCTATCACTAGTTGCTACATTAGCTTTTGATTATAGAGTTGTTGCTCTACTGTTGAACCTGTTGGTAATTGGGCATAGAAATATAATTATATTTCACTGGCGTTAGGCCTAGCGCAGCAGTAGCTGCTGGTGTAGTGAATATACGATAGGGCTGCCCATTTCTTTATTTCCCAACTGAAACTAACTGGATAAATTAGATCTCTCCCACCCAAGACATGCAAGTACTTTAATATCCTACGTTTTATTGTGCGCAAAGCATTCATAATTCCACATTGTAAAAAGTAACCACACACATATTCATTCACAAATTAATTATCTTTATCATACACCAATATATTTTAAAAAACAGATTTCTGATATCAATATAGTTTTGCTGATTGCATTTCTGAAATAGAGAAGCTGACAATAGCTTCATACAGTCTCTCTCAAGTATTGGCATAAATAGAACTTTTTAAATAGAACTGCATGTTGCAGGCAAATTTTGATAGAAATGTTAGCATGAATACAAACAAAATGCAGTTGACGCAGCTAAAAGCATGATAACTTGAAATAACAACTAATTAAAAACTAGATTCATTATTTCTAAAGTGTTGGATAAAGAGAAACTACAACCTGAAATACTAGAAGTTAAAACAATGTATTTATACAACAAAATTGAGATATGAAACTAATTAATAATCATTTGTATGCTCTTTTGGAGGTATTTGTTCTTATTAAAAGGTGAAAGGAAACCCTCTTGAGAATTTTTATACACCAGGTAAGCAATCTTACTTAAAATTATAGCACAACTGTATTGTAATGACTACTCAACATTTCTTTGTCCGTGCTTCCAAGTTCCACCCTAACATGTCTTTGAGAGATAAAATGTTACTTGTTTGGTTAATGTTATATGCAGAGCAATTGCACCTATATGGTCCTATTTCCATAGCAAAGGTATAGTAGGAGCCCTACACTCATAAATAGGTGTATTTTAAAGTAGAGGGCACTTGTATTCCAATTTGAAAAACCTGAACTATTAAAAGGCATAATTGAGAGGGGGAAAGTGGGGGTAAAACCCTGTCTCTTTAGCTACAGCAGTTTTTAAGCACATTGCTAAAGTAACATTGAATTAAACACTTCACTTACAACATTGGAGTTCTGCACATATTACATTATTTCTATGAAGATATTTTACAACATAGGAATTTATTTAAGTGACAGAAGATGTTTAACATTGTGAGATGCAGTCAGTCTCTCTGGTCCTTGCGTTCAAGGTTGTACTCCAGCTTTTGCCAATCCTTCATCCACATTGCCTCCAGTGGTCTTTGGTGTTCATCCTTTGTTTCAGCAGCTCTAGGAGTTTGACTTCCTGTTTTTCCTTCAGAGAAACAAAAATACTCTAATCACATAGTCTGATTGGAATGGCATTAAACAGAACTGCTTTTTAATGTATGGATGATAAAAATTATTGACATAGTCCAGTCACAATCTGTATTTGTTTCCCAATATGGTCTTTGCAATCCTAAATAGGTTGTTTTAAAATTGTTTTAACATTCTTGTAACCCGCCGTGGGACTTTTGGGTGAAGGGTGGGTAAATGATAACAATAACAATAATAAATACATTGCTTGCAAGTAAAAACTCCAGAGCGTTTCTCCTCTCTTGATCAGAACAAGATATGAATATCCTTGACTCAAAACTGGTGCCACCTGATTCCCATCCTTGCAGCCCAACTTCATCTTGGTCTTTGGTGTACAGAAATCTTTTGTTTGGCTCCCCAAAGCATATGTGGGATTCTCCCTCATGTAGAAGAACTTGCCCATCCATTTCTATGCAGAGAATCAATCACTGAATACATTCCTTTGTACACATGCAACTACCCCATCCCTTGAAATGAATGTGGAAACCCAGATACGTGGGAACTCTGCAATGGTGCACGTTAGGGCTCTGAAATGAAGCAACAATCTAGAATGGGCTGAATCTGTTAACATGGAGTATTCTATAATAAATGTGTATTACAATATTAGTCTTCAGTTTTAAAAATTGACCAACAATGGAAAGTAGGCAGGGTGCAATCTGTTTTGAAATTTCACTCAGTGGCATGAGGAGTTCTCAGTCAAACTGCTTTGGCAACACACCTCCCCCTGGTTCAAAAGAGTTATGGGCACCAGTGGTGTAAAATCCATCCTCAATATGACTGAACACAACATACTGTCTACTGTGGGAACTACAGCATGACAGAGATGGAGACTAAGAGCTATTTACCTCCCTTGCATTTGCTCAGTGTCATCTGGAAGGGCCATTTTGAGTGATTAATGGACTATATTGCATCTTCGTTTCTCCCACCTAGAGGCTGATGCTTCGGCAGCCCACTAGGACTGAAGTTTCTAAACTCTTTGGCTGAGATCCAAAGAACTGCATGTGCAGTACTTGGTGTTTCTTGAACATTAGCCCTTCATACCATGTGTCAAACTGTTTTTGAAGCTGAGGCGGCTTTTAGAAACACACTTTGTGACATGGCATGGGTGTATGTGTCTTTTCTTCCAAGAGAGGTAAAGCCAACAACTCCACTGGGCAACCCGAACCTAACCATGAGCTCAATGGATCCTAGCGTTTGTGTATAAAATGTATGTATTTATTTGCATTCATTTTTTATATTTCTCCCCCCCCCTGCCCCCCCAAAAACTCCCATTCCTCACCCAATAGGCCTTCTGTATTGTATGCATACAGTCTGATCTTGCACACTGAAAACAGTCTTGGCAGTCTTGAAATGTAGAATGAGTACATTGAGAGGGGTGTTAACCTTTAGGGGTCCAAGGGCTGCATTCACACTTGGCCAGTCCTCTGGGGGATGCATGCCACACTCCTCTCACACACTCTTGCATACACGCACACCACACACATGCATACAGAAGAACCACACACAGAGACCACATATTACAGGTGTGCATACAAACACATAGTCCCTCTTTCTTTGCTGATCTGTTCAGTGGAGGAGGAGGCTTATTGGCCCTCCCTGCTCTTGAGACGATTAATCTGATGGGAGAAGGTGATTTGTATGCCCAATGCGTCACTGGGCACAGCAGAGATGTTTAAACCTCTCCACCTATGCCTCTGCCGTCAGAGGGATGGAAATCACCCCCCTTCTTAATTGATCTGATGAGTGGGGAGGGTGATTTGCACAAACCACACCTTCCTGTCCAGCCCTCCAGCTCTCATGGAATACCTTTCTCAAGCACACACTTGGGTCCTGTGCTCAGCCGTTGCTATGAGGACCACCCCTTTCTCCTGCTCTCACTGTCTGGCACATCTCTGAGAAAAAAACAACTCCTTCCTTCCCTTTCTCCTTGAAGTTCTCCCCATGATGAGTGCAGATCAGAAATAGGAAGGAGCACTCTGACCCGCACCAGTCTTTCCCAAGTGCTGAGGACTCTGGAAATATGGATTTTTTTCTTACTGTGCATTTCTAGTTGTAGATAGGGCTGGAGGACATTCCTGATTAGGGATTACTCCTCCTACTGGTCATGACAGGCAGGGTCTTCAACTCCTTTTGTCTCCTCTCAGGGGGAGGAGTTGTCCCACCCTCCAGACCGAGCTGACAGAGCAAAAACAACTCCTCAACCCCCCTACACATGCCCTGTATAAGGCAGTAACTGGGAAGAAAGAAAAACCGAGAGAGAACACACCAGGTAAAAAAACACCACATGGTAAAGAATACATACAAAACTAAACATTGTGTGAGAACGTAAGACACTGGGAGAAACCCTAACCCCTTCTCCAGAAGGCCGTAGCAGAGGAAGGAGGGGTGGGTGGAATGTCCTCCAGCCCTACCTACAAATAGAAATTCACGATAAGGAAAATTTCTATTTTTGCTAGATAGAACTGGAGGGCATTTCTGATTAGGGATATAACAGAGCAGTATACACATCCACAGGGTGGGCTTCCTCCGTCCCATTCTAATGATGCAACACCTTCTGGAGCACCTTCCTACCAAACGCAGCATCAGCTGAGGAAAATGAATCTATCTTATAGTGTCTGATGAAGGTGTGTGGAGAAGTCCAAGCAGCCACCCTACAGAGGTCCACGACTGGGAAACTGCCCCTACACGCTGCAGAAGCAGCTGCCCCTCTCACAGAATGCGCTGTAATACCTGATGGAGGATCCTTACCCAACGCTTCATAAGCCTGAGCTATAGTCGCCCTTAACCAACAAGAAATGGATGAAGTGGACACCTTTTCCCCCTTTGTTGTTGTTGTTATGTACCTTCAAGTCGATTATGACTTACGGCGACCCTATGAATCAGTGAACTCCAATAGAATCTGTCATGAACCATCCTGTTCAGATCTTGTAAGTTCAGGTCTGTGGCTTCCTTTATGGAATCAATCCATCTTTTGTTTGGCCTTGCTCTTTTTCTACTCCCTGCTGTTTTCCCAGCATTATTGTCTTTTCTAGTGAATCATGTCTTCTCGTGATGTGTGCAAAGTATGATAACCTCCGTTTCATCATTTTAGCTTCTAGTGACGGTTCTAGTTTAATTTGTTCTGACACTCAATTATTTGTCTTTTTTGCGGTCCATGGTATGCACAAAGCTCTCCTCCAGCACCACATTTCAAATGAGTTGATTTTTCTCTTACCCGCTTTTTTCACTGTCCAACTTTCACATCCATACATAGAGATTGGAAATACCATGGTCTGAATGATCCTGACTTTAGTGTTCAGTGATACATCTTTGCATTTGAGGACCTTTTCTAGTTCTCTCATAGCTGCCCTCCCCAGTCCTAGCCTTCTTCTGATTTCTTGACTATTGTCTCCATTTTGGTTAATGACTGTGCTGACGTGATAATATTTGACAAGTTTGATGTCCTCATTGTCAACTTTAAAGTTATATAAATCTTCTGTTGTCATTACTTCAGTCTTCTTGACGTTCAGCTGTAGTCCTGCTTTTGTGCTTTCCTCTTTAACTTTCATCAGCATTCGTTTCAAATCATTACTGGTTTCTGCTAGTAGTATGGTATCATCTGCATATCTTAAATTATTGATATTGCTCCCTCCAATTTTCACACCTCCTTCATCTTGGTCCAATCCCGCTTTCCGTATGATATGTTCTGCATATATATTAAATAAATAGGGTGATAAAACACACCCCTGTCTCACACCCTTTCCGATGGGGAACCAATCAGTTTCTCCATATTCTGTCCTTACAGTAGCCTCTTGTCCACAGTATAGGTTGCACATCAGGACAATCAGATGCTGTGGCACCCCCATTTCTTTTAAAGCATTCCATAGTTTTTCATGATCTACATGGTCAAAGGCTTTGCTGTAATCTATAAAGCACAGGGTGATTTTCTTCTGAAATTCCTTGCTCCGTTCCATTAACCAACCTATGTTTGCGATATGATCTCTGGTGCCTCTTCCCTTTCTAAATCCAGCTTGGACGTCTGGCATTTCTCGCTCCATATATGGTAAGAGGCTTTGTTGTAGAATCTTGACCATTACTTTACTTGCATGGGATATTAAGGCAATAGTTTCCCCTTTGAGTTACCAGAAAAAGACACAAATAAGGCTTCAGACTGTCTAAATTCTAATGTATGGTTCAAATAAAAATGAAGTGCCCTCGTAATGTCCAAGGACTGCCACCTACACTCCTGAGCACAGGACGGGTTGGGACAGAAAGATGGCTAGACCACCCCCTGGGAGCTATGAAAAACTGAATTAACCTTTGGCAGAAAAGCCAGATCTGGTCGCAGGACCACCTTGTCTTGATAGAACACACACAGTTGAGGGTCTGAAGAAAGCGCCCCAAACTGAGAAACCCTATGTGCTGATCTAATGGATACCAAGACTGTCTGAAAGGTCAGAATGTTCAGAGGCCATAGGTTCAAAGGTCGGACCTGTTAGCGCTGACAAGACCCAGTTCAGGTTCCAGGTTGGGAACCTATGACTCATCTGTAGAGATACAAGGACAACCGCCTTGAGGAACCACTTGAACAAAGGATTGGATTATTGTGAAGGAATCCCCAAACTGGAAAATATGCTACTGAGAGCAGCTGCTTGACACCTGAGGGTAGCTGCACTTAAACTCTTGTCCAGTCCTGACTGAAGAAAACCCAGGAGAACTTGAATGTTCCTTGCCAATGAGTCAATGGAATTTTGGGAGGACTATGACAAAAAGACCTGCCATTTGGATGACTAGACCCTATTCGTGGATTGCTTGCAGGAAACCTACAAGGTGTCTTGCACCTTCCCTGTAAATCCCATGTCCCTCAACCAGAGCAGCTCAGCCTCTAGGCCAGCCTTTCTCAACCTTTGGGTCCCCAGATGTTTCTGGACTACAATTCCTATCATTCCTGACCATTGGCTACTCTGGCTGGGGTGATGGAAGTTGTAGTCCAACAACATCTGGGGAAACAAAGGTTGGGAAAGGCTGCTCTAGGCTGTCAAGTGCAAGAGCTCTGGTCGGGGTTGGCGAAGCAGGCCCTGGATCAGAAGGTCCACTTGAATTGGCAACTTCCATGGTTCCCTGACTGACAGGTTCAACAGGTTCAGGAACCAAGGCTATCTTGACCAAGACGAGGCCACAAGAATTAGTTTCGCTCTCAAAATCCGGACTTGCTGAATTATGCGCTGGTGTGGTGTTGGAGGAGAGCTTTGCGGATACCAAGTTTGACTGAGTGATTTGACCGAGTAGATCCAGGGTGTGGTCAACGCATCATTGTGGGAGGGAGTGGTTCCAGCTGCCTTGAAAGAGGCAGTAATCTGACCGCTCCTGAAAAAGCCCACCCTGGACCCATTGGTTTGTGATAACTACTGACCAGTCACAGATACCCCCCTTCTTAGGGAAGATTATTGAGAGGGTTGTGGCACAGCAATTGCAAGTACTCTTGGATGAAACAGATTATCTTGACCCGTTCCAGTCTGGGTTATGGGACTGAATCAGCCTTGGTTGCCCTGATGGATGACTTTCATTGGGAGGAGGCCAGGGAGAGTGTGACCCTGTTATTCTTACTTGATCTCTCAACGGCTTTTGATGCCATTGACCATGGTATCCTTCTGGGCTGACTTGGTGAGATGGGTATTGGAGGCACTGTTTTACAGTGGTTCCGATCCTATCTCCAAGGTCGTTCTCAGAGAATAGCACTGGGTGACTGTCTTTCGGACTCCTGGTAGTTGTGCTGTGGGGTGCTGCAGGGTACCATCTTGTCCCCCATGCTGTTTAGCATCTATGTGAAGCCCTTGGGAGTGGTCATCAGGAGATTTGGGGTGAGATGTCAGCAGTATGCTGATGATACCCAGCTCTATTTCTCCATGACATCTGAATCGGGAGAGGCCGTGCAAGCCCTGGACTCAGTGGTGGGCTGGATGAGGGCCAATAAATTGAGTCTGAATCAGGTTGGTGGTTCCCAAGTTTGGATATTTGGTCAGTTGCCTGCTTTGGATGGGGTCATACTCCCTCTGAAAGAGCAGGTCCATAGTCTGGGGATGCTCCTGGATCCATCTTTGTTACTAGAGGCCCAGGTGACCTCAGTGGCTAGAAGTGCCTTTTACCAGCTTTGGCTGGTAAGACAGCTGCGGCCATTTCTGTACCAGGATAGCCTGACTACTGTTGTCCAGGCACTTGTAACCTCCAGGCTGGATTACTGTAGTACACTCTATGTGGGGCTGCCCTTGAGGTTGGTTTGGAAGTTGCAGCTGGTGCAAAATGAGGCAGCGAGATTGCTCACTAGGCTGGCTGCCCATTAGCTACTGGGCCAAGTTCAAGGTTCTAGTTTTGGTGTACAAAGCCCTATACAGCTTCCAACCAGGATACCTGACCATCTTACCCCTTATATTCCCAGTCGATCACTGTGCTCTGCAGGTGAGGGTCTCCTGCAGATACCATCTTATCAGGAGGTCCATTCTGCACAACATAGGAAACCGACCTTTAGTGTTGTGGCACCTACCCTGTGGAATTCGCTCCCCTTAAATATTAGAGAGGTGCCATCTCTGTTATCTTTTCGATGCCTATTGAAGACTTTCCTCTTTCAACAAGCCTTTTAAGTAGAGACCTATCCCAGTCTGCGTCTGTGTTGGAATTGCTTTTTAATATGTTCTTAAACCTTCTTTTTAAAATGTTTTTAATCTTAGACAATGTTTTGAAAGCTTTTTTTTTTAAGAAACGTTTTTTAAAATGTTGTGTTTTAATGTATTGTAAAGTTTGTTTTTATGATGTTTTGGTGCTTTTGTTGAATTTGGTAACGTGCCTCTGATCATATGGTGAGTGGTGGCAACACCTGAAAGCTGCAAATTTGGAGAATTACATTTTTGTATGTTTGTTGGTGTTCTTACTTTGCTTCTTTTCTGTGTTACTACTGTTTCAACAGAGAATCTAACCTAGAAAATTATATTTCTCTCATTATTCATCCTAGAAATCTGTGTCAAATTTATTTTTATTACTTTCAAAGCCTTTTTATTGGTCAATGTCATATGAGGGTGAAGACAGCCTTCTGTGTTTCAAACTGGAGGTTATGCTGTGTTTCTATTTTGGGCGCATTAACAGTTCAATATGAAACTGCAGTCTGATGTAAAATCAGACTGATTACAAGATGTTGGTGCTTAAGCAATGACGCTAGCTGTTGCAAAAAACAAACTTGGCTTGCCGAAGATGCATGTTTTTAGCCTGCTATGCTTAAACTACTCCACTTAAGGAAAGGTGGGAATGGTCAATTAAAAACATAGAGCATACCTAGTATTTTGCTAGAATATATTTCACCTCCCACTGTTTTACCTTGTGCAAACTGAGACACTCCTCATGTCCATTGGAAACTATTCTGCAGAATGGTCAGTGCCATTGTTCCACAATTGCTTTTGGAGCTTTTTATTTAGTGTTGCAAAGTGTTGCTGTACTTCACATGTTCACAGAAACAGAAAAAAAATATTTACTATAGGAAACTGCACTAAAATTGCAAAATAAATGACTATCTGAACTACATTAACTGTTTTAATATTGTTGCTTCCTCCCTGCTAAAATAAGATCAGCACAGCACGTCTTGTTTCTGTTATTTGGGCTGATTGCAGGTGTTGCCATCACTCACCATATGCTCACAGGCACGTTACTAAATTCTTCCAAGCTATACAGGAAGTGGATTGGACTGTGAAAGACCAACCCAAATTGTGTTTGCATATTTACCAATTTGTAGGGCAGTACAATATCTCAAAGAAGAGGTCAGGTCTCCTGTTCCCCTGGTACATTCTCTATAGCTGCCCAATTTCCCTGCTTTTTAAAGTTTGATAGAAATATCTGTGGGCTATAGGTAAGTTCTTAAACTGCAACTTTTGCCTATTAGTGAATTTTTCTGCTTTTTAATCCGGGAGGTAAGAAATGGAATCCTGTGCAAGTTTGCTGAGAATGGATTGATCATTTGCATGCTTATTGAGTTCAGTGGGATTTACTCCCGTACAATCATGCTTAGGATAGGGAAAATTGACCATGGGGAGGGAGGCCTGGAGTGGGCAGTGGAGGAGGAAAAAGGAAGAGGGGAGGAAGAAGGGAGAGGAGAAAGGCAGGTCTGATCACTTGCATGCTTATTGAGTTCAGTGGGATTTACAGCAATCATGGCTAGGAGATATAAAACTGACCATGGGGGGGAGAAGGGGGAGGGGAGAGTAGAGGGAAGGAGGAAGGGGGGAGAGGGGAGCAGAAGGAGGGGGAGGGGGAAGAAGGGGATTGGAAGGTGAGGGGGAAGGGGTGAAGGAAGGGGGAGGGGAGGTGCAAAAGGGAGGTGATGGAAGGGAGGAGGAGCAGAGGGTGGGTTTTATCATTTGCATGCTTACTGAGTTCAATGGGATTTACTCCTGTGTAATCATGCTAAGGAAAGGTAAAATTGACCATTAGGATGGGGGAGGGGAAGGGAGGGTTGAAGGAAGGGGGAGGGAAGAGGCAAGAGGGAGGAGGGGAGAGCAGGTTTGATCATTTGCATGGTTATTGAGTTCAGTGGGATTTACTCCCATGCAATCATGCTAAGGAAAGGTGAAAGTGACCTGGGTGAGGGGCAGGGAGGGGAGGAGGAGGGTCGTAAGGGAAGGGGGAGGGGAGGAGATTGGATGGGCGGGCACTGGGCAGAGGGGTAGCCCTTTTTCAAAAGGAAAACATTGTGAACAGTATCATTCTTTTTCAGTGTTTTCTCCATCTTTTTATTCTACAGCAGGCATATGTAGCCTCCCACCCAAATTTAAACCAAAGCTGTCCCTGGCCACATCCACACCAGACCTTTATTTCACTTTAGACAGTCATGGCTTCTTTCAAAGAATCCTGGGAAGTGTAGTTTGTGAAGGGTGCTAAGAGTTGCTAGGAAATGCCCTGTTCCCTCACAGAGCTTCAATCAGAGTGGCTGACTGTTCAATCACTCTGGCCACTGGATCTCTGTCAGGGGAATAAGAGTCTCCTCTCAGCGCACTTCAGAAACTACACTTCCCAGGATTCTTTGGGGGAAGCCATGACTGTCTAAAGTGAAATCAAAGTCTGGTGTGGGTATGGCCCCAATTAGGCAAGCCCAGCAGCTGTGAGTCTGGCTTTTATAACACTGACAGTTGGTTCTTACTGAGCATGCCCAATGTTTTCATTGAGTTCAATGCAAAATTTCTTAAATTAATTAAAAATCAGCCAGGCATTTTTTTAACTTTTAAACTGCAGAAGATGAAGGTCAGAGTATAGGTCAAGGTCAGTAATAGGATTTTATTGAACATGGCTGATTTTTAATGAATTTCAACAGATTATGAGAACTCTGAGAGAAAAATGTCCAAAAGAGGTCTAGTTTTTTCCTCTCCCTATTTACACTTTCAACTCTCGATTCTCTCTGACTGTTTTGTGTATCCCCATGAAAATTTAGAAGGTTGTTAAGCAAGTGTTTCTGAGTTCAGGCCTATAAGTTTTGTAAGTTTTTGTTTTAAAATGAGCTTATGGGAAGGATCAGAATGGCATGGGGGTCAATTTAACATTGTGGAATGCAAAAACTCCATGCTGACTATAGTATATAGCCACTCTTGTGGCTGTACAATAAGATGGTTCCTTTAGACCTTTTTTCCTCACAGTTTATGGCAGCAAGACCTTGCTGAAGACAAGAGATGGAACAGGAATGGCAAATGTTCTGTCTTCTGGGAACTGATGATAAATTACTGGAATGAAGTAGAATGTTGCCATGTACTTCAGCATTGTATGCCCATGAGGTAAATTATTACACACAATCTCACCCTAACCCATATTGCAGTGATTCATCTTACCAAGTAAGAGCACCTGATTCCTCTCCAGATATATATTCAAATCTGTTGCCATGTAGGAGTGTAAGTGTAAGCTATTATGTTGAAATAAAATTCTAAAGCTCTTCACAATGAGCAGACACACAGAGGATAATAAAACCAAACCTAGCATAATAGTAGCAGAACAGATTCTTTTGTTAATCTCCATGTTTATGATTCACAGCTACTGACTATTCTAGGATGACTCATTTAACACAGCCTATTTGCTAGCAATGAGTTTGTACTCCTGCCCCCAAAACACCCTCTCTTATGTGGGTCTCCTGTTGGTTGAGGGGCTTGCTGAATGAAATTCATCCACATTTAACAATGTGCTACAAATGAAATTCATGAGCCTTCTGTAACTGAGAGTTGATTCAACTATCTGGGGATTCCCACTGCTCCCAACTGAGCAGTACCAAAGCACACCCCTGGGGTGCAATTTTGGGTACGGTGTGGTGTGTGTGTTCTGGAATCTTGCACTTCTCTGATCCATAACTCTACAGTTATTTTCCCCTCTACCACAATTGATACATGGTGTTGGGGAGGGCAGTTCACAGAGATCCAGTCACAGAAAGTATAGCTATACTGTACAAATTTCTTTTGACTTTCCTCAAAGAATCTTGAGAATTTCTGGCGAGGATCCTAAGCATGCTGTTAAGAATTCTAACCATGATCACAAAATTACAATTCCTAGAAGGAATTTTTTTTTAAAAAAACTTATAGCTCAAAAAGGAAACTCAAAGCCACTTCCAACAATCAAATATACATGCAATAAAACAAACTCCACAAAATGCATTAAAATAATATCAGGAAGTACCAAGGGTGGTATTCAGTGTGCCCCATCAGCATAAGGATTACCACTGGTGCAATGGGACTTTCCCACCTCTCTGTGCCTCACATCCTCCCCAAATTTGGGGAACCCCTAGAAGAAATGTAAGGGATGTGCAGGGGATGGGGAAAATCCCATTGCACTTGTGCTAATGGACACTTACTTAGTGCTTTCTTGGATACAACCCTAACATCATAAGAACCAAAATCAGGAAGGAGAAAATTACTTTTAGCCGTGTGGACCTCTTTCTACCATCCCTGACAAATTCTTGGGATCTTCTTTATCACAAATATTATTCTAGCCATGTTAGCCAGGCTTCCATCTTGTTTTCCTTACATGCAGAAACAAGACCACCATACTTGTGGTTAGTTTGTCATCCTCATGCCCCCCCCCATTTTGTTGATGTGAGCCACTTTGGGAGACATTAATTTTCAGAAAAGTGGGATAAAAAGGTAGCTAAAGAAAGAAAGAAAGAAGGTTGCACATTTCCAGAATAGGCACAGGCTTCACTATGAGAAAGTTGAAAGGCCCATTCTGATTTACTTTGTAAATTTAACTCTTGACTTATCCAGTCTTTTAATGAACAGGCAGTGCAACAACTGCAAATTTGCTGTAACCACCAGTTTCACTTTGATCCTGATGCTGTGGGTAAACACAATTAACTGTAGATAACTAGGTTGTTCATATACTTCTGGAAATGTCTATATAGAGAATATTCCCTTCCCTTTTATAATAAAAACAAGCTAACTAAAAACTGAGGATGGAAAATTGGCCTTTTACTTTATACGCTGCATAGCCTTAAATTGTGCCCTAACTTTAGTTGATCACTTACAAGCTAACCTTCCGCGAATGGCTTTCTTTACTCCCATTGTTCTTTTGATCAACAGAATTACTTGCATTACGAGAGGAAGAAGGTAAGGTGGAAGCAGAAGCCGTCCCACTGGGGTTACTAGAATGAGGACGGAAGGAATCGTCTGAAAGACAAGGATGAAAAGTTAGCTGAGCAACTGGCAGTATGTGGGTACTGATGTTACTGGAGCTGTGATTTTGATGGTTGCTTGTATTGGGTGTTTATAAAGATCACATTGTATGTGTGCTTGTTTGTTATATTGGGCAGAACCACGGACCATGGGCCCTACATGTCTTTGGGCTTGGGGAAAATCAATAAAAGAATTTTAATAAATGCCTTTTCCCCCCAAACTTAGCCAACCTGCTTACCTGCAAATGTGAATACAGAAGTCTTTCCTACTGTAGACACTGAAGTATATCCTGTTGAAGAACTTTTGCTGAAGAGGCACAAAAATGTGTGAGGATGTAATAAAGAATAACCAGAATTAGTAATCGGCAAGCCCTCCCCACAAATAAAACAAAGAATTTCCCTTCCAAACTGGAAAATAACTTGCAATATTCCCAATCCCATTCTGAAGTTTGAGCCCCACTGCATTTGATATTTGACGACCCTCAAGGCAGCTCACATAATAAACAAAAAAATCTACAATACATACATAACAATGTGTGTGGTAATGTCAGATGCTAATGTTAGATGTTCACGGCCATCTGAAATGTTATACATTATGTAGTATAAAGGACTTTCATCAATGTACTATATTTGACTTGGGTAGTGGATGAAGGTGTTAGATTTCTTGTTTAGAAAGGACATCTAAAGACAATGGGAATTCAACCTTTTTACACAAATCTTCTTTTGATGGACCTTGTCTCTGATGGACTGTCTGGGTGTCTTTCAGAACACAATCTTATATGTGTCTACTCAGAAGCGAGTCCCATTGAGTGCTATATCCACATATTAAGTAAGATTTCAGCCTTTAGCTGTCACATAATTTCCTTTCTGGCTTATCAAGGAAGTATTGTGTTTTATCCATTAAAGGAAAGCTTGTGGGGTCACCTAGGGATGGACAGATCCATCTATTTCTGTCTTGTGCCAAGACTGCATGTTATGATATATTGTCATTTCCTGGGAGCATTCTTTAACAAATCTTTTTATACCATGTGGCCATGGAGGAGATAGTAGATGCTCTAAGCATGTTAAAGAAAATGGCAGCCCTTGGAGCACCTTGTAAGTACCATAGAAACAAATGTGCAGATTGGTTTGTTATGTGGCTTAATGCACAGATCTAAATTCCAATCCATGCATGAGGTCCAAGGACAGGTTCACTCCAAAACACAAATCGAAATGGAATCCTCCCCATCCCTAGAGATGACAGGTTTAAGTTTCCACTTGCTCATTGGGTATAAAATACGGGATTGGTAGATGATTTCATACCAAATTGGTCTTGGACCTAGTTGTTTTCCACATGGAGCACTCCCAAACTAAGGAATGTTACTGAAATCATTTGTGGGATTGGGAGGAAGTTTCCAGTCACAACCTACTTATACAAATTTTAAACTAACTTGCTTATATATCACTGTTACTACGGATGGAGAAGAAATTAATTTGGTCCGCATTTTTAAAGCAAACAGTTCCAGACTTATATATGGACTGGAACCCAGCTTTCAATCGGATTACACACGTCTCTAAATTTTACAATGTGGTTTTAGATTTTAAAAATGTACTGAATGCTTATTTAGGGGGAAAATGCATATAAAATGTGAATAATTTAAATGCACTTTTAAAAAATTTGTGAAATGAGACACAATAGACTCCTGATTATGTCATGTGCCCTGTGGAAAGGTCTTGGAGCGATGATGATGAGGAGGAGGAGACAGGCTTGGATTGGGCAAAGGCCCCAGTGACATGCATTCAGACACATTTGAACTTGAAGGCTTCTGTGCCACTGACAGTAACAGCTCTGCCCCTATAGATCCAATTACCACTGATGAGGCACTGCCCAATCAGGAAGTTGCCTCTTCACCTTCCCTTCACCTCCCTTCCTCGCTCACCACCGCACAGCCCTCCTCCTGAGGAGGAGGAACTTGCTGAAGTGGTTCAGCCGCCCTTGCCTTCGGCCAGTAGGCTGTTGTGCCAGCAGGCTCAAAGGGGTCCCACTGAAGAGGAGTATGTGCATGCGCACTCCCACCTGTGGCACTTTTTTCACGTAAGTAGGGAGCCTGCCCATCCTTACTTAAGGCTGGTAAGGGAGCATGTTTTTATTTATTTACTATTTAATTTATATCCTGCCCTTCTTCCCAGCAGGAGCCCAGGGCAGCATTGCCAATTGCTGTGAAAACATCTTAATGCAGGGTAGTTGTGCCTGGTTATACTTGGTAAAGATGCTAAATCCTGTGTAACCTGTAAGCTGATTCAGGAAGCGCTCTGAACTGAAATTTTCCGTTAAAGCTTTTAAAGAAAAGCACATCTTCGTGTCTGTGCCTGACTTTGACCAGTTTGACCAGGACAGATTGAGTGCATGCAAAAATGATGTGAAATGGAAATAAACTAATCCATCCATCCCTAACTGTCCTACATTCCTCTAGAAAGTGACCAAAGAATACCGGCATGCTGTTACTGTACAACCAGAGAAATAAGGGGAAACTAAATTTTACGTACCTGGGACACTTGTCTATGTTTCCATATTTTGAGTGCAAGGCTTGACTACTGAAAGACTGGCTTCGAACCAATTTTGACTTTTTTACTTCTTTGCCTAAAGGCCATTTTTAAAAAATAAAAAATTAAGACACAATTACAGCCTGACTGTATTTTTAACTGTTTTCTTACAGTAGTTCCATCAGTACTGAGTCTTCTCATCAGCACAACAGAAGAATGAAAGTGCTATAGCAATACAGTCTACAATTTGCTAACAACAATAAGAGGATTCATACTACAGGGAAAGAATAATTGGAATGGAGACCTAGAAAACCACAATAAAGTTCTGGCACTCAATTTTTATCAATGCGCATAAAGGTCTTCCTATAACATCATGTGGTTTTGGGTGAAAACATGTAACCTGCTTTCAGTGAACAGAAGCTCATGTGACTAATAAATACAAGTAGCAGCTACCAGGATTGACAGGGCCTGATATGACTGAAGGGGGCTGTGTAGGGCAACTTGTATCAGGTACATGGCCATGAAGCATGAGTACTTCAACCAGGAAGGGGAAGTAAAAAGAATGGGGAAGCAAAATCAGCAGGCATGGTTGCCTGAAACTCAATACTGCCTAATTGGCTAAGGGCCAAGAAGGGTGCTCAAGCAACAACCGCAAATGGGTGGGCAATCAGAGGGAATATAGAAACATGGTTGCAAGGATATCTGCTGCAGGGAGTGTGAGACTGCAAGTACATACATAGGAGCCAGGATACACAGGGCACCTGAGAGTTAATGCATTTGGAGCTCCACCGGACTACACCTGTGGTACCTCTCATAGGTATCACATGGTTGTCTATCCTGATGCTTTTCAACCTGTGTTTTCTTATGTTCGTTGTGCTGCGGACAGAGATTTTAAAGTGTACAGAAGGGAATTGTTTCTTACTTGTTGAAGCACCTGAAGCATTTCCAGAAACAGATATTGGTATATTTTTGGCCAAAGTTGTTGATGCTTTACTGTCTCTACCTATAACAAAGGTCATTTTAAGCACTGCATTCAGATTAACTAAAGAGGTAAAGACTGCACACTGTCAGTCTTAACATCTTAAGCTCCATGAAATCATAAACTCTAGAAAAAAGGCTAATGGGATAATAATACATTATCCTGGAATAAAAGCTGTCGTGTTATCACAGCAGAAACTGAATATAGTGCAGAATAGATATTGAAGATATTTTAGATAGGAATTTTTTTCTGCTATAGGGCACGGATTCATCTAAGAACCTCAAATTATATCTTTCATCTCCAAGGCGCTGACCATTATAATTGATGCTTGAAGCACTTAGTAAAGTCTACATCTGGATTAGATTGATTGCTGAAGCAGCACAATTTATTGACCTAAGGCTCCCACCAAACCATGGTTTGAAAATCAGGAGGGAGTACCCTCATAAACCTCCCTCCTCCCTCTCTGAAATAATTCCTGCTAAATCCCCTCCCAGTACTATGATTCTGCGCTACTCATGCACAAACTCCAAGAATGCTTAATGCAAACCAGGTTCTCTTAAAACTATGGCTTGCAAACCCACGTCAAACTACAATTTCAGTCCCTGGCTCACAAAGGGCTATGGTTTTCATTAACTATAGTTTGCACAAATGCACATCCAACACAAAAACAGATCTAGTATGGGAGAGCAGTGGGGGAGGGAACACACCGTGGCTGTGGATACACTGGAGCCACTCAAGGTCCCTCGTCTAGCACAGGCAGGAGGCAGGGCCAGAGGACCCTTGCAAGCCATCCAAATGACATTTTCAGCTTCCATGGATCCAGAAGGCCTGAGACAATGTTGCTGCTTTGGCATCACATGCTCTGGTGCAGGGGTTGCCAACCCGTCACCCTCAGGTGCCATGGTGCCCACAAAGGCCTCCAACGGTGCCTCCAGCTGGCAGCCCAGACTCTGAGCTTTCATTTTTTAACTAGAAAGTCTACCCTTCCTAGAAAGAAATTTATGGAGGAAAATGTGCAGATACCCTTCTAAGCAATCTCTGTGCAATGAGCCAGGCTGGCTGCTCCTGCCTGTCAATGTTATTAGCCAATGAGTTAAGCCAGAGCTGTGATTGATAAGTGAGTTGTTTGGACAATAGGCATCCCTGGGGTCCTAGAGAGCTGCTGTTTTGCCCTCCCTTTTAGTGCACTTTTCCTGCTTCTGTTGTTTTTCCTAGTCCTTAGAATCTCCAGTTTGTCCTTTTTCCCCTAGCAACCAGGATGCATCTATTGTGGGTTCACCTGAGATCAGGTAGTGCCTAGCATTATTTACCACAAATACTACTACATAATAAGTGTGTGGGTGAATGTTGACGAATCCCCCTTCCCCCCAAAAAAAGACAAATGAGAAAACTTTGTAGAGGTTGACATGTTTTCTGCTTTGCAGGAGCTGAAGACCAAGGTCTCATTAAGAATTCACTGTATAGTTAACTTACAGTACAATGGTAGACATGTCTACTCAGAAGTAAGACTCTTTGTGTTTAATGGGGTTTACTTCCAGGTAAGTGGGTACAGGATAGCAGCCTAGGCTTTGGTTTAGGGTTGGCATTGCAAAAGACAGGGTTCTTGTGTCTTTAACAGCTGTATGGAAGTCAGGTATTAAATAGGTCAAACCTTTTCTAGCATGGAAATATAATTATGGAAAAAGCTTCACCATGACTACTGTCTAATTTTGTGCAATGCCAGGCCCCCATGGCAGTCATTTTGTGTGCCACACCCCCATTGCAGCCATTTTGTGACTGGTGCCCCCAGCACTCTCTCAAAATTTGAAATGTGCTGTCTGATCCAAAAAGGTTGGTGACCCCTCCTCTGATTTTGTTTGGTGAGCAGCAGAGTCTGCCTCACTTGCTCAGGAAGGAATTCTGCTCCATTCACACAGGTTATTGTTTGCACCGTCCCAGCTGAAGCATTTAATAATCATCAAGCTGTACAAATGTAGAATGTTGCGACATGCATTTCACACACTAAATTAGTAACAGCCAGAAGATCTTACTAACTAATATCATCATCCCCAGTGCTTCTGAATACAACATTAATTCAGTTTAGAAACAGTCCTTGCCACCTCCACCTCAGCAACCTCCACTCCCAATAAAAAGAAATTAAGAAGCCTTTGGGAAGAGAAACAAAAAAACCACTTACGCTTCTTTTCATATATTTTATCGCTCATACTGGTAGACCTGCCCTCATTTTGCTGTTTCTCTTTTTCTAATTGTTCCTGTTGTGGAAACAATTTAACAACAGTGGTAATGGAAACTTAAAATCTAAAATTTGTGGGCTGTGGCCTGCAGAGAAGCATGCCTCCACAACCCAATCAGCTTGTAAAGAGAGAAAGGTGCAGCCTGAAATGCCACCAGCATGCCATTGGTGGCCAAACAGCTCAAAACACGCTATCTCCAGAAACTGTACCTCCCCTCCCTTAAAATAAAACAAAAACAAATAACAAATACCCCTCCAGTAACACCACACAGGATTGTGGTTTTTAATATAAAGCAAAGTCTGACCACTTAAACTTCAGTGTTTCCTCTCTGAGATGTTGAGGTAAACCATAGGAGTTATGCTTACCAGTTACATTTCTCCAAAGCTACCATGGGCAACCCACACTTTGAACGCTTGACGTGGACATGTATGTAGTGAAACTGAAACTGTTGCAAGAGAACAGGTATAGCACAGAGGCTAAGAGCATAAGCCATGAGCCAGGAACGTCCTGGTCAAGATTTTGCCTCGGACATAAGCAGGGACAGGTCTGCCAAGCAGCAGTGTGGAGCAACCTCTCCACTCGCGAAGGGAGGCAGAGGACTGAACAGTGAACCAAAGTATTGTTCACAGGAGGGCTGTGCATGTGCCATATGGGCTCCATTTCAGGCAGTCAAATGTCTTGTGCTAGAACTGACTAGGAACCAAGGTGGCCCGTAGGCACTATTCCTTAATTTGCATCACAATGCTGTCCTAACTTCAAAGGCAGCTTGCCGGGTGGGGCAAAACCCCTATGCTAGCCTTCTGGCAGGTGGGTCACTGTTGCTTACTGGCAGGGAGGGACAGTGGCAAGGCGGCTAGGAGGTGTGCACAGTGCAAGCGTAGCAGCAGGAGTGCCAGATTGGCTCCGCTGATGAGTTTGCAGCACACAGACCTCCTCCGGTCCCAGTAAGCCCCAGCAACCCTCCTACTAGGAAGCTAGCACCATGGCTCCACCACCCAACAAGCCACTTCTGCCTACCTTTCAGGATTTCTGTGTGGATTAGTGGTGTGTTTTCCACACTCCAAAAGCACTGTATAAATGCTAAGTATTATTATTAAAATAATCACACAATTGATGTAGCTTGATGTGCATATTCTTCTGGCAATAATTTATATATACACACACAGAGTAGACTGCAGCTACTAAAGATTCTATCAATTTCTTTCCGCACCAGGAGCACCCCGACTTCCGCCCCAGAAATATAGTGACATCTTGGGTAACATATGTCTGGAATGTTTAGGATTTTTGCTTTTTGACCCTGATGTATTGGGAAGTTATTTTAAACTTTTACTCTTGATCCACTGGGGAGACTATATCGTATTCTGCTACCTTACTACTTATCATAATAAACCTACCATTTCCAACAGAAGGTGTTCCTCTCTTTCCTTTTGCTGGTCCAATAGATCATTTTCATAAAACCTCTTCTGAAACTATTTAAAGGATAAACCAAACAAGCAGTCAATGATCATGCCAAAAGTTTCAGCTTGCTCTTTCCGATTATTGTCTTAGTAAATACTTACAGCATCCAAAGAGGTTTCCATTCTGTCCAGTTCCAGCACCATCTATTAAAAAGGTTTAATTATTACTTTAGGTAGTTTTAATGATTTTTTTTTTAAAAAGCTAACACGGTTTGGTCTCCTAGAAGCATCCTTGAAACATCTGTGGCCTCACCGGCAACATGGGCCGGTTTACACTTACAGTGGCCCCCATTCAAGCACCTGAGGAGCAGCCATTGGGCGGGACTCGTGAGGATGTGCCATTTAGGAGACCTGGGGCCTCTGTGTGCATGCTGTATATGTGGCCATCATGAATTGTGTGAAAATAGCCTTTTCTTCTTATAGTTTTCAGCATGCCAACACATACCCATGGGGCCAGGTCCCACTTATAGCGGCCTTCACAGGAGATGCCGCTGAGCAGCTCTCTTGTGCATATGTTGCTTGAGACAACCAGTGCTTCTCTCCATATTAGTAGAGGCTGTACATCTTCCACCAATATGGAGGGTAGCACTGGTTCTCACAAATGGCATCTCTATGAGACAGCTCCTGAGAAGCGGGAGTGCGTGTTGACAGACATGCAATACTCTTTTGGTGTGCTCTACCATGAAGATCTTTCTACTTGCCACTTCAGTTACCAATCTGAACTAGCAGCATTTAATTTGTGTACTGCACAGATCCAGTGCGGCTTGCAGAAAATCTTCTGCCTGGAAGCCCTCTAACCCATCTTTGGCTTGAGTTCACAGAACTCAATGCATGTTTTAATGTGCGATGCGGCTGGCATGTGGCACAGTGTATGTGGTTTCTGCCAGCCACTCACTACAATGAAAATTGGTCGAGATGCGCCTTAAAATGATTTCATAGTTTTGAACAGTCTAACACCTGTGTGCGTGTGGACAACGTTTTGCACTGTCATTGCAGCTTTCCAGAGTAGAACAACAGTAAGAGAATATAGTTGGAAAGCCCAGTTAGGGTTCTGTCAACAGCAGCAACCTCTGACCTCTTAAAATCCAAATGGAAGCAACAACCATGACATTTACTATAATGATTTTATCTCTAGATATGGAAATGAACTGCCTTCAAGTCGATCCCAACTTATGGCGACCCTATGAATAGGGTTTTCATGGTAAGCAGTATTCAGAGGGGGTTTACCATTGCCTTCCTCTGAGGCTGAGAGGCAGTGACTGGCCCAAGGTCACCCAGTGCGCTTCATGGCTATGGGGATTCAAACCCTGGTCTCCCAGGTTGTACACACCTTAACCACTACGCCACACTGGCTCTCACATCTCTAGATATAGGCACTAAATTATAGTTCACACTCCTGCAGATGGGTAAAACATATTCTAAATTCTTCCTACTACACTATATAGGCAAAATTCTAATAAAATCTAAATGGCTAGAGGTTGTATCCAACTAAATTATACTTGGAGCAGACCTCTTGAAATTAATTGACCTAAGTTAGCTGTGTGCATTTTATTTAATGGATCTACTCTGTGTAGGATGAGCACTGGACATAACAGCAGGAAATTATGCAACAATCTTTTTTTTCACAGACTTCAAGACTGTTTCAATTGCAAAACTGTAACGAGGAGTGGCTGGCAGGACAGAAGTCACTGGCGGTAACTGAGAGGGAGAGGGGAGAGGCCATGGGGAGGTTAGCATGATGCAGGCGCAGCAATGAAGCCAATCCGCCATTCTTGCCACTACGCCCAATTCCACCTGCCCACTGCCTCACCCTCCCTCTGCACTGAGAAGTCAAGTAAGCAATGCCACCCATCTCTGCCAGCTGCTACTGTCTACAATTCATTATATGGGCCAATTCTGAAGCTCCTAGGCAAAGTCTGGGATGCGCTTTGGCACACAGGAATTTGGAACAGGATGATGCAGTTATGGGAGGGCTTAACACAGGCCCAACAATCATAAGAACATAAGAAGAGCCTGCTGGATCAGGCCAGTGGCCCATCTAGTCCAGCATCCTGTTCTCACAGTGGCCAACCAGGTGCCTGGGGGAAGCCCGCAAGCAGGACCCGAGTGCAAGAACACTCTCCCCTCCTGAGGCTTCCGGCAACTGGTTTTCAGAAGCATGCTGCCTCTGACTAGGGTGGCAGAGCACAGCCATCATGGCTAGTAGCCATTGATAGCCCTGTCCTCCATGAACTTGTCTAATCTTCTTTTAAAGCCGTCCAAGCTGGTGGCCATTACTGCATCTTGTGGGAGCAAATTCCATAGTTTAACTATGCGCTGAGTAAAGAAGTACTTCCTTTTGTCTGTCCTGAATCTTCCAACATTCAGCTTCTTTGAATGTCCACGAGTTCTAGTATTATGAGAGAGGGAGAAGAACTTTTCTCTATCCACTTTCTCAATGCCATGCATAATTTTATACACTTCTATCATGTCTCCTCTGACCCGCCTTTTCTCTAAACTAAAATGCCCCAAATGCTGCAACCTTTCCTCGAAGAGAGTCGCTCCATCCCCTTGATCATTCTGGTTGCCCTCTTCTGAACCTTTTCCAACTCTATAATATCCTTTTTGAGATGAGGCGACCAGAACTGTACACAGTATTCCAAATGCGGCCGCACCATAGATTTATACAATGGCATTATGATATCGGCTGTTTTATTTTCAATACCTTTCCTAATTATCGCTAGCATGGAATTTGCCTTTTTCACAGCTGCCGCACACTGGGTCGACATTTTCATCGTGCTGTCCACTACAACCCCGAGGTCTCTCTCCTGGTCGGTCACCGCCAATTCAGACCCCATGAGCGTATATGTGAAATTCAGATTTTTTGCTCCAATATGCATAATTTTACACTTGTTTATATTGAATTGCATTTGCCATTTTTCTGCCCATTCACTCAGTTTGGAGAGGTCTTTTTGGAGCTCTTCGCAATCCCTTTTTGTTTTAACAACCCTGAACAATTTAGTGTTGTCAGCAAACTTGGCCACTTCACTGCTCACTCCTAATTCTAGGTCATTAATGAACAAGTTGAAAAGTACAGGTCCCAATACCGATCCTTGAGGGACTCCACTTTCTACAGCCCTCCATTGGGAGAACTGTCCGTTGATTCCTACTCTCTGCTTTCTGCTTCTTAACCAATTTCTTATCCACAAGAGGACCTCTCCTCTTATTCCATGACTGCTAAGCTTCCTCAGAAGCCTTTGGTGAGGTACCTTGTCAAACGCTTTTTGAAAGTCTAAGTACACTATGTCCACTGGATCACCTCTATCTATATGCTTGTTGACACTCTCAAAGAATTCTAATAGGTTACTAAGACAGGACTTTCCCTTGCAGAAGCCATGCTGGCTCTGCTTCAGCAAGGCTTGTTCTTCTATGTGCTTAGTTAATCTAGCTTTAATAATACTTTCTACCAGTTTTCCAGGGACAGAAGTTAAGCTAACTGGCCTGTAATTTCCGGGATCCCCTCTGGATCCCTTTTTGAAGATTGGTGTTACATTTGCCACTTTCCAGTCCTCAGGCACGGAGGAGGAGCCGAGGGACAAGTTACATATTTTAGTTAGCAGACCAGCAATTTCACATTTGAGTTCTTTGAGAACTCTCGGGTGGATGCCATCCGGGCCCGGTGATTTGTCAGTTTTTATATTGTCCATTAAGCTTAGAACTTCCTCTCTCGTTACCACTATTTGTCTCAGTTCCTCAGAATCCCTTCCTGCAAATGTTAGTTCAGGTTCAGGGATCTGCCCTATATCTTCCACTGTGACGACAGATGCAAAGAATTCATTTAGCTTCTCTGCAATCTCCTTATCGTTCTTTAGTACACCTTTGACTCCCTTATCATCCAAGGGTCCAATTGTCTCCCTAGATGGTCTCCTGCTTTGAATGTATTTATAGAATTTTTTGTTGTTGGTTTTTATGTTCTTAGCAATGTGCTCCTCAAATTCTTTTTTAGCATCCCTTATTGTCTTCTTCCATTTCTTTTGCCAGAGTTTGTGTTCTTTTTTATTTTCTTCATTTGGACAAGACTTCCATTTTTTGAAGGAAGACTTTTTGCCTCTGAGAGCTTCCTTGACTTTGCTCGTTAACCATGCTGGCATCTTCTTGGCCCTGGCGGTACCTTTTCTGGTCTGCGGTATGCACTCCAGTTGAGCTTCTAATACAGTGTTTTTAAACAACTTCCAAGCATTTTCGAGTGATGTGACCCTCTGGACTTTGTTTTTCAGCTTTCTTTTTACCAATCCCCTCATTTTTGTGAAGTTTCCTCTTTTGAAGTCAAATGTGACCGTGTTGGATTTTCTTGGCAATTGGCCAGTTACATATATGTTTAATTTAATAGCACTGTGGTCACTGCTCCCAATCGCTTCAACAACACTTACATCTTGCACCAGGTCCCGGTCCCCACTGAGGATTAAGTCCAGGGTTGCCGTCCCTCTGGTCGGTTCCATGACCAACTGGTCTAGGGAATAGTCATTTAGAATATCTAGAAACTTTGCTTCTTTGTCATGACTGGAACACATATGCAGCCAGTCTATGTCCGGGTAGTTGAAGTCACCCATTACTACCACATTTCCTAGTTTGGATGCTTCCTCAATTTCATATCTCATCTCCAGGTCTCCCTGAGCATTTTGATCAGGGGGACGATAGATCGTTCCCAGTATTAAGTCCCTCCTGGGGCATGGTATCACCACCCACAACGATTCTGTGGAGGAGTCTGCCTCTTTTGGGGTTTCGAGCTTGCTGGATTCAATGCCTTCTTTCACGTATAGAGCGACTCCGCCACCAATACGTCCTTCCCTGTCCTTCCGATATAGTTTATATCCAGGGATAACCGTATCCCACTGGTTTTCTCCATTCCACCAGGTCTCCGTTATGCTCACTATATCAATGCTCTCCTCTAAGACCAAGCACTCCAGTTCTCCCATCTTGGTTCGGAGGCTCCTAGCATTAGCGTACAGGCACTTGTAAGCAGTGTCTCTCTTCAAGTGTCTTTGGCACTTGTGGTTAGGCTTGTGGTAATTTTGCTCTTCTGAATTTATATCCTGTGCCCCTGCTCTCACAATGCCTACTTCTAGGCCTACCCCTTTTAAAATTTCATCATTTCTTTGGTTTTTATCCCAGGGGGGAGGTTTATTCCGAACCGGACCTTTCTCAGCTCCTGTCGGGTTTTCCCCCTCAGTCAGTTTAAAAGCTGCTCTGCCACCTTTTTAATTTTAAGTGCCAGCAGTCTGGTTCCATTCTGGTTCAAGTGGAGCCCGTCCCTTTTGTACAGGCCCGGCTTGTCCCAAAATGTTCCCCAGTGCCTAACAAATCCAAACCCTTCCACCCGACACCATCGTCTCATCCACGCATTGAGACTGCGAAGCTGGGCCTGTCTGGCTGGTCCTGCGCGTGGAACCGGTAGCATTTCAGAGAAAGCCACCTTGGAGGTCCTGGCTTTCAGCATCCTACCTAGCAACCTAAATTTTGCTTCCAGGACCTCACGGCTGCATTTACCCATGTTGTTGGTGCCAACATGCACCACGACCACTGACTCCTTCCCAGCACTGTCTACCAAACTATCTAAACGACGGGCGATATCCGCAACCTTCGCACCAGGCAGGCAAAAACCTTGCGGTCTACACGCCCATCACACACCCCACTGTCTATGTTCCTAATGATCGAATCACCCACTACAAGGATCCCTCCACCCCCTGGAGATATATCCTCGGCACGAGAGGATAGCTGCTCATCCCCCAAGGAATGGGTCCCTTCTAAGGGATCGTTTCCCTCTTCCTCAGCTGGATGCTCTCCTTCCCCGAGACCATCGTTGTCCATGATAGCAGGAGAGCTATCATCGTTGGAGTAGGACACAGCTATAACGTCCCTGAAGGCCTCCTCCACACACCTCTCTGCCTCTCTCAGCTTTTCCAGGTCCGCCACCTTGGCCTCAAGGAAATGAAGTCGTTCCCGGAGAGCCAGGAGCTCATTGCACCGAGAGCACACCCACGACTTCTGTCCAACAGGCAGATAGTCGTACATGCTGCAGGCGGTGCAAAACACTGGAAAGCCCCCACACCCCTGCTGGCTTCTTACCTGCATAGTTTTGTTTAAGGTTTATTACATCAATGGGTTGGAGACTGCAGTTTAGTTGAGGTCAGGGAACAGACGGGCAGAGTGGGGGGCCCTGGCCTCCTCGCCCTGCTGCCGAACTCGCTCTGCTGCTTAACTCGCCTTGACGCTTTGTCAGCTGGGGCCTTGACGCTTGGACCATATTCTTACAACTCAAGCCAAATGTGCTATGTCTCCACACCTCGTGGGGGCAACTTAGTGGTGGCATGAAAGAGCACTGGCCAGGTTGATTGAAGCACTCGCACAACTGCTTTGCCATGCTTGAGAATCTCCACTTAACCCATATTTATTACTAGTCAGTTTAGTAGTATTTCACTAAGGCTTTGTCACTCCAGTACTAATCGATTTGGTTTCTTTTCCCTTTGTCTCTAAAATGACCAAATTTTAAAGAGTCAGTTTCATTTCCACTCCCATGTTTTTACATATTAAGATTCAATGGGTTGGTTCAGACATTACCAGAAACCATGGTTTCCCTCTTCATGAATGAGCCACTGTGAGCATTGGGCTCATGGAATTTCCCCTTCCATCTCTACTTTTGCAGCCATGTGGAAATCAGAAATATCCACTTCCACTTGTAAACAAACCACAGTTTCCCATTACATTTGAACTGTGGTTTGTTTAAGTGGTACTTTGTTCAAATAAACCGGGATCAAACCATTGTTTCTGATCTTGGTTTGTTCCCTGTTTCCTTTTACAGCTGAACTAGGACAATGTGTTACCATTATCGTTTAATCCTATACACACTGTTTTGGGAGTAAGCTCCACTGAACACAGTACAACTTATTTCTGAGCAAATGTGATCCTGATGGAAACTGTTTTTTCCTTCAAAAATTCCAAATTTCAATAGAGACCCTACACAATTCAACCATAGCCCCAGTTCATTCTGTCCAAAGTATTCTACAGTACTACTTGCTCATATTTATAATAGATAGCGCTATTTTTTAAAAAACTCAATAGCAAGAACAGAACTCAGAAAATCTGCAAATAACACTCTCATTAATATACTAACAATGTGAGAAAAATATTGGATAAGTAAAAGGAGAAGAAGCCACCTCGCATACCTTTTTAACAATGCTCAGGACATCTTTGTCTTTCTCCTCACACAGGAGTTTTCTTACACACAGTTCGAGCTGCTGCAGTAAATGTTTATCTGTGGGAACCTTGAGAGTCAACTTCACTTTTGGCAACAAATAACAAAGCTTCATTCTACAGAGGAAAAGTAAGATTTATATGCCGGCTGGAAAAGCGTAAAGATCTGGCAATAGGTTAAGAAAATACAATAGTATATCTCCCCTTTATTAGTATCCCTTTGATCTATATACATAAGAAGCTACATTATACCAAGTCAGAACATTGGTCCATCTAGCTCAATACTGTCTACACTGACTGGCAGCAGCTCTCCAGGATTTCAGACAGGAACTCTTTCCCATCCCTACCAGGAGACACCACGGATTTAATCTGTAACCTCCTGAATGCAAACAGATGATCTACTACTGAGCTAAATAATTTTGTGATTGTGCAAAATGCAAAGAGGAATACGTTTCAAGACTAAGCAATGCATATAGTGAAAAATATTGTGGTAGGGTTTTAATTAAGACAAATCACATTTTTACAGCACTCTACCCTATAGATGCTATTGGAGATCACTGATTCATAGGGTTGCCATAAGTCATAATCAACTTGAAGGCACATAACAACAACAAAACTATACTATAGATTTTGGTTAGTTTTGACTAATCAACGCATATAGCAGAAAATATTGTGGTAGGGTTTTTTTTAATTAAGAAAAATCACATTTATACAGCACTCTATCCTATAAATGTTGGTTACTTCTTAAAAATATACATCCCCTGTGGTCCATGTCTCTCTTCTGCCCTGTCACTTGCCCATTCCTCCCTCTCACCCCTTTACCCTGGCCTTTGACATCTGAGATGTATATTTTTAGTACCCTGGGTGGTTTTAATTGTTTTTAACACTGTGTTTTGGGGTTCTTGTGACCCAACCTGGGACCTCTGGGTGAAGGACGGACAATAAATGCTAATGCTGATAATAATATATACACACACACTTTCCAGGTCAAAGTGTTCCTGAGCACTTGATTGCAAAGCAGCAGCAAGTACTGTCCTTTTCTTAAGCTTTGTCCTCTCTGAATAGGGCTTTAGGCCTCTGAGGCAAGGGCCATGCCATTTCTGTGTTCTCTCAACAGTAAGGCAGGCACTGTACAATATAGAAATGCTAAACAAAAATGCTATAATCTGTTGGAGGGTTATACTGTTCTAGCACTTTGTTGCTGTTATGTGCCTTCAAGTCAATTATGTCTTATGGCAACCCTATGAATCAGGGACCTCCAAGAGCCTCTCTAATGGACCACCTTGTTCAGATCTTGTAAGTTCAGGTCTGTGGCTAGCACTTAATATGAACCAATTTCTCTTGGCCTGTTTTTTAATGATCCTTTGGTGTACAGTGTAAAGCCGTAATCGAGGTAGCAGTAAAAACTGCAACGTTTGCTAAAACAAGCAAGGTGATGCAATAGCTATATGCCGAAATTTTCAGAGTGACTGGACATGACACTGGGCAGAAGCCTCCTACTTCTTCAAAGCAACCACCCTTAAAATATATGCTGTAAGAATGATAAGAAGAGCCTGTTGGATCAGACCAATGGTCCATTCAGTCCAGCATCCTGTTCTCACAGCTGCCTTCATGTATTATGTGTGTTTGTGTGAGTGAGTGTGTCCACAACTGAAACAGACCAGTTGGTTCGCCAGTGTCAGGATGCAGGATTGGGGCCCTGAAGTTTCAGACGATGAGGAGAGGGAGGGGGTCATTTGGACAGAGTCGTGTGAAGGAGAAGCAGAAGAGGGGGAGGGAATCTCAGAGATAGAACTGTCTGGGAGCGAGGACCTTGAATGTCCAACAGACACAGATTCTTACCGTGAGCTTCCCACGCCTCCTCCCCCTCCAAGCTTGGAGGAGTTGGAGAAGGAGGGAGGGCAAGGAGGAATCCAACCCCCTCCTGATCCAGGAAAAAGCAAGGAGAAACAGCCAGATGGTTTAAGCATTGCCCCCCCGCTTTCCCCCATACCTGAGTCAGATTTCTCAGAAGGGGAGGGGGCGGTGGCACCCCCTTCACCATGTACAAGGAGACAGCAAAAGAGGCGGCAAAAGAAGGGGGAGAGGCGGGGTGTGGATGAGGGCACTTTGAGGAGGAGTGAGAGAATTCGCGCTCGTTTGCCCCCTTCTTAAGGGACAGGGAGAGTAGTGGTTCCTTGTTCTGTCAACTCTCTTCTCTGTTGCAGGTTATGTTTAGTAGTTAAAAGTTCATGAGACGACGTAGTCTTTGTCTGGATATCACTTTAATAAAAACTGATGTGCTTTCACCAATTGGTCTGGTTCCTGAGCCTCAACCTGGACACAACAGTTTGACAGAACCACCTACCCAACCCTCGACGCTCCTGCCACTTGAACAGGACAAGATGGAACAGGGAGCAGCAGGGGGGACAAAGCCCACTTCTGAGGCGGAGGAAGTGCGACAGCTGAAAACTAATGTTGCAGATCTGCAGGTAGATGTCCAAACCTTGTTGGCATCGGTGAGGGCATTGAAAACTGACAACCAAACTTTGAAATCCACGATAGCCCAAATGCGGACAACCCCTTCAGCCGCTGTGGTTAAGATTCCGATTGGATTGCCACCTAAGTATGTGGGACAGAGTGACCAACTCTCCACCTTCGTGGCTCAATGTGAAATGTACCTGGACATTAGGAATGCAGAATTTCCTAGTGATGCGGCCAAAGTGGCCTTCGTGATCAGTCTATTGGAAGGGGAAGCTGCCAAGTGGGTCACTCCTTATCTGGTCAGAAAGGATGCCATCCAGGACCCCCAAAGAGCGGAGACTGTGGCGAGGCAACTGAGCGCTTTGAAACAAGGGAAAGGAACTGTTTCAGAGTATACCAATGCCTTTAAAATTCTGGCCCAGGAAACTGGTTATAATGACTTAGCCCTGATGTTTATGTACCGAAGTGGACTGAATGCCGAGATTTTGGATGATCTGGCCAGAACTACACCCCCAACTGATCTGCCTGGGCTGATTCGGATGTGCCTGCAAATCGATCACTGGTTGGAAAGAAGGCGCCTGGAGAGGAAACAGGACGTACAAAGATACTCAGCTTCAGCCTCTCGCAGTAAAACCCCTCCGACTCCCGGGGTGTCAGGTAACACGGGAGAAGGATCGGGAGGGGCTCATCCGAAGCTATCGGAGGAGGAAAAAGAAAGGCGTTGTCGGGAACATCTCTGTTTTTACTGTTCAAAGCCGGGCCACGTTGCTAGGGAATGCAGACTTAAAGGAGATAAAACAGGGCCGTCGGGAAACTAAAGTACCCAGCTCTCGTGCAGGCCAGAGGGCTGGGGGCTGCTGTGTACAAAGGGCCTCCGGTAGCACAGCCCCCTTCAAAAGGGGTACTGGTGCTACCTATTCGGATTACAACTTCCACAAGAGTAATGTTCAACTCTACAGCACTGATTGACAGTGGAGCCTCTACCAATTTCATTGATGCAAAGTTGGCAAAACGTCACTGAATCTCCCAATGGAAATAGGAAATCCCCTTGTCAGTTGAAACTATTGATGGCAGACCATTGAAGTCGGGTGGAGTGACTCGAGCCACAGAGGAATTAAAGGTAGAAATTCCTGGGCACGAAGAGCTCATTTCCTTGTATGTGTCAGATCTCTTGAACTTTGATGTGATTCTGGGAATGCCCTGGCTAGCAAAGCATGACCCAAAAATAGCCTGGAAGGATGCGGTTGTATGGTTCACTTCTCAGTACTGTCACGAGAACTGTCAGCCAGAGATAACCGTAAAAGCCCTGGCAGGAGCTGTGCAAGAGGTCAAGGAAGTGGTACTTCCCTCGAAATATGTGGATTTTGAGGGTGTGTTTAATGAAAAGGAAGCAGAGTCCTTGCCCCCTAATCGCCCTTATGACTGTGCTATTGATCTACTGCCAGAAGCAAGCATTCCAGCTGTAAGAATTTACTCCCTTACAGAGCCAGAGAGAGCAGCTCTGAGAGAGTTTTTGGACAAAAACCTGAAGCGAGGATTTATCCGTCCCTCACAATCCCCCGCAGGGGCCCCCTTGCTGTTCATAAATAAGAAAGGAGGTGAACTCAGACCCTGTAATGATTACCACGCCTTAAATCAAATTACCATCCCTAACAGTTATCCATTGCCCCTGATTCCGGAGTTGTTAGACCGACTGCGTTCTGCAACAATCTTCACGAAATTGGACTTAAGAGGGGCGTATAATCTGATTCGAATGAAAGAGGGGGATGAATGGGAGACCGGGTTCAACACCTCCTATGGTCAATTTGAATACCTGGTGATGCCTTTCGGGGCTATGTGGGGCCCCTGGAGTGTTTCAGAAGTTTATAAACGAAGTGTTTAGAGACCTCTTGGATCAATACGTGATTTGTTATCTGGATGATATTCTGGTGTTTTCAAAGAGCCAGGAAGAACATGACCAACACGTGAAAACTGTGTTGAAAAGACTGAGAGAGAACCACTTGTATGCCAAGTTAGAGAAATGTGGGTTTGACTTGTCATCTTTGGACTTCCTTGGATACCGAATCTCAGCAGGAGGAGTGGAGATGGACCCAGGAAAAGTGAGTTGTGTATTGGATTGGGGCCAGCCAACCACCAAGAAGGATGCACAACGTTTTCTGGGATTTGCCAATTACTACAGAAAATTTATCCCAGGCTTTTCCAAGCTAACAGCTGCCCTTACGGACTGTTTAAGGGGAAAAGGAAAGTTCCAATGGACAGAGAACGCAGCGAGAGCTTTCGGGGAACTGAAAAGGAAATTCGCATCTGAGCCTATTTTGCGTTTTGCTGACCCTACCCGCCCTTTTGTCATGGAAGCAGATGCTTCAGACGTAGCCATGGGGGGGTCCTTTTGCAACCAGACATGGATGGGAAGGAATTGTACCCTTGTGCATATTTCTCCAGAAAACTAAAAGATGCCGAAAGAAATTATACAGTGTGGGAAAAAGAGCTGTTAGCCATCAAAGACTCATTTGAGAATTGGAGACAGTACTTAGAGGGAGCCCAGCATCAGATAGAAGTGCATTCTGATCATAAGAACTTGGAAAGTCTGCAGACAGCTCGGAAGCTGAACCAGAGACAGATACGTTGGTCGCAGTTTTTCGCCAGGTTTAACTTCAGGATTACTTACCATCCCCATGCAAAAAATCAGAGAGCAGATGCTCTATCCAGACAACCGCAATATAAAGGAGATGAAGTTTGCAGCCCTCCCCAGTACATTGTCCCGCCAGAAAAACTGATGTTGGGATTATGCCAGCCTTCATGGGAAGAGGAGCTCAAGAAGGCACAGCAGAGGGATCCATGCATGCAACGATACATTCAGGAAATGGAACAGGATCCGGATTCAGAAGTAAGTTTCCATTGGAAGGATGGACTGTTTTGGTTTAAAGCCGCCAGATATGTGCCAAAGGGGGACCTAAGACTCAGAATTTTACGTCAATGTCATGACTCTATCACGGCTGGACACTTTGGCATTTTTAAGACCATTCAAAATGTAGCTAAGGATTTTTGGTGGCCCCAAATGCACCGAGACATTGAAAACTATGTAAAATCATGCTCTGTCTGTATGCGGGCGAAATCAGACACGGGGAAACCTGTAGGGTTGTTGGACCCTTTACCAACGCCGAGTGAACCTTGGAAGGACCTTTCCATGGATTTTATAACTGATCTACCGAAGTCACAAGGAATGACAGCTATATTGGTCATAGTGGATTCATTGACCAAGATGGCTCATTTCCTTCCTTGCTCAGGAGCCTTAGAAGCTAGAGAAACAGCAAAATTGTTTATAAAGGAAATCTACCGATTGCATGGATTGCCCAATAGCCTAGTCTCAGATCGGGGAACTCAGTTCACAGCTAAATTTTGGAGAGCTGTGTGGAATCAGCTGCAAACGGAGCTAAAACTTTCTTCAGCTCATCACCCCCAGACGGACGGGCAGACGGAGAGACTTAATGCTGTTTTAGAAAGGTATTTGCGCTGTTATGTGTCTTACCAACAGACTGATTGGGTTTCCTATTTGCATTTTGCAGAATTTGCTTATAATAACTCCTTGCATACCAGTACTGGACAAACACCTTTCTTCGCTAACTATGGATTCCATTCCAAGGCTTTCCCCAGCAGTACAGGGAGTACGCCTGTACTGGCCGCAGGGGAATTTCTGCAGGAGCTTCAGGCGGTGCAGCAGACACTGAAACAACAATTAGACGAGGCCAAAGTGGAGTATAAACGAGTTGCTGATCAACATCGACGGGAGGGGACCCCCCTTCAGATAGGAGACAAGGTATGGTTGTCTACCCAATTCTTCCAGATGCCGGGCAAATGCAGGAAGCTGCAGGATAAGAGAGTGGGACCCTTTGAAATAGAGGTGCAAATCAACCCAGTGGCTTATCATCTGAAGTTGCCAGATACTTTTAAAATACATCCTGTGTTTCATCACTCCTTGTTAACGAAAGCCGCCTCTCCCAGTGAGTTAAGACCGGTGGAATCTCCAGGGGCGCCGTTAATAGTGGATGAGCAAACTGAGTTTGAAGTGGCAGAGATTCTGGACTCAAGGAGAAAGCGTAATAAACTACAGTATTTGATTCATTGGAAGGGTTATGGACCAGCTGACAGATCGTGGGGAAATGAGAGCGATGTCCATGCTCCGGACTTAATAAGAGACTTTCATCAATGGTTCCCTCATTGTCCTAAGCCAACAAGTTGGGGGGGAGCACAGCATGGAGGAGGGGATGGTGTCAGGATGCAGGATTGGGGCCCTGAAGTTTCAGACGATGAGGAGAGGGAGGGGGTCATTTGGACAGAGTCGTGTGAAGGAGAAGCAGAAGAGGGGGAGGGAATCTCAGAGATAGAACTGTCTGGAAGCGAGGACCTTGAATGTCCAACAGACACAGATTCTTACCGTGAGCTTCCTACGCCTCCTCTCCCTCCAAGCTTGGAGGAGTTGGAGGAGGGAGGGCAAGGAGGAATCCAACCCCCTCCTGATCCAGGAAAAAGCAAGGAGAAACAGCCAGATGGTTTAAGCATTGCCCCCCCACTTTCCCCCATACCTGAGTCAGATTTCTCAGAAGGGGAGGGGGCGGTGGCACCCCCTTCACCACATACAAGGAGACAGCAAAAGAGGTGGCAAAAGAAGGGGGAGAGGCGGGGTGTGGATGAGGGCACTTTGAGGAGGAGTGAGAGAATTCGCGCTCATTTGCCCCCTTCTTAAGGGACAGGGGGAGTAGTGGTTCCTTGTTCTGTCAACTCTCTTCTCTGTCGCAGGTTATGTTTAGTAGTTAAAGTTCATGAGACGACGTAGTCTTTGTCTGGATATCACTTTAATAAAAACTGATTTGCTTTCACCAACTGGTCTGGTTCCTGAGCCTCAACCTGGACACGACAGCCAGCTACAGCCATTCTTGAATAGAGAGAGCCTGGCCACAATAATCCAGCTTCAGTAACTTCCTGTTTGGACTGCTGCAATGTACTTTATGAGGAACTGCCCATTTGCTACTGGGCCACGTTCAAGGTTCTAGTTTTGGAGTACAAAGCCCTATATAACTTGGGACCAGGATACATGAAAGACCATCTTACCCCTTATATACCCAGCTGATCACGGCACTCTGCAGGTGAGCGCCTCCTGCAGATACTTATCAGGAGGTCTGTTCCACACAACATAGGAAATGGACCTTTAGTGTGGCAGCACCTACCCTGTAGAATTCCCTCCCCTTAAATATTAGGCAGGCACCATCTCTGCTATCTTTTAGGTGCCTATTGAAGACTTTCCTCTTTCAACAAGCCTTTTAAGTTGAGACCTATCCCAGTCTGGGTCTGTGTTGGAATTGCTTTTTAATATGTTTTCTTTTAACCCTTTTTTTCTAAACAATTTTTTTTAACCCTTTCTATTTAAGATGCTTTTAAACCTTTTTAAAAAAATGTTTTAAAGTTGTTTTGCTTTAATGTATTTTAAGGTCTGTTTTTATGACAATTTAAAGTGTTTTTAGTGCTTTTGTTTGTTGCCCTGGGGTCCTGTTGGGAGGAAGGGTGGGATATAAATCAAATAATTAATAAATAAATAAATAATAAATAAAACAATCTGGAAGCTTCCATTTCTGCAGAATGCAGCTGTCATAGTATGAATCAGCTCAGCTAGTTGCAATCATGTCACACTGATTCTTAATCCATTAATTCATTCTGAATTAATTAATTAATTCTTAATTCGTGTGACATTATCTAGATGAATTCTGGGATGAATTCAAGGTGGTGGAGGAGTTAGAAGAAAAGGACTGAATATATTGTCAGATCTCTGAAGTTTGTTTTCTCATTTTGAACTGACCCCTTCTGAAAGGCTAGAATGCATGCAGGCCAAAACGTGTTGGGCTTAAAAAAAATTAATTCATTGCCAGCATATTATCATTTTTCATTTTTACCTGGGTTTGTTTGGATGCTCATCTTTTTTTGTTTTTCATCAGTAACCTAAAATGCCCCAAGTGACTTGGGACCCAAATACCTGAAGGAATGCCTCTCCCTGAAACACCCTATGTTCTAAGTTTGGCAAGAGAGGCCCTTCTCGATATTCCAACTCTGACACATGCACATAATGCACTGATGCAGGAAAGGGCCTCCTCTGTGATAGCACTCATCTATGGAATTCCTTCCCCCCAGAAGCATGTCTGGCACTGACATTGTTATTGTTTCCCTGCCAGATAAAGATCCATTTTTTGCCCAGGCATTCACAGGATACTAATATTTATATATGGAAACTGGCTTTTCTGCACTTCCATGGTTTTTGTAATTTTAAAGTCTGTGCTATAGTTTTAACTGTTCTTTGTGGTTTGATTGTTATAGTGTTATATATATTTGGGGGGATTGTAATTTGTACTATACCCTGCCCTGATCTTACAGTGAAGGGCGGGTTACACATTTATTTAAATAAAATGAATAAATAATAACCATGACAAGCTCTGTTGCACACCCATTCGGGAACTCACTGGATTGCAACCCTCATCTCCAACTGCTTTTTGTATCTGAAGTTGTCTATTACAGAATCCCTTTCAACTTCAACAAGTCATTTGTTCATGCTTCCTTTTATATTATCTGGGAGGGTGCACAGAAAACCACTTCAGTGCTCTTCCTTGTGAACATTTTTCACATCTCTCTCTTCTTATACACTCTTGTTTCGTCCATATGCTTCTGGGCAACATCACACCTATTATATATTGTAATTTCTGGGCTACTTAACAAACAATTTGCTATACAGCCAATATCGACACTGCTTAGACAGGAAAAATGTTAACTGCTGACTTCAAAAGACTTAGGATTGCACTAAGAATAGACAACTTCTTCTGAGGATCAGGTCACTTTTACAGTTACCCAACAGTAGGCTATTTGTCCTGTCCAATGTGATTATGAACAAGTTCTCACACTTTCAGTACATGATACTTGCTGCACCAGAAAAAGCAGGACTAACTGTAGATAGAAGCAAGCAGAGTAATGCAAGAGAAATGCAGGCCAAAAATGAGTTACTCTCTGGGACCCCCATGTATCCAAACACAGCACTTCCATATTTGCTAAAGGAATAAATCACAGTCATTATTTTATATAGGAGAAGTTAAGGTATGTACTCAGGAACCTACTGGGTTATGGTTAAATGTGCCCCCTACTACAAGTGACCCCAGTTTTGTCCTTCTTCCAACAGTCTTGCTGACTGCAAAGTGTATACTTTGCCCCAGAGAACTTAACGGAAGCTATTAAGAATAATGTTTGTTCATCTCTGTATAGATTTATAAGAACATAAGAAGAGCCTGCTGGATCGGGTCCATCTAGTCCAGCATCCTGTTCTCATAGTGCCCAACCAGATGCCTATGGGAAGCCCATGAGCAGGACCTGAGCACAACACTTTCCCGTCCTGCAGTTTCCAGCAGCTGGTATTCAGAAGCATGCTGCTTCCGAATGTAGGAGAGCATAGCCATCATGGCTAATAGCCATTGATATCCTCTATGTCCATGAGTTCTAGAGTTATGACAGAGAAAATTTTTTCTCTTTTCATATTCTCCATGCCATGCATAATTTTATAACTTCAATCATATTTATTTATTTATTTATTTATTTTATTACATTTTTAAACCGCCCTATAGCAACAAGCTCTCAGGGTGGTGTACAACAATATAAAAACAAGTTAACATACAAATGAGGATGGGTACAATAGACTATAAAAGATATATAAAACAAGATTAAGACAAAAATAGATTAAAATTAAAATTTAAATTTTAAAATGTTAAAATGCCTGGGCAAAGAGGTAGGTCTTTACCTGGTGCCGAAAGGATAACAAAGAAGGCGCCAGGCATATCTCGTCAGGGAGGGCATTCCATAACTCGGGGGCCACCACTGAGAAGGCCCTAGCTCTAGTTATTACTCACCGGGCCTCCTTGTGCGTTGGAACCCGGAGAAGGGCCTTCGACGTCAGGTGCGGCGAATGGGTAGGTACATAGCGGAAGAGGCATTCCGCCAGGTATTGCAGTCCAATGCCGTTAAGGGCTTTATAGGTAAGAACCAACACTTTGAATCTGGCCCGGAAACATACTGGTAGCCAGTGCAGCTGGGCCAGGACAGGAGTTATATGATCATATTTTTTAGTCCCAGTAAGAACTCTGGCCGCAGCATTCTGCACCAGCTGAAGTTTCCGAACCGTCTTCAAAGGTAACCCTACGTAGAGTGCATTACCTAGTCCAATCTAGAGGTTACCAGAGCATGAATAACTGTGGCGAGGTTCTCCCTGTCCAGATAGGGTCGTAGTTGGGCTACCAGCCAAAGCTGGTAGAACGCATTCCGTGCCACCGAGGCTACCTGAGCCTCCAGTGACAGGAGCGGATCTAATAAAACCCCCAGACTACGGACCTGCTCCTTTAGGGGGAGTGTAACCCCATCCAGGGCAGGTCGGACATCTACCATCTGGGCAGAGAGCTCCCCCACCAACAGCATCTCAGCCTTGTCAGGATTGAGTCTCAGTTTATTAGCTCTCATCCAGTCCATTATCGCGGCCAGACAGTGGTTTAGTACATTAACAGCCTCACCTGAAGAAGATGAAAAGGAGAAGTAGAGCTGCGTTTCATCAGCATATTGCTGGAAACGCACTCCAAATCTCCTTATGACCTCACCCAGCGGCTTCATATAGATATTAAAGAGCATGGGGGACAAGACCGAACCCTGCGGGACCCCATATTGGAGTACCCAGGGATTCGAGTAATGCTCCCCAAGCACCAGCTTCTGGAGACAATTCTCGAGGTAGGAGCACAGCCACTGCCAAGCAGTGCCTCCGACTCCCAAATCCGCAAGTCGCCCCAGAAGGATACCATGGTTGATGGTATCAAAAGCCGCTGAGAGATCCAGGAGAACCAACAGAGTTACACTCCCTCTGTCTTTCTCCCGACAGAGGTCATCATACAGGGCAACCAAGGCTGTTTCTGTACCAAACCCCGGCCGAAAGCCCGATTGAAATGGATCCAGATAATCAGTTTCATCCAAGACAGCCTGGAGCTGGTGAGCGACCACACGCTCTAAAACCTTGCCCAGGAATGGAACATTTGCTACCGGTCTATAGTTGTCAAGATTTTCAGGGTCCAAGAAGGGTTTTTTTAGGAGTGGTCTCACCACCGCCTGTTTCAGGCAGAGTGGTACCACTCCCTCTCTTAAAGAGGCATTGATCACCTCCTTGGCCCATCCGGCTGTTCCATTCCTGCTAGCCTTTATTAGCCACGAGGGGCAAGGATCCAGAGCAGACGTGGTCACCCGCACCTGTCCAAGCATCTTGTCCACATCCTCGAGCTGTACCAACTGAAACTCATCCAATAAAACAGGGCAGGACTGTGCTCTGGACACCTCATTAGGATCAACTGCTACAATGTTGGAGTCAAGGTCCCGGTGGATGTTCGTGATCTTATCTTGGAAGTGTCTCGCAAACTCATTACAGCGGGCTGTTGATAATATTATTGCGTTCTGAGGACCAGAGTGTAAAAGTCCCCGAACAACTTTATAAAGTTCCGCTGGGCGGTTAGAAGATGACTGAATGGAGGCATCAAAGTACTGCTTCTTCGCTGCCCTCACCGCCTTCACATAGAGCTTGGTAGAGACCTTCACAAGTGCAAGGTTACAGCCGTTGGGAGTTTGTCTCCATTTGCACTCAAGACGTCTCCTTTCTTGCTTCATCACTCTTAGCTCCGGGGTAAACCACGGAGCCAGTTGAGCTCTGCAAAGGAGAGGGCGCACTGGGGCGATCGTGTCAGCTGCCTGAGTCATTTCCGTATTCTACAGATTGACCAGGGTTTCGACAGGAGCGTCAGTTTTATCAGACGGAAAACTCCCCAGAGCCTTCTGAAAACCCTCAGGATTCATTAGTCTCCGGGGACGGACCATCTTAATTGGTCCTCCACCCTTGCAGAGGGAAGAAAACATTGTGAGTCTAAACCTCAGTAGGCAGTGATCTGACCATGACAAAGGGATAGATGTAAAATCCCTCACTCCCAGATCACCATCCCCTAATCCAGTGGCAAAAATCAAATCTAAGGTGTGCCCCGAAATATGCGTAGGGCCAGTAACAAATTGAGACAGCCCCATGGCTGTCATGGAGGCCATGAAGTCCTGAGCCGCCCCTGACAAAGCGGTCTCGGCATGAATGCTGAGATCCCCCAATACCAAAAATTTGGGGGATTGCAACACCAGGCCCGCGACCACCTCCGCCAGCTCAGTTAGGGAGGCTGTTGGGCAGCAGGGTGGACGGTACACCAACAGTATTCCCAGTCTGTCTCGCTGACCCAACGCAATATGAAGGCACTCCAGACCATTAGCCACCTGGATAGGGTGCCTAACAAGAGGGATAGAACTTCTATAGACCACAGCGATTCCCCCTCCCCAACCCTCGGATCTACCCAGATGCTGAACCGAGTACCCAGGTGGGCATAGCTGGGAGAGATTAATGCCCCCCAGATCGCTCACCCAGGTCTCAGTAATGAACGCCAGATCGGCCACCTCATCCACAATTAAATCATGGATGAGGGAGGTTTTATTATTTACCGATCTGGCATTAAGAAGCAGCAACTGGAGATCCGAGAGTTGGCTGATAAAGCTACCAGCAATCCTGTGGATGCGGGGAGGACCGGAACACAGGACAGCTACCAGTTGTCTGGGCCGAGTTCCCCTAAACTGGCATGTACTCCTCACAACGCCATACCTCCCATTATCCGTCACTACGCTAACAGGGGCCCCCTCTGGTCTTCCCTCCCCATACCCTATCCTCCCGCCCAGGCACATAATAAAAATAAAAATAAAATAAACAACAGAACTCATAGTCTATACACACTCACACCCTCACTCATACAAACCACTCATACAACCAGGCAGCAACAGTGGCAAACGACAATAGCGGTAGCCGTCACAACAAGGGCCCAAAGACGATAAGTGGGCCCAAAAGCGATGAATGGAGGCGACTCAGATAGCAGCGCCAGGTCCAAAAAACAACTCGAGGCCGCGGCGTCACAGGCCAAAGATGGAACATGACTCCCACTCTCACCACCGTCGGGAGCTCCTCCGCTGCGCTCTCACCGCCATGGAGTCGCTCCTTCACGTTGCTCTCTCGCTGCTGCTCTCGTCGTCGGGCGCTCCCCCGCTGCACTCTCACCACTGCCAGGCACTCCTCTGCGGTGCTCTCACCACCGCCGGGCGATCCTCTGCGGTGTTCTCCTTCACAGCACCCCCCCGCCACCGCTCACACCGTCGGGCGCTCCCCCCCGCGGCCCTCTCACCACCGCCGGGGGCTCCTCTGCGGTACTCTCACCACCGCCAAGTCGCTCCTTCACGGTGCTCTCTCCCAAAAGCGATGAATGGAGGCGACTCAGAGAGCAGCGCCGGGACCAAAAAACAACTCGAGGCCACGGCGCCAGAAGCCGAAGACGGAACACGACTCCCACTCTCACCGTCGCCGGGCGCTCCTCCGCAGCACTCTCACCGCCGCGGAGTCGCTCCTTCACAGTGCTCTCTCGCCGCCGCTCTCATCGTCGGGCGCTCCCCCGCAGCACTCTCACCACCGCCAGGCACTCCTCTGCGGTGCTCTCACCACCGCCGAGCCGCTCTTTCACAACGCCTTCTCGGCGCCGCTTCCCATCTCCCGTCTCCTCCGCCACAACCACTCTTCCACAGCACTCTTCTATGCCAACGCCCCAAAGTAAGCAAACTTCATTAATTAAAACGGGGTGAGAGCTACTATTCAATTCCACACACATGTGGGCCCGAAAAATACCAAAGGTGATAAAAATAAAATAAAGGTAGATGTTAAAATAGATAGTAAAATGAATAGTAAAAGAGCTTGGCTACGGAGCTCCGACTACCACATCCTCCAAGCCGCCATCTTAGAACGGATAATCATATCACCCCTTGCTCACCTTTTGTCTAAACTAAGAAGTCCCAAATGTTGCAACCTTTCCTCATAGTGGAGTTGCTCCATCCCCTTAATCATTTTGGTTGCCCTTTTCTGAACCTTTTCCAACTCTACAATATCTGTTTTGGGGTGAGGCAACCAGAACTCTACACAGAATTCCAAATTCAGTCACACCATAGATTTCATATTGGCAGTTGTATTTTCAGTTCCTTTCCTAATGATTCCCAGCATGGAGTTTGCCATTTTCACAGCTGCCGCACACTGGTTTGACATCTTCATGAATCTATCCATGATGACCCCAAGGTCTCATTCCTGGTCAATTACCACCAGTTCAGACCCCATGAGAGTATATGTGAAATTAAGATCCCCCCCCCAATATTCTCCTCTTAATAGTCTTACACTGGGACCAGTTTCTTGGCCATGCTCCATCTAGAGTGTGACAAAGACACACACAGTATTTATATACTGGATAGCAAGTTCATATGTATGAGTTGTAATGCAGCAATTATACTCAAGAAATTAATGCAAAACTTCCCAGGCAAGCTGCCAATATGTATCATACAACATCAATGTAAAACATCTTGAATAAGCCACACAGATTTTTTTTAATGTAACTTTCACCATACCTCACATTTGCTACTGGATCATGTGTGAGCTCAAGCACTGGGAGAAAGAAGTATTCACAGAAAAATGATTTGGAAAAGAGTTCTATGATGAATTCACAGGTGTCTAAAAAACGCAATCTGTTCCAGTAGCTTTTTCCTTGGCCCAGCTCTGAAAAAACAAAAGTGTTTAAAAGAAACCCACAACTACCATCTGTAGATTTTTATTTTATTTGTGCAAGAAATGCATAGAAATTCAATACTTCATCTGAAAAATAATATAATGGGATGAGCTCATTAAAGTCAGACTGATTCTGAAACATGTTTTATACCACTTTCAGTTATGTGAAAAGATTAGTCATAACTCCCATCAAGACATAACACTGTTAATCTTTTAAACAAAGCTGAAAGATCAGGATAGGACCACAGGCTCCCTCCCCCTTCTTTCTGCCCTCTCTGAATTCCATCCCTTCCCTTGTAACCAGGATTTAGCATTACATTTGTAAAAATGCTGATCGTACAAATATTATGTGATGACATTCAGCTTGGTTTTGAACCCTGGTTAGAAAAGCTAGCCACAGTATAAATGTAAGACTAAGCCACAGTTAAGGCTGATAATGTAAAGAAGTGGGGAAAATTCATGTCAGAGTAGGCAGAGGGATCCCATGACCCCACCACAAAAATGGTAAAGAGATCAGCAGTGTTACATCTGCAGTGGACGAGCTTATCATGTCAGGTCGATTTGATACCTGGAGTGGTGTAACTCTCAAGGGGAATAATTAATGCCTGGATTGGAAACTGACACATATTCAGTGCCATTTACCAGGAAATTTAGAAGTGTGAACATTTAGATTAATCAAATGTCGCTCATCCTTTCTGTACTCTTTTGGTAGACCTACAAGCGCAGATCAGAAAGCCAGTGTCAGTCAGCTGTTATTACATTATTTAAAACCTTCTCTAAATTATTTACATTTTTTCCAGGAACTTTAAAATTTAGCACTTTATAACCATGTCCTCTGGTGCTCTTGAACACTATTGTGATTATGCAACACACAACCTTTTGCCTAAAAATACTGGATCTCTGCAGTAGAGTACAGAGTCTGTCTTGGGAATCTCCTGCGAAATGACTGCTTTGGTAAAAACACTGCAGCTCTGAGGCACATATTTATAGACCTTACTTACCAATTCACAGCACATTTTGACAGGTTATGCTGTACCAATTTATAACCAGTTTAATAAAGGGTTTCCCCCCTCCATTTTCACCAGATTTGAACTGGGTCCCATAAGCATCTTTTGCTTGCTGTGAAACCAAGTTAAGTGGGTTGACATGTAGGAACATAGGAAGCTGCCTTATGCTTTCAGACCAGTTGCCCATCCACTGGCCCCTACGGGTTCTCCAAGGTCTTGGCAAGCCTTGCTATACTGATATCCTTTAACTCAGGGATGGAGAACGTGTGGCCCTCCAGGTGTTGCTGGACTCAACTTCCATCAGTTCCAGCCGGCATAAGCCAATGGTGAGGAATGCTGAAAGTTGTAGAACAACAACATCTTAGACCACAGGTTCTCCATCCCTGCTTAGCTGAAGATGCAGGTGACTTGGGACCTCGAGAACGTAAAATGCTTCGTCTGCCATAAAGATATGGGCCCTCTCCTCTTGTACAACTCAATATACAGTTGCCATTCATTTCTCCAAGTTACATTGCTTTTCTCAAATACAGCGAAAATCATGACTTACGCCCAATCAGTTTCTGGATGACTTCATGCCTCTGTTCTTGCTTGCGATTGTAACGTAAATACACACACAGGGTTCGAGCAGCTGCTTTTTGGACAGGTAAAACATTCTTCAGGAAAGAGAGAAAATACATTTAATCCTACAACAGTCTCTATGAGTATTCAAGGCCACATGTTGCTGGTTGAAGAGCAGTAAGGACACATAATGGCTAATGGCATGCAGGGGGTAGCGGGTGGAAAAGAGTAGAAAGAAACTGAAGCATTGGTATTTAAGAAACACAAAACGATGAACTGAAATGGAATTTGCTTCCCCCCCACCCCTGGCCAAAGCCTAATTCTTAAAATATGCAGCCAAAGATGAAATATTTTCAAACGTTTGCATGATAGCAGGTAGTAAATTCTCAGAGAGCTAATTTGTTTCTTTCTGAATATATTGTGTTTTGGAGCTTACTTTATTTTCCTTATTTTGCCCACACGTTCATAGTGTGACATTTTTCACATGGGGAGACAATCAGGCGAGAGAGGAGGAAGCGTGTGAAATCAGCGCAAGTTTTTATTTCACTCATGAATACAAGAGTCAGGAAGTGGGGGTGAGGGGAGAGAAAAGTACTTTTGCTTATATGACAAAGTCGATCTACCCTGTCCGTTGAAGTGAATAGAGCAGGCTTTGAAGGTAGGCAACTCTACAGCAATTGATAGTTTGGGACAGGTGCCTTTGATGCCTTCATCCAAAATACACAAAGGGCTGACTGGATTTAGGACAGAGGTATAAATTTCTTGGAAGCTTAAAACAGAGTGCTTTCCTTTTCTCTTTTTCTTTTTTGCTGATTTAGCAAAATTATTAGAGATTAAACCACATTCCCGTGAAGAAGCTGACATTCTTGTTAACTTTTAATTTTCAGCAGTTACCCTTCAATGACAAAATGTATTTAAGACTAATGTGTAATGTGCCAGACAAATACCTTTTTTTAAAAAAAAGTTATCATGCTTCATGCTGCTAGCCAATGATTTAAACTACCTGGAGGTTCATACTGCTGCATCTTTTGCTGTTAAAGGCTGAAATCCTACACACAATTACCTGGGAATAAGCCCCAGTGAACTCAATGGGGCTTACTTCTGATTCGACATAAAGTCTGCTCAGAGAGCAACAGAACAAAAGATCCACTGAAGCCTTTCCTGCCAGTGGAGACCAATGGAGTCCAGCAGAGGGTCACCTCTGCCTTATCCTAACTCCTGTCAGTGGCATGCATCAGGGGGTAGGATTGTATTGTTTGGTGGCTTGTTTATCTGTTGTTGTTTTAATCTTGTTTTCTGTTAATGATATAAGCTGGCCTGGAAATGCAGTGTTCTGAAGGGTGGGCTATAAATGCCTAAAATGTATTAAAATGCTGCTATCCGAGAAGAGGTTTTGGGGGAGGCGGTTGTGAATCTGATTGCAGCACCTTCCTGCCATAGTACAGTCCATAGCTCTTCTTCCAACACCCCTCTCATACTCACTAGTTCTTTACTGGTTTATATTACATATTAAAAAGACCTATATTTGTCTATGGTGGGCAGAATGCAATTGTGAATGAGATGAATGTCAGCAATCGTCTATGAGCCTGAAGTCTTTTCGAGTGGAGTATCACTATGTCAGAGTTTCCTAAAAGTGTGGATGTCTTGAAGAGGGCAAAAGAGACAGGGCAACCTCTCCAGCCCCACTTTCAACCCACCAATAGAAATCCAATTCCATATGCAGAAGTTATAACTAGACAGGCAATCACCCATCCAGGCACTGACTAGGCCCAAACCTGCTTAGCTTCAACAAGGTGGTGGTCTCGTGTGCCTTCAGGCCATCTTCGGGGAGCTTTCCTATAGCTTTTGTCAGCAACCATTAATTATCAGCATGGCTTATCCAAGCAAACAGGTACCACTTTGTACCATCCAAGACAAAAGGAACCACTTTGTACCAATGTTGCTTTAAAAAAATGCTAGTAGGGCCAGGAGTACAAGATATTCTAGGAAGAAAGTTTAGGTACACTAACACACACATGCCCACACACACACTGCTTACCTATACAAAACCTCAAGATTTTAATTGTTTAAAAACCTATAATAGTTGCCCTGGTTGGATAATATAATATAATATAATATAATATAATATAATATAATATAATATAATATAATATAATATAATATAATATAATATAATATAATATAATATAATATAATATAATATAATATAATATAAACCCTGAACCAGCAGCATGTCTCAGCAGAGGCTGGGGAGTTCAAGCAATTCAATGAAGAGCCATTATACTACTCTTCTTCCTGAACATGAATGCCTTTTGTCTACTGGTTCCAAAACCAATCCAGATAAAAGCAGTACAGCTGAGCGCATTACTCAGGTAATAAACCTGTGTTGGGTAGTAACATTTTAGATGCCAGGAGGAAGCTTATATGATTGAATACTCCTTCATGCAAAACACTGAATATATGTATATATTTATTACATTTATATCCACCATGGAATTCAAGACTGCATACATATGGGGTCATACCCAACTAAGTTATACTCTGAGTAGACCAGCTGAAATGAATGAACCTAAGTTAGTCATGTCTAACTTCAGTGGGTTTAGTCTAGGCTGGACTAGCACTGGATACCAGGAGGTCACTCATCCAGGCGGTCACTCATCCAGGCACTGACCAGACCCAGATCTGCTTAGGTTCAGAAAGGTGGTAGCTTTATGTGCTTTTAAACCATACCGAGATAGATAGAAAATGGCACTCTCCTGTCCCTCCAAAAGAGTTCTAGCCCAGCTTTCTCCCTGACATGCTACTTTTCTATGTGCAGGGATTATATTTGGTATGAAGGATTACTCAGCAATCATGGGATTTAAACTTTGCCGTAACTCCATAGAAATGACAGGTTTAAAGACAGCCTATGAAATTTCAGAGAGACATGCAAGACAGTAAGCGAGAGAGAGAAGGATGATGGGGAACTCACATTTGTCATGATGATGCTCAACATTCTATGCAAAAAGCGATAATAAATCTGATCACTTGAAATGACATGAGGCAGGCAGGCATATTTTTGTAGTAGCTTCTCATGAGTCCTCCATTTTAAAGAGGTTGCCGCTCTCTGCTCTGCTCTTGTTAGTGCTGGTATCAACTCTGGGAAATTCAATAACTAAAGGATGAGCAGGGGAGAAGAAAAGCTAATTATATCAGTAACAGCAAACCACCATATTTCAAATATACAGTCCACTTATTCTGCCATAGGTGGTGTTCTTGGCATTCACTAGCCTCCCTCACCCCACCCCAGGTCCAATTCTCACTGGAGCTGCAAAGCATGGAGCTGCAGCTGAGATGGAAAAATCAGCAGTCCCCCCCAGTCTGCACAAAAGTGCCTTAGACATGCACAGGGACTCTTTGGCTCCCAACCAAATTCTTAATGTCATCTCCAGAAATAGCTTAGATGGTGTAAGACTGATACTTTGGCTATGTCAGCTGAGCACCAGATGTAGTGCTACTTAATTTTTGTTTTCACTGCTTTGTACTGGATGCTGGTGATCAGATGGCCCAAAGAAGTGGCATTTAAGAAACGGTTTTGCTGCTCAGAATAGGATTTTGCTATCTTACCTTGCTCTCTGCTCCACCACTTTCTCCTCCAGTAGACAACAGTTCAAGAATTTCAGGAAGGTAGCCTATTAATGCATCTAACACCTAGTTAAAGAAATGATGGGTCACTCAACATTCCCAACACCCTCCTTATATTAACACGACAAAGACATATCATTAACTAACAGTCTTTCTTTTTATCTGCTCTTCATTTCAGTCTTCTCTACAGAACTACAGAATAAGGAAGGAATCTTGAACTAACCTTCTTTGGGGAGGTACGGTTAGTGAAGCGTTAATCAGTTGGAACTGCCAGCCACTCCTGTGAGGGCAATTGAGGGGGATGGGAAAATTCCCTGTAAGAGCCAGGAGGAAGTGGTGAAAGTTGGACACTATGGAAGTCTATGGTCACTGAATGGATGCCTATCCAGTCAGCAACTGTGTGCTTGTATGGTGCTGAGATGTCTTTTGCCTTCCAGTACAATACGATAAGAGCAAAAATCCCCCTCCTCCTGAAACTGCCCTGCAGCAGTTCAAAGGGGTGAACCACATCATCAGTGACTGTTGTGCTGAATGTCTCATCCATGACCAGTTTCTATCTATCTTCCTTAGAAAAGCCTCCATGAAGATTCTATAATTACCCCTTGACCCATTCAGTGGTTGCATATTCAGTTAGTGTTTTTAGGATGCTTAACCTACCCTCCTCAAACCTTATGTCTGTGACATTAGAGAAGGCTGGTGTGGGACATGATAATCTTCAAATACCCAAAAGGCTGTAACATTAAAATGGGCAAACTGTTGTTCTAGGTCTAATGGGCTTAAGTTACAGGAGGTTTAAGTTGGTTGAATGTTAAGAAAAAAATCTTAACAAAAAGAGCAGTTTGACAATACAAACAGTTACCTAGGGGAGGGCTGGGCAGACCCTCGTTGGAGGTCCTCAAGCAGCAGCAAGGCACCCATCTGTTGGGGATGCTCTAAATATGGATTTCCTGCCTCAAGCATGGGGTTAGACTAGATGGCCTATGTTAATATTATGGCCTATGCATCAACCGTTTTAGGATTCTCCAATCCTAGTTGAATTTGTTCAGCAGCAACTCATGATGGATTCATGACACATGATTAGCAGTCTACAAGACCCCTTCCAACTCCATGACTCCTCTTCTTTCCAGCACGTATTAAAATACTGAGAACCCATTAGCATATATCTTGAATAATTACTTCTTCCTAAACTAAACATGCTTCAATCCATTCAGCTTTTCCTCTTCTAACATCCTGTACACCTTGACTTCAGACATTCTGATTTACCAACACAAATTCTGTGACAAACAAAACTGAACACATAATTTCAAATGAGTTCTTATTAGGACTAAGTAGAGAGGTATTACTTGTTGAATCTTGAACATGATTTTATATCCTATAAAATATCTACAATCTCTTCTTGCTTTGTGTCATCATCCACTGGTAAGTGATGTCTTGATCAAGCCCAAGTAATCTAGAAAGGTACTGAAGGATAGTTAACCTGAGATTGACCCCACTTCTGTTGAATGTCAATCCACTAATTGCTCCTTTCTAAATGGAGCTTCTCTAGCACTTTTGTGTTTACTGTATCTTAGTTCATTTGGCTCCACATTTTTCAGCCTCTCTTGGGAAGATGTCATATGGGGTTAAGTAAAAAAGTTTAGTCCTCACTTTCAGATAAATCTATACTAAACACCCATCATGTTCTTTATGACTAGACCATGCAACAAACAAATGATTCATTCCATCAAGCCTTTCTTACTTTGTCTTGTTATAGTGTCATTTAGGATAATTGTAAATGATCTTAACGTAAGCAACCAATAGGTTATTATTACCTCTAGTGATTCATCCTGTAATAGGGCTACCAGTTCTTTATGTATTACATACACATCAGTATTTAAAAGCTTAGCAACCTGAAAAATAAAGAACCAACAAAACACGGACATTAGTCTTCTTAATCTGGTAATGTTTATTTTTCAGCAAGGTCTGAATAGCCAAAAGGAAACAAGGGTGTAGACTAGGTCTCTACTGCCAACAATCATACTTAAGAGTGTTGAGGTCATGTCCTTCCCTCACTGCGTAGCAGTTAGCGTTACAAAGAAACATAGAAAATGAACATCCTGGCAACTGCACACCTTTCAGTTGTGCCCTGCGGTACTAGGATGGCATTCTGCTTCTTTTTATATTTCAAATATCCTTTGAATTTTGATACTTCCAGACATTTTACAGTCTTGTGCCGTGTAATTCCCATTAACTTAAGTCATATAGCTGATCTATTTCTAGTTGCTCGCATGGACTAAGCATAGCTCCCCTCACTTTTTCTCATTCTTTTCCATTGTTCCATACAGGTACATGAAATGGCAATGTTGATTATACTGAATTGCAAGTACCTTCTTGGTTAGGCAGTTTAACTCTTAATGGAAACTTTAAAGAGAAAATAAAATGTTCATGAATTGCCATCCTAGTACCGCAGGGCACAACTAGAATCTATAAAATGAATTGGTTGACAATCTACAACTTTCTCATAGAATGCCAGGTCAATAGTAAAATGTATCTAGATCTCTGGATGAAACATACTTGCAAAGGGGCTATGATTATTTACTATCAGACAGAGGCATTTGTAGTCATCTGCAGGATACAATCTATTTCTATAGAAATATGTAGATTACTTTGGTTCAGGACAGCTGATATAAGATGAAGGTAGCAATTAATGCACCAAAGATCTACATTTCAAAAATTTAACAGGTAATTTTTCATTCATATGAAAAATGCCTCAGGTGAGTACATAAAATTATTATACAGCAACAGCCAATTAAAATGCCAGGTCTTACAGTCCCACATAACTTATGTAGAAGCATTGCCAAGTATTCCACTCCCACCTCACATCTGTGTCTAATTCAGTTTCCCCTCTGATTTGCCTCCCTCTGTCCCCAGCCACTGTACTGTCTTCTATCTGCTGACAAGGAAAGAGATATTTGATTGTATCCACCAAAGTCCTTGCACAAGTGGAACGGCTTTCACTTGTGCAGTAGAACTTCCCTTCCCTCTCGTCCCCCTCATGCCTCCCCCCTACCCACCCCCAAATCTGCTCCAGAGGGTTGGGAGAAAACTCACAGCAGATCTGGGTGTGTGGGGCACATAGGGGGAAGAGAGGGAGGGAAAGAATGGATAGAACCCATTGCATTTATTATTTTATTTATTTATTATTTGATTTATATCCCACCCTTCCTCCCAGCAGGAGCCCAGGGAGGCAATCTATTGTCCTCTGCTTCCAGTCAACTCAAAGTTGCTTCAACTAAGAATGTTTCGCACAAACACAACTGAGTTGTTTTTCAAGTCTATGAAGACCTTTTTAGGTGAATAATTGTTTTCATTGTAGGAATTTTTCATATAGCACATTAGCTATGTGAGAAAGATCTGGAGTACTGGATCTTTCAACAATTTGTGTTGACAATGAACTGCTCAGGGCCTTATGCAGTGTATTTATTCATAACGAAAAAAGTCTTTAAGGATATATTTAAATCCCAGTGCAGTATGTTATAAATCAATCATAAACCACTAACTGGATTGTTAGTGACTTACAAGTCACGTTGATTTCTGTAAGAGGGGTTAGTAGATGCAAATATGTTACAGGTAAACATATAAATGAAATTATATACAAACAGCAGGTGCTGAAATTAATCCAAAGAGTGTTTCTCCTGAGGTGTAATTCCTTGACTTACTTCATAGAAGCCAATAGCCATAGTGTGTCTGACTGGCACTTCAGGGTCATGGCAGAGACAGAAGAATGTAGAGTAGAGATCCAAATTGAAGTTTTTAGGATCCACAAAAACCATCATGGCCTAGGAATAGAAATGATGTAATAATGTAGATAAGCACATATCATATTCATTAATAGTGGGCTCTTTCTCCAAATGCCTGCCCTTATATAGGCAAAAGGGCACCTTTCAAACACAAGAGGGAGATATCCCAGTTGGTTACATGGAACCCCAAGATTATGTAAAAAAAAAAACTTTAGAAAAAAAACTAGGAGGCAGAAGGGCAAGGCAAGTATGCTCAGTGGCCACAGAATGCTGACTCACTGTTGGGGAAGGGGTAACAGAAAACTAAGGGATGGGAGGTGTTATGAACAGAAGGACTCTATATTGCAACATTTTGTTGCAGGCATCACCTGAGGGCTTTATATTGCAGAAGTGGAGTTATAACCCTGCAAAACTGGTGTTAACATTTGCCCAGAGCTCTTATTCAAGCAAGTACTATTTCACTCGGCACAAGGAAGAACATGCCCATGATAGAAATTTATAAAATTGTGCATGGTGTGCAAAAAGTGAATAGAGAGAAGTCTTTCTCCATCTCATAATACTAAAACGCCGAGTTATCCGATAAAATGGGTTATCAGCACATTTGGGACAGACTTGTTCCTACAATGCATAATTAATTTATGGGACAAACTGTCACAAGATGTAGTAATGGCCACTAGCTTAGGCAATTTCAAAACAGGGTTTGACAGATTCATGAAAGACAGGTCTACTAGAAACAATGGCCTTACAGAATCTGCATGTACAGAGGCATCATGCAACTGAATACCAGTGGCTGGGGAGCAACAATGGGCTATTGCTTTCATGCCCTGCTTGTGGGTTTCCTGGAGGATTCTGGGTTGCCCAAGAGGGAAACACTGGACAAGATGGACCCTTGGCTCAATCCAGCAAGGCTCATATGTTTTTAATATTTCTGTGACCAGTGATGATCAAAAAGAACAAAGAATAATGTGTATACAGAGCCAACAAAGCCTAATTACTCCTGTGGTATCATAGAAGTACCAACTACAGAGTAGTTGCTACCACCCACATATGAAGCAATCATGCTCTACTACCCACCCTCTGCCACTGTCATCATAACAGCAAAGGATGCAACCCCGCTAGCCTTACAGTACTCTTGGGGAGGCAACCCACCTCTCTAAAGCCAGTAGGGGTTTTACAAGACTACATTACATACATATTATAAATGGACATTTAAGTAAAATAGCAGTTCACTCACTGGTAAATTGTAAGCACAGTTCTTCCTCACCGATATGTACTTCTTTTCCTGTTCTAAGGTTTGGAGTTGTACCTGGTTGTCATTATGTCCATTTTCCTGCTCTAATCCCAGGGTGCAAAGCTTCTTATAGAACTCCAAAAATCGCAAATGCTGCTCTGGTGTAAAAATCCCTTCAAACAAATTAAATATTTGTTCATTATGGAATGTTCACATTACAGTGCAAGACTAGCCTGTCAAGTGAGCCTGGCTTGTGTAGCAGCCAGAGTGATGGACTCCAGGCTATCGAGGGCTGGATTCAAATCCCTGCTTTGCGATGAGGCCCATCTGGTGATGTTGGGCAAGTCACCCTCTCTCTGTCTAACCTACCTTGCATAGTTGTTGTGAGGTTTATATGACCCATAATATGGAAGTAATCATTTTGCTCCAGAAATCACAGCACAACTCCCTCATCCTTTCTCATGAGATAACGCTCCTAGGAAAACTTTCTATGTCAGTGTGAAGAAGCACCAAAGATCTAGCGGAAGTAAATATTCCACCATAGGCATAATATTCTTATCTCTGTATTACAGCATTTACATATACAAGTGCCGCAACCCAACAAACATTTTCAGGCATGCAGAAGGGTTTGCTCACAAACAGTGGGACTTCATTTCATCTCTATAAAGGCTACTCCTCCCTATCGTATTGCAAACAGTAATTTGAAATTTCCCCAACACACAATGCTAAATGTAACTACCACTGCATGTGATTTCAGCCACATATTTTTTTAGACAGTAGTCATGGGGATTTGTTTGTTCCAGCTGTAAGGGTTTAATGTGCTAGAGGTATATATTAGAGCTCCTGCACTGGGGCTCTTCTACAATGTGTTGTAAGCAGATAACTGCTAACCTACCATGGATATCGCAGGGAGAAGGCATTCATTCTAGCAGAATCGTTCTAGATAAGAACTAAGGCCTTGTCTGTAGTTTATAAGACTTTAAGACTAGTTCTGATACTCAACACGCTGATAGAGTTTACATTCCAAGGCAGGAAGAACGTTGGTATACCCATTTCTCATCCTGTGAGAAGGCATCACTGAGGCAAAGTTGTTTGTATTGTTACTTTGCACATGTACAGGGTGAACATTAACAATCGAAGGACAAAACATGATGTGTTCCACAGACTGATGTCAATAGTTATATACTGAATAACTTTCACATCCTCTGAATACATAATGAATGCAGATCAATGAATATTCATATGAAATATAATTGGTGTTACGCATGCCATGTATGTTGCTATTAACACTGTTTCCAGTGACTGTAATGAGAGAAAGGAAATGGGTTTTTCTATCCACGCTCCAAGGAATACTTCACATCAGTCATCTTTATAATGATGGTCTCTGCTTCAACTCTACTGAAGTATTGCTTCAGTCTTTGCTAGAATCCTTTACTATGATTACTTGGCTGTAAGCATATGAAGGGCAGGTACAGAATTGTTGCTGAGGCATTAGCCTGCTTTTGGCTCTGCTCTTGTACCTCCACACTGACAGATCAGGAAATCAATATGTGAGCCAAACGATTAGAGCACAGAACCCTACTTAAAATCCCAACACAACATTCCAGGGCAAACTACATTTTAGCGCAAAAAGCTTAGGCCAGACTCTGAATGATCACCACAAATGGACTAAATAGCCACCCACAAGTAGCCCACAGTTGTTCTGAACCTTTTGGCCCTTGCTGGAAAGTAAAGTTTGCATTTAAGGCTCAGGTGAACAGAATCCTCTCATGACTTTAAAAAAACTCTAACTCCAAACAATAACAAATACCTCCTTTTTCTGTTCCTCTTTGACCATCGACAGCAAAAAATCGCAGGAACAACAGCTCAGAGACGAGACCACCATTTCTGCTATTAGTTAACTGACTTTTAAATGAATATATTTTATCTGTTTCCAATGAAGTTGATATGCAAACAAACGTGGACTCCAACTTCAAATAAATATGTTATATGTTCAGGGGTGGGACTAACAGCATATCAGATCATTTATTTGTACACAGTTTTCTCCCTGATCATATTTATAATATCAATTATAACTCATTTATTTCAGCAAGAAGCAACTGCGTAGAATTGCAGTGTTTAAGATTCCAGTACAAGTACAAACAGCCCAGCACCCCTTTAAATAAAGTATTAGGGACCATTCAATCGTACCATATAGTCCATTACAAAGCTTCCCTAAATGGAAAGACAGGGAAACCAGAATAGATTCATCTGCTTTGAAGGATTTTTCACAGAATGATTTCACTAATGGGAGGATAGTTTGACTTCTATCATCTGAAAAACAGAAAAGATTATAAAGGTGAACAGAGCTGTACTTTGTGATTTAATAAAAATGTGTGCATTAGCATATTGACAAAGAACAAAATTGTGGCAGTCAGAGAAATTGCTGCAGAACAAGGATCAATGCAACTCAGCTCCAATCTTACCTGCATCAAACATTTCCAGCAGATTAACCAAGGTCTCAAAAGCTGCAAGACGTACACTGCTGCCTTCATCCCTTGCTAATTCTACCAGCTCAGGAAGCACTACGTTTTTGGTTAGCTCAGTCCTACAAAAAGTATCAAAACATTTAGAGAAGAAGACAGCTGCTGCACTATCCACAGACTCGCCAGAAATAGGCTGGAGGCTTCAAGGACAAGCTTGAATTTCCTCTAACAATGCACCTGTGTATCTATTGAAGAAGTCCTGCAAACTTAAACAAATATTGGATTGGATCCAAGGAAGTTAGTCACGCTGAAATCAGTGGGACAAGTTAGTAATTACTAACTTCAGACTAGAGAAGGGGGAGAAATTCAATTTAGTTCGCATTTCAAGCCAAATCTATCAAGCCAACACTTTCCGAAACAATATGAGAACCGCAGCACAGCCGTCCTTCAAAATTTGCACTTCTCCGAATTTTGCAAGGCAGTTCTCCAACCAACCAGTGTTTCAAAAATGTGCATACTGGAAAAAGTGTGCATAAAAATGAATATATGCAGGAAAATAACATACAAAAATGCATTATATGACAAGACAATGCTTGCAAAAATGTGTACATTTGTTAACACTGCCTACAAAAATGTGTTTTATTAGAAGTTTGCACTAAAATGCTGGAGAATTTTCATGAGGATTTTTTAAAAGAAAAAATCACAAATTGCTGCAGAAATGCGGAGAACCACATTTAAGATTGGAAAAATGAAAACTGAGAGAACCAAAATTGACAGATGCTCCCATCCCCACATTGATTTCAATGTGACTGAAGCATGGCTAACTTCCTCTGCACCTTGAGATTAATACTGGAAAGTTCAGATGCATACCAAACAAGGAGGGCCTTTGTTTCATTTAATTTATCAGTGATATTTCATGTTTACAACACAGTATAATGGATGCAACCCAGAGAAAATCCAATGTGCTTAAGTCCCACTGAAATTGGAGCAACAAGTACTTAAACTGAGGTTTCACAAGTTTGTGTGGGTTTCTATGGATTGCATCTTGAATCCTGATCCAGAGCCATGTACACTTCAGTGAACATGGGTTCCAACAGGATTTTCTAGGCCCAGTATACTAAATGTGAATCGGCCCCTCTGCCCTGCCAGCAAAAGAAACAGAAATTTGATTAATAAGGTATATGCTTTGCTTTGCTTCATATGCAAATCTGCGCTGCCTTGTGGGTGGAGTGGACAATCCAAAAATATATCAGGGGCCACACATAAGTAATAAGATGTCTGACAGACAGAATATCTAGAGGCCAAGCTTCCCCCATAATTGTATACTAGAAAAGTCTTAATCTGCTGAATGTCTGATTGCCAAATAGCTGTTAAAGGCACAAGAGCCTCTCCCATAACGCCAACCCCAAACCATGCAAATAACTGAAGTTGCATGAGTGGTAAACCAAGTTATGTCCCTGCAGCTCAAGAGTGGGGGACATATTTTCAGTTTGAGGGTCACATTCTTTTATAGACAACCTTCCCAAGGACATATGCTTGTGTTGGGCAGGGCCAGAGGCAAAAGAGGCAGAGCAATGGATGTGATGCTTCCCTTTGGATAATTTAGCTACATTCCAGGAATGCAGAAGTCAGAGGCTTCTACGTACACACAACTCTCCATCCGTCATTCAGGCAAGCAACAGGCATTGCCAGAGTTCAAGGATGCAATCCAGCAGGCAAAAGCACTAGAGGAGGGTGTGGGTTGGTGAGTAGTGTGACTGAGGGCTGAATAGAGAGGACTGGAGGGCTGCATTCAGCCCCTGGGCTTAACGTTCCCGACCCCTGCTCTAGGCTTTCCATCAATAAAACTTAGGATGGTAATACTACTGTCAGTGCAAGATCAAACATGGTATTTCAGATAGGGGTGGGTGGGCAAAAAAAATTGAGATATACAGCAATCAAGGTTCAGGTGCCGATGCTTAGATAAAGCCAAGATTAAATTGCTAAAAGGAAAGCAGTGCATTCTAAAAGCATTTGTTGTAGTTATTTACTTATACCTCATATACAGTGTGTGTGTGTATATAATTACAGTACATATATAGTCATATACAGTGACCACAGCAATGTCACCAGCATAGACCAAATTGTCATCCTTTTCTTTTCCTTCCTGCCTTTTTTTAGCAAAAAGAATTCAACCTTTGATGTGAATATAACCATTTAAGTGTTTATACCAGGAACAACAACCCCATCCCAAATAATTCCCCTATTTCCCCTCCTTTCCTCCCCGCAATTGCTGCTACAGTAGATTTAACAACCCCCTAACTGCATTTGCCCCCCCAAAAAAACCCAACAAGTCAAGAGACTGGATAACACTGAACAAAACTGCAGGATTGTTATACACGGCTCTGAGCATCCTCCCCAGCCCCCAGTGATATGAGTATAACAACAATTGGCTACTTTGCAGGGTTGACATAACCTACGTTCTCTCAACCCCAATCTGCCCGCTAAATATGGATATAGTAACTTGATTTTTACTTTATTTAGTTCATTAATATACCAATTCATATTTCAAAAGAAATCTCTAAGCAGGAATCAATATAAGAAATGCAATACAAAATCCACATTCAATGCCAAAGAACAACAATAATGATCCCATATTTTAAGTAACATAATTAAATAATAAATATCTCTAAAGACAATAAGTAAAACACCTAAGAACTACAAAAACAAATAACATATATTAAAATGCATTTGCATTTAGCTTAGCAGGATTTTTTTAATGTTTACATACTAAGAAAATTAAACCTGAGTTGATTCAGAATCCAACAGCCCTCTGCTGGCCTCCACCTGCAAACTGACATCAGCAACACTTTGCCAGCATGGAGCTCCCCACTCTCCCAATGGGGTAGGCTGACAGAAGTGCCACTGGTGGGATCCCCACCAGCGGTAGGCAAAGGAAAGCCCCAAAATGGGGAATTCCATGGGGGAGGAGCAGTGGCGTCACTAGGGTTGGTGTACCCAGTGCAGTAACTCATGGTGTCACCCCATGGACCTCCTCCCTCGCCGAGAGGGGCGGAAGGTCCCCTTAGCAAGCACAGAGTGCATTTTCTATAGAGAGGAAGGCAAAACCGGGAGGAAAGGCTGCCCACGCCGGAGCAATGGTGGAGGGAAATTCCTCCATGATCCACCTCCCCTCCATAGAAGCCCCCCTTGAGATTCTCCTGCCGCGTGGGGGAAAGAAGCGGCAGGCACTCCGCACATGCTCAGAGACGGCGTCCAGGCCGAGCGGCGGCGGCATCCCTCTTCGGAGGCTGTCTAGCCTCTTTGTCTCTCCACACACACACTCCAAAAAAGGCCACTGCTGCAGCTTGGCACTGAGCTCACCGTCGGCGCCGCTATTCAGGGCCGTCGGCTCTGGGTTGGGATCCGGATGAGCAGACGGCAAGGGCTGAGCTTGTTCCGCTTCGCCATTGTGCGCCTCCACTTGGAGGCAGCGGCTCAGCTTGTCGGCCAGCTCGTCGGTGGCCATCGCGGAGGAGAGGCAAGGCGAGGCACAGAGCCGAGTGCGCCTCCTTCTCACTCCGCCCCTGCCCGCTGACTAGCCGGACGATGCTTGCGCAGGAGACGTCCAGGCGGGTGGTGGCGGCCCCGCGTAACGGGAGAAGGGAGGGCTCTCCTGGCTCTGCCTCCCGAGAAAGCATGCAGGGGATCGGGGCGCCAGCGGGGCCTGTGTGAGTTTCTGCAAGACCTGCTCCCTGCATTTCTGGCTGATTTCCACCTGGCCTGGAAGGGCGGGGCCCTGTCTCTCTCCAGCTACAAAAGCAGCAACTGCTGAAGGGGCCAGAGACCATCTACCTGTGTGAGTTTCTGCTAGACCTGCTCCCTGCATTTCTGGCTGATTTCCACCTGGCCTGGAAGGGCGGGGCCCTGTCTCTCTCCAGCTACAAAAGCAGCAACTGCTGAAGGGGCCAGAGACCGTGTGTGTGTATGTGTGCGTGAACGTGAACGTGCTGCTCGGGATGTCTATAGACTACTGGGGTTAGTTGTTTTTTAGTTGTTTTGGGGGTCAAGATTTAATTTTGGAGATTCATTTTTGCTGTTATTTGGACTATAGCATATTTTTGTTAAACACTGTTGTGAAGTGTGTGGGGATTGTTTAATTGTATATTGAGATGTTCTCATTAGTTTGTTGTTTATTATTATTGTTTGGCTACTTATATACTGTGTATATTTATATGTTAAAAATAAAAATGCTACTTATTTGCTGGGAAATTGAAGATTTTTATCTAGGCCTTTTTATAAAGTGTTTGGTTCTCTTATTGTGACACATTTAAATGTTTTTTCTTTTCTTTTAATAATGTTATTTGTTGTTTAATTTTGAGAATTGCATTATTGTATTTATGCTTTATGATGTGTTATATTCATGTTTTTGTAAGCCGCCTTGAGGGCCTTTTGGCCATAAGGCGGGATATAAATTTAATAAATAAATAAATAAATAAATAATCCCACCAGGGTTCATCTATGGGGTCATCGTGTGGGGTCTCAGAGGGTCATAGCCCCCTTCCTGTGACCGAAAGTGTTCATGGTTACTTCATAGAATGGCCGGGCTTATACAAAATAACTGCCCTGCTTCCCAGTGGCTTGGGGCGGCTCTGGGACTGGGTGTCACCCCCTCTGATTGTGTCACCTGAGTGCGGTCCTCAACCCCCGCAGCCCCCTAGTGACACCGCTGGAGAGGAGAGGGAAGGGCTGAGACAGCTTGGGATCCATTGGATCCCAAGTTGGCCCCACTGCCATCACATGATGATCTGGGATCAATCACTGCACTAGCTGGCACAGCAATTTGTCTGCTCCCATCACCACCACTCTGACTGCCTGGCATGCATGGCAAGGCTGTGGATGCAGCAATGGCCCTGCCACTCCATTAAGCCAGGCAGCAGTCAGTGTTTGGATTGTGCTCTTAGAAAGAGCATGAACTCCTGTCTTTGGGTGTACACACTACAGTCCAGTCACAACTACACTAAAAACTTGGATTTCTCCATTGTTTCTCCAGGCAACAATCACTTCTTTACCAGAGACAATATGGTAAATATACCAGGAATTCCCTTCATTCAAAATGAACCAGGAAGTCCCTTCTCCATTTTCTGAATGGAGAGAAAAACTAGGAAGCTGCCAAAATAGCTCAAAATGAACTAGGAAGTCTATTGTTCTATCCATTTCCACAGAAAGAGCATATAATCAAAGGAGTGTATTTGCTTCACTGAAATGAATAGGTCTGGTCCTTAGTGGGAGGAACTCCTTGCGTGCATCAGAGCTCCTATACCTGTACAAAATCACTAGATATGTGGCATTGCAGGGGAGGGAGAAATCTATCATTCCATTTCAAGACACTGCATGTGAACCTCACACTGAAACCAAAAGGAACAGTCCGGATGGGGAAATACAGGCTTCCAACTCTGCCATGCTAAAGACTAACTTTGTATTAACCCAAGTCTTCAAAAAGCCACAGCTGCACCTCAGTTCCTTGAAAGCTCCAGTTTAGGTGAGGCTGTGAGAAACCTTTAGCAGTTCAAATGCTGTGATCTTTGCTTGTGCAAAGCAGGAAATCTTGATGCTTTGAAGTACTTGTTGTTGATATGTGCCTTCAAGTTGATTAATGACTTATGGCAACACTATGAATCAGCAACCTCTAATAGCATCTGTTATAAACCACCCTGTTCAGATCTTGTAAGTTCAGGTCTGTGGCTTTCTTTTTGGAATCAATCCATCTCTTGTTTGGCCTTCCTCTTTTTCTAGTCCCTTCTGTTTTCCCCAGCATTATTGTCTTTTCTAGTGAATCATGTCTTCTCATTACGTGTTCATAATTATGATGTATGGAAGTATATAAATGATATCATACTCCTCATGACTTTCTTCCATGGATATAAATGACAGCCACTCTCTCCTATGGCAAAAGTAAACTGCTGCACCTAAAGAGGCAGGGACCAAACTTACTTCCTGAAATGGACAGGGTTTGGCTTCCTATTTGAGCAGTGCCTTTAGCTACATCACTTCACCAGCAGTTACTTCACTGGTTTTGTTTGCCACCCTGGGCTCCTGCTGGGAGGAAGGGCAGGATATAAATCAAATAATAAATAAATAATAAATAGTGGAAGATAATATTCCCTCTGCTCATCTTTTCTTATATCATATAGTATTTGCTATAAGCATGTTCTTATTTTTAAAAAAGGGACAATTTGCAGTAGAATGTGTCATCATGATGTATTCCCACCCAGTGGGGATAGAGAGTAAAAGAGCTTGAGGTAGCAAGAGGAATGTAAGCTGAGCTTCAAAGGGAGAAGGAGAGAGTGTAACTGGTAAGCTGGTGGATGGCCATCCGTAGGAGCAAATGCAACTGCACTGCAAATATGACATTTATAACATCCAAAAACAGGATTAATGCAGGTGTAGTGGATTCTAAAACTACTGTCAGTGTGCTTAGAGTGTCGAACTAGGACTTGGGAAACTCAGGTTCAAATCTCACCTTAGCCATGAAGCTCACTTGGTGACCTTGGGCCAGTCACGAGCTCTCAGCTTAACCTATTTGACCAGGGTGTTGTAAGGATAAAATGGGAGGGGGACAAATTGGCCCAAGATCAACCAGTGAGCTTCACGTTTTAGTGGAAATTGCTAGGTCACATGACCAAGCTGAAAAGAGGTTGGATTAGGGGTTAAGTCTTCCCCTGCCCCATCTCCCCCCGCAACACCCCTTTTGGGGGACTTACCCTGACCTCAGATCAGCTGGAGATCTGCCTATTCCAAACTCTGCTCATCTTGGAGGATCTTGGGTTTGGATGCGTTCTAAGTGATTCACCTGCACTGTGTGAACTAACCCTAACCTAGAAATAAATCCCACTGAAATTACTGAGATTTGATTCAAGTAGATGTAAACAGGAATTCTAAAGACGAAAATAATGAATAAAAGGTGAAAAAGGAATGATAAACCCAGATAAGACAAAATTATGCTGGGGCAGGAAAAGCTTTGATGAGGAATTGGACCTTGGGAGAGGACTGAAAAGACAGGGAGGGAAGCGCCCTGCCAAACATAGAGAAGGAAACTGTTCTAGGCACAGAAAACAAGAATCAGACGGCACCAAGATGGGAGTGGGAGGAGGAGTCAAGGAAGGCTAATAGCAGGTGGCCTGCTTGAAGAAGATAGAGCAAGAGACGAAATAAGAAATTCCAGAGGTACAAAAGTGGGCAGGAGGCAGATTAAGAAGATAGAGGATTGAGGGCACCCTAAGATTGCAACAGGAAGCTAAGGAGCAGCAAGATATGAATATGTTTGGCGAAAGAGGAGAAAAACAGAGGAAGACTGAGAATAAGGACCAAACAACAAAGAGCTGCAAGCACCTTTTCTCTAATATTTGCTTTTTTAACTGAAAGCAGCAGCCAAGGTTGTAAGCTTCAGCAGAGGAAAGGACAGTGATAGCTTCTTACTTTTGGCCATTTTTCTGTTTGAAAACCCCCCACCCACTCACGTAGGTTGCTTTTCATCCTTCAGACTACTTTGTCCACTTTAAAGATCTGATAAAGCAGGTCTTTGCCTGTCCACAGCAAAGACGTTGTGCCACAACACTTCCTACTGGAGATCAAGGATGGGCAATCCTTTTTTGAGGGATATGGGGGGGGAGCTGCATTCTCTAGGGATAATCTGTTGAGCCCTGCATGCTGACTGTGGACAGCGGCAGGCAGGTCCAGAGCCAAAAGTGGATGGGCCCATCCCCTTTCCTCTCTGTCTCTGCTACTCCTTCTCCCACCCTCTTCATCTCTGCCCAGCAGGCTGCCAGTAAGCAACAGACCATTCTTGCCAGAGGTCTGAACTGATCACTTGCAGAGGGCTTGTTTGAAATTAAGCCACAGGCCTCATACAATTAGGCTGAGGGCCACAGGTTGCTCACCCCAGTTGTAGATTAACACCATTCTTCTTCTGGAATTATTTACACTGTGTAGTAATTATATAAATTGTGCTCACCCTATTCCTTGAGCTATGAGCTCCAGTTGCCGACACATGCAGGAACGAACTTCATATTCTACATCCTGGCAGAGCGATTTTACCAGCGGAAGAATTTCTCTTTTAATTCTAAAAAGGCAAGAATTGTATAAATCAACAGATGGGGAAAAAAACCCTCCCTCCATTTAGATGGCACATCTAATTCAAATTATATTATAGTAAAACCTTGATCTTCGTAACACATTCAGTGTAATAACAGCATTTGTTTTTTCAGGTTTTCCACAACAAGAAAACCACACATGAGGGGATAATGCTAGAAATACATGTTTAGCATTGTATTTCAAATAATATTTTACAATTACGTCCAGCTGAATTTTATGATACTAATAGAAATTTAAACCTTAGTTGCTTCGTCACCTTAAGATACTTACAAGAAACAAGCAAACAAAAAGGGAATTTAATGCTATTAATATTCTAGTTAGTAATAGGAAGAACATTTGAGATGCATTTGTTCAGACCAGACTCCAGGATCCAATCATTCATACAGGATCGTCCTGTCAGTCAACATCTCTACTAGGGCTGAACCATATGTTCTAACATTATTTATAAAAAAAACAACCTTTTGGGAAGTAGAAAAACCTACTCATCTTGTTTGCATTTTCTTTGCTACCTGTCCATGGTCCTAGTAGCAGTGGTGCCTATATTCTCTGAATCTGCTCAGTGCCATTCCTTTGTCTGCCTCAGGGGGAGACCTGATCTGGCCTCATGACATCAACATAGAGCCAAATCTGATTACATGCCAGTCACATACAAGTTTGGGCAATGGTTCTTCCCTTCACTCTGGCACTGTGGGGGAAATGAAGCTGAGCAGCCTTGTTTAAAAACACAAAAACATGTACCCTAAATCAATAAAATTAAGAACTCCTCACTAGAATAGATTATTAATGGAGTGAATCAGAAAGTAGGGCACAGTGACCTGGTTCTTGTGACACAATAAGGCAAACTGAGGTTTGTTCTTGGCTACAGCCCATGGTTAGTGAAAAGAAAACAATCCTGTGTCCCAGTTCAGATGACACATTAAGCCAAACTTAACTTAGATCGGCACAGTGTGGCAGTAAAAGGGACCAGGGAGAAACAAAACAATTGTGAGCTCCTATCCAGGAGCTTACACATTTGTACGGTCTGAGTGAGCCATTGTTTGGCTTACCATGTCATGTGAACCACCTGAAAAACTGAACTAAATATTTTACATTAAATATTAGACAGGTACCCTCTCTGTTGTCCTTTCAGTGCCTGCTGAAGACCTTCCTCTTCCAACAAGCTTTTTAAGTAGGGATCTTTCCCAGCCTGAATCTGTATTGGAATTGTTTTTAAGATGTTTCTATTATTTTATCACGTGTGTTTGCTGCCCTGGGCTCCTTTGGAAGGAAGGGGGGGATATAAATTTAATAAATAAGAATAAGTAAGAATGGAAATAATGGACAATTCAGTCTGTTACTAGTTTGTGTCACCTTTGCATGTGTTTAATCTTATTTCCCCATTAATCTGTGAACTGTTATTAGAATCTGCACAAAAATTTACATTTAAATATTAAGCATTTTTCTAATCTCTAACATATAAATAAAGATTTCCACTGTATTTTTCTTCAAAACATGCATTTCTAAGCATATTTTATCACAAAATATCAATTTTGAAATATTTTTAAAGGTGTCCTGAGTCCTGAGGTGCCTTTAGGCCCAGACCCAGGATAGTAGGCTCTGGAGCAAGATGAGGAGAGAGATTAGGAGGAATCTCATTTTTTGATAGGGTAACCTCCATCGTACCCTGTGGGAATGCTGTGGACATAATATATCTCGACTTCAGCAAAGCTTTTGACAAAGTGCCCCATGATATTCTGATTAGCAAGCTAGCTAAATGTGGGCTGGATAGAACAACTATCAGGTGGATCCACAGTTGGCTACAGAATCGTACTCAAAGCGTGCTTATCAATGGTTCCTTCTCAAACTGGGCGGAAGTAACGAGTGGGGTACCATAGGGCTCGGTCCTAGGCCCAGTGCTCTTCAACAATTTTATTAACGACTTGGATGAGGAGGTTCAGAGCATGCTTATCAAATTGCAGATGATACAAAATTGGGGGGCATAGCTAATACCGTGGAAGACAGAAACAAAATTCAAAGGGACCTCGATAGGCTGGAGCATTGGGCTGAAAACAACAGAATGAAATTCAACAGGGATAAATGCAAAGTTCTACACTTAGGAAAAAGAAACCAAATGCACAGTTATACGATGGGGGTTACTTGGCTCAGCAATACAACATGTGAGAAGGATCTTGGAATTGTCATTGATCACAAGCTGAATATGAGCCAACAGTGTGATTTGGCTGCAAAAAAGGCAAATGCTATATTAGGCTGCATTAACAGAAGTATAGTTTCCAAATCACGTGAAGTATTAGTTCCCCTCTATTCAGCACTGGTTAGGCCTCATCTTGAATACTGCATCCAGTTCTGGTCTCCGCACTTCAAGGATACAGACAAACTGGAACAGATTCAGAGGAGGGCAGCAAGGATGATCAGGAGACTGGAAACAAAGCCCTATGAGGAGAGACTGAAAGAACTGGGCATGTTTAGCCTGGAGAAGAGAAGTCTGAGGGGAGATATGATAGCACTCTTCAAGTACATGAAAGGTTGTCACACAGAGGAGAGCTGGGATCTCTTCTCGATCGTCCCACAGTGCAGGACATTGAATAATGGGCTCAAGTTACAGGAAGCCAGATTTCAACCGGACATCAGGAAAAACTTCCTAACCGTTAGAGCCATACGACAACGGAACCAATTACCTAGAGAAGAAGTGCGCTGTCCGCCACTGGAGGCATTCAAGAAGCAGATAGACAGCCATCTGTCGGGAATGCTTTAATTTGGATTTCTGCATTGAGCAGGGGGTTGGACTTGATGGTCTTATAGGCCCCTTCCAACTCTACTATTCTATGATTCTATGAATGGGAGAGGGGATTGGAACACTGGAGCAGGGTCTGGTGGGCTGGGGCTCTCCCCTCCCCATGAACCTGTGATCGGCTGGGTATATTAAGGAATAAGATGATCTTTCAGGTATCCTGGTCCCAAGCCATATAGGGCTTTACACACCAAAACTAGAACCAAAAGTAGAACAATACATACAGGAATTCACCACCACAAATTTTTAGAACTGTGATACTTGTCTATAAAGCAAAACCAGGTTCATTTGTATGCAATTGTGAATTCAGCAGCAGGATCTCATATGAATACTAGGCCTTCACCTAACTTTGACAGAAGATAAAGAATCAGTTGCTAGAGGCTACCCATCACAGCCAAGGGCATGCCTTCAACATCAACTTTACGTGGGATTATAATGGAGCTTTGCACAAGAATGCAAAGAAAGCTGGCACAAATTCCTGGACAAGGAGATCCTCCACCTTTAAGACTTGAAGGAAATAAACAAAACCACTGTGAACTTAATACATCTCAGAGAGCATCTTCTGAGACATTTTTATTACTCTCTGAAATTTTAAGACAAGCAAACAGTTCCCAAGGCCATTAGAAGAACAAGCAAGGTAGCACTTGCAGGTGAAAGAGAAACACCCTGACTGACTGTTACTGAAACTGCCTTCACAAAGAATGAGATATGACCATTTTATGCAATCCCACAATCTCTAATATGGGGCAACAGTTTTAACAAGGAGTTTGGAAACTAGCCCTGGGCTCCTACTGGGAGAAAGCGTGGGATATAAATCAAATGAATAAATAATAAAACCAAACAAGCCCTTTAGTGTGTTGGACCATGCCCTGTGAAACTCCGTACCAATAGAGGTTCGGCACGAACCATCCCTCCTTCCTTTCAGGCTTCTTTTAAAAAACTTTTTAGACATGCCTTTTCCCCCAACCAATACAGTATTATTGATGCTTTTATTATTGTTTTTCATATTTTAATTGTTTTTAAATTTATTATGCCTTTATATGTACTCTATGAAAAGTGCAACCTATAAATACTTTAATAAATAAGATGGCAGCCAATAAGAAAATTATGGATATGATGAGATTAGAAGATTTATTGAAGGGAACTTGGAAATTCACTAGTGCTGATGAACACCTTTTGGGGTCATGTTGAGAAAACACTGAGGCCTTTATTACAGGGTCAATCTAGTTAATATTGGTGCCAGGCAACCTTGCTGAGGATTCACAGGAGGAGGAGGATGCAGAGCAACAGCATTGGTGGACTGGGTCCATCACATTCAGCTTGTCCTTTTATTTCAAAGTGCTCCTTTGAATACACACAGAGAAAAGCAGGTCAGTTTCTTTCCCTATTATAAGTTTTAATTAATAGGACATCCAAAACACACACAAGCTACTCACATATGAGCTTCAAACTTGTTAGCTAATTTCCCCAAGATTTTACAACTAACCAAGCGAGATTGAAGTGTTTGAGAAAGCTGTGCCTTGGAAACAAGAGGATTCAGGATCTATAGGGGGAAGAAATTCAAACAGCAAATCTAGGGTTAGTTAAACAGAAGCAAAGCAAAGCAAAAAAAAAAATGCATCAAGAACCACTTTGATGGTTAAAGCTGCTGTTAGTATCGGCTGCCCAGTCAGCATTCTTGCAGCAATTGCAGCACTCATATTCCACTTGAAACAATATGGGATGCTCTTTCACCTTCAGAGGAATGACCTCCATGTGAGAAAAATGGACTTTCCATAAATTATAAAAAATGTGAAAGTGCAGACTAAGGGATGTTGGCATAAAGGAGCTGCACTCCTGATCTTTATGTAAGATCAGAAAGAACACAGGCCAAGGATATTTGCAATTATATTGCAAAAGTAGTACTTCCCACCCCTTTCCAGAACATGTACATTAAGAACATTAAAGCAAATTAAGAGCATAAGAGCTCAGGCTATTACACTATTATGTGCTTTCAACTCTGTGCCTCTTACCAGAGGCTCTATGATTCCCATTACTCCTGAATGCCTGCTAATTGAGAGAAGCATGTTGTTTTGTAAATGATTTCTGAATATTTAGAAAGATGCAAGTTCTCTGCAATAAAAATCATATAAACCAAGGATCAGTCCTGACTTTACCATTTTCATTCATGGAAATGTTCCCACAAGTCACTCAATGAAAATTGTTGACAGGAGACTCAGGTGGTTAAAAGGCCAAGAAAAAAATCAGCACATCTGTGTCTTCCTGTCAAGGCAACAGGGGTATAAAGAGATGCATCCAGACAAAATTCTTACTTCATTTCAATTTGTCCCTCACTGGCTTAGTACTAACCTTGGCACAATTCACATATGTACTTTAAGACACATGGGGTCTCTTGAGACAGGGACTCTTGCAGCCTGACCTAAACCTTTTTATACTTGGCAGCACCATGGCAGTGAAACAAAACAAAAAGCTGTTGTCAGGCTATCCAATGCCCTTGGACACCACCAAAGACAGCCACCTGTACAGTATGCTTTAATTTGGATTCCTGCACGGAGCAGGGGGTTGGATTCAATAGCCTTATACACCCCTTCCAACTCTATGATTCTATGAAAGCAGCTGGTCAGTAAAAGATACTGCAATCTGCTAAGTCTGCAATTAATGGGGAAACACAAGGGACTAAAAGGATTTCGCATGGTCCTAAAAAGCCTCAGATTTGTCCCATGTTCAAGCTGAGAAATATGTTTTTAGGAAAATACTAAGCTGCTGCATAGCCCAAATATCTGGTGGTCTTACCAATCTGTCTGCCTAGCATCTGTTTACTCAGTGATTATCAGTCTTCTTATTTTTATTTATTTATTATTTATTTAATTTATTAGTCGCCCATCTGGCTGGTTGTCCAGCCACTCTGGGTGACGTACAAGATAAGTTGGTCCACTCCCGGAGGCTTATGGATCCTGTTGTTTTCCAGAACGCTCTGGGAGTTTTTCCGGCTGATAGCACTGGCGCTCCTGTCGAACCCATGGTCGATCTGTGGAATACAGAGATGACCCAGGCCATTGACATGATCGCTCCCGCACGCCCCCTTCGGTGCACAGCTCATACAGCACCGTGGTATACCCTGGAGCTGAGAGTGATGAAGCAAGAGAGAAGGAGGCTAGAGTGCAGGTGGAGGCAAACTCCTGACGGATGCAATCTTTCTTTGGTAAGTGCTTCCACTAAGTTGTATGTAAAAGCGGTTAGGGCGGCAAAAAAGTCTTATTTTGCCGTCACTATTAGATCATCCCTTTGCTGCCCAGCGGAGCTTTTTAGGGTGGTACGAGGGCTTTTACATTCTGGCCCTCATGATACCAAGGAAACATCGGAAGCCCGCTGCAACGAATTTGCGGAGCACTTCCAGGACAAGATTGCATACATCCGTCGGGACTTAGACTCTGATGTTATGACAGTTGATTCCATTGAAGTGTCCAGAACACGGTCTTGTCCTTCATTGCTGGATGAATTTCAGTTGGTGCAGCTCGAGGAAGTGGACAAGGTGCTTGGAATGGTGCGGGCGACCACGTCTGCTCTGGACCCTTGCCCATCTTGGCTGGTGAAGGCCGGCAGGGCTGTGACCACCGGCTGGGCCAAAGAGGTGATAAACGCCTCCTTGAGAGAGGGAGCAGTCCCTGGCAGTCTCAAGGAGGCAGTAGTAAGACCGCTTTTAAAGAAAACTTCTTTGGACCCAGATGTTTTGAACAACTATAGACCGGTGGCTAATGTCCCTTTTTGGGGCAAGGTCTTGGAGCGGGTGGTCGCCGGCCAGCTCCAGGCGCTTTTGGGTGAAACCGATTATCTGGATCCGTTTCAATCCGGTTTTAGGTCTGGTTTTGGCACTGAAACAGCCTTGGTCGCCCTGTACGATGACCTTTGTCGGGAGAGGGACAGGGGGAGTGTGACTCTGTTGATTCTCCTTGATCTCTCAGCGGCGTTTGATACCATCGACCATGGTATCCTTCTGGGGAGGCTCGCGGAGTTGGGAGTTGGGGGCACTGCATGGCAGTGGCTCTGCTCCTACTTGGCGGATCATCGCCAGAAGGTAGTGCTTGGGGAACATTGCTCGACACCCTGGACTCTCCATTGTGGAGTCCCTCAGGGGTCGGTTCTGTCCCCCATGCTTTTCAACATCTACATGCAGCCTCTGGGTGCGGTCATCAGGAGTTTTGGAGTGCGTTGTCATCAGTACGCTGATGACACGCAGCTCTACTTCTCCTTTTCACCTTCTTCAGGTGAGGCTGTTGATGTGCTGAACCGTTGCTTGACCGCGATAATGGACTGGATGAGAGCTAATAAACTGAAACTCAATCCAGACAAGACCGAGACACTGTTGGTGAGCCCTTTACCTGCCCAGATGGTGGATGTTCATCCTGTTCTAGATGGAGTTACACTCCCCTTGAAGGAACAGGTTCGTAGTTTGGGGGTCCTTTTTGACCCTTCCTTGTCGCTTGAGGCTCAAGTGGCCTCGGTGGCACGGAATGCGTTTTACCATCTTCGCCTAGTAGCCCAACTACGCCCCTATCTGGACAGTGATGATCTCGCCTCAGTTGCTCATGCTCTGGTAACTTCTAGATTGGACTACTGTAATGCGCTCTACGTAGGGCTGCCCTTGAAGACTGTTCGGAAACTTCAGCTAGTGCAAAATGCGGCAGCCAGGTTGTTGACGAGGACCTATCGGTCTGCGCATATAACACCTGTCCTGGCCCGCTTGCACTGGCTACCCATCTGTTTCCGAGCTAGATTCAAGCTGCTGGTTTTGACCTATAAAGCCTTATACGGTGTGGGACCGCAATACCTTGTGGAACGCCTCTCCCGCTATGAACCTACCCATTCACTTCGTTCAGTATCTAAGGCCCTCCTCTGGGTACCAACTCATCAGGAAGCCCGGAGGAATGTTGTTAGATCTAGGGCCTTTTCTGTGGTGGCCCCCGAACTCTGGAACAGCTTACCTGAGGAGATACGCCTGGCGCCTACGGTACTTTCTTTTAGGCGCCAGGTTAAGACCTGGCTACATTCCCAGGCATTTTAATGTTTTTACGTTTAATTTTTGTTGTTAACTTGCTGCTATGTGATATTGATTTTATTATATTATTGTATTTTAATCCAGTTTTGTACACTGCCCAGAGAGCTACTAGCTATGGGCGGTCTAGAAATGAAATGAAATAAATAAATAAATAAAACAATACATTAAAACATTAAAATTTAAAACCATAACAGTAAGAAACCTAACCCACCCCAAAAGCCTGCCTGAAGAGCCAGGTCTTCAAGGCCCGGCGGAAGCTTATCATAGAAGGGGCATGGCGGAGATCATTTGGGAGAGAGTTCCACAGGGTGGGGGCCACTATTGAAAAAGCCCTCTCTCTAGTCCTCACCAGTCTAGCTGTTTTAACCGGTGGGATCGAGAGAAGGTCTTCTGAGGCTGATCTTGTTGAGCGGCATCCCTGACGATGCTGGAGGCGCTCCTTCAGATAGACTGGGCTAAAACCGTATAGGGTTTTAAAGGTCAAAACCAACACCTTGAATTGGGCCCGGTAAACAACCGGTAGCCAGTGCAACTCCTTCAGCACTGGAGTGATGTGATCTTGCCGGCGGCTGCCTTTAATTAGACGAGCCGCCGCATTCTGTACCAGTTGCAGCTTCCGGACCGTTTTCAAGGGTAACCCCACATAGAGCGCATTACAGTAGTCTAGGCGACAGGTGACCACGGCATGTACTACCAGTGGGAGCAGATGGTTGGGAAGGTAGGGACGCAGCCTCCGTATCAGATGGAGTTGATACAGCACCGCCCGGCTCACAGCCGAGACTTGAGCCTCCATGGTCAGCTGGGAGTCAAGAATGACCCCCAGGCTGCGGACCTGGTCTTTCAGGGGCAAACGTACCCCATTGAGCACCAGGTCCACATCCCCCAGCCTTCCCTTGTCTTCCACAAACAGTACCTCGGTTTTGTCAGGGTTCAGCTTCAGCTTATTCCTTCCCATCCAGCCACTCACCGACTCCAGGCACTTGGACAGGGTTTCTACAGCCAACCTCGGTGAAGATTTAAATGAGAGATAGAGCTGCGTGTCATCCGCATACTGATGACATTGCAGCCCAAATCTCCTGATGATTGCCCCCAGCAGCTTTATATAGATGTTAAACAGCACTGGGGAGAGGATGGAACCCTGTGGCACCCCACAAGTGAGAGGCCAAGGATCCAAAACCTCATCCTCCAATGCCACTCTTTGGTACCTACCAGAGAGGAAGGAATGGAACCACTGCAATACAGTGCCCCCCATACCTAACCTCTCCAGGCGGTCCAAGGGGATAACGTGGTCAACGGTATCGAAAGCCGCTGAGAGATCAAGGAGGACAAGGAAGGTGCATTCGCCCCTATCCCACGCCCTCCTCATATCATCTACCAAGGCGACCAGGGCTGTTTCAGTCCCATGTCCAGGCCTGAAGCCTGATTGAAATGGATCCAGATAATCCGCTTCCTCCAAGTGTGTTTGCAACTGTTTTGCCACCACCCCCTCAATCGCCTTGCCTAAGAATGGCAAATTTGAGACTGGGCGAAAGTTGTTCAGATCTTGGGGATCCAAGGAGGGCTTCTTTAAGATTGGTTTTATTACTGCCTCCTTGAGCGATGATGGCATTACTCCCTCTTCGAGAGCTGTATTTGCCACCATCTTGATCCCCTCACCCAGTCTATCTTTGCAGCTCATAATGAGCCACGATGGGCAAGGATCGAGTAAGCAAGTGGTTGGCTTTAAGGTTGAAAGCACCTTGTCCACTTCATCAGATGGAAGAAGCTGGAACCGATCCCACACCACCAGAGCACCACTGGTCACCTCTGGCTCGCTCACTGTGTCCACAGCGCACGGAATAGCACTCTTAATACGATCAATTTTCTCCGCAAAGTGTTTAGCAAACTCGTCACAGGAGGCCTTAGCATGTTCCATTGGTTCCGGAGCAACTGGACCGACCAGACTCTGGACCACTTGGAACAGTCTCCTGGGACAGCACTCTGCAGATGCAATAGAGGCAGCATAAAAATATTTTTTTGCTCCCCTTATTGCCACATGATAGGCTGCCGCAGCAGCTCTAACATGTGTCCGATCGTCGTCAGAGCGAGATTTCCGCCACCAGCGCTCTAGCCGTCTCACCTCCCGCCTCAGAGTTCGCAACCGTGGGGTGAACCACGGTGCCGTCTGAGTTCTATTCAGGGGGAGAGGGCGTTTCGGAGCCACCCGGTCTAATGCCCTGGCGATTGCGGCATTCCACCCCTCCACCAGGGTCTCAGCCGAGTGGCTGTGTGCATGCTCCAGAGAATCCCCAAGCGCATTCAGGAATCCATCAGGATCCATCAAACGCCTGGGGCGGACCATTTTAATAGGTCCTCCACCCCCACGGAGGGTTTGTGGCACCGAAAGGTTCAACCTCACCAAGTAGTGGTCTGACCATGACAAGGGGGTGATGGATGTACCCCCAATTTTCAGATCACTCCCCAGTCTTCTGTTTTGGCTATGCCTCCAGACCACCAGTCCTAACCAGGGGTGTAGTCATCCAGGATCTCAGGGTCTTAGACCCCTTACTTTATTGGGAGCAGGGTCCAAGCTGGGTCCATACGTCTCTAGCATCCTACGAGCCAATCAGAATGAAAGGGGAGTGTGTTAGCCACTGTGAAGCGTCTTCTAACATGCTTCCTTGTCCTTTCCTGCTGATTGGAGCCAATCAGAATGAAAGGAGGCGAGTCAACCACTGAGAAGACTCTTTTCAGTAGCTAACACTCTCATGCTGATTGGGCTCCTAGGGACGTTGTGGGAGCAGGCATTGACAAGGATCTCATTCTCAACACAGCAGCAAAAAAATGGGAGGAGGCTGTGACTATCATGAAGGAACCCTGCATTTCTGAATTTCCACCACAGTACTGATCCTAACAGATATGCTTCCATTGGCAACTCCTTTAATGGGGCATGCAATACACTGAACCACCACCTTGAGGGCAAAACAAAAAAGGAGGGGAGAGAACAGTAAAAAACAATATGCATTGGTTTTTACTGTTTTTTTTCTTTTGCCCTCAGGATGGCAGGTGGGACTTAGTGCAGGATGTGCAGGATGAACCCCACACATACACACAAAAGATTTGTAGGATTCACCCCTGCCCCTGTGGAGGTGGTGAGTGCCACATGGGCCTGGAAGAGGGATAGTGATGGGGGTACACAGACTTTCAGGACATTGGGTGACCCACTGCTGACTGATAGCAGCTGACCAGCTACTGAAGCTGGAGATGCCCCCAAGAATCCTGGGAACTATAGCTTGTTAAGGGTGCTGGGAACTATAACTCTTTGAGGTGTAAACTACAGTTCCCAGGGTTCTGTGGGGCGGGGATGTGCTTCCAATGTATGGTGCATATGCAGCCAGGGAGAAGAGGGGATCAGCCTGGACAAGAACAAAATAGGGGCATTTTTTTTTCTTTTGGGAGCTCGGTCAGAGTACCCAGGTTCAAATCCCTTCTGCGTCATGAAGTTCACTAGCCAGTCACTATCTCTCAGCTTAACCTGCCTTCACAGGTCTGTTGTGGAGATAAAATGGGGGAGGGGGTAGAAGAGAAAGAAAACCATTTGCTTATCTGTAACTGTAGTGCTTTGAGGGGTCATTTCTGCAGTGTTATGTATGGATTTGGCAGCTGTATGGATTTGGCAGGAAGCCTCTAGGCTGCCGCTTTGGTGGGTGACCTGTGTCTGCCCTCCATATGCCTTCCCGCTCAGTTCTGTCTCAACTGCTACAGCAGTAGTACTGTTCCCTCACTTACTCGTTTGGGAATGGCTTTTCCCATTCTTTTGAGCCTAGACATTTCCCCAAGTGTCTGTCTTGCAGGAGTAAACTTCCCTAAAAGGACGGCCACAGCCTGTGTCTACTCTGTTTAGGGGATGCTCACCATTTAGTATTGCTTAACTGCCATATGGCAAGCTAGAAAGATAAGAGCCTCCTGCTTGCGGGTGAGCTATATCGTAGAGATGTTTCCTAACAAGGCTAACACTAAGGCAGCTGAAAGAGCATCAGACAGGAAGTTGGGAGCCACCCCGATTGATGTATGCATACAGGGTCTAGAGATGGGCGAGAATTTTAATTCAGTTCGCACTAAAAGATAAATCGATCAAATTCACACTTACTGAAACAGAGCCATCCTTCGAAATTTGCACTTATTCAAATTTTGCGAGGCAGTTTGCCAACCAGTTTACAAAAATGCATGTATAAAATGAATATATGAGTGAAAATAACATACAAAAATGCATGATATAACAAGAAATGGCTTGCAAAAGTATATTAGTCAAAACTGCCTATAAAAATCTGTTTATTAGGAAAAATTCAAAGAAAATGCTGGAGAATTTTCATGAGGTTTAAAAAAAAAAAAAAAACCACCACAGTTTGCTACAGAAATGTAGAGAACTGAATTTAAGATTGGAAAAGTAAGAAACTGATAGAACTGAAAATGATAGATCTTTCCATCCCTAACAGGTTCCTAAACAGGCTCTGCACAGGTACAGAATCCATATCTGGAAGTGTATAGAGACTATGAAGAACCATGCATGTGAGCTGGTGTATGTGAGCCTTAAATGTAGCAAATAAATAAGCATGGATGAGGCCGAGGGAAAATGAGTTTGTAGGGGATAAATTAATTGAAACGAAACTGATTTAGGAAATCTTTGTGGGATTTGGTTGTTTTAAAGTAAATTAATTGAAGGGAAAGTTATTTTAAGCGATTAGGTGCTTTGAGGCTCAGACCAGCTTCCTTCTTCTACTTAGGTGTTTTTTGTTTTAGTCTTCGGCAAATCACTCATTTCCATCCAGCCCAGCATTTTATTTCCAACAGTGGTCACCCAAATGCCTCTCTGCAGCATACAGACAGAGCACTGGGGTAGCGCCATCCCCTCGTTGTTTGTTCTCAGCACCTACTATGCAGAAGCATAAGGACTATGAACATGGAGGTGCTATTTCAGTAATAAAATATGTATGTAAACTGCTTAGAGATCCTGCTATATTAAGTGGTATATAAACTGTATATAAAAATAAATAAAGAAAGAATATTTGGGTGTGAAGAGTTTTCATTTGTGAAGCTGGGGTTGAGCAAATAGGAAGAAATTTGGATGAGGGAAGGCAAGGGAAGACTTTTTGCTAGAAGCTTTGCAGGACAGCAGGGGAACTGTAGAATCCCCACATTGGGAAGGCAACATCTACCACTCTTTGCTTCCTCCTCTCTGAACTGCAGCCTGTTCCCTGCACTACATGCTACATATCTGTGCACTTGTATCACAGACCCATGCACCTATACACACTACAATAACTACACATTTATTATTTCTATTTCAATCTTGATGCAGTAAACTAAAAAAAAGTGGGGAACAGCTTAGGGCAGTTTATGAGTACGGGACCCCCTTTGTAACCTCAAAACTTTCTATGGCCCCCACATGCTAATTGTTGTAATGTTAGTCTCTGTTAAGTGACAAAATACATAATAAAGTGTTAAATAATGTCACTTTCTATTCATCATAAATAAATATGATGATAATGATATTTATTATCTGCCCTTAATCAGAAGGTTCCAGGGCAGGTTACAGCAATAAAAATAACTTTTAACAAAATTTGAAGGAAATGAAAGGAAGGAGATAAAAGTAAACCACCCAGAGTGGTGAACAGAGCCAGAGTATTTGGACTTTGGTTTTAAGTGTTCCATCTGTATAGAATAATGCCTCCTCTGAATCACTCAGGCTCAGGAAGCTCCATATGAAGATAATAATAATAATAATAAGTCTTAAAAGACAGAATGTCAACAGGTATAGCTTTCCCCATAATTGTATTTCTATACTAGAAAAGGCTTAATTTAATTTCTGTTTAATTTCTACCTGCCACACAGCTGTTAAAGGTACAAGACCTTGCTCTCCCCCAATGCCAACTCTAAACCATGCAAAGAACTCCTAAGAGTAAAAACAACAACATTTGGGCTTACAAATATTTAAAATGAACATATACAACTGTATAAAAACACACTCAAACCCTTCATAAACAGCAACAAAAATACACTGTTGTTGTTATGTGCCTTCAAGTCGATTACAACTTATGGCGACCCTATGAACCAGCGATCTCCAATAGCATCTGTTATAAATCACCCTGTTCAGATCTTGTATGTTCAGGTCTGTGGCTTCCTTTATGGAATCAATCCATCTCTTGTTTGGCCTTCCTCTTTTTCTAGTCCCTTTCTTTTTCCCCCAGCATTATTGTCTTTTCTAGTGAATCATGTCTTCTCATTATGTGTTCATAATTATGATGTATGGAAGTATATAAATGAAATCATACTCCTCATGACTTTCTTCCATGGATATAAATGACACCCACTCTCTCTTATGGCAAAAGTAAACTGCTGCACCTAAAGAGGCAGGGACCAAACTTACTTCCTGAAATGGACAGGTTTGGCTTCCTATTTGAGCAGTGCCTTTAGCTACATCACTTCACCAGCAGTTACTTCACTGGTTTTGTTTGCCGCCCTGGGCTCCTGCTGGGAGGAAGGGCGGGATATAAATCAAATAATAAATAAATAATAAATAGTGGAAGCTAATATTCCCTCTGCTCATCTTTTCTTATATCATATAATATTTGCTATAAGCATGTTCTTATTTTTTAAAAAGGGACAATTTGCAGTAGAATGTGTTAATGGACAAGTTATTTTTCAATTCTAAGTCATCATGATTTATTCCCACCCAGTGGGGATAGAGAGTAAAAGACCTTGAGGTAGCAAGCGGAATGTAAGATGAGCTTCAAAGGGAGAAGGAGAGAGTGTAACTGGTAAGCTGGTGGATGGTGAATCTTTTTCAAAAACATGTAAGACTCTGGTCATAATTTAGTAGGAGTAGAAAAACAACTTGAAGGAAGGACAACATGAGATTCCTGCCCAGAACAATGACAAAAGGTTTGCATCTCTTTAATGAGACACATGATTTTGCACAAGAAAACTCAGTGCTAAAACACACACACATGAGATAGGTCACTTCATATTATTTTCTGTAACAGATCACTTCCAAACATATACAGGTCTGAATGCACCATAAGTCATTCCCATTTTGTTATCTTTCTTTCAGGAGTGGCTTGTGGGGAAGCTTCTGTGAATGAAAAGTGTTATCAGAAACAAACCTGAAGAGGAAGACTTGACATTTAGAGCAAATGAAACTCCAGAGTGCTTTCTTCTACTCTAATTAATTAGATTACGAAAAGGCCTACATGGCATACCCAACATGAAGCTACAAACATCTTACCAATTATATTCTACACAAAGCGAGTCATGAAAGTTAATATTATTTTGTTTTACAGTGTTTCCAGGGAGGAAATGCAAGAAGTCAATTAATTTTTAAGTGGAATTTTATTATAGGAAACAAGCCAGAAATGCTTTGTATTTCCTTAAATCAAAGTTTATAACTTTTTCACCCATTAAATGCAATTTGTTTGAAGAGGAAAAAAATTACAAATTCTAGTCATTTATTCCATTTCCTGTACAACCTTTCATTTGACACAGGTTCCATTTGATAAATATACAGCTTTCCTTTGGTAGGTGCCTGCTCCAACTCTATGAATTTATAACAGATTGTACCCAACATACTGATAACGTCTTCTATGCAAGTCCACTGAAATAATAATTTTAACATTTATACAGCCTATTTTCAATGTTAAAAACACCTCACATACCTTATCTCTACAATCTTAAAAGCAGACCTGCCCAACTTGTGACTCACTATGAACAAGCACAACTCACCAGACCACCTAAATGGCAGGTTGCCATGGGCTTAATAAACATGTTTTTGTTGCCTGCTAAAGCAGAGCAGATGTCTAGTATCTAGCAGGCTACAAAACATGGGCTACTGAGCTGCACTCATCCAGACAGATGGGTCATATGTTATCTACACTTGCTTTACAACAATCATAGAATAGTAGAGTTGGAAGGGTCCTACAAGGCCATAAAGTCCAATCCCTGCTCAGTGTAGGAATCCAACTTAAAGCATACCCAACAGGTAGCTGTCCAGCTGCCAATCCCTATGCCGGAATGAGGCTTGCCCTTCATCCAACAGTGGCTCAGGAAGGGGGATGCAAGTGGCGGCAGCCTCCCGGTGCCAACAGGACTAAGGATGGGTGAGAATTTTGATTCAGTTCACATTTCAAGCCAAATTTATCAAATTTGCACTTTCTGAAATATGAGAACCAAAACAAACCATCCTTCAAAATTCGCACTTATCTAAATTTTGCAAGGTAGTTCTCCAAACACTGTTTACCAAAATACATATTAGGGGAAAGTGCACATGTTGGGGTAGAGATGGTGCACAATGGCAATAAGGTCAAGGGAGCTCTGGATTGGCAGCTGTGGCCTCACAGGTGTGCATACCCTTGCAAGGCCACTGCCAACCCAGAGCTCTCCCACCCTCCTCATTCTCATCTCAAGAGATGCAAGCACTGCTGGTGCCACCAGGACCACTGTGTATGCCCCCTCCCTTACAAGCCACCGCCATCTTCACATGGATCGAAATTCAACTCTGGTGCCCTTTAGATGTTTTCACAGCCACATGGGAGAAACTTATCTGTGAGCAGCCCCAGTGTGGCTGAGAGAATATTCAGAGACACGTGTTTTGTGGGTTTCCCCCATGGAATTAGCACTACACCAGGTGTGTGTGTTATGTGTATTCAAGTTGATTATGACTTATGGCAACCCTATCAATCAGCGGCTTCCAATAGCATCTGTTATAAACCACCCTGTTTAGATCTTATAAGTTCAGGTCTGTGGCTTCCTTTATGGAATCAATCCATTGCTTGTTTGCTCTTCCTCTTTTTCTACTCCCTTCTGTTTTTCCCAGCATTACTGTCTTTTCTAGTAAATCATGTCTTCCCATTATGTGTCCAAAATATGATAACCTCAATTTCATCATTTTAGTTTCTAGTGATAGTTCTGGTTTAATTTGTTCTAACACCCAATTATTTGTCTTTTTGCAGTCCATAATATCTGCAAAACTCTCCTCCAACACCACATTTCAAATGAGGGTCACTACTGGAGGGTCACTCCTAGAGTCACTACTCCAAGAGGATGCTAGAATTCAGACATTCTCCTAGCCAAGCAGGAGCTCTTACAGATAACTGGCTCCCTTGCAGCTGGGAGGACAACAAAAGCAGGAATGGGTGGTCCTCCCAGTTACAATTCCCATCTTCCTTGACCGTTGGTGATGCTAGCTGGAGGCGATGGAAACTGGAATCCAACAGTGTCTGGAGGGTCCCAGGCTTCCTATCCCTGGTCCAAAGGGTAGCTTGGCCAGTTTGGAATTCTGAGGATCTAAGAGTTTTCCCTTTGACCAGTGGTCAGAACAGTCAGCAGCAGCAGGGGAGGCTTTGGAGACTGCCTTAGCTCATGTCAACAGGTAATAGTAACGGATGAACCTGCAGCAGCTCTATAGCAAGAAGTTTTACTCCTTAAAGTACACATAATTAAGCACCATGTGCAATTTGACCCTAAATGAAAATATTATGTCTAATGTCAGAAAACTATTGCCCAGAGTCCATCCTCTCTTGCCCAGATTGTACTCATGCTGTCTGTTATATCCAAAAGGCAAACAAAATTACCTCATGCCTGATGGTTTCTTTTGGCAAAGCTTCTATTGCAGCAAGAAGGGTTTCCAGCCATGCGTTACTGACACCTGTGAGGTACAAAGAGAAACTATAAGTATATGTGTATGTTATATCATCTACCTACTTCTTGAAGCTCCTTCAGGGTATGACCTCAATTAACAAAGTTCTTAAATGACAACTGTAACCTGAAAATGGATACATCTACATGAAACTGCTGAATAATCTGGGGATAAAGAATGCAGTGCCAGCAATATGCTGTACAGGTGATATAGGTGCTAAATCAGTGCTTTGGTTTAGTAATGGATGGGATGAGGTTCAATAAAACAAGTCTCTATACAAACAAGATGAAGGTACTATTAGTGGGTGGATTTGTCTTTCCAGGTGAGTGATGATGGTCAACTAGTTCTGGAAGGGATGCACTCGCCCTAAAGCAGGGGTGGGGAACCTTTTTGGCTCCACAGGCAGATCTTTATCATGATTAGCCTCATGAGCCAAATCTGACAGGTGGTCATGGTTGCCACCTGTCAATTATGAGACATCATTATGACATCACATGATTAACAGGCAGACGACACTTCCCACCTGTCAAAATCCCTTTTGGGGGGAGTTTCCCAAGTACGCTGGCTTTCTACTCTCTTCTGCCATCACCAGCAGCGGTGGGGAGGGGATGAAGTAGAGAAAGCTTTGATCTCTCCTTTGTTCCCCCATCCCCTGCCTTTGTGCTGCTGGAAGGGAAAGAAGGAAGCCAGTGCTTGCTGCTGGTACTTGGGAACCCCACTGGCTTCCTTCTCTCCCTTCCTGCAGCACTTGAAGGGAGAGAAGTAAAGGCTTTTCCTAAGTGGGGATTTGCAGGGGAAGGGGGGGGGCTTTGAAAAGACTTTGCAAGTCTTCCCCCCTTCCTGCTTTAAATTCCCAACATAGTGGACTTGAAGGAGGAGGGGAGGAAACTCACAAAGGTTTTTCCAAGTCTCCCTTCTCCTTGTTCACCCCCAATGTCAGGAAGTGGATGGCGGAAAGAGGTTTTCACAAAGGCTTTGAGACAGACTTTGACCTTCTGTTAAGCAAACAGGAGTACAGCAGCTGTCTTAAAGCCTTTGCAAAAGCATATTTGAAGTAGCATGTATGTCTGTGCATGCCTGCGAGCTGCTTTAAAGGCTGCTTTTGTGCAGGGCTTTAATCCCTACTCAGATGGTGAGCAGAAATGAAATTCTGCTGCTTTCATTGTGTTGCCCTGTTCCCTGCTGGAAACAGGATTGTGCAGCCAAGACAGGATTAAATCCTGTCCTCTCGCCCATCAGTTGGTGATGTCAGCTGATGGACTGGGAGGTATGGTTTGGGGAAAATGACCTCAGGGGCAGTTTGGGGCTCCCTGAAGGGCTATGATTGGCCTGGAGGGTTCATCCCACCCTAAAGGATCAGGTTTGTAGTTTGGGGATGCTTTTTATCCATCTTTCTCATTACAGACAAGCAGCTTGATATGCAAGCCATGACGCTACCTGAACAGACATAGTCTGGCTTCAGTTACCTATGCCCTACAATGCATTATACATGGGGCTGCCTCTGAGGCCGTGCTGAGCATGGCTGCAGAATTACTTACTGAGACAGGGTGTTATGAATACATCATGGCAGTAAATTTATACGTTAACTTGCTCCTGGATAAAATTGCCTTGTGAGTGATGTTGTGATGCCCATTGGCTATAAACAATAAAAATCTTGATTGACGTCACCAATTCTTTACTATTTTCACTGGCTCTCTGTCGGTTTCAGAGGCCACTTTAAAGTGCAGGTTTTGACTTTTAAAGCCCTTCATGTCTAAGGACCTCACAATTATTGCTTTTTCCATATGTACATACTGAGGTTGTAAGATCTTCAACTGAGACCTTTCCCTGAGTGCTCTTAAATCTGAGTTATGGAATGTGGCCTCAATAGAATGGGCCTTTTCTGTAGTGCCTCCACCCCACCTCTTGTTCTGGAATACTCTCCTTGACAGCTACTTTAATAAACCTTTAGCAACAGGCAATGCCTTTTATTTTCCCAGCCCTTTTAAAATTTCATCTCTACATTACATGGTAGTTTTAGCATAGTTGCGTTAGTAGTGAGAAATATATTCTGCAGGCTCTCTGTATTGATTGGTAATTGCTGTTTTGTTTTAATTTTGGAATGGTTGCTTTGTTTTTTACTGTTTTATTTGCTGTTTATTGATTCTCTTTTATTGGAGTTTTTATTTTTAACTTGTTTTATTCTGCATTTCACTCAGATAATTACTGTTATTAGGTGATTGAGAAATGGAACGAATAAAACAAACAAACAAATGGAATGTTTTCAATTGGGAAATGTTGGCTACAATTCAGAAGATAGTTAAATATACAATTAAGGTTATAATCCTGTACTACTTTCCTAGGAGCAAGTCCCACTGAACTCAGCTGGACTTACTTCTGGTAAACATTTACAGGATTGTGCTATAAGACTTCCCTTGTAGACCTCCCAGAATCATGTGGTATTGCTGTAATTTTTCTATTGTTATGTCTTTTTCCTGCGTAGATCTTTCAAAAATGGAACACTTCCATGACATTGCAGGGCTGTTCCTTGATCTAGGACATTTTTCTTCTGGATCATGCTAAAAAAAATTAAGGCAACTGACAGAGCAAACACACACAACATGAAATCTGCTGATACAGTTCGTTGCTATTTGGACCTAAGCACAGATAATGATGGATTAAATGGGGGTACAGACTAAGAATTTCAAGCTAAGGAGCTCCAAGCTCTAATGTATTTTAAAATCAGGTTTCAGCTAATCAACTACAAGCTATAATAGACAGTGTTGGCAAGTGCACGCTAAAGCCTGTTTTATTTATTTATTTATTTTTCTTGGTGCATGCACTGCTTTAAATAGTACATCACTGAGCAAAGAAAAAGCATAGCAAGCTAAGAAATCAGCAGCATGCCATGCCTCTGACCTGCATCTCTGTGCTGCAGATTCTGTAGAATGATGTGTAGGAAGGAGTGGGAGTAAGTATGGATGGATATTGACTCCTCTTGTAGAATAGTCAAAAGTGACACAGCAGCTGTTAACTGCATTTCCACCCCTGCAACAGGCAGGACCTCCTGTGTAACCAGGAAGGGGGGGGAGAGATTTAATTAAAAAAAGAAGCATATAGATATGAAAGGCAAATGCAACCATTACAGGAAGAAAGAGCATGGTCAGTCCAAAAATGATCTATAACAGATAAATTGCACCACAATTTTATAAAACAAAAAGAACATGCAAGGCAACATGCTAATAATTCACATTTTTGTGTCTTCATAACCCCCCTTTTTGCTAAACGATGAGCTTCTTGCCTAGGCAACAGAAGCTCTATCACCCTTTATGTTTCATCCTACCCACCCCTGACACACACACACATGTCCTATCAAATCCAACCCAATGTGTACTGCCATTTTGGATTGTGCTATATGTGTGCAGAATAAAGTCCAGGCTACATTTGGTGTGTTAACCTATGTTAGATGCCTCTGTTGTATATAACATTCAAGATGGTTGTCACATCACCAGTCTTGTTGAAAAGCCAATCAAACCTAGCTAGGAAAACTTGGAATTCAGGCTGGTCTTACTTCTGCTGTGATAAGCAGTAATATTCATGAAAGGGTAGGTTGACCCCCCACTAAGAATAGAACCTTCTCTGTGATAGCCGTGATATTCTTTTAATATGGCCTTTGAACATTAAAAGTAACTCCTATAGCTTTTGCATAGTTTATTTCTCTCATGTTCTTTCTGTTTTCTTTGTTTGGTTTCTGATGAATTGTTTATTATTTCATTTTAATTCTGTAAACAGCTATGAGATACTTTATGAGCAGAGGTATATACAGTGCCTTCCAAAAGTAATCAGGCCCCTGACCAATGCTCTGATATTACTGAATTACAAATGGTACACTGTAATTTTTTTCTGTATATTTTATTTTGAAACACTGAAACTGAAAATCAATTATTGTAAGGTGACATTGGTTTTATGTTGGGAAATGTTTGTAAGAAACAAAAAACTTAAACATGTTGCTTGCATAAGTATTCAACCCCCCCCCCCACATTAATATTTGGTAGAGCCACCTTTTGCTGCAATAACAGCTTGAAGTCTTTATGTATGTACCAGCTGCGCAGACAGTGTCAGAGGGATTTTGGCCCATTCTTCTTGGCAGATCCGCTCCAGGTCGTTCAGGTGGTTGGACGTCGCTTGTGGACCACAATTTTCAAAGAGCGACACAGATTCTCAATGTGATTGAGATCAGGACTTTGACTGGCCCACCATAGGAAATTCACCTTTTTGTTCTTGAGCCACTCCAGTGTTGCTTTGGCCTTGTGTCTGGGATCATTGTCCTGCTGAAAACTGAATGTCCTCCCAAGCTGCAGTTTTTGAGTGGACTGAAGCAAGTTCTTGTGCAGTATTTCCCTGTAGTTTGCTCCATCCATTCTTCCTTCAGTTTTAACAAGAAGCCCAGTCCCTGCTGATAAGAAGCATCCCCATAGCACGATACTGCCACCACCATACTTCACTGTAGAGATGGTGTGTCTTGAAGCATGGGCCACACACAGCGCTTTGAGTTTTGGCCAAAAAGCTCTATCTTGGTCTCATCTGACCACAACACCTTTTCCCACATCGCAGCTGGGGCACTCTCATGCTTTCTGGCAAACTCCAGATGTGCTTTCAGATGGTACTTTTTGAGTAATGGCTTCTTTTTTGCCACCTTCACACACAGGCCAGTGTTATGCAGAACTCTTGATATGGTTGACTGGTGCATTATTACTCCACTCCCAGCCACTGAACTCTGTAGCTCTTTCAAAGTGATTGTTGGCCTCTCTGTGGCTTCTCTCCCAAGTCTTCTTCTTGTCTGAGTGCTGAGTTTTAAGGGACAGCCTTTTCTTGGCAATGCCTGGGTGGTGTGATGCAGCCTCCACTTCCTGATTATTGATCCAACTGTGCTCACTGGGATATCCAAACACTTGGATATTACTTCATACCCTTTTCCTAATCTATGCATTTGTATTACATTATCTCTCACTGTTGTAGAATGCTCTTTGGTCTTAATTTTCCTTCAGAACCACAGCCTGACCAATAATCCTTCAACCGTGGGGTTTTTATCCTGACAGCATGATAGCAACTTTAATGGTTGACAGGTGGAGGCCAATGGTAAGGTAACTGTGTCCTCGATAAAGCAGTTTCTTTCATCTGTGTAAACTGGGAGCTTCCACAGCCCAGGGATTGAATACTTATGCAAGCAACATGTTCCAGTTTTTTGTTTCTTACAAACATTTCCCAACATAAAACCAATGTCACCTTACAATAATTGATTTTCAGTTTCAGTGTTTCAAAATAAAATATACAGAACAAAATTACAATGTACCATTTGTAATTCAGTAACATGAGAGCACTGGTCAGGGGTATGATTACTTTTGCAAGGCACTATAAATATTTTAAATAAATAATCTTTGCCCATCCTCGTGACCTGTATTCACACTGTATTATTTAAAGTTGTTCCTATACATACATACAACTTCATAACAAGTTCTATAACATTCTCTCTATTTGTTACACTCTTAACATGTACAGATGTCACCAAAATTAATCAATGCCTGGTTCAGAATATGAAATCATCCAGCTAATTCCCACATATACATTATGCTATGGTTTATTTCTATGCCGCCTTTTGGCCAAAAGGGCCCCCAAGGCGGCTCACAAAGAATATATACCAATATAAAATACAAGTTAGAAAAGAACAATGCAACTTACAAAAACTTAAGACAACAAAGTCTTAACATTGTAAAAACGCAACAAGCAAAAGCCAAATACATTTATCTTCCTGGTAGTGAATTTTAGTAATATTAAATAGTACTTTTATGTTTCATGTAGGGGCCAACCTGCCCCTATATGACAGGGTCTTTTTTAAAAAAAATATTTCTTGGAAAAAGCAAATGTTAAAGGTGGTTAGCATGAAATCCCCTGGAGCTACCCACCTGAAAATCTCCTCTATAGGAGCTACCATGTCTCTAAATTTCAACTTACTGTGTGCATATTGCCTCAACAGTGCTGCCAGCCTGTTCATGTGTAGTATCACAAACCTAATTTTTAAAAACTCTCATTTTTTTCCAACATTTTGAAGAAAGGGATACACAGGAGCATGAGGATTGGCAAGACTGAGCACTCACAGTCTACTTTTTTTTAAAAAATGGAAAAGGGAAGCGTTAAAGGTGGCTAGTATGAAAACCCCTGGAGCTATCCACCTATAGCTTGGAAGGCTTACTCCCTTAAATACCAGCTACCATGTCTCCAAATGACTCTAGATCAAAAAACAGGAATGTTGTGGCCATTTTGGTTTTGCAATGTAAGTCAATGGGATTTCTGGAGATTTATACTATCCAAATTGTGATCTGTATTTAGATCAGAATCAGGTCAGGTCAGGTCTGAATCTGTCCAGACCAGATTGCACCTGATCTGTATTTACAAATTGAAGCCACAAATCAGATTGGAGGGTACATGCACAGCCCTAGAAATCACTATGACCAAGATGTAAATGGTCTATAATATTTTGTACTGATACTGTGGCTTTAAGTATCTTCTTAGGTTAGTGAGGCTTCCACATTTATGATATTTCCACTATGCACAGCATAAGTCTGTCACCACAAATCAGGTAGAACTTATTTCAATTTATGTGTCATGCTCTGAAGTGGAGATGTAAATCTACTGCATATCAAGAAAAGAATGCTAAAATTTACAGACTAATATTGAACATTCCTTCCTAAATTACTGATATAAAATAGAATAAATAAATAAATATGGAGTGAACATTTATAGTATATCATTTGGGAAGCAGGGAGGCAAGACATGCCATATTTTATATACATAAGCAGATCTAGTTTTATTGACAGCCTATTTATTAAATAGAAGGAATAATCTGCTTAAATGGCTAACGATATGAAATTTTAAACAAGCACTAATTTCTAGTATATTTTCAGAGGGAAAGCTGATGATATAGCTGTCAAGCTTATTTAAATCTACACAAAGTTATCACAAAAATAAAAAAGATGCAGTGCTTCAGCTTTCCTTAATAACTCCAGTATTTAGACAGAGCATGAAATTAAAACATTTGACATCCAAGAGAAACAGCCTGGCTTAAGGATTTTGCTGACAGCTGTTGTGTGAAAGGAAAGTGTGCACGTCATTTCCTCTATGTGAGATGAACAAGCATGACAGCTCAACAGGGAAATGTCAACCCAGAATTACACATATGGATAAAAGACTGTAAGGAAAAACAATTATTCACCTTTAAGGAAGGTTTGGGTATATGCACTACAGTGTCCACGTGCCTTGATTAAAGAGCTATCTTTAGCATCTTACCAGATGAAATTCATAATACAAATATACATTACAACTCCAGTTTCTCTAGTTTGCACCAAAAGATGTCCACAAGGGTTTTGCACTTGAATGTACTGCCATTAAATGTACTGGGATTCTTACAGCCCCAGACAACAGAAAAACAGAAGAAGCCCCAGACTACAGAAAAACAGAAGAAGAGCCTGCTGGATCAGGCCAATGGCCCATCTAGTCCAGCATCCTGCTCTCACATTGGCCAACTAGACGGCTATTGGAAGCCAACAAGCAGATCCCTGAGCACAAGAGCACGCTCCCCACCTGCTGTTTCCAGCAACTGATATTCAGAAGCTTACTGCCTCTGACTATGGAGACAGAGGATAGCCATCATGGCTAGTAGCTTTCAATACCCTTATCCCCCAATTTATCTAATCCTCTTTTAAAGCCCTCCAAGTTGATGGCCATCACTACCTCCTCTGGGAGCGAGTTCCATAGCTTAACTATGCTGTCCATGAAGAAGTATTTTCTTTTGTTGTTGTTGTTATGTGCCTTCAATTCGATTACGACTTATGGCGACCCTGTGAATCAGCGACCTCCAACAGCATCTGTCAAGAACCACCCTGTTCAGATCTTGTAAGTTCAGGTCTGTGGATTCCTTTATGGAATCAATCCATCTCTTGTTTGGCCTTCCTCTTTTTCTACTCCCTTCTGTTTTTCCCAGCATTATTGTCTTTTCTAGTGAAACCTGTCTTCTCATGATGTGTCCAAAGTATGACAACCTCAGTTTCATCATTTTAGCTTCTAGTGACAGTTTGGGTTTAATGTGTTCTAACACCCAATTATTTGCCTTTTCCACAGTCCATGATATGCGCAAAGCTCTCCTCCAACACCACATTTCAAAGGAGTTGATTTTTCTCTTATCCACTAAAGTCAGGATTATTCAGATCATGGTATTCCCAATCTCTATGTATGGATGTGAAAGTTGGACAGTGAAAAAAGTGGCTAAGAGAAAAATCAGCTCCTTCAAAATGTGGTGCTGGAGGAGAGCTTTGTGCATGCCATGGACTGCAAAAAAAGTCAAATAAACAGAAGGGAGTAGAAAAAGAGGAAGATCAAACAAGAGATGGATTGATTCCATAAAGGAATCCACAGACCTGAACTTACAAGATCTGAACAGGGTGGTTCACGACAGATGGTGTTGGAGGTCGCTGATTCATAGGGTCGCCATAATTTGTAGTCAACTTGAAGGCACATAACAACAACATTATTATTATTATTATTTCCATTTATAAACCACTTACTATCTAAAAAATCTCAAAGTGGTTTACAATAGAATACACAAGGTACAACAAAAACATATCAAATTAATTTACAAAGGTAAATACATAAACAATATCCATATACATAAACATGAATGAAACCTTAATTTTTAAACAACAAGTTTAAACAGTCTCAGACCTTCAAGGAAAATACGGCTGTGTTACCAATATAAAGCCAGGACTAAAGGGAGTCACAAAAAGCTTTTTACATATTTGAAATTTTCTGCTAGAGAATTAAGAGTTACTGAATATATATTTAAAGGTTTGGGGTAAATCATATTTAAAATGTACTGTATGTCAATAATGATTTCAAAGTTTGCCATTTTCAAATGGAATACCAAAACATCAGAATTACAACTCAAGGCATTAAAATTATTACTATTTTAAAGGTGTTTTCAGGATCAACAGCTTTCCTATGAACAGAGATGTCAACAGAGATGCATAGTTTTATCATATTGGCCTGCACTCTCTTGCCATTAATGGAACCCCTTTCATAGATATATTCTCCAGCAGTAGGCATAAAGTCCCCACACGTGCTGAAATGCAAAATTAATCACTCTGCCTGTGATACATGGCAAAATAATATTAACAAGAGTGGGAAGGGCTATAGCCATAATAGAATGATGTACCATCTAGAGGGGAGGAAAGATAAAATTGTCACTGGTTTTATTGACATACTTGCTGTTCAGTACCAAAGAACAAGTCATTGCCTAGCTGTACCACAGCAGCTAACCAGCTAATTTACTGACATGAAATTAGTTATTATAATTCTGTACTAGTTATTATCCAACAACAAGCACTCTCATGGGCAAAATTAAAACCCTTTTTATTGTGGGATGCACTTAAAAATGCTGTATTGAAAAACCATTTCAATTCAGCACTTCAATCTTTTAACTGTTTTAAGAAACTGTGAAACTACCTCCAGTGAATAATTTGAAAGCAGTCCATGACCTTTCTGGTTGTGTTAGCTGAGGAGGAGGAGGAGAATTCAAAATATGTTATATTTTATGCTGTTTTGTTACATTTGGATTCTATTTTTATTTATTTATTATTTATTTATCATTTCATTTATACCCCGCCCTTCCTTCCAGCAGGAGCCCAGGGCGGCAAACAGAAACACTAAAAACACTTTAAAACATCATAAAAAGACCTTAAAATACATTAAAACAAAACAACATTAAAAACATTTTAAAAACTTTAAAAATATCTTTTTAAAAAAGAATTAAAGATATTAAAAAACATATTAAAAGCAATTCTAACACAGACACAGACTGGGATAGGTCTCAACTTAAAAGGCTTGATGGAAGAGGAAAGTCTTCAAAAGCTGCCGAAAAGATAGCAGACATGGCGCCTGCCTAATATTTAAGGGGAGGGAATTCCACAGGGTACGTGCCGCCACACTAAAGGTCTGTTTACTATGTTGTGCAGAACGGACCTCCTGATAAGATGGTATCTGCAGGAGGCCCTCACCTGCAGAGCGCAGTGATCAACTGGGTATATAAGGGGTAAGACAGTCTTTCAGGTATCCTGGTCCCGAGCTGTATAGGGCTTTGTACACCAAAACTAGAACCTTGAACTTGGCCCAGTAGCAAATGGGAAGCCAGTGCAATTCTGTCAGCAGCGGGGTGACATGTTGGCGATACCCTGCCCCAGTGAGCGGTCTCGCCGCCACATTTTGCACCAGCTGCAGCTTCCGGACCAACCTCAAGGGCAGCTCCACATAGAGCACATTACTTTAATCCAGCCTGAAGGTTACCAGTGCATGGACAACAGTGGTCAGGCTATCTTATCAGCAGAAGCTGGTAAAAGGCACTCCTAGCCACTGAGGTCACCTGGGCCTCTAGCGACAAAGATAGATCCAGGAGCACCCCTAGACTACGGAGCTGCTCTTTCAGAGGGAGTACAACCCCATCCAAAGCAGGCAACTGATCAATTATCTGAACTCGGGAACCACCAACCCACAGCCATCGTGCTAGGATTCAGACTCAGTTTATTGGCCCTCATCCAGCCCACCACCGAGTCCAAGCACCGGTTCAGGGCTTGCACAGCCTCTCCCGATTCAGATGTTACGGAAAAATAGAGCTGGGTATCATCAGCATACTGCTGACACCTCACCCCAAATCTCCTGATGACTGCTCCCAAGGGCTTCATATAGATGTTAAGCAGCATAGGGGACAAGATGGTACCCTGCGGCACTCCACAGCACAACTGCCAGGGGGCCGAAAGACAGTCAGCCAATGCTATTCTCTGAGAGCAACCTTGGAGATAGGATTGGAACCACTGTAAAACTGTGCCTCCAATACCCAGCTCACCAAGTCGACCCAGAAGGATACCATGGTCAACGGCATCAAAAGCCATTGAGAGATCAAGTAAGAATAACAGGGTCACACTCTCCCTGTCCTCCTGATAAAGGTCATCCATCAGGGCAACCAAGGCCAATTCAGTCCCATAACCAGGCCTGAATCCACACTGGGATGAGTCAAGATAACCTGTTTCATCCAAGAATACTTGCAAATGCTGCGCCACAACCCTCTCAATCACCTTCCCTAAAAAGGGGGTATTTGCAACCGGTCGGTAGTTGTCATAAACCAATGGGTCCAGCGTGGGGGTTTTCAGGAGTGGTCGGATCACCGCCTCCTTCAAGGCGCCCGGAACCACTCCCTCCCACAATGATGCATTGACCACACTCTGGATCCACTCAGTCAAACCCTCTCAGCAAGCTTTAATAAGCCAAGAAGGGCAAGGGTCGAGAGGACATGTTGCTGGCCACATCATTGCAAGCACCTTTTCCATGTCATCAGGCCGCATCAACTGAAACCATTCCCAAGAAGTTGCAGCAGACATTGCACTGGACACTTCATTGGGGACTACAGTAGATGTGGAGGGGGCATCAAGACTGCTACAGAGGCGAGCAACTTTACCCTCAAAGTGCCTTGCAAACAATTCACAGTGGGCCTCCAAAGGGCTTAAAACTCCATTTCCTGGAGTTGATGTCAACAGACTCCTGACAATATGGAAAAGCTCCACCGGACAGCTACTTGAGGATGCGATGAAGGCAGATAAGTGGGCCTTCTTCGCCACCCTCACCGCCACACAGTAGGCACAGTTATGATGTTTTACTCATGCCCGATCAGCCTCACAGCACGTCTTTAGCCACTTGCGCTCTAGCCGTCGTACAGCCTGTTTCATTGCCCTTAGCTCACTGGTGTACCAAGGTGCAGACCGGGCACCACAATGCCAGAGAGGGCGCTCGGGGGCAACCATGTCAAGAGCCCGACGCGCCTCACTGTCCCACAGTGTGACAACAGCTTCCACAGAGTCACCTGCTCTATCTACTGGGAACTCCCCCAGGGCATTCAGGAATCCAGTGGATTCCATCAGGCTCCTGGGGCGGACCATCTTAATCTGTCCACCACCCCTGCAGGGAAGGATCGGAGCCATAAGTCTGAACTTCACCAGGAAGTGATCTGACCATGACAATGGGGTGACATCCACCCCCCCCATCTCCAGACCACCCCTTCCTCCATCTGGAGCAAAAACCAAGTCGAGGGTGTGTCATGCCCTATGCGTCGGGACATTGACAACTTGAGACAACCGCATGGTCGTCATGGAGACCATGAAGTCCTGTGCCGGAACCCTAGAGGCAGCCTCAGCATGGACACTGAAGTCACCCAGCACTATCATTCTGGGCTCCTCCAACACCACAGCCAAGACAGCCTCTGCCAGCTCAGTCAGAGAAACTGCTGAGCAGCAGGGTGGACAGTACACCAGCAGCAACCCTAGTTTACTGTCTCCTCAGTCCGACACCAGGTGCAGGCCCTCACAGCCAGCTCCAAGACAGAGTGGTTTAATAGGATTTTAACAGGATTTTCCCCACCAACTGATTGCTTGTGAACCATTCTGAAATATCATGTCAATTTTTGTATTCAAATGAATAGAAATTAATAAACTGGCATATTCCTGGAACCACAAAAAAATCTAGGAACCACAGACGTGAAATAAGTATTAGTAACAAGCTTTCTTGAGCTCAATATAAAATGTTCAACCTGCTATGAGCAGCAACTCAAAGAAGTAGAAACACTGCTCGTTCAGATGCTTCTTTGCCCAGGGATTCTACTTGGGACAAGATCTGGAATGGGCCTAAGCCCTCTTCTGGCATTCAAAAGAATGCTTGTGGACATAAAATGGGGGCAGAGGGGCGGGGCAAGTGTAGGGGAGGATGGGAGAGAGAGAGAGACCAAGCACAGGGTAGTGGTTGCTGTGATGTTCCTGTATTAATGTATGTTCCTGTATTAATGTATATTAAGTGCTGTTTGTATAGAAGATATGTGGTAAGTGGAATGAAAGAGGAGGGGGGAGTAAATGAGCAGTAGAATGCTGGATGATTGGCTGAGTGTTTGGATGGCTGAGAGTATAAATGGAAGGATGACAGTTGAACCAGTGGACGTGAGTGGGTTGTTTTGGTGGAGTTTGGAGGTGGGTGTGAGTTGGTGTATGTCAGGAGAGTGTGGAGAAAGAGGGAGGTGGAGTTCGGATTAGTAATAAGTCAAATATCACAGTAATAGATGAAACCATAAGCTTGTAGATCATTATCAAAGTTATCTTGTTATTAATGTTATTTAATAAATACTATTTTGGTTTACCGAAGGCCTGATCCTTGGCTGGGGTTTCACAGACCAGAAGGGAGGGTAAGGTAATAACCAAAGCTGAAGGGAAACAGTAACAAATGGTGGCAGCGGTGAAGAGGAGAAGATAACATTATAAGTATCCAGAGCAACCCCGAGTTATGAGTTATCTGCATTGATACAAGGGGGTTGGGAACAGCATAGGCACGCAGTCACGAATGTAACCGGATAGAGAGACTCAGGCAAGGTCTCTGGGAACATTGGTTGTAGAACGTGACTGGTGGTGCTGCCTAGCAGGGGGATCTATTGAGATCTGTGCTAGAGCGGAGAGAGAAACCATAAAAAAGGACAGTCCGGACTGGTGGAGTCCCTGGTGGTGCCTAGTGAAAGGCAGTAGCCACGAGCAGGTAGGAACCTGACAGGGAGAGCCAGGGAAGGGTGTCACAGTTGTTCCTTGCCTGCCTGCTCGAGTGTACAAAGAAGAGAACTGTGCTCAGACCTTTAGATTGCTATAGCAAGATGCTACATGATAAAAGAAAAAAGGGAGGCATCCCTGAGTGCATTTTGGAAGAAGCCTTCAAATGGCCTGTACGCTTACCTGACCTGGTTGTTTCGTTTCAGACATGCATATTGTTAGTTTTGAGAATAAAAAGTTTGCTGAAATACATTGAACTCTTCTTTTTTGTGGTGTAGGAAACTATCTCTATGCTTTCCATGTTATTCTTACTCTGGTACCAAAGCTTCTGTTAAAGAAGCAATGTCCAGGAACACATGTACTTTGTTAACTGAGGTGTTACTGTATCTCATCCCCCACTCACCTCTTCACGTGCAGAAAACAAAACAATGCACCATGGAGACATATTTATTTGAATGCAAGATTTAAATATAGAAGGCTCTCCTCACTCGTTACCATTTATCTGGGGTGAGGAAGATGGGGCGAGTTGAATAGGGTTACCTGGGAGCCGGGAGCCTGAAGCCCAATCAGTAGAACCCCAAGGGCCAAATAGCAACTGAACAGGCACTGTGTTTCAGTACATTCTTCATCTCACCTACTAAGAGAGACCTCACAGTCAAGCTGTTCTTAAAAGTCTTCTTCCTTCATTAAAAAAAGGCAGAGGATATCCACACCGCAAAAGTATACTCAAGTTAGCTGCAATTTTTAATAAGTCAGAGTCCCTGCTCATACTGCCATTTTCAAGAAAAAAGTAAACCAACATAATTTTCAACTCAGACTGTGTAAGAATTACAGAGCCATCACAACATGCAAAATATTTGCCCAAATTATTAGCAATGATATTCTGACGTTCTTGCCAGCCCTTACAATTATTGCTTCTTTTCATTTTGTTCTATCTTCTGCCAAAGCCTCCACAGTCACTGTTATGGATGACCTTAAAGTCTGTCAAATAATGCAGGAAGAAAGAGGCAGATGGAAATATGCTGGGAATATATTAAAGAGCCCTTGGGCTAAATTAGAAAATTACCACTTTGTTCAAAACTTAAATGAAAGAAGAACCAACAAACAAATATTCTGATGTATTCCAGAACTTCAGTCGCCAAGATTTCTAATGCCACACACGTTCAGACAATTAAAAAGGGGCAAATTATCATTAGAACTCCTACTGCTTCCTTATTAGAAGGCCACATACCTAAGAACTGACAACAACTGATTAAACCCTTCAGTAGATGTCATACATGCAACCGAAAGCTGAAAATAGAAAATGCAGTTCTTTGAACAAAAAGGAAGTCTAAATACTTCCTGTAAGTCAGACTGAAGAAACACGCAGAGCAATCCCATGCTCATATTATGCCACCACTACACCAACAGAACTGCTGCTGTATCCAATGCGTGCTTGGTCCGGGAGGGGAAGACAAAAGCACACAACACAGAAAACACAAAAACAGCATAAAAACAACAGACACACCTGCAATGTCCCTGGACATTTCTCCAGTGCCCAGCACATGCCACCCACCCCATAGAAGGACAGAAGCACACACAACAGAGACACACACTCTGGTTCGCCATGCACAAAACATGCCCAATGCCAAGCAGCCCCATCCCATCAGCCTCACCGGCACAAACAGCAATGTCCACGTATCCCTACAGGCAGGGGTTTGAATCAGTTTTCTGAGCAACACACTTGCATGCACATACAGGAGAGGAAAGAGGGCCATCCAACACAGCACCTACACAGCTCCTTAGGCAAAGAGCTCGCCCAGACCTCCTGAGACAAGGTTTCATGACCCACTCAGGGAGGGAGGAATTCTTTTGACAAGCAGAAAAGGGAGGGGCCAGGACATGCTAGGGAGGCAGCCATAGGAACATTCTTTAATGGTTCACTCAGGAAAGCAGAGAATCCCTTCCCTCGTCCCATAATTCCCACTCCTATCCTTTCCCCAACCCCCAACTGACTGTCTCATATGCACTGGTCATAGAAGCATCCATTCCACTTGTGAATCCAGGCACCTGCCCCAGCACAGAACAGGGCACTGGTGTGAGCAGATAGAGGACAGCTCCCTGCCCCATCCCAAGTCCATCAAGCTCCCTGCCCAGCCCTCTCACGGGTCCCATCCGAAGGCCAACTGAAGTCAGAACGTAGTTATTTATTTATGTATTTATTTATTATTTAACCTGCCCCTCCTCCCATAGGAGCCCAGGGCAGCAAAAAACAAAGAAGTAAAACAATTAAAACCCAATTAAAAATAAAATTAAAACTTTTTTTTTAATTAAGAGCATCTAAAAAAATCCAAAAACCCTTAAGAAAATTCCCTACTGGGGTGGGAAAAGGGGACCCCTATCTATCAAACCCAGGCAACAAAGATACAACACATACAGCACAGTTAAAACCTTTCTTGATCAGTATCTGGGATGGAGAAGATCATAACAGGAAAAGACTGAGGTTGCCAACTGGTCACCCCAGCAAGGCTCTTGCACTCTGAACAAATAGCAGAGTGGCATGTGCAATATCCCTCATGGCACCAGCTCCATTTTAGGAACACCTTCACCTGCTGCATTTGCTCAGAAGGCATGTAAGGCCACAGCCTTACAGAACCTAAGCAGGTCCTGGGTCTGTTCAACACTGGGATAAGCGGTTGTCTGGGAACCACATGTACGTCGCCTTAGTTTTCATAACGGAGGAAAGGCACAATATAAAGGTAAGAGAATACATTAATAAAATAACTGTCATGGGCTTTTGCAGTGGCACAGGAGACCGTGTGGAGCAAGTAAGTTAGAAACCCCAGAAAGGGACAGCCAGGAGCATCCTCTGGTGGGCCTCCCTCCTGGTCTGTGCAGAATGGAACATGAAATGGTTCCTGTACCTGTTGGAAAGTGGCCTGTGGAGAGAAAAGGGGAGATATGGACAGAGAGCTCCGAGCAATAGGCAGCAGCTGGAGTCCACAGTTTCTGAACTAGGATGCTGAGTGGGAGAGGAGAGGGAGGGAGAAGTGCCACCTGGGTGGTCAGCAAGTTTTCAACCTTTCCCTGTATGAGGCGGGGAGGGGAGGGGAGGGGAGGGGAGGAGTGGCTGTGAGTGCACATAGCCCTTTCTCCATTAGAGGTGGGATTCTCTTTGTGTGCAGTGGCTGTACATTCCGCCCCATGCATAGAGGCTGTGCTCCTACAATGCAAAAGTGCTCATGGGTGCTTAGGCAGCAGTTGCGATGGTCAGAGTAGAGTACCTGCCCTTTGCTAGCAGAGAGTGTGGGGATGAGTGTCCCCTGTGCACTGTGGTCTTAGGGGAAGTGACTTTCAGCAATAAATTTCAAACAAGACATAGTATTCACAAATGGCAAAGGGGAACGGGGGCAGGAGAAGACATGGAAGATGGTCACAGCAGTTATACTTCGTAGCATATGTTTTCCCTTCCCTTGCTTAGCTTAGCTGTGTAGGGTGCTCTGTCCTGGCACCTCCAGCTATTGGAGTGGAGTGGATTTTGATGCTGGGTGATTATGTCTGGAGCCCCAAGGTGAGGTACCTGCTAGGGATCTGTGGAGAAGTGTTAGCAATGCACTCAAGTTCCCACGTGTGTTGTGAGGCCAGACTGGTTTGTGTAAAGTGCTCCCTTTCTGTGTAAAGGACCCTTTCCCCAGTTTTCCTTGAGAGCTCCAAGTGATACAGCCCTATTCCGGACACTGCTGTCATCCGAGTTGTGGTCTCCCTGTGTGAGATTTACACCTTAGTAGTGTTGTGCTGTGATGGGTATTGGTTATATCGCATCCTATGCATTGTCATGGCAACACTGGTGGGGCAATAGACATCCAAGTGACACCTCCCACTGAACTCAATGCTATCTCTTGGGCTTGTGTAAAGTTGCACTATCGATGGGGACGTGGCCATGGATTGAAGGGGTGTAGGATGCAAAACAAGTGTGCTTCTCCACTGTGCTGCCCATATCCCACCCATTGCTCTGCCCCATTTCAGACTGTCCATTGGCGTATCTTCGTGGGTGGAATGGCTCTGATGACTTTGTATTCCATCAAAGTATTTTCCATGGTGGTGATGTATCTGGAATTCCACCAGCATAGCAGGGCTTCAGCCAATTCTTATAGCCCCTCAAATGTCAGATTGTTTGACAGGACTAGATCCATAATATCACATTATTATTACATTTATATTACCCTTCCCATTTTATCCTCATAACAACCCAATGAGGTAGGTTAGTTTGAAAGACAGTGACTGGCCTGAGGTCACCCAGTGAGCTTCATGGCTGGGTGGGGGCTTGAACCCTGGTCTCCCAGGTCCTAGTCTGACACTCTAACAACTACACCACATTGTCTCTACCACAAGGCAGCCACAAGAAAGATAAAATGCTAGTTCATACAAAGCCGATTAGAAAAAATCCAAAACAAAACAGTAAGAAGATGAATAATGTATAAAAGCAGAAACTCACAGGAATACCAGAAAACAGTAATAAAAACAGCACCACAGGGGGAAAAATCTAATTAAAAGCTCAAGAAATCATAATTGTATTTATCTGGTGCCTAAAGTTTAGAAGAGAAAGCACCACTCAAGTGTCCCTGGGGCGGCTATTCCACAAACATGGTGCCATCAACAAGAAGACACTATCGCTGGTTACCACCTGCCTCAACTCAGATGGCAGGGATACATGGACCATGGCCTCCAATAACGATCTCAAACATCTTTGTATTTTATACAAACATTTCCTAGCAAGAACAGCATTCCATGAGGGCAGGCATGCTACACAGATGTAAAATGCATGATTGCCTCCAATCCCTCCACTACTCTGGCTGTGCCCAAGAGCTTGTAGGTCTTTTTTTTTTCTTTCTTCAATGCAGCGTGGAGACCACTGTTTACGAATGACAAGTCCAAAGCCTCACTGAGTGCCCAGAGCTAGCTGGACAGCTCCTTAAATCATGGCCTCTTTAGATCGTATAAAACATAAACAAGTGAACGAACAGATGATTGAATTGTGTGGAAAGAATTTTCTTAGGTGGGAGTTAAGAGTTTTGGAGGAGGAAATTAGACTTTTCACAAGATCTTAGGGAGCTTTTTAAAGTTTTCAGTCTAAAATACTTTCCCACCACATAGATAAACATTAGATTACAAGCCCTTTTGAGTCAAAACTTGTCTCTTTCATTGTATTGTTAAAAATATGTTTTGTAATCCACCCTCAGTCCTTGATAGGGCAAGCAAGCCTAAAATACATAGATAAAATAGTAAACAAATTATTGGCTAGAGACATCTATCGGAAACCAGCAACAATGATAACCCCAAATCATGCATTATTATATCATCATCATCAGAATTTATTACCCAACCTTTACCCAAAGGTCCCAGGGCAGGTTACAAAAATTTAAAAACATATAATTAAAAACAGTTAAAAACAATCAAAACAGCACAGAAAAAAAGAGTGGGTTCTAAAAATATACATCTCAGATGTTGAATGCCATGGTAAAGAGGTTCAGAATTCACCAAAAGCTGTACAATAAAGTCACCAGACGCACTTCGGTAGGGTAGGAGTTCCACAGCCTAGGGGCTGCCACAGAGAATGCCCTCTCCCAGACACCTGCCCCCAAACATCTGAGAACAGGGGAACTATCAAAAGGGTCCCTGTGATGCGTCCTTCCCTGGCTCTCCCTGTCAGGTTCCTACCTGCGCGTGGTTACTGCCTGTCTCTAGGCACCACCAGGGACTCCACCAGTCCGGACCGCTCTCTCTTATGGTTTACCTATCCCCGCTCTAGCACAGATCTCAACAGATCCCCCTGCTAGGCAACCACCAGTAACATCCCAATACTAGTATTCCCAGAGACTCTGAATACTGGTATTGTTATTCTCTTCACCGCTGCCACCATTTGTTACAGTTCCCCTTCAGCCTTGGTCATTACCTTACCCTCCCTTCTGGTCTGTGAAACCCCAGCCAAGGATCAGGCCTTTGGTAAACCAAATTAAGTATTTATTACAGATAACAAAGCTAACAAGATTAACAAGATTTCTTCTTAAGGCACATAAGCATATGGTTTTACTCAATACTAATCTGAACTCCACCTCCCTCCTGGCAAACAACTCTCTCAAACCCCACCAAGCAATCCACTCTTTCTCTTCTCCCCCCCAGATTCCACTCTCACTCTTCCTTTTATACATTCAGCCATTTTAAACACTCAGCCAATCATCTCGCATTCTACTGCCCATTCACTCCCCCTCTTTCACTCCACTTACCATGTATCTTCTAAAACAACAACACTTACCATATATACATTAATATAGGAACATCACATTTTCCCCCCCTTAAACAACAGCAGAGTATTATTCCTGTTCCAGGATTTATACGTCGCGTTAACAAATAAAAGTCTCTATGGGGAAAATGTCTTTCTTTGTTCCTCTGTCTGGTCACGTCACTGCAGTCCCAGCCACTTGCCTGGAAAGTCCATCGGCCAGTACATTGTCCTTGCCTTTGATGAACTGGAAGTCCATTTGATAGTCCTGTAGGGCCCAGGACCACCTCTGCAGCATAGTGTTATGGTTTTTCATAGTCTGCAACCATAACAAGGCCCGATGATCCGTAGTCACTGTGAATCTTCGTCCCCACACGTATGGGCGCAACTTGTTCAGTCCCCACATGACCGCTAGGCACTCCTTCTGGACCGACGAATAGTTTTTCTCCCTCGGCGTCAGCTTGCGACTCAGGTACGCCATTGGATGTCTGGTGCCTTCTCTCTCCTGTAGCAAGACGACTCCCAGCGCCAGGTCCGACGCATCTGTAGCCACGATGAATGGTTTCTCATAGTCTGGTGCTATTAATATGGGTCGTTGGCACAAGGCTTGCTTCAGTAGATCAAAAGCCTTCTGACATTCATCCATCCATACCACACGCTCAGAACACTTCTTCTTTGTTAATTCATGCAAGGGGGTTGCTATTTCCCCAAAATTTCTCACAAACTTCCTATAAAATCCAGCCACACCCAGAAATGCCCTTACTTGTTTTTTGGTTAAGGGGATCGGCCACGCTTCTATTGCCTCCACCTTGCTCCATAAGGGGGTGATTTTCCCACTCCCCACCTTATGTCCTAAATAGATTACTTCCTTTAGTCCAAACTGGCATTTCTTAGCTTTTATTGTGAGGCCTGCTTTTCTTAAGGCCTCCAATACTGTTGTCAGGTGTTGGACATGCTCAGGCACCGACTTGCTAAAAATGGCTACGTCATCGATATAGGCCACTGCAAAATCTGACATGCCTCACAACACAGTATTGATTAGCCTCTGAAATGAACTTGGTGAGTTCCTTAGTCCCATGGGTAAGGTCACAAACTCATATAACCCATCTGGTGTACTGAAGGCAGTTTTGGCTCTGGATTGCTCGTCTAGTTCCATTTGCCAAAATCCTTTACAGAGATCTAGTGTAGAGATAATGGTTGCTGCCCCCAATAACTCTAACACTGCGTCTACCCTAGGCATAGGATACGCATCTGGGACAGTAATTTTATTGATTAGCCGATAATCAATGCAAAACCTTGTCGTTCCATCTTTTTTCGGAACCAGGACAATACTTGAGGCCCAGGGACTGATGGATTCCCTGATCACTCCTAATTCCAGCATATCTTCCACCTCCTTTTTGATCTCATTCAAAACTTTCCCATTCACACGGTACGGAACAGATCTGATTGGGGCATGATCTCCAGTATCAATGGAATGTATAACTATACTGGTTCGGCCAGGTTTGTTGCTAAAGAGATTCCTATAGGTTTTCAAAACTCTCAGAATCTCTTCTTTTACTTCCTCCTCTACCTCCTCTGACCATTCCACTTGATCTACCCCTCCTTTGTCTTTGCTTTCCTGTACCAAATCTGGAAGTTCAGGCCCACTTCCCTCAGGGAATAAGGTAACTTGCAACACCTTTGCATCCCTGGTATGGTAAGGCTTTAACATATTTACATGAACCACTTTGCTTTTGTTTAATTGGTCTGTGGTGATTACATATGTCACTGTGTCAAGCCTTTCTCTGATGGTATATGGTCCTTCCCAGTTAGCCTGTAATTTGTCATGTTTCCTGGGTATGAACGCCATAACCATATCTCCCACATCATACACACGTTCTCTGGCTGTTCTGTCATACCAGTAACTTTGCTTCTCCTGTGCATGACTCAAATTCTCTTTCACTACTTCCATCATTGATGTTAATTTATTGCGGAATTCCAATACAAAATCTACTACAGAAGTTTTGTACTCTCCCAGAGTTCCTTCCCATGAATTTTTTAGCAGTTCCAAAGGTCCCCTCACTTTTCTAGTAAACATTAGTTCAAAGGGTGAGAAGCCTGTTGACTCCTGAGGGACTTCTCTGTATGCAAATAAGAAGCATCCCAAACGTTCATCCCAGTCTTGTGGGTGATCTTGAACATAGCTTCTTATCATGCCCTTCAAAACTCCATTGAATCTCTCAGTTAGCCCATTAGTGGCGGGATGGTAAGTAGTGGTCTTTAGATGTTTTAGACCACAACATTTCCACATACATTGCATCACTTCTCCCATGAATACACTGCCTTGATCTGTCAGCACTTCATGAGGGAAACCCAGCCTCATAAAGATTTTTAATAAAGCCTCTGCCACTACAGGGGCTTCTACAGATCTCAGTGCTTCTGTGTCTGGGTACCTGGTGGCAAAATCCACCACCACCACTAGATATTTCTTGTATGCCTTGTGGGTTTGGAAAAAGGGCCCACCAAATCTATTCCCACTCTATAAAAGGGTTGTCCAATTATAGGAAGGGGCTTTAAGGGTGCCTTGGTCTTTACTCCACTCTTTCCCACCTTTTGGCATATTCCACAAGATAGACAATGTTGTTTTACATCCTTGGAGATATTTGGCCAATAATAATGTGCAGCCAATCTCCTCTTGGTCTTTTTTATTCCCAGATGTCCTGCACATGGGACATCGTGGGCTACCTCTAGCAATCTGGTTCTGTATTTGCTAGGTACTATCAATTGCTTCACTGGTTCACATTCATCCTTTCTCTCAGCAGGCATCCACAGTCGATATAAAATCCCATTCTCACACACAACTTGATTCCTTAGTTTGTCAGTGAAAGGAACCTGTTGGGTCAGGGCTTGTTCCTTTATCTGCTTCAAACTTATATCTTTATGCAGCTCTTCCCTGAATTGATCTGCTTCTTCCCCAGAGACCACTTGATACAGTTTGTCTCCTTCAGCAGGCCTGCTAGTGGTTGCTATGGTGACCTGAGGCTGGTTAACAGATTCCACCCTGTTTGTTTCAGCCCCCTTTAATATGGCTTCTTTTTCTCTGCCAAGTTGCTGTCTGGTCACTACATAGATCTTTCCTTGGGCGCCCATTACATCCCTTCCCAGTATTACTGGTTCTTGTTGCTGGGCATTAATGCCTACTTTATATCGGTCCTCTCGGCCTCTCCAAGTCATATCCACCAGGGCCACAGGCAAACTTTCTGGCTGACCTCTCACTCCTTGGATAGTCACAGTTTCCTGAGGTAATATTACCTCAGATTTTATTAAATCTGGCCTCAGTAATGTCTGAGCGGCACCAGTATCAAGCAATGCCCAATAAGTTGCCCCTTGTACACTCACTTCCTCTCTCAGACTTGAATCAAGGTCTGTTACTTCTGTCCAGTTTATCTGGCAGAACTGAACCTTCTTCGCTGTTTCTAAAGCCTTGGGCTCTGTTTTCACTGTCCTTGTCTGAGCAGGATTACTAATGGGGTTGGCAACCTCACATTGAAAACGTAGGTGCCCCGGTCTACCACATTTGTAGCATAATTTCTCCTCACTTTTAGGGTACACAGATCCACTCTGGGGTGTCCTGTGCCCTTCAGATTTTAATGGAGGACTCACTGCTGTGGTACCACATCCCTTCTGCCAGCACTATATGGTCTGGGTTTAAACTCTCTTGATGTTTTCCCCACCCAGCCAGTTCTATTGGAGGCGAAGTGATCCGCCATCTCTGCGGCCTCCTGCACAGATGTAGGGGAACGGTCTTTGACCAGGAGCCTTATTTCTGGTGGTAACTGATGGTATAATTGATCCAGTATCATGAGGCTTTTCACCTCTTCCACTGACTGAGCTTTGGCACTACTCATCCACTTTCCAAATATATCCATCAACTTTGCTCCCAGTTCCACAAAAGACCTCCCTGTCTGTATCTGGCAATTTCTGAAAAGCTTTCTAAAATAATCAGGCCCCAGTCTGAATCTTTTAAACACTGCTTCTTTGAATTCAGCATAGGTGACGGGCCTGTCTGAGGGGAAATATTGGTATACCTCAGCCAATTCCCCTTTAATCAGATTTGATGTATTTATCTTCAGGTAGCCCCCACAACTGAGCTGCTTTTTCAAAGGTGCTGAGGTAAATTTGAGGATCTTGACCAGGCTCATAGACAGCAAAGTCCTTTGGAGTAATTTTTATTTTTGCTCCATCTCTGTCCTTTCTTGTTTCATCAGAATGAAACTTCTCTCTTTCAAATTTTAACTTTTCTACTTGTAATTCGGCATCCACTGCTCGTTGCTTCTCCCTCTCCTCAAACCCCATTCTCATTCTCTCAGTTTCCATCTTCAACTTCTCAGCTTCCATCCTCAATCTCTCAGCTTCCAACTCTCGCTGTTTATCTTTTTCCTCAGCCTCAAAGACCCGCTGCTTTTCTTTCTCATCAGCCTCCCTCCTCAATCTCTCAGCTTCCAACTCCCTCTGCTTGTCTTTTTCCTCAGCCTCCCATCTTAACTTCTCTCTCAAGTACTCTATATAAGCGGGATTGCTTAAATATCCTTCTGGGGTCTCTTCTCTGACAGGTTGTTTTTGCTGGGCAGTTGCAAATCCTATAAGTGCTACCCTCAATTCATCTACCCCTTTACCGTCATGAGGTAAATTGAATGTTATGCACTTCTCCACCAGCTCCTCTCTTTTCATTTTTATATATTCAGCCATGGTGTTTGAGTTCACTCACTCTTTGCCACACACTCTTTGCCAGTCACTCTCACAAGAAATCTTGTTTTGTTATTTCTGTTTGCCACACCACTGTATCTGGATTCTCTGTTGTTCGTATCCCACTGCTACTGACACCACGTGTGATGCGTCCTTCCCTGGCTCTCCCTGTCAGGTTCCTACCTGCTCGTGGTTACTGCCTGTCTCTAGGCACCACCAGGGACTCCACCAGTCCGGACCGCTCTCTCTTATGGTTTACCTATCCCCGCTCTAGCACAGATCTCAACAGATCCCCCTGCTAGGCAACCACCAGTAACGTCCCAATACTAGTATTCCCAGAGACTCTGAATACTGGTATTGTTATTCTCTTCACCGCTGCCACCATTTGTTACAGTTCCCCTTCAGCCTTGGTCATTACCTTACCCTCCCTTCTGGTCTGTGAAACCCCAGCCAAGGATCAGGCCTTTGGTAAACCAAATTAAGTATTTATTACAGATAACAAAGCTAACGAGATTAACAAGATTTCTTCTTAAGGCACATAAGCATATGGTTTTACTCAATACTAATCCGAACTCCACCTCCCTCCTGGCAAACAACTCTCTAAACCCCACCAACCAACCCACTCAGTTCTCTTCTCCCCCCCGATTCCACTCTCACTCTTCCTTTTATACATTCAGCCATTTTAAACACTCAGCCAATCATCTCGCATTCTACTGCCCATTCACTCCCCGTCCTCTTTCACTCCACTTACCATGTATCTTCTAAAACAACAACACTTACCATATATACATTAATATAGGAACATCACAGTCCCCTCTGTTGATCTCAATACCCAAGAGGGTCTGTAGGGAAGGAGGTCTTCTTTCAGATATTTGTGACCTAAGCCATTTAGGGCTTTGAACGCTAACATGAGTACCTTGACCTGGGCCCGGAAACAAATGGGCAACTAATACAGCTGTTCTAAAACAGGGGTTATATGAGTTCTAAAGGGAACCCCAGCCAGTAATCTGGCTGCTGCATGTTGGACCAGTTGAAGTTTTTGAGTTGTCTTCAAGGGCAGCCCCACGTAGAGTGCATTGCAATAATCCAGTCTGGAAGTTACCAGAGCGTGGATCACTGTGGTCAAGTAATCTCTGTCCAAAAGGGGCCAAAGCTGACGAACCAGCCAGAGCGGGAAAAAGACACTCTTAGCCACTGAGGCCACCTGAACCTCCAGTGACAGTGCTGGATCAAGGAATACCCCCAGGCTGCAGACCTGCTCTTTCAAGGAAAGAGCAACCCCATCCAGAACAGGCTGTCTTCCCACATCCTGGACATGAGAACTCTGGATACATAACATCTCTGTCTTTTCAAGATTCAGCTTCAATTTATTGGCCCACACCCAATCCATCACTGCCTCCAAGCATCAGTTAAACACCTCAACTGCTTCTCCTGATTCAGATGGAATAGAGAAGTAGAACTGAGTGTCATCTGCATATTGATGGCACCTCACTCCAAATATCTGTGGCTCCCAGTGGCTTCATATAGATGTTAAATAGCATGAAGGGTAAGATGGAACCCTGTAGAACACCACAGGATAATTCCCATAGTGCTGAACAATAGCCTGCCATAACTACTTTTTGGAAGCGGTTCTGGAGGTATGGGCGAAACCACTGAAGCACAGTGCTCCCAACCCCACCTCCTCGAGATGTTCCAGAAGGATACTGTGGTCAACAGTATCAAAAGCCACTGAGAGATCAAGGAGAACAAGCAGGATTGCATTTCCCTTATCTCTCTCCCAACAAATGTCATCAACCAGGGCGATCAAGGCAGTTTCAGTACCTTGGCCAGGCCTTAAGCCAGACTGGAACGGATCCAAGCAATCAGTTTCCTCAAGCATGCTTGAAGCTGGACCTCCATCACCTTCTCAAGCACCTTGCCCAAGAAGGGGATATTTGCCACTTTGTTTGTTGTTATGTGCCTTCAAGTCAATTACGACTTATGGCGACCCTATGAATCAGTGACCTCCAAGAGCATCTGTCATGAACCACCCTGTTCAGATCTTATAAGTTCAGGTCTGTGGCTTCCTAGTTATTTAACACTTCTGGGTCCAGGGAGATCTTTAGGAGAGGATGCACCACCACTTCTTTCAAAGCAGATGGTACTTCCCCCTCCTCCAGCGAAGCATTAATCACTCCCTGGACCCACCCTATGCCTAGTTCTCAGCAGCCAGGAAGGGCAAGGGTGAAGGGGCAGGTGGTGGGACACACTTCTTCAAGCAGCTTTTCCACATCCTCAGGTCACAATAATTGAAACTGGTCCAATACAGGTGGAACAGAGTGCTCTGGACGCCTCCATTGGACTTGCTCTAACTGAGGCATCCAACTCTGTCCAAATCTGATCAATTTTGTCCCTTAAATGCCTTGCAAAGTTGTTACAGCAAAGTTGTTACATAAAATAATCTCATGAAGATAGCTAGCAGTTTTATCTTTCCATATATGGTTAAGTAACTTAAATCTGAATACATATAAATTAATTATGAGCATTTCCAATACAGAAAGTGTTATAGGGAGGGGTAAAGGTTATTCAACCTGAATAACGTATTTTCTTTTGTTATTACTGAAGGTCTGACTCACAGCTGTTATCAATGGGAGCTTTGTCATTAGCATGAATGGGATGTGGGTCACACTCAGTTATTTTAAAGAAGATAAAAGACAATGTTAGAAATAAGGCATACTATACTTACTCTAACTTTTGGCAGGACTCTCCTTAACGTCTCTGCAGGATTCTGTCGCATCAAGACTGGAAGACTTGCAACCACGCTTGTTCCTTGGATATCCTGACCAGAACTTACAAAAAACATATTTGTTTCAAAACATTTTGTGGTGAGATCAATTTTAGTGAAAAGATGAAGAGCTACTGCTCATATGTCTCTTATTTACATCATTAAACGATATGCATCATACTAATTTACTGTTTTCAAATTAAATTAAAAGCACATGCAACAGAAATCTTCTTTAAATTAACTAGAAATAGCATAACAGCACACAACAAAAACATTCTACCTCCAATGTGATATGATTTAAATGCATTCAACTCACAATGCATCCTTAAAACACCAGCTTAACTGATTTACCAATACAGATGCAATATGAAGCTGAGGAAAGAAAACTGTCACAAGCTTATGGAAGTTTTATCATTTCCAGCTTATTACTTAAATAAATAAATTACATATTTTTGTAATGATGTGCAGCAAATAGTAGTTTTGCATCAAAAATTAAGTAACTGCTAATGTGAGAGATCTTGGTAAGAATATAATCTCAACTTTGAACCACAAACAATATTCTGTCAAATTAATACTGTAAACTGTAATAACCAATTACACAGAATAGTCCTCTTCTCACGGTGGCCAATCAGATGTCGCTGGGAAGCCCGCAAGTAGGATCTGAATGCAACAGCACTCCACCCCCTTGCGGTTACCAGCAAACAGTATTCAGACAGATACTGACTCCAACAGTGGAGACAGAACACAGCCGTCACGGATAGTAGCCAATGACAGCCTTATCCTCCATGATTTGTTCAATCCTCTTTTAAAGTCATCCAAGTCTGCGGCCATCACTGCCTCTTGTTGGAGAAAATTCCATAGTTTATTCATGTTCTTTGGGAAGAAGTACTTCCTGAATCTTCCAACAGCCAGCTTCATTGGATGGCTCTGGGTTCTAGTTTTCAGAGAGAGGGAGAAAAGCCTATCTCAATCCATTTTCTCCACACCATGCATAGACTTCTATACCTCTCTCACGTCCCCTTTTCTCACCTTTTCTTGAAACTAAAAAGCCCTGAACTTTGTTTAGCTCTACGATATCATTCTTCAGGTGAGATTACCTTAACCATAAACAGTATTCCAAGCGTAGTCTTATCAAGATTTGAATAACATCATTATGACATTGGCAATTTTATTTTCAAACCCTTTCCTAATGACCCATGGAATTCACCTTTTTCACAGCTGCCACACACTGAGTTGACACCTTCATCGAACTATCCGCTACAAGGTCTCATTCCTGGTTAGTCACATGATCACATTATTATCTATCATATACAGTGCCTTGCAAAAGTAATCTGGTCCCTGACCAATGCTCCCATATTACTGCAATACAAATGGTACATTGTGATTTCATTCTGCATTATTTTTTATTTTGAAACACTGAAACTCAAAATCAATTACTGTAAGGTGACATAGGTTTTATTGGAAAATGATCCCAAGCACAAGGCCAAAGCAACATTGGAGCGGCTCAAGAACAAAAAGGTGAATGTCGTACAGTGGCCCAGTCAAAGTCCTGAACCAATCCCACTGAGAATCTGTGGTGCTCTTTGAAAATTGCGGTCCACAAGCGACATCCAACCGACCTGAAGTGAATCTGCCAAGAAGAATGGGTCAAAATCCCTCTGACATTGAGTACAAAGCTGGTACATACCTACCTCAAAAGACATAAAGTTGTTATTGCAGTGAAAGGTGGCTCTACCAAATATCGTTTTTTGTTGTTCTTATGTGCCTTCAAGTCGATTACGACTTATTGTTTATTTTATTTATTTATTATTTGATTTATATCCCGCCCCTCCTCCCAGCAGGAGCCCAGGGCGGCAAACAAAAACACTAAATACACTTTAAAACATCATAAAAACAGACTTTAAAATATATTAAAACAAAACAACTTTAAAAACTTTTTTAAAACTTTGAAGACATCTTTAAAAAAGGTTAAAAAACATATTGTTTTTTTTAAAAAGGGTTAAAAAATTATTAAAAAGCAATTCCAACACAGAAGCAGACTGGGACAAGGTCTCAACTTAAAAGGCTTAAAAGACTTATGACGACCCTATGAATCAGCGACCTCCAATTGCATCTGTCGTGAACCACCCTGTTCAGATCTTGTAAGTTCAGGTCTGTGGCTTCCTTTACGGAATCAATCCATCTCTTGTTTGGCCTTCCTCTATTTCTACTCCCTTCTGTTTTTCCCAGCATTATTGTCTTTTCTAGTGAATCATGTCTTCTCATTATGTGTCCAAAGTATGATAACCTCAGTTTCATCATTTTAGCTTCTAGCGATAGTGCTGGTTTAATTTGCTCTAACACCCAATTATTTGTCATTTTCACAGTCCATAGTATGGACAAAGCTCTCCTCCAACACCACATTTCAAAGAGTTGATTTTTCTGTTAGCCACTTTTTTCACTGTCCAACTTTCACATCCATACATAGAGATTGGGAATACCATGGTCTGAATGATCCTGACTTTAGTGTTCAGTGATACATCTTTGCATTTGAGGACCTTTTCTAGTTCTCTCACAGCTGCCCTACCCAGTCCTAGCCTTCTTCTGATTTCTTGACTATTGTCTCCATTTTGGTTAATGACTGTGCCAGGGTATTGATCCTTGACAAGTTCAACGTCCTCGTTGTCAACTGTAGTTACATAAATCTTCTGTTGTCATTACTTTAGTCTTTTTGACGTTCAGCTGTAGTCCTGCTTTTGTGCTTTCCTCTTTAACTTTCATCAGCATTCATTTCAAATCATTACTGGGTTCTGCTAGTAGTATGGCATCATCTGCATAAATTACTGATATTTCTCCCTCCAGTTTTCACACCTCCTTCATCTTGGTCCAATCCTGCTTTCCGTATGGTATGTTCAGCATATAAATTAAACAAGTAGGGTGATAAAATACACCCGTCTCACACCCTTTCCGAAGGAAAACCAATCAGTTTCTCCATACAGTAGGGCCCCATTTTTCGGCGGTCCACTCATATGGCAGCGCCAGTAGGGTGATCAGCAGTAGCATGGGGAGCTCCAGCCACCGCGTTCCAGCTGACAGTGATCAGCTGCAGCACGTTACAGCTGATCTTTGTCAGCTGGAGCGCGGCAGCTGCTCCCCACGCTACAGCTCATGCTGTGAGGAGCTCACGCGCTACAGCTGATTGCTGTCAGCTGAAGCACAGCAGCTGGAATACAGTAGGGCCCCACTTTCCAGCGGTTTTTGCCTTGCAGCGGGGGCCTGGGATGTAACCTGCCATATGAGTGGGTCCCTACTGCATCCTGTTCATACAGTAGCTTCTTGTCCAGAGTATAGGTTGCGCATCAGGACAATCAGATGTTGTGGCACCCCCATTTCTTTTAAAGTATTTCATAGTTTTTCATGATCTATACAATGAAAGGCTTTGCTGTAATCTATAAAGCACAGGGTGATTTTCTTCTGAAATTCCTTGGTCCGTTCCATTATCCAACGTATGTTTGCAATATGATCTCTGGTACCTCTTCCCTTTCTAAATCCAGCTTGGACGTCTGTCCTTTCTCGCTCCATATATGGTAAGAGCCTTTGTTGTAGAATCTTGAGCATTACTTTACTTGCTTGGGATATTAAGGCAATAGTTCGATAATTACTGCATGTGCTGGGATCCCCTTTCTTTGGAATTGGGATGTATATTGAATGCTTTCTAATATCTGTATTCCAACCAATATTAATGTGTGGGGGTTGAATACTTATGGAAGCAACATGTTTCACTTTTTTATGTTTCTTACAAACATTTCCCAATGTCATTTTACAATAATTGATTTTGAGTTTCTGTGTTTCAAAATAAAATATCATACAGAACAAAATTACAATGTACCATTTGTAATTCAGTAATATGAGAGCATTGGTCAGGGGTCTGATTACTTTTGCAAGGCACTGTATAAAGTTTTGATGTAGAAATTAAGTTCTTTATTGCAAACTATTTAAATTTCATTTGCTGATAAAGTAGTATTTTGCTGCTATGTTATGTTTAAGAACACAAGCAGAGGCTGCTGGATCAGGCCAATGGCCCATCTAATCCAGCATCCTATTCTCACATGGCCAGCCAGGTGCCCATGGGAAGCCGCAAGCAAGACCTGAGTACAAGAGCACTCTTCCCTACTGAGATTTCCAGCAACTGGTATTCGGAAGCATACCACCTCCAACTATAGACGCAGAGCATAGCCATCATGGCTAGTAGCTATTAATAGCCTTTTCCTCCATGAATTTGTCTAACCCTCTTAAAACCATCCAAGTTGATGGCTATCACTGCCTCATGTAGGAACAAATTCCATAGTTTAACTATGTGCCATGTGAAGAAATATTTCCTTTTGTCTGTCCTGAATCTTCCAACATTCAGCTCCGTTGAATGTCCACAAGTTCTAGCGTTATGAGAGAGGGAGAATAACTTTTCTCTATCCACTTTCTCCATGCCATGCATAATTTTATGTCTGTCATGTCGCTGCTTAGTCGCCTTTTCTCTAAACTAAAAAGCTCCAAATGCTGCAACCTTTCCTGATAGGTGAGTCGCTCCATTTCCTTCATCATTTTAGTTGCCCTTTTCTGAACCTTTTCCAGCTCTACAATATCCTTTTTGAGGTGAGGCAACCAAATGCAGTCACACCATAGATTTGTACAATGGCATTTGCCTTTTTCACAGCTACTGCACAGTGGGTCGACATTTTCATCGACCTATCCACTACAACCCCAAAGTCTTGTTGCTGGTCTGTCACTGCTAGTTCAGACCTCATGAGTGTACATGTGAAATTAAGATATATATATTTTTGCTCCAATATGCACAACTTTAGCCTTGTTTACATTGAATTGCATTTACCATTTTACTGCCCATTCACTCAGTTTGGAGAGGTCCTTTTGGAGCTCTTCACAATCCCTTTTTAACAACCCTGAACAATTTAGTATCATCAGCAAACTTGGCCACCTCACTGCTCACCCCTAACTCTAGATCATTTATGAACACGCTCACTGAATATTCTGACAGAAATAGTGGATTTATCTCATGTGGAAACCCTGTCAAAACTGGGTAAAATATGTATTTATTAGGCAAATCTCATAACAATAATTATCTTTTGAATAATATAACCTCTGTTGTAAAAATTTTATGGGATATCCAACTGAAGTCATTTAGGAAGAGACCACAGCTCAGAACACATTCATTGAATGCACAAGGTCCTAGGTTCAATCCCCAACATCTCCGGTTTAAAGGAATTCAGACAGAGTAACTAGAAAAGACCTCTGTCTGAGACCTTGGAGACAGCAAGGGCCAGAGGGACCAACTGATTCAGTATATGGCACTTTCATAGGTTCATATTTCTCTAACTACATTAACACATATGCAAATATAAAGGGGACAGATGGAAATGTTAAGTACACAATGTCAATCACTCAAACTATAGCAAAGTTTTGAATTGCTTCCAAGATTTATCTTTATGGGAAGTTAATAATCCTGTACTAGATTCATCTTTTTCACATTTATGTTACTTTTTAAAATATTTTATCATCTACACATTAGCATGCTATACTGTGATAAAGTAAAAACCTACATGCTAAGCCTTTTCTTTGAATTTATCCAATATAATGTGGTGGGGGAGAGATAGATTCATTCATTTTGGCACAAAAAGGAAGCAAGCATTTGCATAAACTGAATGTTGAGGCAAAAAAGTGGTATGATATCCAATTCTGCATTTCTAAAGAAGAGGGAGGCCTTTCCTTAAAAAAAGAAGCAGCAGCTCTGAATGGCTGGCTTGCTGCCAATTTAAAATGTGAAGCAGAGGGTTTTTAACACCTACACAAGCTGTAATTTTCCAACTGTGGGAGATTTTTCTTTTATTTCTACTGAAATAGCAGTATTGGTGATCCTCTGCTCTTTAACTATTCAAAACTAAAATGATCTATCATATTGTGGTCACTCTAGCAGTTTTAATGGAGTAAGATGCACCAAAATACACCCAAGTTTTTCTTATAAGGGTTGCAGCAAGTTCAGTGCCATATTAAAACTGTCTTTTCATTAAAAGCAGGAAGCTCTCCAAAAGCATTATACTCTCTGAAAGTCAACATAACTGTTCTGCCATTGTATGAACATGCTTCACAATACTAAGGTTCTTGCGTGCATCGGGGGAGATAATTTTCGTATCGTCATACTTTTCTATAGATGTTAAGCTACGTATATTGTGATATGAGATTACAAACAAGTGTATCCTGCAGCAAAATGTTGCAGTGCTGAGTGTTGTTCAAGATTCCAGCTACTTCATTCCATTCCCTCTCCCACACAGTTTTCTCTTTCCCCCAAACCATCCTGTCAAACAACAACAGTAACTCAGCATCTCATGGCCATGGACCACAGTCTGTCCTCTTTGGCTGTTTTTATCTTTTGGTGGGCCTTAGGGTTTTCTCGTAAAGATTTTGTGTACTTTGGCTAACCATGGGGCTCTCATAAACCTGCTGATGGAGCCACTGTGGCTACATAAAGATCCACACTCAGAGAATGAATTTCCTGTTATAAGATGATCTAAAACTATCAGATATGAAAAAACTTAATTTGCTCAGCAAAACTAAAAATCTGCATGAACACACTGAAAATATAACTGCATATCTTATTCTCCCACATGAAACCTGCAGTGGTGAGAACAGGATCGTTTTGAAAGCCTCTTCAATATCTGTGGTTAAGAAAATTGTGGAAATATTTTTATGATTATTTCAGCAAGCCTTTGGGGCTTCTGAGTTACTTTTAATCTAGAAAATGTTCTATTGTCATGTGGTTTTTGTTATCATGTATTTTGTTATTTTTGTCTGTACAGTTTTAATTATAAATTATAACGGTTAACTATTAAAACAATAAACCAACACAAATTTCACAGAATCAGAGAAATAAACCAATACAACTTGTAGTTTAGACTAAACAAAAAAGGCTATACAAATCTACTTTGTATCCCTAAGTCGATGAGAACAGACACAGGGATTCTAAACGGTTATGTAGGTTATCTTTGTTTAGCTCAAAAAGCGTCCATTGTAATTCTGCTTTCTCTCAGCTTAACCAACATTGTGATCAGGGCCAGTTCTAAAGGGCAGCCAGGTTGGGCACTGGTCCGAGGGCCCCAGAGCTACAGGAGCCCCTGAGGGGCCCCTGAGGGGCCCTCTGCTCCCCTTCCATGATCCACGCCCCCCCACACACCCCAATTACCTGTCAGACGGCTTTTTAGCATTGCCCTTAATGAAGATGGCAGCCGCGGCTTCCCTAAGGTACTGAAGCCGCTGCCGCCATCTTTGTTGATGGCAGAGATGTGCGCGCGTAGCACGCACGTGTGCCATCAACAAAGATGGCGGCAGAGGCTTCATTCCCCTTAGGGAAACCGCGGCCGCCATCTTCATTAAGGGCAATGCTAAAAAGCCGGCTGACAGGTAAGTAAAAAAGCCATGCTATTTTACGCCATGCCCCATAGCAGCCATTTTGTGACTGGAACCAACAGCACTCTCTCAAAATTCAAAATGTGCCCACTTATCCAAAAAGGTAGATGACCCCTGAACAGGGTAAGACATAACAAGGCAAATTCCTAATCCCTTCTGGTTTCAAAGATACATTTAAACATGTGATGACAAAAAGATTTTAAAAAAAGAATAAAGAAAGAATAAAGTTCAAGATAAAAGGGAGCCCAAATTCACCAAGGTTTTTAGCTCTCAATATTTCTGACCCACATAATAAAATGTTCCAAGACTTACTGAAAGCTTTTCACAATTAAAGGTTAACACTATCAGAGTATGATAGAATAAGTACAAGATGTTCACAGAAAAGCACTTGCATATTCATGAGAAAGACATGCAAATTACTGATTTCAAGCAACCCGTGTGCACATTAATTGTGACCCTCCAGCTTAAGATACATTTATGAAACAGTCCACAGCATCAAAAAAGGGTCTACCCTATGACCAATAGCAACTTTTAAAATATCTTATTTTTTTCCCTAAGACATGAGCATGTAAATTGAACATCTTTGACAGGACCGCAATGCTTAGTCGATTAATTGTTTAAAGAAAAGATTTATTGATACTAAAAAGGTGCCCCCAATTAGTTGGGCAACAGATTTGCTTGATATAGTAAAGCAAGTACCTCTGCTGCTATGAAATCAGTATTCATAATCATAAAAGAAAAGCATGCTTCTTGCTTCAGAACTATCACTTTTACCCAAATACAAATCAATTAAATAAATAATAAATAAATAATAAACTTTAATTTATAGGCCGCCTATCTAGCCAATGGCCACTCTAGGCGGCGTACAATAAAACGTAATAAAATACAATAACAATATAGCCAGTACAGTACAGTAAGAATTACAGTATTCAGTAGATTGTTCGTATTACAGTTCCAGAACTAATTCATCTTGGAAGTCTCAAGGATCGTAAAGGCCTGATGAAAAAGCCACGTTTTCAGGCCCCGGCGAAATATGTCTAGGGAAGGGGCATGTCAAAGTTCTATTGGGAGGGAGTTCCAAATCGTGGGGGCCGCCACAGAAAAAGCCCTCTCCCGAGTCCTCACCAACCTAACTACCTTAGTCGGCGGAACTGAGAGAAGGTCCTGAGTGGCAGATCTTGTAGGGCGGCATACTTTATGACGTTGGAGGCGCGCCTTCAGGTATACTGGGCCGGAACCGTATAGGGCTTTAAAGGTTAATACCAACACCTTGAATTGAGCCCGGAATACAACTGGAAGCCAGTGAAGATTGTATAACACTGGGGTAATATGATCATAATGGCGGCTATTCGTAAGTAAATGGGCCGCCGTGTTTTGTACCAGTTGTAATTTCCGGACTGTTTTCAAGGGTAACCCCACGTAGAGCGCATTGCAATAGTCTAAACGAGAGGTGACCAGTGCATGTACTACGAGTGGGAGCTGGTGGACAGGAAGGTAGGGTTGCAGCCTCCGGATGAGACGTAGTTGACCCCAAGCTGCCCAGCATACTGATGAAACCTGAGCCTCCATGGTCAGCCCGGAATCAAGAATCACCCCGAGGCTGCGGACCTGGTCCTTCAGGGGCAGTTTTACCCCATTAAACACCAGGTCAATATTTCCCAACCCTCCTTTGTCTCCCACGAGCAGTACCTCCGTTTTATCAGGATTTATCAGCTTTAGCCTGTTCCTTCCCATCCATCCACTCACGGAGTCCAGGCACTTGGACATGGTCTCCACAGCCAACTCTGGTGAGGACTTAAATGAGAGGTAGAGGTGAGTGTCATCCGCATATTGGTGGCACTGCAGCCCAAACCTCCTGACGATAGCTCCCAGCGGCTTTACATAAATGTTAAATAGCATGGGAGAGAGGATAGAACCCTGTGGCACACCACAGTTGAGAGGCCAAGGGTCTGAAACCTCATCTCCCAATGCCACCTGCTGGTGTCTACTAGAGAGAAAGGAACGGAACCAGTTTAATACTGTGCCTCCTATTCCCAATCCCTCCAGATGATCCAGTAAGATACCGTGGTCGACGGTATCGAAGGCCGCTGAGAGATCAAGGAGGACCAGAAAGGTGAATTCTCCCCTATCTAGTGCCATCCTCATATCATCCACCAGAGCGACCAAGGCCGTTTCAGTTCCATGTCCAGTCCTGAAACCCGATTGGTATGGATCTAAATAATCCGTTTCATCCAAGTGCGCTAACAGCTGATTGGCCACCACTTGTTCAATGACCTTGCCCAAGAATGGTAAATTTGAAATTGGGCGAAAGTTGTTTAGATCTTGGGGATCCAAGGAGGGCTTTTTCAAGATGGGCTTTATAACTGCCTCCTTGAGGGCTAATGGCAGTACACCCTCATTCAAGGATGCATTTACCACCGCCTTGATCCCTTCGCCCAATCTCTCTTTACAGCTCATCACGAGCCATGATGGGCATGGATCAAGGAGACAAGTGGTAGGCTTCACAGTTGACAGCACCTTGTCCACATCCTCAGAAGGAAGAAGCCGAAACTGATCCCATTGGATCACATTATGACCGGTCAACTCTGGTCCACTATCTGCAATCACGGTATGCGAAATCGAGCTTCTCAGATGTTCAATTTTATCGGCAAAGTGTTTTGCTAAATTGTCACAGGAGGCCTTTGAGTGTTCCAAGGGTTCCTGAGCAACTGGACCGACCAGGCTTCGGACCACTTGGAATAACCTCCTGGGACAGCACTCTGCTGATGCAATAGAGGCAGCAAAGTAATCTTTCTTTGTTGCCTTTATTGCCACATGATAGGCAGCTACTGCTGCTCTAACTTGTGTCCGAGCATCTTCGGAGCGGGACTTACGCCACCGGCATTCTAGTCATCTCACCTCCGGCCTCAAAACACGCAACTGTGGTGTGTACCATGGTGCTGTCTGGGATCTTTTTAGGGGGAGAGGACGTTTCGGGGCCACTCGGTCTAATGCCCCGGTGATCCCCGTATTCCACTCCATCACCAGGGCATCGACTGAATGACCTTCAGCAAGTTCCAAATCCCCCAGCGCAGTCAGGAATCCTTCTGGATCCATCAGGTGCCTGGGGCGGACCATTCTAATAGGTCCTGTGCCTTTGCAGAGGGTGTGCGGCATCAAGAAGTCTACGTTTACCAGATAGTGGTCTGACCATGACACAGGGGTAAAAGTAATAGCCCCTAACTTCAGAGCACTTTTCTCCTCTCCCAGGACAAATACAAGGTTGAGAGCATGACCGGCTACATGGGTGGGCTCAGCATTACTAAGGTGCAGTTCCCAGGAAGTCATGGTTTCTAGGAAATCCCGAGGGGCTCCATTGAGAATGGCCTCAGCGTGCACATCGAAGTCACCCACCACCAACAATTCTGGGGACACCATGCGCACACCCGAGACCACCTCTAGCACCTCGGCCAGGGATTCTGCTGTGCAGCGAGGCGGGCGGTACACAAGCAGGATCCCTAAACTGCCCTTTGGGCCCAACCTCCAGTACATGCAGTCAACAAACTTGGTCCCATGGAGAGGAGACCTGGCAAAAACCAAGGACTCCCAATAGATGACAGCCACTCCCCCTCCCCGCCTTCCTTCCCTCGACTGATGTGCATAACGGAAACCTGGCGGGCACATCGCCTCGAGAATAGGTGCCGAGGCTTCGTCCAACCAGGTCTCCGTTATACATGCCAGGTCTGCGGATTCATCCAAGATCATATCATGGATGCAAGATGTTTTCTGTACCACAGACCTGGCATTGCACAGCAGCAAACGAAGGTTGGTTGGAATCTTGCATCCCCCAGTTATCTTCGGGTTATGGGCAGACCTGGAACAAGGGATGGATATTATGCATCTATCCCTTGTTCCTCTACTCTGACATGGTCTGCCTCCAGCACCACTCCATCGTCTGCCGCCCAATGTTTGTATACTTTGGCCCCCATCCCTTTTTGTCACATCCCCCCCCCGATCTACACATGTCCCTATCCCCAGACGCCGGAGAGTTGGATCAGTTCTGAGATTGAATCCAGATCTGGATCCAGAACCTGTTCCCTATAAGTTCGTACTCTATCGCTGTATCACAGGATTAGTTAATGTCAATTTATTAAGATTTAATCAGCCTATTAATCAGTCACGTGCGCATGACAGGAGATGTGGATTCTTGAGATCGGCTGACTGAGAGGGTTTTAGAGTTTGGAGAAAGCCACAATTCACAAGAGGACCAACACAACTACAGATATGCTAGCCGTGACGCCTCTGTCAACGACTCAACTTGTCAGTGGCCACCCCTTGATCTAGTACAAAGACTTTCCCTTCAACTCACCAATGGGAGTGGGCACCCCTGCATCAACTGGTCCACCTATGTCAACAGAGCATTGCCTATGGTGAAACTCAGCAACCAATCACAGCACACTATTGCTAGTATATAAACCCCACAGAGGGAAATCACAACTCAGATAGCAGAGCACACAGTATGGGGCTATATATCTCTGGCCTGATGTCATGTGCCTTTGGAGTTCACGTGGGGGAACTTTGGTGAAGAGAAACAATGGGGGGAAAGGAGACAAAAAGAGAGCACTTTGCGCAAAACAGCTTGGTCTCACAACACACATGGGAACTTGAGCATGTTGCTAACACTTCTCTGCCAAGAATCTGAACAGGCACCCCTGCCTCAGACCTCCAGTTACAAAAACTCAACACCAAACTCAATTCCAACAATGGATGGGTGGGTCAGCAGATCATCCCTGCACAAGTAAGCAAGAGAAGCAAAGTAGAACTGTTACAACCATCTTCCATGTCACCCACCCTACTCCTTTTGCAATGTGTGAAAACTGTGTCCCTTGTCTTAAGCTGTATTGCTCTGACACCCTTTCCTCCCAACAGCAGAAACAGTCTCTCCACACACAGAGACAGCAACCATCCCCAACATGCAGGTAAGCCTCACTCTAAACCCAATAACTGGGGCAGTCAGAACAAAGGATATCACGTGGATAGGTAAAGTAAGGGGGTCACTTGTTGCCAACAAGAACTACTGTTTTCATACCCTAAGTTTATCTGAAGACTTAGCACCTGGTCTTCCCAGCTGCAACTAAATTAAGTTTGTGTTTGCAACTGCACTTGTTCCAATTCATTGTTTGTTACTGTGACCTTTCATTTTCCTGTCTAGTCTCCCCACACACACACACTGTTAAATTTTTAGTTGCTTCTTAACTCTCTGAAGAACAAGTGCATTGATGGCACTATATATATATAAAATAATACAAGTCACTTTGAAGTAGGGATTGATACAAAGACAACATCAAACCCTAAGATTTTAGGGGCAGGCCCTATGATGTCATTAAGCATGATTCATTCAGCATCTACAACAGTTTCTTGGAGCATACCATTCCAACAAAATTTTTCTCTGATTGGAAATTAAGACAGAAATCTTAGCTAAAAGAGGGTATTCCCAAGTCTACCTGAAGTGATGGAATCATTCTTTCTCACTTGTTTAGGGAGTCTGGGTAGGGAACATTTAATCTAGCCTACTTGCTTCTGGCAAGAAGGGTTTAAGTGCCCACAGGCCAGGCCAGGCACCAGAAAGCCAGTGTAGGAAGTAGGAGCCTAGTGTTGTGGAGGTTAGATGGGAGCACTCAGGAGTAAAGATCAATGCCCCTGAAGGCTACAATTCTAAACAAACTTACTAAGGGATTAAGCCCCAAAGAACTCAACAGGACTTACTTCTGAGTAGATATGGTTAGGATTGTGCTGTTGGTAAGGCTTGATTAGGGATCCTCTGCAAAGATATCCATATCAAAGCAGGGTTGGCAACCCTGCCTGGAATGCCCTGTCCCTGTCTTTTAACGTGGCTGTTCCAAACCTCTTTACTGACTTGACCCTTCATTGCAGAGAGAGGTTTGAGAAATGAGTAAGGGTTAAGAAGATTCTCCACCCTTTCCTGCCTACCCTCTGTGGGCTGCTATAAACACACATGGGTTGATCTACCTTCACAGGCAGTAGCTTGGGAACAACAGCAATTGAAACCAGACTTCCCAGTATATGAATTCTCTTTTACCACTACTGGTCAAGAAACAAACCGTCATGCCATCAACAAGATGCATCATTAGTGAGTTTAAGGAGGTTGAGCTGAGAGCAAGTTGTTACTTTTATGGATGTAAGAAAGTGAGGACAGAAGTAAATGAAATGCAAATAGAAAAAGAAAAGACAGTGATAATTTCCTTGATGCAATACCATACCAACCACAACAAGATTCCTATGAGTAAGGCACAACCATAACCAATCAGGATTCCTAACCAAAAACCAAAACTAAGAAAAACTGGCAGCCAGGTCACAGATATCCCAATGCAGCAGAACCTGAGCTGGGGGCTGCAGAATATGGCAGGATTACTGACATGAGTGAGATCCTGTCAGCACATAATACCTCTGCTCTGAAATCTGCACTGGTCGCAGATTTGTTACCAGGCCAAGTTCAAGGTGTGCTTTGCATGTTACAGGCATCACATAGTATTTGTTCTGCTCTTGTAAGAAATTGATCCTTTAGTGTGGCAACATCTATGCTTTGGAACCCCCTGCCTATTGACATTAGGCAGGTGCTTTCATTGTACTCTTTTTGGCATCTGTTAAAAACATTTTTGTTTAGGCAAGCCTACCCAGGCATATAGAAGTGATTACATTTTTAACTGTTTTTAACTCATTGTTGGTTTTATTATTTTGATTATTTTGAATACCTGTTTTCACCAATAGTTTTGTTGTTTTAATTCCTTCTGTAAACAGCTCTGAGGTTTTTTACAATAAAGTGATATATAAATGTTGCAAATAAAATACATAAATAAATTTCAGAGTCACTGTGGTCCTTAGGTCTCTTTCCACTTTAGGAACAAAGGAATCTGCCTTATACCAACTCAGGCCATGTGGTGCCGTCTAGCTGAGTACTGATGATATGGACTAGCATTGGCTCTCCAGGATTCCAGGCAATACTCTTTTCCAGAGATTGAATTTTGGACCTTTGCATGCAAAGCATATGCCCTACCACTGAGCTACAGCTCTTGCCCTGTTTAAAAAAGTATCTTTTAAAATTGTTCTTTTCAATCCATTAATGAATGCACAGCATACCAATGGCAGATCCACACCATGCATTTAAACCACATTCAACATACATTTGAAGCACATGAATCACACCACAGAAATTTGTTAAGAGTGGTGGGAACTATAACTGTGAGTGGGAAACTTCTCAGGATACTTTGGGGAAACTCATGCTTTTTAAATCTGTGTTGAATGTGCTTTAAATGTATTATGTGGATCTGCATTACTTCATAAACTCTGCCTGCATGTAAATCATTTAAATTACTTTTTTTAAATGGAAATGAGCCTGCCTGTCTCTACATATCTACATACCTGATGACCAGCCGCTCTACCCTCCTGCTTCTTGGCTTCGCTGCTACCTGATTCGAATTTGCTCCATTCAATGCTGCCAAGACCCATCCACAGTCAATACACCAGGAGGAAAAAAGAAACTGATTTGGTATTTAATGCTACCCACTCTGTTTTCTTTGTTAAGGACTACATATAATTTTTCTGTATTCAGTTTCTGAGGTATAAAACCCATAGTTGCAAATATCACAAAAAGGGAATGCTTTAAAGAGCTACAAGATTCTTTGTTGAGAATAAAATGGTGGTGGCCGCCCCACCGCAGCAACACCCACAGGATGCAGAGCTGGAGGAGGTGCTCAAGACACAGCACAAAATGATGCTCACACGCTCCGACGGGCTTGGAGAGAACCAGAGTGGAGCCACGATGAGGATGCGTGCCCAGGAGAGGCTGAGGTTGGACTTCTCCCGCCGCCGCCGCCACCACCACCACCACCTCCTCCTCCCCCTCCTATTGCTGCTGCCACTGGCTGCCCAACTATCCAGTGCAGACGGAGACGCTGGCGAGGAGGATTAGGACGGGATCCGCTTGGAGGCAGGTCCTCCTGGCCACGGTACCAGCCAATGGAGCTATGCAGACAAGGCAGAGTGGCCTCTGATTTTCCCTATTGAGGGGGGCACATGCAGTCCCCCATCAACATGATGGCCACCCTCTTTAGCCCCCAGCCAAAGCCCATCCTGCTCTCTGATCACAACCTGCTTCCCAGAGAGATGTTCCACTTTCAGAACAGTGGACACACAGTCCCAGCGAGGCTTGAGTCCTAGAGCCTTGCAGCCAGCGGGCGCTCCCACCGCCTCCCCCTCCCCCTGGAGGAAGGAGAGGAAAGAGAAATGGTGGCAAGCCGCACCAGGTGAGCGATAACCTTTTACCTGCTTGTCACCCTCCTCCATGGTCAACGCAATTTCAGTTTTCTGACACTTTCATAGAGAGGGGAGGGCGGCTTACAAGCTTCCCTTGGTGAATTCTGACTTTTATACTGTGTTTATGTATATGTTTATGTATATGGATATTGTTTATGTATTTTGCTTTGTAAATTAATTTGATTTTTTTTATTGTACCTTATGTATTCTATTGTAAAACGCTTTGAGATGTTTTAGATAGTAAGTAAATGGAAATGATAAAAAAATAATAGTTTACTGGGTGTCCATTGGCTCCTCACCATCTCCCAGCCTAATTTGCCTCTCATGGTGAAAACAACAGAGAGGGACCATGACCACCCCAAGGAAGGACACAATTAAAATGCAGAGAAAATAATAATGTACAACCATAGTGTGAAATCAGATACACAGAGACAGAGTATGAAGAAATATTTATATAATAGGGTTGCCAGGTGTTGTTTCTGCCCAGAGACTCAGGTTTTTGGTGGGTCCTATCCGGGTCTCCAGGTGACTCACCTTAATCTCCAGACTCTTAGCTTTCATTTTTTTAAAGAAAAAATGGTTTCTAGGCGGTCTGGTTCAAAAGATATAAACCAAAATGTCAGCCTCCCCCACCGGCAACTTCTGTTACTACTAGCTGTTCTAATCCCTGCCCTTTCAGGCTTTTAGCCAATAAGTGAAGTCAGGGTTGTGATTGACAAGATTTGTTGGCAATAGCTAAACTCACCGTTTCCTTTTCCTGTTTGTCTCACATCAGGAATTCAGTAAATATATAGCTTTCAGCAGCATAAAGAGTACTTTCTCTGTACAGGATTGGGGCTTGCTTCTGAGTAAACGTGAATAGGATTCCACTACAACATAAGATCATAGCTGGATTTTATTTATTTTTATTTATTTTATTAAGCTTATATACCGCCCGACTAGCAAACAGCTCTCTGGGCGGTGAACATAAAAACATATACAATAATAAAATTACAGGATCTAATACAACAAGTATATAAAAGTACGCCATCTAAAATAAAATTACAACATTTACTCAAATTAACTTAGATTAAAATGCCTCAAAGAGAAAGGTTTTAACCTGGCGCCGAAAGGATAATAGTGTCGGCGCCAGGCGTACCTCCTCGGGGAGACTATTCCACAATTCGGGGGCCACCACTGAGAAGGCCCTAGATCTTGTTACTACCCTCCGGGCCTCCCTATGGGTTGGGACCCGGAGGAGGGCCTTCGTAGTAGACCATAGTGTACGAGCCGGTTCATATCGGGAGAGGCGTTCCAGCAGATATTGTGGTCCCGCGCCGTATAAGGCTTTATAGGTTAGTATCTTGGTAGGCATAACAGTGTACATGCAGGGTTTTTTTAAATTACTTGCAAATATGGCATATTATATATTTTGTCTTTCAAATAATTTTTGAACAGACGTTTTAAAAAATGTACATGCTGCAGTGTTATACTTTTCTAATTAAGGAGTCAAACAGGTTTAAATTTTACTGGAAGAGGGCAGTTTATTTGTCTTATTCATAACCTGTTTTGAAAACCTTCCCAATATGAAGCTTTTCTGGGAGTAAAGTTGCAATGCTAATTCCACATACTTGGGAGGTAACCCCATTCAATTCAGTGGGACTTACTTTTGAGTAGACATGGTTAGGATTGTGCTGAAAATCAGTGGGACTTTTGAGTGAATACAGAAAAGGATTGTGCTGTAAATCTTTCTCTCCCCCTCTGATCCTTTTTTTTAAGCAGTTAGGCAGGGCTTACATAGGCGTCACTGCTTTTATATGGCAGGAAACTAATACTTATTTTTTTTAAAAAAAAAGTTCTGCGGTGGCCAACTGGTTTTGACAATAAACTATTATATGGGGTGTATGTATTTTTACATCTCCAGTGTGTGTGTGTGTATGCTGTCTTCCCAACAACCCTATGAGGCAGAGTTGGAAACCAAGGCAGTTCACAACAAGAAGTAAAGCCATTTAAAATCCAATAACCATAAAATAAGTATAAAACAGTTGCAAAACAGCTTAAAGTGGCATGAGTCTGAATTTTCTCACAAGATTGTTGGAAAGACTCCATATGTACACACACACACTAGAGATGTAAAAATACATGCACCCCATACATGGCTGGTGCTAAAGGGCGGTGAGGTTGGGCTCTAGCTGAGGGCCCCGTGGCCCCTAAAGGGGCCCTCTTTAGGGTGGAGGAACAGCACTCCCCTTCCGCGATCGGCAGCAGAATTGCTGCCGCACATAGCACCGCCCACCCATTCCCTCGCTCTGCCTACCTTTCCTGTGTTTTGTGGCTGTGCGCTCAGCACTGCCCTTAACCAAAATGGTGGCCGAGGTTTCCCTAAGAGGCTGAAGCGTCCACCGCCATCTTGGTTGATGGCAGCTCTGCGTGTGCATAGCACGCATGCGTGCCATCAACCAAAATGGCAGTGGAGGCTTCAGCCCCTTAGGGAAACCTCAGCTGCCGTCTCGGTTAAGAGCAGTGCTGCATGCATAGTCACAAAACACAGGACAGAAAGATAGGTGGAGCGACGGAATGGGCGGGTGGTGCGAGCCAACAGGCTGGAGCCCAAGGGTCCCGGCATGCCTGGAGCCGGCCCTGACTGCATATAATAGTTTATTGTCAAAACCAATTGGTCATTGCACAACTTTTTAAAAATTCCTACCAAATAAAAGCAGTAGCACCTAAGTAAACCCTGCCTAATTGCTTAAAAAGGAGGAAAGGGGAGAGAAAGATTTACAACATGTTTGCTATGTTCACTCAAAAGTCCCATTGATTCACAGAACAATCCTAACCATGTCTACTCAAAAGTAAATCCTACTGAATTCAATGGGGTTTACTCCCAGGTAGATGGGATTAGCATTGCAGCTTTACTCCCAGAAAACTGAATTTAGGATTGAAGCTTCATATAGGGAAGGTTTTCAAAACAGGCTATGACTTAGACAAATAAATTGCCCTCTTCAACAACCCAGGAAAATGTAACCTTATTTGACTCCTTATAATTAGAAAAGTATAACACACTGTAGTAGCATTGTAAGATGCATGTATACTTTTTATTTTTGTTCAAAAAATATTGGAAAGATAAAATGTATAATATGCTATTTTTGCAAGTAATTTAAAAACCCTGTATGTACACTATGATTATAACCATAACTGAAATTGTTTGCTGTGCATGCCTACCAAGGAATGCTGCTTGGAGCCTGCTGGGATCTTTTGTGCTAAATCTCCTGCACACAGAGAAAAAGGTGCTGTTGCTGAAAGCTATAAACTTATTTGCAGACAAGCAGGAAAAGGAAACTATTTTCAGGACTTGCAATGGATTCTAGCTATTGCCTGGAGGTCAACAAATCCCTCATCAATCACAACCTTGACTTCATTTATTGGCTAAAAAACTGAATTAGGTGGGAATTAGAGCAGCCAGCTACTAAGAGAAGCTGGGGGGGCACTGATACTGTGGTGTATATCTCTTGAACCAGACTATCTAGAAGCTTAATTCTTTTTTTAAAATGAAAGCTAAGTGTCCAGATATTGGGTTGACTCATGCAGAGAGGACCCTGAAAAACTGGAGTCTCCAGACGAAAACCAGAGACCTACCAACCGCGTAAGTGGCCATGAAGAGGATATCAGCAGCTCCCCCACCCCAGCTTTCCCTGAATTTCAGCTTGTTGTCATCTGGGCCAAGGAACTCTGATCAAAATTTCAAAACAAGACAAATTCAAACAGTGAGTTATGAAGCTGCCTTGTTAAATTAACCAGAGTTTATTACAAACCACAGTCCCTGATGTGGAGGACACAAGATTCAGATAGAGATAAGTTCTACGGGTTCCACTCTTAACAGACCTAGTTGGAACTCAGCTGGTTTCAAATACAATAAGCAATGAACACTCCAATATGCATCATGTTCTTTGCTGGAATAATGTCATTTTGCTTATTTTCCCTTTTTTATGAATTATCTGTTGAGCACTGATACTGGAGCACTTTTGGTGGTTCCCCATGCCCCAGAGGTTTGGTTGGCCTCCACCAAGGACTGAGCTTTAGTGTGGCAGACCCTGCCCTGTGGAACTACCTGCCAACAGAAGTTCAGCAGGAGCCATCCTTTCTTTCAGGTGTCTCTTGAAACCAAACTTTTTAGACAGGACTTTTAACATGATTTTTTTTTCTTTCAACAAATGCAGGATTTGCTGATGCTTTTATTATTGTTTTTAACTATGTTTTCTTTAGTTGTTAATTTTAAAATGTTTTTGTATGTTGTAAGCCGCCTTGTTGAACTTTTATAGAAGTGCGGCTTATAAATACTTAAATAAATAACCTTCAATCCAGAAAAACAGTTGCATGGAAGAAACTCCGGCAGGTGAATTCCCTTGTTAACTAAGGAACTTCATGCAGAGCATCTGCGTTGTGATGTTCATGGAGATATGAAGCATATGAAGTGAACCCTCACACAGCCTTGTAAACACAGTGTAAATTGTAAACACAGTATAAATTGTAAACACCGTGTAAATTTGAATTAGAGGGAATATTTACAACTGCATCACAATGCAAATGGAAATACAGATACCCTTATCTATATCATGACCAATGCCAAAATACTTATTCAGGTATTTATTTTTTTATTTAATGTTTAGACATATGTACAGCCTTCATCAGAGGCCCTCCCAAGGTAGAGTACAATACACAAGTACATAAACACAGAGAACTATAAAATCAACATAACTAAAGAGCGTTTGAGATACATGTGTAGTGAAGTCCAACTTGCAATAAGCTTCCCCTGACATTATGGATCCAATCACACAGAAGCGTAGCACCCACAAAAAGAGGCGTTTTCGTGCTCTGGAGCACAACTTTTCATGGAAAATACAGAAGCATGCATGGAACTCCAGTTCCCACCTCACACTCTCACACTGGTAGGAAAACAAGGAATAAAGCCTCTAGGATTCTGCATGCATCCTCTGTGCCTACACTCAATCAGAGCAAGCTCTATATCTCTGTTTCCTAAAATAACGTGGGAAGCAGCCTATGTTCTTGTTAAATTCTGAAAGGTATTAGGAAGGTCATGGTTTAAAAAAGCAGGCATATCTTTACTTTGGATATTTGAGATGATGAAAATTTATGGTTGCTCTTTATAATATCAGCAAGGGGTGTGTTTTGTTTGTTTGCAAATAAAGGCTCAAGTGCACAGACATTGTAGCTTCCTAAAAGTGATTCAGCAGATTGCACGACAGAATAGTGTTTGGATTACTAAAACCCTATGAGTCCTAATGTGCATTTCACATCTAGTTTATTTAATTCATATAGCTATGAACAAAGTATTAAACATGATGCAATTCCTTCCTGCCAAGTCAATCACGTGACCACAAAATGCAATTGGCAAAAACAGCAAAAGACTGACTTTTTTTGTTCCATTCAGTTTGTACCAATGGTGTCAAGCTATAAATGCCTCATACTAACTTGTATTATGGATTTTTCCTCTACAGAACACTTATTCTAATTTAGGTCCACTATAAAACAGCACAGAGACCACAATGGTCACCACAAAGGGTCAAGAGATTAAACCAAAAGTAGCTTCAGCTCATCCAAGGACATCAAGTTTAAGGAGTTAATGTGGATGTGAATACTCATGGAAGCCAAACCACAAATGGGTGAAAATGTCCGACTATATTACAAGGCAAGAATAGGGACTTCAAGAACAGGTGAAGACTTTTGAAGAAGCAGCTTTGAATTTAACACAATGGGCTTCTTCTGTACTAAAAAAAGATATTTACAAATCAAAGGCATGAATGCACTGAAAGTTTACCTTATTTGGGTTTTCAAGTCAAAGTAGTGATGAAATCGAAAAGCTGAACTAAATGGATACTCTGATCCAGAAGGGCTCCAATTATTCTCTAGTGGCAATGAACAATGAATGAAAGTGTCCCATTGTCTTCAAGGAAATTTTGTTGAAATTTTATTTAAAATATTACTATCCTGTGCTTGATGAAGGTCACAACACTTTTAAAGCATCCCCCTTCCTCTACCCCAATCTCCTCCTTCCTTAGGTTATCATTTCAATTCCTAACATACTATGCAATATCCATGCCCTAACTGATACTCTGCCTAATTTCTGGTTACTGTGGTAGCTCAGGAGTTGAAAACATTTTAATTTTATTATTAAATGCATGTCCACATACTGGACACTTTCACAAAACTGAGGATCACATTACGTGAGGGCTGCAATAAGCACCCTGTCAATATTCTTAAATATTAAGAGCAATTATAGAAATTGAAATATGAGCACTGGCATTTATTTTAGGTATGTTTTCTTTAATGATAGCATGTTCTTTGAATAATCCTTCCTCCTATCCTCATTGTTTCACGTACTACAATTCAAGTACTAAATTCTTCAAGACATGATATGTCTAATAGTCATTCACCCATCAGTTGAGAAGACTCAGCATACGGCATCAGTGATTAGTCAACATCAACTTCCTTTCCAGGTTTTCAGACCTCCATCTCCAGAATGCACTAGTTGCCAAGACAAACAAAAATTGCTGATAAATATCATGGCCTACGTAGCAGCAACCTAACTGCTAAAGTTACTGACACAGTACAAGCGTTATCTACTATGAATATAAATTTCACTCACTACTATGCTATGACAACACTTAATTTCAATACTTGATAGCAGGGAGTTATAACATCAGTTTCAAACAATATGTTATTACTAGTTTGTTGCCAATATTTTGTTAACAAAATAATTAGAATTTTTTGTTAATCGATGCACTTTAGGACAATGTTCTTCAACCTAGGGTCCCCAGATGCTGATGGACTACAACTCCCATCATCCCTGACCATTGACCATGCTGTCTGGGGATGATGGGAGTTGTAGTCCAACAACAATTGGGGATCCAAAGTTGAAGAACAGTGCTTTAGGAGACTATCAGTGTTACAAGTTTGCTTTGGGCATAGTACCCACTTCCGACTGTGCTTACATTCTTCACATAAAGAGAGATTAAACTCTCACACAGAGAAGATGTCTATGAGATAAAAAAAAACCCCAAACAGGCATAGTCTTATTTTATCTGATGAAGAAATTATTCTGCAGAAGAGAGGTGTGGCTTCTGTCATAGGAATATATGAATCTGATATGTCTCTGTGTGTGCACACACATGTGCAAGCAAGTGTGAACACACACACACACCAGACCATTGTTACATCTAGTCCACTATTGTCTAAGAACATAAGAAGAGCCTGCTGGATCAGGCCAGTGGCCCATCTAGTCCAGCATCCTGTTCTCACAGTGGCCAACCAGGGGCCTGGGGGAAGCCCGCAAGCAGGACCCGAGTGCAAGAACACTCTCCCCTCCTGAGGCTTCCAGCAACTGGTTTTCAGAAGCATGCTGCCTCTGACTAGGGTGGCACAGCACAGCCATCATGGCCAGTAGCCATTGATAGCCCTGTCCTCCATGAATTTGTCTAATCTTCTTTTAAAGCCATCCAAGCTGGTGGCCATTACTGCATCTTGTGGGAGCAAATTCCATAGTTTAACTATGCGCTGAGTAAAGAAGTACTTCCTTTTGTCTGTCCTGAATCTTCCAACATTCAGCTTCTTTGAATGTCCACGAGTTCTAGTATTATGAGAGAGGGAGAAGAACTTTTCTCTATCCACTTTCTCAATGCCATGCATAATTTTATACACTTCTATCATGTCTCCTCTGACCCGCCTTTTCTCTAAACTAAAAAGCCCCAAATGCTGCAACCTTTCCTCGTAAGGGAGTCGCTCCATCCCCTTGATCATTCTGGTTGCCCTTTTCTGAACCTTTTCCAACTCTACAATATCCTTTTTGAGATGAGGCGACCAGAACTGTACACAGTATTCCAAATGCGGCCGCACCATAGATTTATACAACGGCATTATGATATTGGCTGTTTTATTTTCAATACCTTTCCTAATTATCCCTAGCATGGAATTTGCCTTTTTCACAGCTGCCGCACACTGGGTCGACATTTTCATCGTGCTGTCCACTACAACCCCGAGGTCTCTCTCCTGGTCAGTCACCGCCAGTTCAGACCCCATGAGCGTATATGTGAAATTCAGATTTTTTGCTCCAATATGCATAATTTTACACTTGTTTATATTGAATTGCATTTGCCATTTTTCCGCCCATTCACTCAGTTTGGAGAGGTCTTTTTGGAGCTCTTCGCAATCCCTTTTTGTTTTAACAACCCTGAACAATTTAGTGTCGTCAGCAAACTTGGCCACTTCACTGCTCACTCCTAATTCTAGGTCATTAATGAACAAGTTGAAAAGTACAGGTCCCAATACCGATCCTTGAGGGACTCCACTTTCTACAGCCCTCCATTGGGAGAACTGTCCGTTTATTCCTACTCTCTGCTTTCTGCTTCTTAACCAATTCCTTACCCACAAGAGGACCTCTCCTCTTATTCCATGACTGCTAAGCTTCCTCAGAAGCCTTTGGTGAGGTACCTTGTCAAACGCTTTTTGAAAGTCTAAGTACACTATGTCCACTGGATCACCTCTATCTATATGCTTCTTGACACTCTCAAAGAATTCTAGTAGGTTACTGAGACAGGACTTTCCCTTGCAGAAGCCATGCTGGCTCTGCTTCAGCAAGGCTTGTTCTTCTATGTGCTTAGTTAATCTAGCTTTAATAATACTTTCTACCAGTTTTCCAGGGACAGAAGTTAAGCTAACTGGCCTGTAATTTCCGGGATCCCCTCTGGATCCCTTTTTGAAGACTGGCGTTACATTTGCCACTTTCCAGTCCTCAGGCACGGAGGAGGACCCGAGGGACAAGTTACATATTTTAGTTAGCAGATCAGCAATTTCACATTTGAGTTCTTTGAGAACTCTCAGGTGGATGCCATCCGGGCCCGGTGATTTGTCAGTTTTTATATTGTCCATTAAGCCTAGAACTTCCTCTCTCGTTACCACTATTTGTCTCAGTTCCTCAGAATCCCTTCCTGCAAATGTTAGTTCAGGTTCAGGGATCTGCCCTATATCTTCTACTGTGACGACAGATGCAAAGAATTCATTTAGCTTCTCTGCAATCTCCTTATCGTTCTTTAGTACACCTTTGACTCCCTTATCATCCAAGGCTCCAATCACCTCCCTAGATGGTCTCCTGCTTTGAATGTATTTATAGAATTTTTGTTGTTGGTTTTTATGTTCTTAGCAATGTGCTCCTCAAATTCTTTTTTAGTCTACTCTATCACAGGCTCTTTAATGATTTTTTTTTCAGCTTCTTTAATCGGAGATTCCAGGGACTGAACCTGAAAACTGGAAAAAGGTGCCAGAAGAAAAATGTTCCACCTAGCATGGGGCAATTGTGCAATAATCACTGTTTTTGCCCTTCCTACCCACACTAATTCCACTAATCTCCAGCTTATTTGGACTAACAGAGATCAGCATGGGATCAACATAGTCCCTATGTGGACTTTGAGTTCCTGGCATTCTGAGCAGGCCCACCCGACACTCAAAAAATTATTGGTCTAGAAGCATCCCAGGGCCTTCAGCATGACCAAAAGCACAGGCCAACCACATTTTATCCTTTATGCAATATCATAATATTCCTGTAAATGCCAAACTCCCATCTGCATATATTCTGGATAGGGAAGATAGGGTAGCCCTACTATATTAATTAACCAAGCCTCAGGCTGCTATAGCAATCCAAGACCTATTAAAGTTTTAGCTCATTTCAGTGATTCTTTGATATGACTTTGCAAAATATAACTGTTCAAACAGTGAGCCTCCCTAGGGCAAAATAGCAACCATTTTTGCATTTTCAAGGGGGAACCTCCCACACACATACTATTCCTCTGACAGTGTCCACACTTGGCCTCAGCCTGCAGGTGAACAGATTGGCAGAAAAACAGCATACTTGAAACTCTGGCATTATAAGAACTCAAAAGTATGGGAGAAACACAAACCTTCCTTCTAGATATCCCAACTCAACACTACTCTATATTTTATATTTTATTCATCTACCAGTATTCTGCACTAGCAGCAGCCATTTAAAATGTGCAGAAATAGTGCCTGGTACAGTTCTTCAGGTAGCAGGTGTCTGTTGACCTAATTGAACACTTCCTCAAATAAAAATCACCTTTTTTCTAAATGTGAAAGTCCCAAACACTATAATCATTCCTCATTGGAGAGTTGCTAGGTTCGAGTTACTCTGTAAAGTAACATTCACTGATGATGTGCCATAGTAAAAACACGAAGCCTGGTACTATCGAGGAAGGACATAAACATTTGCATTTCTGTGTGTTTGACTTGGCCTCAAGAGAGACACAGAGGAAGATCAAAAGGCAACCTTCTCTATAGCGGTCCCAAGAGCTGTGGAATGCCTCCTCCTGGGAGGCCTATTTGCCTACTCACTTGTCACCTTTCAGAGACAAATGAAAAGGGTTTTTTTAATTATTATTATTACTGACAATAATAATGATAATATTCTACAAACCTTTTAGGCTTAGGCTTTTTGCCAGCTGCTGCCTGACTTTTTATCTGTTGTGAACCTTTAGGGTTTGATGATTTTTTCCCCCCCAAAGGAAATCGCTTCAGTAATTTTTATCAATATTGTAAATAAATGAATAAAGGACCTCTGAAGCCTCTTTGGCAACTCTCCACTCCTTGCTGGGAAACTCTACCTCCCGCTTTGAGAGCTAAAAGACCTTTAGATCTCACCTTACTTATATTGTCTATCTCAGTTGTCTGGAACCAAAACAAACGTACTCTATTCCAAGTTTAATTTGCTGCTGTTCTCATTAAGATATCTAGTTACAAACTGGCCTTTGCTTTCTACAAAGGTTGTGTCTGAATTATTTAATGCGCTAATTCTACACAGGTTTCCTACTACTTCTGTTTTAAAGAAGTAAGTCCTTACATTTCAATGGTTTGTTTAATTTACCATTAGATAGTCAACATGATTAGCCCACTGTTGTTTAACTATGATTAAATAAAAACAAGAATTGGCTGCATGCTACTGTAGCTATGTATCTTAGTAACCTTGTTTACCAAGATCAGCTTGCTCAATCCAAGTTTCTTATTCCTTTGTTTTCCGACCGAAGAACTGCCAGCAAGAATGGAATAATTCAGACAAATGGCTATTTTAGAGACATTGCCAAATCAAGTGTACGCCGGTAACCTCTTTCTTTTTTAGAGTTTATTTCAACTAAGTTCAGGCATTAATTTCTGTTTGCTAACTGGAAAAAAAACATTCACACTCAATCTGAAAATTAAACAAAACACTATAACCATAAGCAATTCTCTTATCTATAAAAAGTTTATCTACACGGTACTACAATTAGTGGAAACCATTTCCCTAATGGCAAGTTGACATGATGCTTCCTTTTTATTGAAAAATAAATTCTTATCTCCTTTTTGAAGAGGAAATCGCCAACATACTTTCCTTTTTTTGCTCATGGCTTTGAAGATAGAAGCCCTTTTCACACATTCAGTAGATACAAAGAGAGGGACCCTCCATCCCTCCTCCTTACATACACATATTCAGGTGAAGGTGTGAATACACACATGTAGCTTGTACATGATCTCTGCTGATCAAGCACCCTGGGGAAAAAAGGGTCCCCAATTGTACATACAGCTGTAAGTGTGTAGGCTGAATTAACAGATGCGAGGGACAGGGATACTGGGTGTGATCCTGTTCCCCTCTCCGTCCATGCAACGTACATGCAATTGTCCTCTGAAAAGTTCTAAAAATTCAAACATGCAGAAATAACACATGCCGCAGACCTGAATTTTGTTACTTTGAACTGCAGGTAACTGGGGAGAATTCATGTGTTTTAAACATTCTGAGAGCCAGTGGTATAGGGTGCTAGACTTTGAACACCAGGATTCAAATCCCCACTCAACCATGACCTTGGATCAATCACATGTCCTTATCCTACCTACTTCACAAGGTTGTTGTGAATACAATAGAATATAACGATCTACACTATTGAAGCGTCTATGGGTTACTGCACCTTTAACTAAAAGCTTTCTCCTTACAGAGTCTATTCCTTCCTGTTCCATGTGAAAAGAGTAATTAATGTTCACCAAGGAGTGAGGCTTTAATGCTTGCTTCCACTCACTACTTTTTCTTACTTTTATAAAGTTTGCTATAAAGGAAAATAAAAAAGAAAGAAAACCTGTCATTAAAATTCCCCTCTCCCGGAGAGCATCGCTGAAACCTGGGTGGGGAGCTGGGCAGCCCAGATCTGACTGAGCTCTGCTCACCCGGATACTCAGTACAACATCAACCCAGACTGGAGGGGCAGTAGGGGAGGTGTTGCTGTAGCCCATAGGAGATCACTTCCCATCACGGGAAACTCTTCTCTCTTGGAGCAGGACTGGTGGGCCTGCATCTGGTGTTGGACCAAAGAGATAGATTAGGATGCTGTTGGTGTACTGCACACCCTGCTGCTCAACAGCCTCCCTGACTGAGCTGGCCAAGGTTGTCTCGGGTGTAATGTTGGAGGACCCTAGAAGGGTATTTTGGGGTAATTTCAACAGCCATGCTGATGTCATGACCATGGGCCTGCTCAAATGATCATTGGTTCAACACATGGAGCAAGACATACCTTTGATTTAGTCTTTGCTCCATGTGGGGAGAGAGTAGTCTAGAAACAGGGTGGATATCACCCCATTGTCAGGGTCAGACCACTTCCTGGTGAGGCTTGGAAATGGAAGTGACAATGCTCCTCTCCATGGATGGGAGACCAGTTGGGATGGTGTATCCTAGAATAGAATAGCAAGAGTTGGAAGGGGCCTATAAAGCCATCAAGTCCAACCCCCTGCTCAATGCAGGAATCCAAAACAACGCATTATTGATAGATGGCTGTCCAGCTGCCTCTTGAATGCCTCCAGTGTCTAAGAGCCCACTACCTCTCTAGGTAATGGTTCCATTGTCATATGGCTCTAACAGTTAGGAAGTTTTTCCTGATGTCCAGTCGAAATCTGGCTTCCTGCAACTTGAGCCCATTATTCCGTGTCCTGCACTTTGGGACAATCAAGAAGAGATCCCGGCCCTCCTCTGTGTGAAAACCTTTCATGTACTTGAAGAGTGTTATCATATCTCCCCTCAGTCTTCCCTTCTCCAGGCTAAACATGCCCAGTTCTTTCAGTCTCTCCTCATTGTTTCCAGTTCCCTGATCATCCTTGTTGCCCTCCTCTGAACCCGTTCCAGTTTGTCTGTATCCTTCTTGAAGTACAGACCAGAACTGGATGCAGTATTCAAGATGAGGCGGCCTAACCAGTGCTGAATAGAGGGGAACTAATACTTCACGCGATTTGGAAACTATACTTCTGTTAATGCAGCCTAATATAAGTATAGTTTTCTTGGAGATTTGATCTGATAAATATCTGACTGCTGTGGGAGATCTTCCAGTGGATAGAGCAGATGATTCTGTTGAGGCCCTAGTCTCACTATGGAATGGTAAGATTCGTAAGGCTACTGACACGATCGCTCCTGATGGCCCTCTCCAGTGCTTGGTGCTCAATTTGCTCCTTGGTATACCGAAATGGATCAGGCAACAGCTGGAGCATAATTGATGTAAGTCTTGCTCCAGTCAACCAAAGCCATGTTCAGGCTCATAACTGGGCCTCTCACATGGCTGTGAGGGCAGCAAAGATTGCATCCTCGAAAAGCCACATGGCTGAGTTGTTCTGTGTGGTCCAGAGGCTGGTTACTCCTGACTCGGAGGATGGACCTTTAGAGCAGATGCTGTTTAATTGTAGCTGGCTGGCTAAATACTTTGAGGATGAAGTCACTCAGCTCCGCAGTGATTTGGACACTCCTATTGTGGCAATGTTCTGTCCAGAGTCCGAGACACAAGACGGAGGCGAGGTCTGATATAATTCTCATTTTATTTGTGTGATGATTACATCCAAAGTGGTCCGCTTCATAAACCCGTCTACTCTGACTCACTACTTTCCCTAACCAGGTGGGACCTGCCTCGATGGGGTGCTGGCCGAGGAAGTCTGCAGGCTGGCAGAGTTCCTCCCTCCTTCAACGCCCCCAGAGACCTCATCCTCATCTGACTCCTCTCCCTGATCTAACTCCCCTTGCGCCTGGGATGCAACAGGCAAGGTGTCCAAAGCAACATCAACACCAGTGTTGGGGGATGAGTTTCAGTTAATGTACCCTGATGATGTGGATAGAATGCTTGCAGTGATGCACCCGACCAACTGCTCATTAGATCCTTGTCCTTCATGGCCTATTAAAGCTAGACAGAGTGGGGTGACTGAATGGGTCACAGATGAAGTAAACACATCTCTGCATGATAGATAGTTGCCTGTTGCCCTCAAAGATATAGTGATGCATCCACTTCTTTAAAAACTCACTCTGGACCCAATGGAGTGGAATAACTTTAGACTATCCACCAACACCCTTTTTTGGCAAAAGTGGTGGAGCAGGAGGTTGTGGAGCAACTGCAGGCATTCTGGGATGAGACTGATTACCTATGCCCACTACAATCTGGGTTCCAACCCGGTTTTGGAGCTGAATCAGCCTTGGCTGCCCTGATGGATGATGACATTTATTGTGAGGGAGACAGGGGAAGTGCACCCGTTACTTCTGCTCAATCTCACAGCAGTTTTTGATACCGTTGACCATGGTATCCTCCTTCATCATGTTCAGATGTATTGCCTCTCATCCCTAAAAGTGTGAAGCAGCCATGAACCTCTTGCTCATAGTTGCTTCCAAACTGCCCTATATTGTCCTACTGCTCAATTACATTTTCATCTATATGCATTATTTTTATTTAAATTTATACCCAGCCCTTTCTCCCAAAAGGCAAATAGGCAATAAAAGACTAAAAACATCTATAAAACATCTTAGAAACAAAATCTCTTAAAAACATCTTTAAAGTATCTTTAAAAAGAAAATCTTTAAATACATCTTAAAAATAATTCCAACACAGATGCAGACTGGGACAAGGTCTCTACTTAAAAGGCTTGTTGGAAGAAGGTCTTCAGTAGTTGTAGGTGCAAAAAAACAACAGAAACAATGCCTGTCTAATATCTTATCCTCCATGAATTTGTCTAAACTTCTTTTAAAACCATCCAAGTTGTGGCCATCACTGCTTCCTGTGGGAGTAAATTCCATAGTGCCCCGTGTGAAGAAATACTCTCTTTTGTCTGTCCTTAATCTTCCAACATTCAGCTTCATTGGATGTCAGCAAGTTGTAGTGTTACGGAAGAAGGGGAAAAACATTTCTCTATCCACATTCTTCATGCCATGCATGATTTTTATACACTTCTATCTATTGCCTCTTAACTTGCCTTTTTTCTAGAGTAAAAAGCCACAAGTGCTGTAACTTTTCCTCATAGGGGAGTTGCTCCATCTCTTTTATCATTTTCATTGCCCATTTCTAAACCTTTTCTAGTTCCAGCTTTCATGACATTCAGTCTTCTACATTTTCTGCCTGCAATAATCCCACTGAAGTATTTATTTCTAGGGGAACAGCTGCAGCACTAGGGGACTAAAAAAGACCTGCCCTGGGAGTGAGTATCTGAGCATCTGGGTGCTTGCTGCTTGCTCCTTTGGGTTGCTGTCCCTCGAGACAGCTGAAGTCCCTGGTAAGTGCTGCAGGGACTGGGACCACCTGCCTGACTCTTGCTCCAGAGAGAGGCTGCAATTAATCTTTCAGCCTCTTGCATCAGCTGCTGGCTGGGTCAGGAGGCATAAAAGCCCAGCTGCTCTTGGGTGGCAGGTCTGCCACTGCGGGGGTCATCAGTGAAGAGACAAGTCCCCAGGGCGAGGGTGCTACACCCCTTCTATTACCTTTTCTTTTTTTAATTTGTTTTCTGTTAAACCAATCTAGAGGAGATTGGTGGTGGGAAGGCCCTGTGGTGCATGTGTGGTTCCTGCACAGGGTGGGACCCTGTGCAGTGAACTGAATAAGGTTGCCAGGTTCTTGGCCTGAGACTGATCCTGTATCTTTAGGAGAAGAGAAAGTCAGCCAATTGCAGGTGTTCTTGCAACCCTGTAATGAGAAAAACCACAAGGTGGAATTCTCCCTTCCCCCTACACAACTTTTAAAGACACAGAATTTATTAATATTACTTATTAATTAAGCTTATAAACCGCCCGACTAGCAATAGCTCTCTGGGCGGTGAACAAAGTACAGTAAAATCATAATACAATACCACAGGACATAAAAACAATCAAAAATCAATTACAACAATTTGTACACATTTAAGTTAAACTAAATTAAAATGCTTTGGTGAAAAGAAAGGTTTTCACTTGGCGCCGAAAAGAAAACAGCGTTGGCGCCAAGCACACCTCCACGGGGAGACTGTTCCACAATTCGGGGGCCACCACCGAGAAGGCCCTAGATCTTGTCACCACCCTCCGGGCCTCCCTCTGAGTTGGGGCCCGGAGGAGGGCCTTCATTGTGGAATGTAGTGTACGGGCCGTTTCATATCGGGAGAGGCGTTCCAACAGGTATCGTGGCCCTGCGCCGTATAAGGCTATCCATCTCCAGTGCTTGTTCTCTCCTTCACAGGAAGCCAGGAAATGTTGCCCCGGGAATTTCTCTCCACATAGGGATGTGGAGAGCATGTAACATTACTGACCACCTAAATAAGGAAACAAATAAGCTACAGCATGTCTCTTTCTGGAAGCAAAGAAACGTGTTGAAAATCTGAAATTTCTTGCTAGCTTGCTCTTGTAGGCTGGGCATGACAACCAAGAGGTCTTCTGTATCTTTAAAAGTTGTGTAGGGGGAAGAAAGAATTCCACCTTGTGGTTTTTCCCATTACCGTGTTGCAAGAACACCTGCACTTGGCTGACTTTCTCTTCTCCTAAAGATACAGGATCAGTCTCAGGCCAAGAAACTGGCAACCCTAGAACTGAATGATAGGAGAAAGTCGCCAGATGCCTTCAGAGTGAGAGTCTGTAACTGGCAGAAGGCTGGCCCTCTGTGGGTGTGAGACAGGAGGGGGAGTAGACGGGCCCTGTGTGAAAAAGTTTGAATGGGTATGACTGTTCCCAATCCTCGCAGAGGCCTACTGGGATAATTCGCTCCAGCAGGCTTTGTTGGTGGGCTCGTGTTGGGTCCATATCAGGTGTTTAGGAGGAGTCTTAGTACAGAGGAACATAGATGATGCCACCCCAATTTCAGTGATCACGGGTAGAGGGAAATATAGCCATGGGGATGTGGTGAATTACCATAGAATGCAACGGCAAGGCTATCTGCGCCTAATAAATAAAATAATAATAAATTTAATTTCTGTGTCGCCTATCTGGCCAAAGGCCACTCTAGGCGACGTACAAAACAGTTAAAACACAATGAGATAAAATACAATAATACAATAAAAACAGTATGAGAACAATACAGCAGCAACAATATTAAAACAGGGTAGGAGGCATTTCAGTCACAGTAATTAACCCTCCCCGGAGATCCCAAAGGCCTGTCTGAAAAAGCCAGGTCTTTAAGGCTTTACGGAATACATTTAGGGAAGAGGCGTGCCGGAGATCTTGTGGGAGGGAGTTCCAGAGAGTGGGGGCCGCCATTGAGAATGCCCTCTCTCTTGTACCCGCCAATCTAGCTGTTTTTGTCGGCGGGATTGAGAGAAGGCCTTGAGTGGCTGATCTTGTCGGGCGGCATAATTGGTGGCGTTGAAGGCGCTCCGTAAGATAAACTGGTTCCTTGCTGCCACTCCTCTCATGGATGGGTTCCTCGTTGCTCATCTGCTGTGCCCACTGGCCTGTGTGTGTTGTTGTTTAATGCCAGATCGGTACACAATAAGACCACTCTCATCCATGATTTGACTGTGGATGAAGGTGCCGATTTGGTGTGCATTACCGAGACCTGGGTGGGTGAGCTGGGAGGAGTTGATTTGACCCAACTTTGCCCACCTGGATACTAGGTGCAACACCAGCACAGGCTGCAGGGACAGGGGGGGAGCAGTTGCTGTGGTCTACAGAACTTCCATCTCTGTCAAAAGGAAACCACTCTTTCTTGGAGCTGGCTGTGAGGGCCTGCACCTGGTGTCGGGCCGATGAGACAGTAAACTAGGGTTGCTGCTGGTGTATCATCTACCCTGCTGCCCGGCAGCTTCTCTGAGCGAGCTGGTGGAGGCCATCTCGGCTGTGGTGTTGGAGGAGCCCAGAACGATAGTGCTGGGTGATTTCAATGTCCATGCTGAGGCTGCCTCTAGTGTTCCGGCTCGGGACTTCATGGTCTCCATGATGACCATAGGGCCGTCTCAAGTTGTTACTGGCCCAACACATAGGGCAGGGCACACCCTCGACTTTGGTTTTGCTCTTGATGGAGGGAGTGGTCTGGAGATAGGGGGGTGGATGTCACCCCATTGTCATGGTCAGATCACTTCCTGGTGAAGTTCAGACTTATGGCTCCGATCCTTCCCTGCAAGGGCGGTGGACAGATTAAGATGGTCCACCCCCAGAGCCTAATGGAATCCACAGGATTCCTGGATGCCCTGGGAGACTTCCCAGTAGATAGAGCAGGTGACCCCTGTTGAAGCCCTTGTCATGCTGTGGAATAGCGAGGCGCGTCGGGCTCTTGACACCATTGCCCCCGAGCACCTTCTCCGGCATTGTGGAGCCCAGCATGCACCTTGGTACACCAGTGAGCTAATGGCAATGAAACAGGTTGGACAACGGCTAGAATGCAAGTGGCGAAAGAAGTGCTGTGGGGCTGATCGGGCATGAGTAAAACATCATAACCGTGCCTACTGTGTGGCGGTGAGGGTGGCGAAGAAGGCCCACTTCTCTGCCTCAATCACATCCTCAAGTAGCCGTCCAGTGGAGCTTTTCCATATTGTCAGGGGTCTGTTGACATCAACTCCAGGAAATGGAGTTTTAAGCCCTTTGGAGGCCCATTGTGAATTGTTTGCTAGGCACTTTGAGGGTAAAGTTGCTTGCCTCTGTAGCAGTCTTGATGACCCCTCTACATCTACTGTAGTCCCCAATGAGGTGTCCAGTGCAACGTCTGCTGCAACTTCTTGGGAACGGTTTCAGTTGATGCAGCCTGATGACGTGGACAAGATGCTTGCGATGATGTGGCCAGCAATGTGTTCTCTCGACCCTTGCCCTTCTTGGCTTATTAAAGCTTGCCGAGGGGTCTGACCAAGTGGATCCAGGGTGTGGTCAACGCATAATTGCGGGAGGGAGTGGTTCCAGCCGCCTTGAAAGAGACGGTGATCCAACAACTCCTGAAAAAGCCCACCCTGGACCCATTGGTTTGTGACAACTACTGACCGGTTGCAAATACCCCCTTTTTAGGGAAGATGATTGAGAGGGTTGTGGCACAGCATCTGCAAGTACTCTTGGGTGAAACAGATTATCTTGACCCATCCCAGTCTGGGTTCAGGCCTGGTTATGGGACTGAATCAGCCTTGGTTGCCGTGATGGATGACCTTTATCAGGAGGACAGGGAGAGTGTGACCCTGTTATTCTTACTTGATCTCTCAGCGGTTTTTGATACCATTGACCACGGTATCCTTCTGGGCCGACTTGGTGAGCTGGGTACTGGAGGCACTGTTTTACAGTGGTTCCGATCCTATCTCCAGGGTTGCTCTCAGAGAATAGGATTGGGTGACTGTCTTTCGGCCTCCTGCCAGTTGTGCTCTGGGGTGCCGCAGGGTACCATCTTGTCCCCTATGCTGCTTAACATCTATATGAAGCCCTTGGGAGCAGTCATCAGGCGATTTGGGGCGAGGTGTCAGCAGTATGCTGATGATACCCAGCTCTATTTCTCCATAACATCTGAATCGGGAGAGGCTGTGCAAGCCCTGGACTGCTGTCTGGACTCAGTGGTGGGCTCGATGAGGGCCAATAAACTGAGTCTGAATCCTAGCAAGACGAAGGCACTGTGGGTTGGTGGTTCCCAAGTTTGGATAATTGGTCAGTTGCCTGCTTTGGATGGGGTTGTACTCCCTCTGAAAGAGCAGGTCTGTAGGGTGCTCCTGGATCTATCTTTGTCGCTAGAGGCCAGGTGACCTCTGTGGCTAGGAGTGCCTTTTACCAGCTTCGGCTGGTAAGACAGGTGCTGCCGTTTCTGGACCCGGATAGCCTGACCACTGTTGTCTATGCACTGGTAACATCCAGGCTGGATTACTGTAATGCACTCTATGTGGGGCTGGCCTTGAGGTTGGTCCAGAAGCTGCAGCTGGTGCAAAATGTAGCAGCGAGACTGCTCACTGGGGCAGGGTATTGCCCACATGTCACCCCGCTGCTGAAAGAATTGCACTGGCTGCCCATTTGCTAACAGGCCAAGTGGACCAGGATACCTGAAAGACCATCTTACCACTTATATACCCAGTTGATCACTGCGCTCCGCAGGTGAGGGCCTCCTGCAGATACCATCTTATCAGGAGGTTTGTTCTGCACAATATAGGAAATGGACCTTTAGTGTGGCAGCACCTACCCTGTGGAATTCCCTCCCTTTGAATATTAGGCAGGCGCCATCTCTGCTATCTTTTCGGCACCTTTTGAAGACTTCTCTCTTTCAACAAGACTTTTAAGTTGAGACCTATCCCAGTCTGCGTCTGTGTTAGAATTGCTTGTTAATATGTTTTTTTAATAATGTTTTAACCCTTTTTTAAAGATGTTTTAAAGCTTTTTTTAAAAAAATGTTTTTAATGTTTTGTTTTAATGTATTTTAAGGTCTGTTTTTATGATGTTTTAAAGTGTTTTTAGCACCTCTGTTTGCTGCCCTGGGCTCCTGCTGGGAGGAAGGGCGAGATATAAATCAAATAATAAATAAATAGCTCACCCAAGCTATTGTTAGCCCTCTTTCTCCCCCATAGATAAGACCATGGAAATGAAATTAACCACTCCTCTTTGGTAAACAACAGCACAATTCAAAGCATTGAGATTTCACTTGCTTCAATGGGACTTACTCCCTAAAATGGAAATGGACTGCCTTCAAGTCGATCCCGACTTATGGCGACCCTATGAATAGGGTTTTCATGGTAAGCGGTTTTCAGAGGTGGTTTACCATTGCTTGCCTCTGAGGCTCAGAGGCAGTGACTGGCCCAAGGTCACCCAGTGAGCTTCATGGCTGTGTGGGGATTCGAATCCTGGTCTCTCAGTTCATAGTCCAACACTCTTATGCAACACTCCCTAAAGAGCACATTTAAGATTGCAACCAGGACAACCCAACAGCCCTTCAAGTAATACAGTTTCCCCCAGCTCTCTGCTCGCTAAGTAAATTGGGCAAACACCATTCAGTCATAATATTGCCTTCTGACAAAATGGAACATTTTAAATTATCACGTTCCCAAGATGCATGCTACTCTGAGTTGAAAGAGGGAATGACACAGGGACTAGAGGCTAACAACCAGTTACAACTGCACTCAATGCATACTAATCTGAGCATTTTCAGACATATATGGAGCTCCTGCATGAAGGCAGCAGTTCTGCACATGCAAACCTGACCCCTCCATTAAAGATCTATCTGCCCTTCAAAGGAGGGAAAGCTCCATATAGGGCAGTGAATTTTTTAACGATGTACCTTATGTATCTCAAATTGCTTGGCCTGAATGCTTTTGTTTATACTGCTAGGGGGGGAAATGGTGATTCAGCCATTTGTATAGGACAGTCAAACATATGTATAAATCACTGTTGTGGGTGTCAAATTTCAGGTAAGTGTGCAATCCACAAATTTGCACATTTCATGCCACTTGTAGAGAATAATTTTAAGGAACTGTTTGATATCCAACAAACTGATCTAAGAGCATACATAGATTGTGATGTAATTGTGTGAACCAATACACAATAGGGCCCCACTCATACGGCAGGTTACGTTCCGGACCCCCGCTGAAAAGCAAAAACCGCCGAAAAGCGGAACTCATTGAATAGAATGGCGTGCAATGCCTGAAAACCACCATGAAAGCGGAGCAAGTGCCGTATGAGTGGGGCTTTAGTTTAATTGCGTCTAATTGAGACTGCTGCATTAGCGAACCGCCGCAAAGTGGGGCCCTACTGTACAACAAACTTGCAACTGTTTCATCAACTTTTTACTTTCCTCACATCATCCTTAGGTACAGGAGAATTCTGAAAAGACACAAAGTAGATGAGCACTTATTTGGCATCTTGGGAATACGGACTGAGTAGATCTAAGTAGATTTTAGCAGCAGATGAAGCTGCCCTGTGATAACTTCACCATGTTCTCTGTTAACATAAATTAATACAAAAGCTGCCTAACATGGATTGAGCTGTTATTCCATTTAATGTGGGTTAAAGGAAATAGGCACCATGGTGAAAACAATCACATAGTACTTCACTGCATGCCAAACTTCACACAGATTCACATAATCCACATTTTAGCCTGGCAATTTGGTCAAGTAAATCTTCAACAATGAAAACGTTTATGTAAATGACACAAAAGTTAATTTTATAGGAATACAAATTAGTGCCAAGCGCTTAAAGAATTTTCAGAAATAGGGGTAGGGAACCTCAGGATCAGGAACTCAATGTGGCCCTCCAGGCCTCTCTATCTAGCCCTCAGGAAACTCCCCAGGCCACACCTCTTTTCCAAGCCTCAAGTTCACCCCTCTACCTAGGCAATATCCCTCCCTCAGACCTGTTCCACGCCCTCCTCCAATGCAGATGTTCAAGTTACTACATATTTTGAGTCTGTTTCAAATATTAGCTATTTCATGTCTGTCTATATGCTCATTCTCTTTTCTTTTTTAAATAGTTTATAACTTTTACTGTCTTCTGAAAAAGGCATAATACATAACTCAAAACTCAAAAAACACCATACCCCAACCTCTTTTCAAAAGACCGACAGCACAACTTTACTGTCTTATCTTGTTCATTCTCCAAGTTGCAACTTTTCTGGACCTTAGCTAAATTATGGGAATCACTCTTTATGTTTTGGATTCTACACACACACACACCTCACTATCTCAGTGTTTTGAGCAGTCTCTATTACTCATGATCAAGTTCTCGGAAGTAACTGCTACACTATATCAAGCTGAGCTGAAATGTTTTCTTTTTTATTAGATGTTAGCCATAGATCAGACAGAGCTTTCTTACAGCAAAAATGAATCATTTAAGGTGACTTGGCTTTCTTGCCACAGCTGATTCATACTTAGCTTTATAAAAAGTGCTACACATTATCCATATTAAACAGTAAAGAAACAAGGTGATGAAGTGGTTATTTACTTAACAATAGGACAAAGGGCAGCCCCAAATTTCATTGAAACCACTGGAAAGGTTTTGTTTAGATCAACATACTTAATGAAGCAAATATATTGCCATATCTGATTGATCCTTTTACATAAAACATACATACCCTAGAGGAGATCCAGAAGATTTTAGCCTTGCCTAAGTCATCTTAAGATCAGTAGGACTTAAGTTAGATACTACCAAAATCTCCTTGATTTCAACAGGACTTTAGCTACAACTAATTTTCTCTGGATCAGGGCTTTCCTATACCAAAATTCTGATTCCAACAAGATGGTTTTATCTACTGACTTTACTGTCAATTTTACTGCACTTTATTGTAATCCACCATTTTCCAAAATTAAGATTGCTGTGTTTTATTTCTTTATACGTGTCTTGATTACACACACAGGGACAGAACTCAGCTGGTAAAACTTCCAATAAGAGAAATTAATGTCCTTTCACAGCTGGAAAAAAAACCGACAATATAAAAACATCTACAGTATAACAGTTGATGAGCACTAAAGAATGCCCAAGAGCTGAAATGTACACTTAAAATATATGAAAAAAGAAAATATAATACTCTTGCTGGATCAGACCAATGATATATAGCAACACAAAGTACTAGCGGGGTTCTGCTGCTCCTATGATTCACTGCTAGCCTCCAGCATTTTAAAATTTAGAAATATTGGGAGAATGAGGATGTGTTGCTCCAACCATCATGATGCCATAAAAACTATTAATTTACATTATATGCCCCCAAAACAAAATTATAATCTAATCAGTAGTAGAGACATGTTAAATGATACATAATTTTTTTTAAAAGCACATTACAAGGGAGTTAAGGTGACATTAAAAGGGTATTTAATGTGCTGCTCAAACAGTTATTACATTTCAACCTGGGAATCGCAAATAAAGGGACATAAGAATAGCCCTATATAAAAACTATTCAACATTCAGAAAAAATGTTTGTTCTTATCCATCCATGTATCATTTCCCCTACTTGATATTTTTTCTCTTGGTCCAAAACACATATGCATATGCATCAAACACTAAAACAATGTTCTCCAAGTATTAGTCCTTATGTAGCTAAAATGGCAACATTCATGCACAGGATGGGGGTAGCAACAGGTTTGGGGGTACTGGGGGGCAGGGAAGGGAGGACCCAAAACAGCCTAGAAAGGACTGAGCATGTTCAATAGCTACAGAGTATTTGAAAGTCTTTTATGGGTGAGGTCAGAAATCCAGGCAGGAGGGAGAATGGAATGAAGTATCCTAAAAATGCTGGCTGGCTGCAATCTTGAACTGCACTCCATACTGCAACATTTTGTTGTAAAGCCCATGTGTGCATGTTTGTGTATACACACATAATCTAAACACCGCTTAAACTGGGAAGAAGTAGCAACATTACTCTGCATCCCCTTATCTTGAAACAGATACAATGAAAATGACAGGAAGGATTTTAATGTTTACAATGATCAGTGGAATTTCAGGACAAGCAACACTAAGCCAGTGACTCATCCATTTCTTGATATCAGTGCAACACTTCCTGATCCAAAAGCTCAGCTACATCAATAATAGCAAAATCTTCTCTGCTCTTCCTCCTAAAGCCAACTATTTCATCTTCATGCCTGCATGACAACATAACTAGTACTTTCAGTGTTCTGTACGTGGCATACATACGAGTTCTCCACTTTCTCCTCCCCCTTCTCTGGTTCAAGTGTATTTGTTCCGAAGCAATAATTAATTTATCTTCAGTGTAAAAAGTTACAATTACAACAAACATAGAATATCTCTTCCCTTACACTGGCCCACCTCATTTTCTCTGATGATCTCACATCAGAGAAAATGTAAGGCTGCCCCACACCCACTGTGCCTTTAGGATCTAGCAGAATAGGAGAGAAGGGGACCCAACATGCATAAGGTATTGGCAGCTCAATAGCCAGAGTTGTAAACTTCCATAGGTGTTGTAAACTTGCCATATACTAAGGCATATCTACAAATGCTTCTACATTCAACACATTTGGTTCAGCATCAGGACCACACACGTCTGGATGCCTCCTCTTAAAGAGGAAATGTACCCTTTGTCCACTTTAAGTTACTTTGAAGCTACTAGGCTGGCTGTCAGGAAGGTTTAGCCACTGTTTTCCATTGATATCTTCTTGGATCTTCTCCCTTTTATGCAATTTTTTTCCAGTTTTAATTGTCGTAGAAATGCTGTTATACACAACCATCCATGAAAGCTATCCTTGTGAAAGAGTAGCAAGGCTTCTCTTGCCATTTATCTCCCTCCCCCTTCCTTCAGGTGATCACATTTCCTTTTCAAACTAAAAAGCTCAAAGTGCCAAGATCCTTTGTCATTACAAGGACTAAGAGACGAAATTTGGTTATCCTGCTTATATATTTGGCCTATTTGATGTGTGATATTCACAGCATGATCTTGGACAATAAATGTATGACTAGATAAATATCCACTTTAGATTCTCCTTTGTTACCTTGAAGGCACCTCTAATGACTCCTCACAAGAGTAAAGGAAACAATGAGCAGTAAACAGTTTCCCCCCCTCATCTTTAAGAATACATAATGACCCAGGAGGCATAATCCATTAGGGTGGAGGGAGAATGCAAAAAAATATGCAATGAACATAAAAAAGAAATCTTCTGACGCTCTCCCAATTCAGAAACTAAGCCCGAAAAGGCAAGATTTATTAGAGCATATATTCCAATTAAGAGGTCTGAGAGGCTAACATGGGTTTTCAAAATTCATATGGAACAGACTGCTGATAACAAAGCAAAAGAAATGAAAGTCAAATCAAAGAAAATCTCCCAGTCTGTGTACTTTCCCTTATAAGAACGTCTAAACTGAAAAATGTTACTGTACTACATGCTCATATGATTATAACCTTAGTAGTCATAAGGATTGGATGGGGGGTGGAAGAGTACCAGTTGCAAGTAGAACTGTTCTTCAGAGACAGATAATAAAACCTAAAATGTAGTATAGCACACCTAGAGCACAGTGACTACTGAGTGAAGCAAAAAGTTCCACATTCAGATCTCACCCCAGATTTCACAGTTGGCAATATTCTCTCAGCTTCAGTCCCCATGATCTACAGTATGGAGATAATAATACTGATCTACCCCCACAGGGTTACTGAAAGGATTACAGAGATAGTGTATGTGAGAACCATTTGGAATATACATAAGAATTTTTAATTGGTTAAAGAAAAAAGGCAAAAAGTATTGTAGTAATCTTTTAGCAGCAGTAAGGAAAATGCTGGCAAGAAACTGGAAATTCTCAGTTAAAGTGTTTTTGCTCCTATTTGAAATAGTTTAATGGAGTACTTTGTATTTTTTATTTGAAGTATTCAGAAATATGTGTTTCACCCATCGTTGAGTATAACCCCGTTTTGTAATTAGCCAGTCACCTTGGAAAAGTAAATTCCTTCTGAATGAGTTGTTTAACAGATGCTGGTGCTCAAGATGTCACGTGACAAGAAATAAGTTCAGTATATGGGGAAAACTGGTAAAGAGCTACAACAATTAATGAAGGTTAGAAATGGGTACCAAGGAACAGATTCTCCTAAAGCTGTTAAAATGCTGCCATCTTGCCTTTGCCAGAGATGGGACACTGGAATGAACAGATAATTGAAATTCCAACACTGTTCCTATCTCTCTGGTACAAAACATGAAAAACAGAGTAATATAAAGATCCATGGTTTGACCAATCAAGTCAAATAACCTTATCACTTCTATATGATCTAGGCCACATCCTGACAAGTAAAATATTACCTTCACCATATTTTCCTCTACAATCCAGATAGCTTATTCAGTTTTACAGAATGTTGAAATGGAATGTACACTAGCACAGTTTGGAGATAAAATTTCCAAACAAGGCAGGTTTACACAAGGGTGTAAAATTCTTCATTTGTGTGAAAAACTGCGTAAGTATTTCCATGGTGGAAGAAATTTAGAAGAGGACATGCTGGCACATGTATGTTTTTAAAAATTATATGGGATTAGATTTTGCCTGACTGTACTCAGTTTAGTTAGGAACATAACTGCCTTATACTAAGTCAGACCACTGGTCCCTCTGGCTTCCAGTTAACAATACTGGAAGAGTCACTCTCAGCCCTACCTAGAGACACCAGGGATTGAACCTAGGACCTTCTGCATGCAAAGCAAATATTCTACTACTGAGTTACAGCCTTTCCCTACAAAGTTATCTCTGCTTTGCTCCAGATGTTACAGAAAAGTATGATTTGGAAAGTTTACAAGGGAAGGAGGAGATGGATTCTACATGCCATGGAATAAATATGAAAAAACTGGTAGGCAAGATTGACATCACTGACAGGGAGAAGAAATGACCAATGCATTGAGGAACCATTATACTATCCAAAAGATAAGAACAGAAGGCTACTAATGCTACACTGAGAGGGTTGTATCCAAACAAGTTCTACTCACAGCAGACCCATTGAAATTAATAGACATTCCTAACAGGTACATTAATTTCAATGGGTCTGCTCTGAGTAGAACTTACTTGAACACAACCCATAGTTTCTGGGGATGCTCAACAATACAGTTATTTCACTATATGTCTCAAGAGGAAAACAATGAAAAATCAAACATCTATACCTCAATCAGAGTAAAGGAACAGTTGAATGAACTTTCTATCAATATATGGGACTACAGTTAGACAGATGTTCTCTGCACCAAACAACCTAATTCTCATTTGCATGAGCAAATTGCTCCTACTTTGCTCCACCCCACTTCTCCCAGTTTACGCCAAGAGGAAACAAGCCGTGATGCATGGCTTAGTGTTACATCCAAAACAGGGATCACTGTTTGTTGGAGCAAAATTGATGTAGATATAACACTAAGCTAGGGATCATAGTTTTGTTTCTCCTTCACATGAACAGAGAGGGGGAAAACAGCTCAACTTGGGGCATTCATGGTAAACCATTAACTATGATCAATCATAACATGTGAAGTGGGCCACTGTATGGCAGAGCAGAAGGAAATAAAAAAGTCAAGAAGAATACAAAACCAGTTACGAAGCCAAGAAAAGAAACGGCTAAGAGCTGTTAAGATAAACGACAGTGATTCTTTATATCAGCAATTATCAAATCTTGTCACGAGACTTTTTATGACTAAAAAAAATGTGAGGTCTACACAAGTCTAATGCAACTCCAGTAATTTCTCTCCATCTTAGACAGGTAGCCACCTGCTTTATTTCTGAGAGACAAAAAGTAGCAGAAACCTGCATTACATCTTCAGATTGTCTAAACACTAAGAAAAGGGTAGGCAGACAATCACTAATGACTGGACCAGAATGGCCTCTACTACGATTGGTGAACAAACACAGTTTCAGTCTGTGTTGCTCACCCAATCACAACACACAGATATAGACTGTGTGTGGGTCAATTCCTTATGGCTGCCAAAGGAAGTGTACCCATGAGATGTGGCTTCCATTTTGAAAGAAAAACTATGGAGCAAGACAAATGCAGCAACTTTTTATTATTTACCACAGCTTTTTAAAACAGGCACCAAAAAGTTACTAGTCTCCTAAAAGGTTAGTAGCCTGTCCAGAGGGGACGACAGGAGGAATGGTGTGTTCCATCCCTCCTCTACCAGCCTACTCACTTACCTGAATACAATTCCTTTTTATCTAAGGTGACCAGGTGACAATGCTGATTTATGGACTAGACTAAAAGCTTGCAGGGGAAGGAGGCAACAGCCATGTACAGAATTATTTTATGCATCCAAACAACATAGAGGTCATTCGGAATGTATGGATATTCAATATCTGAATGCACAGCATAATACCAGGAACATGTTTTTTTTAAAAAGGACATGGTAAATCCTATCAAAAATTACCTACAAATAACACTTGGGTGAAGATACAACTAAACAAAAAAAAAAAAGCATGGCATGGTGATGGCTATTACTAGACAGGAGGTGTTACCAAAAGCATAATTGGCTGATAAAAATGCTGGCTTGAAGAGTGACAACAAAACAGATGATATTAGCAGAGGACATTTTAAAGAACAAGACAAATGTGGCTCTAAAGTGCTCTAAAAATATCTGATCAAACTGAAATGAAGCTTGCAGCTGACACTTCAATTAGTGGGCATTGTATAAAAATGCAAGTTTAAATTAAAATCTTTCAGCACAGCACCTCCTTTAAAGATGACATCTGCGTGAAAGTCAAAAGAAACCAAAGTTTGGGATAATTAATGTTCAAGGCCGTTAAGTAAGCACTTCAAGCAAATGCGATGGGGGAGGGAACCAGATATATTTGTGTCAATATTATCTGCATTTCTCAGGCCCCACAAAACTAATCTTTTAAAATATTAAGTTGTACTATTAAGTCAGTCAATGTTAAGCTTTATTGATACTACCATTCAGTTTGGTGACCCTCAAAAAGAAAAAATTGCATGCCAACTCATTAGAGGAGAGAACCATAGCAGAAAGTAGCCAAGTTGATAGAAAGTAGCCAGGCATCTGTCCTTGCACAAGAAGACCATCCTTTTATCATGCTACTATAGGCATGTTTGATGCACACATTTGAATCTTCTATGGTGTCATTCCAACCCAAAAATAAACTAACACACACAGGAAGCATGGAGATGGAATAATAAATAAAAAGTAATATAAAATAAAACCTATACCACATTATACGAAGAAATACCTGAGTAGATATACAGCCCTTTCAATATCATTGAGTTCTTCATCAACTGTCAGTCTCTCTATTTCTTCTGGGGTCTGTCAAGTGGGAAACAATTAACATAATTAAGATCTGAAGTCCATGCTTATATCTGTTATCAACTACTTCCACCCCAAGTTCTACAGCCAATACCATAAATATACTTAATCACCGGGATCAGTGTAACACAAGTAAGTTAAACCAGAGTACACGAAATTAAAAAGATGTCAATGGAAAATGAATTCAGGTGCTCCTGCTTAATTGGTTATGAAGCTGTCTTACATGAGTCAGGCCATCGATCCATTTGGCTCAATATCATCTATATTAACTAGCAGCAACTGTCCAAGCTCTTAGGTAAATGTCTTTCCTGACCCTGCTTTAACTAAAGATAGTAAACTAGGATTTTGTGCATGCAAAGCATGTGGTCTATCCCTGTCCCCTTCCTCAGGTTCTGAATCAGAATGTCAGGCTGTAATTTTTAAGTCACTTTATCTGGAACAGTCTCCTGGAAGTCTATAAACTGTTCTAGGGTTTTGAGGCCTTTGGTTTTCAATACTCAGAATCTTTGATAACATTTCTAAATGTAGGCAGTTCACTTTTTAATCAGCAATATCTCCCACACCCCCTTCATTAAACTACATCCTTACAGTCAGGAACGAAAACAGATCCCAAATTATATAATCACAAAACCTTATTCAAAATATAGGATTTCTTCCTCACAACCCATCCGTCTAAAATCCCATTTCTGAAAGCATTTCCCGATCGATACAATGAACTGAATGCCTATCTGTGCAAACTATCTTTTTCAGTTTAAAAGAAACTGAGCCTGCATAATAGATAGGAGCCTCGTTTGCTTAATAGGTTCCAGTCTCAAATAACTGCAGCTTGATTCGAAAGTACTGTTTTTTAAAAGATAGATATAGATATACCTTTAGACTCCTGCGTACCGGCCTTTCAATAATCGTAAGTTCCTGCAGATCTTCTATATAACCAAACAGATTGTTCTGGCTAAAATCCATTTTGTAGGAGAAGATGATTATCGGATGCATGTACTAGGTTGGTGCTCTAGTCTTTTTGACAAACCAGGGTTGTATACGAGCTTCACATTGCACAGAGGCCAGAGAGGAGAGAGAGCAAGCACGCAGCACCCTCTCGCCTGAAAGGACGCACGGGCGGAGGTGGGCGAGCGGAGGCTGCTGCTGCTGCTCTTGCTTCCTCCTCCTCCTCCTCGTAGGACGCTACTGAGCCCCCACCGCCCAGGAGGAGCCTCAGCAAACACAATGCGGCACCAGCACAGCCCGCCGCCGCTGGTGCTGCCACTGCTGCTCTAGGAGCATCACCCGTCACTCAGCCCAGGCTCCGGCTAGGAAACTTTCTCTTCTGCTGCTTCACTTTTGCCTCAGTCCCTCCAGCGTTTCCAGGGAGAAGGAGACACCAACATTTACCTTCCTCCTCCTCTTCCACCACCACACACACACGCACGCGCGCATATACGCATGTCCTCCTTTCCCTTCCCCTTTTTTTATGGAGAGGGGGAACGGTAAGGATGGAAAGGCAAGGGGAGAAGGAACGGATCTGAGGCTGCAACTTTTCTTCTCTTTGGCCCGGCGAAGGAGGCTCGTTCCCCGTCAGACAGCAGATTTCGGGATCCCACTCCAGGATCGAAGAGGAAGACAGATCCCACCCGAGAAGCAAATGATAAAGCGGGGAAGGGTTAAGAAGCGGGGAAGGAATGAGGGAGAGAATAGCAATTCCCTCTTCGAGGGCATGCAAGGGATCTTTAAAACAGATAAATAGAAAAAGGTGCTGGGGAGCGTGCAGTCGCCCTGTAGTGGATTGGAGGGGGAACTATAATTCCTCGGAAGAAGGAAGAAAGCCTGGTTAGGAAGACAGGAGGCTAATCGCAGATGCTCTAGAATAGGAGAGTAAATGCGGGATGGGGGGAGAAACAGATGATAGGATCCCCGCCGAATGAGAGCACTTTGCCTTGTTGGACGAATAACAGATTTAGGAGGGTGGGTGGAAGGGAGGGGTGATGGATTGGGAGGAGTGATGGATTAGGCGGGCCGCTTCCCCCTCCTCCAGCAGCAGCAGCAGCAGCACCGACAGCGGCGGCGGCTAATGCAGAAGAGGCTGCTAATATTTTATATACATGTTCATTCAGAGCGGTGTGTTGCTGTTGTTTTTCAGGTTCTGCCCCAGGAGCAATTATCCTTCCTCTTTCCTCCGCCCCTCCAGTAGGACGATTCCTCACCCACCCCCACCCTTCGGGAAGAGAATGAGGGACGGAGGAGAGGCGATGGGCCAGGATGGGGGTCAGTGGGTGAGTCTTTCGGCGGCAACCAGTCAGGCCGGGTCCCCTGCTGAGGCCAAAGGGGACGCCCCTGGGCAACTCAGGGCCCCTCCAAGGGATTCGGCATCGTGGGCCCAGGCGGGCTGCTCGCTCCTCACTCGCGACTCGAGGAGACCCCAAAGCCGCCGCCGTGCGAGGGACAAGCGAGTCGAAGCCGCCTCCGCGGGTAGTGCGCCAGCGCTGAGCCGGTCGCCAGGGCAACGAGCCGCTACAGCGGCCTCGGCGGGGCAAAAAGGAATGCGTGAGCGCGCCAATATCAGAACGCGCCTAGGAGGCAATAGCTGCTGTTTTGACCCTCTTGGCCCACCGCTCGCTCTTCCTGTCACCCACGTCACTCTGACGGGCAAGGCTTCGTTTCACTTTATTTAGTATTTCATCTCGGAGATATTCAACATTTCTAACTGCCACTTGGTATTGTCTGCTGAGTAAACTTGCTCTGAGTGCCTGCCATTGAACCCCTATACTGTACGACATACCTTTAAAGCAAATTCAAACAGCACCCCCAAAGAATCCTGGAAAATGTGGTGTACCCCTCACAGAGATACAATTCCCACCACATTAACAAAACTACCGTTCCCAGGATGCTGGGTAAGTGCTTTAAATTAGGATGTGCGTGCAGTCATAGCGTGGCACAAAAAGAAACCAATAGGAAATGTATCATCTCGGGCCCATTGGTAGCTGTAATGAGGTAGACCAACTCCGTTTATGCTTTGCCTCATGGATAGGGTTATCTCTGCACACAAGGCTCCAGAAGAGGGTTTAATTTGCAATTGTGTCCTTAAAATACCATAAACGGGTCATTGGCAACAGTTTTTAAATATATATATATATATATATAATTTTCACCAGAAAGGGTAAATTGAGATAAAATGGATATAAAATACAGGCTGACATTTTGATGCTAATATTGTTGTGTGAGTGCTGCAAACAATTTGAATGCATGAGGAGCACCCACGCCACAATAAGCACCCATCTGGAAGCGTCCTGAGAGCTGCTTTGCTGCATGCAGAGAAATAATTGAAAGTGGTTGTATGTCCTGACTTCCACATTCCCAGGTATGAGGGACAAGTCTCAGATGCATCTGCAACTTGCCCATCTTCCTGTGAAGGCGTACATAGTTTCCATTCCCCTTACTTTACTGTACTTCAGAAGTCACTTGTGGGGACACTTTTTGACACTTCTCTGAATATGCAAAGCCAATCTTGAACGAGATTGGAGGAATACCTGCTCTGGAATATGCTCCGTGAAGTGACCCTTTCATGTCATTTTGTTAAGGTAGGGCCTGGGGGTGGCTGCTTCTTAGGCATTTCAAAATTGAAATTCAATAATAAGATCAAAATGGAAGACCCAGGTGAATACACTTTTACTGGTATTTTACTTTTTTGTGTGTGAGCCTGCAAAGTTAGTCAATTAACTGTTGTTTTTAACCAATAAGTCAATTAATCTATTTGCACTGAGCACTACAGAATCTCAACTGGCTTCACAGATTTCCATTATGCAGACCAGATGTGGGGGGAGGGGCAGAAAGCGCTACTGACGTACCTCAGGGGAACATTCTGCCAGGAGTTGCCATTTCTAGCCCTTTAAGAGCTAGACAGACAGCAAAATTCTACAAGTTCAGCACAGTGGCAGGAAAAGAAGCACATGGCAAAACTCTATATTATTATTCAAGGTACAGAATAAGCAGTGAAGACGCATAGCTCCAGATACAGTAATTGGTTCTCTCATTTCTGGGGAATACTTTGCATTTCTTCACTTAAGATTCCATTTGGAGGAGTTATATTTATTCAGAATCAGTACTCACCACAATATTTTTATACCTGGGGAAAATATAAGAAGTCACCCAGAAAGCAGATTCATTTTATTAGAAGAGAACCTGAGCTCAAGGCAGGACCGAATCACCCAGAGAATTCTCTCACAAGGTCCAGATGGAGTGGCCAAGTCCTGATGAGGACTTGCACACAAGCAAATTTGCATAGGATTGGATTGCAGCTTCATGGTTAAAGGCCCATCAAAATTGGATTCATCAAGCATGTCTCCTCAAAGAATATGTCTTGCAACCGTTAGACAGATATTTTCACTGGTAACACATCTTGCTTTAAGGACTTACCGCCCTTCAAATATAAGTGCAACTCTCAGCCACCTTTATTCTCACAAAGACCTGACTATGAATGCAAGACCTAACCTGAATCAGGTAGATTTGGTTGGTGTTAATGTCTCCAAGGCCAATTTCTATTAGCATGTTGGACAAGGGTTGTTTTCCTGACAGCAGGTGTGGGGTCATCCATGTGTGTGCATGTCCTCCATGTAGACTATCACCTAATTTGAACTAACACTTATAAAATTCAAAAGAAATATTAATGTGGCATTCTTAACAAAAGTGAGAAGTGCAAACAGGTCAGTAATAAATATTTAAGTAACAAAGCTCAAGACAATGGTCAGCCTTATCCTTTATTGGGTTTATTACAATATATGTTTGTTTGGTTTTTCTCTTGTTCAGAAATTATATATATATGTATTCACTAATAGGCAAAAAACCTTGCAGTTTAAGAATGTACCTATATTTCTATCAAACTTTAAAAAGCAGGGAAATTGGGCAGCTGTAGTAAATGCACCAGGGGAGCAGGAGACCTGACCTCCTCTCTGAGATATTGGACTGCCCTACAAATTTGTAAAAATGCAAACACAATTTGGGTTGGGGTTTCACAGTCCAATCCACTTCCTGTGTAGCTTGGAAGAATTTAGTAACATTTGCCTCTGTGCATATGGTGAGTGGTGACAACACCTGCCATCTCCAAAGATGGAGAATTACATTTTTGTATGTTTGGTGGTGTTCTTCTTACTTTGCTTCTTTCCTGTGTTACTAATGTTTCTACAGAGAATCTAACCTAGAAAATTATATTTTTCTCATTATTCATCCTAGAAATCAGTGTCATATGATGGTGAAGATAGCCTTTTGTGTTTCAAACTGGAGGTTATACTCTTATTTCTCTTTTGGGCACATTAACAGTTCAATCTGACACTGCAGTCTGATGTAAAATCAGACTGATTACAATATGTTGGTGCTTAAGCAATGGCACTAGCTGTTGCAAAAAACAAACTTGGCTTGCCCAAGATGCATGTTTTTAGCCTGCTATGCTTAAACTACTTCACTTAAGGAAAGGTGGGCATGGTCAATTAAAAACACAGAGCACACCTAGAATTTTGCTAGAATATATTTCACCCTCCACTGTTTTATTTTGTGCAAACTGAGGCACTCCTCATGTCCATTGGAAACTATTCTGCAGAACAGTCACTGCCATTATTCCACAACTCTTCTTGGAGTTTTTTTTAGTGCTGCAAACTGCTTCTGTACTTCACATATTCACAGAAACAAGCAAAAAGAAAGATTTACTATAGGTAACTTCATTAAAATTGCAAAGTAAATCAAACATATTCAGAAGTGACTATCTGAACTATAGCAACTGTTTTAATATTGTTGCTTCCTCCCTGCTAAAACAACATCAGCCCAGCGCATCTTGTTTCTGTTATTTTGGCTGATTGCAGGTGTTGCCACCACTCACCATATGCTCAGAGGCGTATGTTACCAGATTCTTCCAAACTACACAGGAAGTGGAAGTGGATTAAACCACTCTGGCCACTGGAGCTCTCTCAGGAGAATAGGAGTTTCCTCTCAGCACCCTTCACAAACTACACTTCCCAGGTTTCTTTGGAGGAAGCCATGGCTGTCTCAAGTGAAATCAAAGTCTGGTATGGGTGTGGCCCCCTGATTAGCTAAGCAGCTGTGAGTCTGGCTTTTAGAACACTGCCAGTTGGTTCTTACTGAGCATACCCGACACTTTCAGTTCAATGCAAAATTTCTTAAATTAATTAAAAATCAGCCAGGCATTTTTGTAACTTTTAAACAGCAGATGAAGGTCAGAGTATGGGGCAAAGTCAGTAATAGGATTACAGGTACTCTGTGAACATGGCTGATTTTTAATGAATTTCAACAGATTATGTGAACTCTTGACAGAAAAAAGTCCAACAGAGGTCTGGGTTTTTCCCTCTTTTTAGACTTTCAACTCTCTATTCTCTCTCTGTTTTGTGTATCACCATGAAAACTTAGAGGATTGTTAAGCAAGAGTTTCTGAGTTCAGGAGTATAAGTTTTGTACGGTTTTGTTTTGAAATGAGCTTATGTTTTGAAATATCAGAATGCATGGGGGCATTTTCAATTTAACATTGCGGAATGTGAAAAATCCACACTGGCTGTAGTATACAGCCACTCTCGTTGCTGTACAATAATTATATGAAAGAAATATAATACGTACCGCTTTTTCTCACACTGCATGGTCTCAATGCTCAAACTGCAGAGTGGTCAACATCAGGCCCCGGGGGCTGAATGTGTGCTTCCAAACTTCACTATCTGGCAAGTGGGACTCTCTCCAGCCCATGCACTCACACCAGCCCTGGACTGTCCTCAAGTATTTTGGCCTGGCTGGAATGTTTCTTTGAGCTATGATAATGCATCTTGCTTGCCTAGATAGAGGATAGAGAGATGGGGAGGGGACAGTATAGAAAACTCTTAACTTTTGTGTGACTGAAATGTAGGCTACTGTACAAAAGTAAGAATCATAGTAATTGCTCCATTTACTTTTACTTCTGGCTCTACTCACCACTGCCATGCGGACCTTGGAAAGTTGCCTATAAGAAATGCAGCCCTTGAGTGAAAAAGGTTCCTTACCCTGGTATGTGTATTCCTTTACTCTCCATTCTAGTCAGAAATAGACATCTAAATTTTGTTTATGTTGAACAGAAACTATCACACAGATAGTAAAAAGACTAGAATGAGAAACACGCTGAACAAGCAGCCATTGGTCATTACTCTCTATTCGCATAAGTAAAGGTGTGATCCTGCCCTGACATCTTCATGGCTCAAGTCCTATTTACCGGGCATTTTTTATTTGAATTGTGACCTCATTCATTTTAATAAACTGCATTTGGACCAGAGCCCTCGACTTACACACACATATCACACAGCCCTGCCATGAAGTTTTGTGGTGTCTTTCAATTTATTTTATCTTTAAATTCTTTGGAAGACACACTAACAGAATTTTGAAAGCATCTCATCACCAAAAGCCAAAATAAAGAGTCAAACAGGGACAGTTATTTATCTGATAGCAGAAAACAGGCACAGTTGGAGCTTATGGACGGCAAGCGTATGTTAGTGAAGATGAGCATTTGGGAACAGCATGCATGCAAAAGCTAAAATGAAGGAAGAGCCCACACTCACTCAAGCAGTATGGAAAGGCCTAAAGTGTTATTGTGCAAATGGAACAGCATTAATTTTCAGCTAATTTCTCCTCACAGATGGATTTAAGAATGCAGCCCAAGGCTACAAACCTCAAGCTACTCTGCTGTTGCTGAAAGTCCTATTGAAAAATTATTTCTGTGGAGTTACGCCAGCAGCAAAGCAGTTTAAGGGTAAGAACATTGCTTCTCCGGTCTCCCATACCACTTCTCTTCCTCCATGTTGTACTGGGGGAAAATTCATTGCACCAGCAGGAAATGGCAGACCAACCAACCTCACAAGGCTTGGGAGAAAAGCAAATTATGTGAACTGTTACTTGACTTCATGCACATTCTAATTATACTTTTTATACTAAGCAGACTCAAAGGCACAACGGAACAACCAGAAATGTTTTTGCAAAGCAAAATACTGAAACTATGAAGCAGTAGTTTCTTAGCAACAAACTGGAAGCTGTGTTAAGTAATGTCCTTATTTTTTATCAAGGCTTGTGTATATTGGCAATTTGACATCTCTGTTCTAGGTATTTATATACATGCAGATATTTCACTTTATCACTCTTACCGTCTTTTTATATATAAGGTTATGATGACAAGAATTACTACGTTTTCTCCAGATAAGTGCATTGTACATTTAACAACTGCCTGATATGCAAAAATTCAACTACAGCAGCTTTTCCTGTGGATTGAAAAGTAATAATGGGAAAGCTTAGCCTGCTGAATTTCTGGCTGCTGTGCAGCTTTTACAGGTACAAGGAAGAAAAATCTTGAAACTTATAACAATATATTTAAAGCAGGAATTTCATCCAGTGAAAATGGGCAGTTTTACTAATGCGGGAAAATCCTCAAAGTGCCATCTCATTTTCTTCTTTACAGAAAACACATTATTTCTACTAAATCATTTGGTCACTGCATCTTTATGGGTGATTTGGCAATACTGTAGATATTTTTGTGTCCCCAAAGGGACCAAGCCTCCAGTCCTGCTGTGAAGAAGTCTGACTACGCTACATTCAGAAGACACAATTCAGCTGCACTGAATCTTCCTAACAATCATGTTAGGAAGAGAACAAGGCTGTTGTCTACTGACACCATATCCCCATTTGTTCTTCTCTGTATCCAAGCCTTCAAGGGGGGGTATCTGTAGAGGGGACCCTGCAAAATGTAGAGGCACTATCCTTCTCAGATTATTTTGTGAGAAATAAGATTGCCCCCTACTTTCAGTGTTTTATTGTGCTGCCTCCTGTCAGAGAAATTCCTGCCAAAGCCCATGCTTCATTCAGGTGCTAATAGCATGAAGGGAAACGACTACAGTAGCAGCATTCCCTATCACTGCATCTCTGTTATAGAAGCTGTCACTGAGTTCTCCAACAGCTATGCCAGCAGCCTAGGAGCTTAGCACCAGGTAGGGCCAAAATATTTTACCAACTGCAAATGGCAGGTAGAAGTTTAGGTGCAGTTGGAAGTTTGCAAATCCCCCAGGAGACTCTTTCCCACAGCCCAGATGGCACAGATAAGTCCCACTAAAGTCAAAGGAATCTCACAAATTTTCATAGTTGATTGTGTCTTTATGGTGAAAGATCCATAAAATGTGGGCTATCTAGCAAACATATTTCCTGAAACAACCATTGCTATATTAGCAAAAAAATAAATCCCACCACTTATGACATTATTTTCACAAGCATTGTGAAACGGCAGGGCAGAGATGGGGGGAAATCAACCCCAAGGGCCAAAGACCCTTGTGACTATTCCTCAGCTCTTGTCCCCTGGTCTGCAGGCCATGCTGCTCATTGGCCCTGCTCCCTTACCAGCTGTACTCCCTTGAGTGTTTTTGCCTGGCTGGAATATGTCCTTGAACTATGATAATGCCTCTTGCTTGCCTGGGTGGAGAGATGCACTGGAGGGAGAGTGGCTGGAATGTAGCCTACTGTACAAAGATAGTCATCTTTGTTGTTCTACCCACATTCACCTCTGGCCCCCACCCCCCACTGGCATGCAGGCCTGGAAAGGTTGCCCATGAGGACGTGCAAACCTTGGGAGGCTCAGAGGGTGGTGGAAAGGGAGAAGGCTTTTTCAGTTGCTGCTCCCCTTTTGTGGAATACACTCCCCAGTGAGATCCACCTAGCGCCTTTATTGACATCTTTTCAGCACCAGGGAAACTTTCCTTTTTTCTCAGGCATTTGATAGACTAAGGTTATGTTGTTTTGTCATTGGTATACTGCCAAAGCTTCCTGTGGCTTTATGGGGGTTGCTGTTGTTTTATTATTTTGTTCTTATGGTATGATGCATTTTGTTTTGTTTTTAACAATGTTGTAAGTCACTTGGTGACCTCAGGGTAATAACTAATACATTTAATTATTATTATTAATAACAATAATAATAATAATAATAAATTTAATTTATGTGTCGCCTATCTGGCCAATGGCCACTCTAGGTGATGTACATACAATCAATATAGCAGAATACAGTACAAAATACAGTGAAATAATATAAATTATAAAAGCAAGCAATACATAATAGGAGGCATTTAAAACAGAAGAATATTAAGCCTCCCCAAAAGTCCTGAAAGCCTGCTGAAAAAGCCAGGTCTTTAAGGCCTTGCGGAACATATTCAGGGAAGAGATGTGCCGAAGATCTTGTGGGAGGGAGTTCCAGAGGGTGGGGGCCGCCACTGAAAAGGCCCTCTCTCTAGTGCCCACCAACCTAGCTGCTTTGGTTGGCGGGACTGAGAGAAGGCCTTGTGTGGCCGATCTTGTCAGGCGGCATGATTGGTGGCGTTATAGGCGCTCCTTTAGATAAACTGGGCCGAGACCGTGTAGGGATTTAAAGGTTAATACCAACACCTTGAATTGGGCCCGGAAAACAACTGGAAGCCAGTGTAGATCGAACAACACTGGCGTGATGTGGTCCCGGCGACGACTGTTTGTGAGTAATCGAGCCGCCGCATTCTGAATAAGTTGTAGTTTCCGGACCGTTTTCAAGGGTAACCCCACGTAGAGCGCATTACAGTAATCTAATCGAGAGGTGACCAGGGCATGTACTACCAGTGGGAGCTGATGAACAGGAAGGTAGGGTTGCAGCCTACGTATAAGGTGTAGTTGGTACCAAGCTGCCCGGCTCACAGCCGAAATCTGAGCCTCCATGGACATTCCAGTGTATGACATTATAGACATCTTCAAACGTAAGTGTACCCTCTGAGTCATTTTATATTCATAAAGCCCTGGGATGAATATAAGAGGTTGTTCCTTCCAACAAGTTTGACTAATATTTATCATCTTAGAGACAATCATGAACAAGGTTTGAGAACATGAAGTCAGGACTTGTGGCACAGAAACAAGTTATAATAGTTTTGCACTTAAATTCTATACTGCTGTGAAATTTCTTGCTCCACTGAAGCTCTTAATGTGACAGAACACCTTTGGAATATGGTCTCTTGATGTTTATTCATTATTTGCTAAATGTTACCATGTCTTTCGTCAAGGCTGAAATCAAGAAAGCTTTGTTGTTGTTATCTGCCTTCAAGTCGATTACGACTTATGGCGACCCTATGAATCAGCGACCTCCAAGAGCATCTGTCATGAACCACCCTGTTCAGATCTTGTAAGTTCAGGTCTGTGGCTTCCTTTATGGAATCAATCCATCTCCTGCTGTTTTCCCCAGCATTATTTTCTTTTCTAGTGAATCATGTCTTCTCATGATGTGTCCAAAGTATGATAACCTCAGTTTCATCATTTTTGCTTCTAGTGATAGTTCTGGTTTAATTTGTTCTAACACCCAATTATTTGTCCTTTTCGCAATCCATGGTATGTGCAAAGCTCTCCTCCAGCATCACATTTCAAAGGAGTTGATTTTATTCTTATCCGCCTTTTTCACTGTCCAGCTTTCACATCCATACACAGAGATCAGGAATACCATGGCCTGAATTATCCTGGCTTTGGTGTTCAGTGATACATCTTTTCATTTGAGGACCTTTTCTAGTTCTTTCACAGCTGCCCTACCCAGTCCTAGCCTTCTTCTGATTTCTTGACTATTGTCTCCATTTGGGTTAATGACTGTGCCAAGGTATTGATAATCCTTGACAAGTTCAATGTCCTCATTGTCAACTTTAAAGTTACATAAATATTCTGTTGTCATTACTTTAGTCTTTTTGACGTTCAGCTGTAGTCCTGCTTTTGTGCTTTCCTCTTTAACTTTCATCAGCATTCGTTTCAAATCATTACTGGTTTCTGCTAAGAGTATGGTATCGTCTGCATATCTTAAATTGTTGATGTTTCTCCCTCCAATTTTCACACCTCCTTCATCTTGGTCCAAGAAAGCTTACAAAAGTAAAATAAGAAACATTTAAGAATCAAATTTATCAAAATGTTATATTAACATTAAATATATTAATAAGATGGCACAAGATTATTATTATTGTTGTTGTTGTTGTTGTTGTTGTTGTTTATTTCTACCCCGCCTTTTGGCCAAAAGGCCCTCAAGGCGGCTTACAAAAAAAAATTAACACAAATATAAAAATACATCAATAAAAACAATACAATTTACAAAAAACAGCAGTTACAACATCCAATAAAATACATTAACAAATCACAAAGCAAAACTTCAGTCCTCTCTCTTCTTGGCCTTCTAAAAAGGGCCCAGGAGAAAAGATGGGAGGCAAATGCCCATCTCCAAACCGGCAGAGACACACACAAAGCAAGAAAAGCCCCTCTAGAAGGATCAGAGAGAGGAAGCCGGCCCAGCAGTGGCAGACAAGGGAAACAGCAGCGGAGTCAACAACATCCCGGGAAACATGTCTCTCCGGTGAACCTTCCCAGTCTAGGTTCAAGGCACACTCTCCTCCACACTCCCGGCACATCTGATAGACAAAGAAGCAGGACAAAGGCTTGAGGAGGAGGCTGAAGATGGCCATGCTGGTGCTGAAGCGGGTGGTGTCAAGCAGCTAGGAAGAGCAACACAAGCTGTGGTGGCAAGGGCATTTGCATAAGCATACTTGATTTGCATGCTGAATTGTTGCTTCGCTTCTCCTGAATCCAATATTTTTATTTAAAAAAAAAAAAAGTCAAGGAACAAATTGGTAAGATGGAGGCAGGGACAGGAAAAGTTCTGTAGGTACATGAAGGGTGCTAGGAAAAAGATGCCTGAAGGCAGGAAATGAGCCCCATGCAGGGTATCAAAGTTATTCCCCAATATTTTAAAACAAACTTGAATCCATAAGAAAAGGATATCTGGAAATTCCTGCTGAAGTGGAAAATCTACCCAAGCAGCAGTGGTGTTGTCATTAGCCATTTCTGCTCCATACCCCAACTCTGCAGTGGAGCGAAACAACTTCTTGGCACATTCTTTACCAGTGATGGGCAACAGCTTGCTTCCACTGGAGGTTCCATTGTGGATCAGGCTCCATCTCTACCGAGTGTTTTTCATTATCCACAGCAAGGGGTGGGAGTAGTTGATGCAGCCTGAGTAGTGCTAGTGCATCTCTGTTCTTCTAAACAGCAGGATCCTCATTAACTTTTTCTTCTTCCAGTAATGCTTGAGCATCCAATGACTGGCTTTCACTATCTCCCTCGTGATGATTTGAAACAAAACCCAGGCCAAATAAACTTGCATGACCTTTTTTGTTTTGCTTTTACATATTTTTCTCACTTTTCTGTGCTCCAAGCTTGTATTTGTGCTCCATAATGTTAGTTTCACTGTAAAACAATGCCAAAACATATGTAGACTTGTATACAACCACTAAAACAATAAATAAATAAAACCAGGAGCAAGTCTGTCAAAAGAAAATGCTTTGCTTGCTTCCTTGAGGTTCAAAATAAATTGTTATGGGCAATTTCCATAGGAGGGTGCTCCTCAGATGACAATAACAGTATTGTGAAACTGTAAGTAGAAACTGTTTTCCAGATAACTTGAAGAGGCTTGACAAGATTTGTTTAATTTCTTAAGTACCTGGATTCTCTTTCTGTAACATAGTATTTGTACAGCTGTGGGGAAATGCTAAAAACCTCAATAATAAAGAACCTTGTTCAAATGCCTTTACAGCCTACCATTCTGTATGGTATGATATGTAATTCTGTCAATACCACAGCATGACACTTCAAGAAGAAAGGAACTGCACTGCTCTTGTCCTAGGGCACTTCTGGACTGTCACTATTTTGCAGGTAGAGATGGAAAGATCTGTCCATTTTGGTCCTCTCACCTTCCCATTTTTCCAATCTTAAATTCAGTTCTGCAGCAATATGGAATTAAAAAAACCTCATGAAGATTCTTCAGCATTTTGGTATGAATTTCCTCCAATAAACACATTTTTGTATAAAGTTTTGATTAAAGAACACATTTTGCAACCAATTTTTCCTAATATAATGCCTTTTTGTATGCTATTTTCACTAATGTATCCATCGTTATGCACACTTTCCCCTAATATATGCATTTTTGTGAATACTGGTTGGAGAACTGCATAGCAAAATTGGGGTGAGTGTGAATTTCAAAGGATGGCTATGTTCCTTGCCAATTCCACCCTTTAAAAGTTTAAATGGTGCATTTATTCTTCCATGCATTTGGCAGTAATTGGCAGCTTGTTATGGATTGGTGCTACATAAATGTTTCATCCAGCAGCTTATTATGGCTGCAACCCGTTTTTTTTATTCATGGTTTTAGTATATTGATTTTAACTGTTCTTCAGCCACTTTGAGCAGCTCCCAGGCAAAGTGCCAATTTATAAAACAAATAAATAATAAATTGGAGCCATCAGCTCTTTGGTTTCCTGATTCCAATGAGGTTCCCAATTTGTAAAAGGGCAGCTGTGCCTGTAATACAGGGTGGCCACTTGTGCATAGCCAAAAAAAAAAAGGAAATGCATCACTGAAAAAGGCAAAAAAATTAACACAAATCTTGAATATTCTAATTTATATGTATAGATGCATATTTAGAAATTACTACAATTTAAGCAGAAATATGTGTCACCATAGCTGAGAAGACTGTGACCAGGTGAGCTGTGTGCTTGCTCAGTCTCCTGTCCAAATGCTAATTGTGGATGGGCAACATCAGAGCCCCTGCACCTTCTTCTTATGGCTCTTTATCTTTTATCTGGACTTGGACTAGACAGCCAGTCAACCAGAGGACTGTAAAGTAGGGCTCATGGCCACCCTACTGTAACAGCAGCTTAGTCTGTAACTATTAGCAGTTTCTAATGCCTATATCCTGCCCTGAAAAGAATCATCTGCTAAGTCCTGCTGAACAAGCCTCTGGCAACCTTCTTCAAAGAGTTGGTGTAGTGGATCAATCCCTATATCCCTGTTTCTCTCAACTAATGTATAATAATAAAAACATATAAGAACATAAGAAGAGCCTGCTGGATCAGGCCAGTGGCCCATCTAGTCCAGCATCCCGTTCTCACAGTGGCCAACCAGGGGCCTGGGGGAAGCCTGCAAGCAGGACCCGAGTGCAAGAACACTCTCCCCTCCTGAGGCTTCCGGCAACTGGTTTTCAGAAGCATGCTGCCTCTGACTAGGGTGGCACAGCACAGCCATCACGGCTAGTAGCCATTGATAGCCCTGTCCTCCATGAATTTGTCTAATCTTCTTTTAAAGCCATCCAAGCTGGTGGCCATTACTTCATCTTGTGGGAGCAAATTCCATAGTTTAACTATGTGCTGAGTAAAGAAGTACTTCCTTTTGTCTGTCCTGAATCTTCCAACATTCAGCTTCTTTGAATGTCCATGAGTTCTAGTATTATGAGAGAGGGAGAAGAACTTTTCTCTATCCACTTTCTCAATGCCATGCATAATTTTATACACTTCTATCATGTCTCCTCTGACCCGCCTTTTCTCTAAACTAAAAAGCCCCAAATGCTGCAACCTTTCCTCGTAAGGGAGTCGGCTCCATCCCCTTGATCATTCTGGTTGCCCTCTTCTGAACCTTTTCCAACTCTATAATATCCTTTTTGAGATGAGGCGACCAGAACTGTACACAGTATTCCAAATGCGGCCGCACCATAGATTTATACAACGGCATTATGATATCGGCTGTTTTATTTTCAATACCTTTCCTAATTATCCCTAGCATGGAATTTGCCTTTTTCACAGCTGCCGCACACTGGGTCGACATTTTCATCGTGCTGTCCACTACAACCCCGAGGTCTCTCTCCTGGTCGGTCACCGCCAGTTCAGACCCCATGAGCGTATATGTGAAATTCAGATTTTTTGCTCCAATATGCATAATTTTACACTTGTTTATATTGAATTGCATTTGCCATTTTTCCGCACATTCACTCAGTTTGGAGAGGTCTTTTTGGAGCTCTTCGCAATCCCTTTTTGTTTTAACAACCCTGAACAATTTAGTGTCGTCAGCAAACTTGGCCACTTCACTGCTCACTCCTAATTCTAGGTCATTAATGAACAAGTTGAAAAGTACAGGTCCCAATACCGATCCTTGAGGGACTCCACTTTCTACAGCCCTCCATTGGGAGAACTGTCCGTTTACTCCTACTCTCTGCTTTCTGCTTCTTAACCAATTCCTTATCCACAAGAGTACCTCTCCTCTTATTCCATGACTGCTAAGCTTCCTCAGAAGTCTTTGGTGAGGTACCTTGTCAAACGCTTTTTGAAAGTCTAAGTACACTATGTCCACTGGATCACCTCTATCTATATGCTTCTTGACACTCTCAAAGAATTCTAGTAGGTTACTGAGACAGGACTTTCCCTTGCAGAAGCCATGCTGGCTCTGCTTCAGCAAGGCTTGTTCTTCTATGTGCTTAGTTAATCTAGCTTTAATACTTTCTACCAGTTTTCCAGGGACAGAAGTTAAGCTAACTGGCCTGTAATTTCCGGGATCCCCTCTGGATCCCTTTTTGAAGACTGGCGTTACATTTGCCACTTTCCAGTCCTCAGGCACGGAGGAGGACCCGAGGGACAAGTTACATATTTTAGTTAGCAGATCAGCAATTTCACATTTGAGTTCTTTGAGAACTCTCAGGTGGATGCCATCCGGGCCCGGTGATTTGTCAGTTTTTATATTGTCCATTAAGCCTAGAACTTCCTCTCTCGTTACCACTATTTGTCTCAGTTCCTCAGAATCCCTTCCTGCAAATGTTAGTTCAGGTTCAGGGATCTGCCCGATATCTTCCACTGTGACGACAGATGCAAAGAATTCATTTAGCTTCTCTGCAATCTCCTTATCGTTCTTTAGTACACCTTTGACTCCCTTATCATCCAAGGCTCCAATCACCTCCCTAGATGGCCTCCTGCTTTGAATGTATTTATAGAATTGTTGTTGGTTTTTATGTTCTTAGCTATGTGCTCCTCAAATTCTTTTTTAGCATCCCTTATTGTCTTCTTCCATTTCTTTTGCCTTTTTTATTTTCTTCATTCGGACAAGACTTCCATTTTCTGAAGGAAGACTTTTTGCCTCTAAGAGCGTCCTTGACTTTGCTCGTTAACCATGCTGGCATCTTCTTGGCCCTGCAAGTACCTTTTCTGATCTGCGGTATGCACTCCAGTTGAGCTTCTAATATAGTGTTTTTAAACAACTTCCAAGCATTTTCGAGTGATGTTACCCTCTGGACTTTGTTTTTCAGCTTTCTTTTTACCAATCCCCTCATTTTTGTGAAATTTCCTCTTTTGAAGTCAAGTGATTTCCTATGACAGAAAATGGCTTTTGGGGTGCTGCTTTTTGGGCTTACTTTGCTAAATACAAATGCAGCAAGAAATAATTCCCATGCACTTTGGTCTGTTTAAGAAGATTAAGAAGGAACTGCAAATAGTCTATCGAGATGAAATCACACTAATTATTGCAATAATTGTATTTCACTGTCTGGCCCCATCCTCTCTCTTCCAGAAACCTCCTGGTTGCTGTCTCTGCCTATGTGTCACAGCATAAGAGAAGCTGTTCCGGCCATCTGTCTGTCTTCATGCTTACTGAAAAATCCTCCATTATTTCTAGTGTATAATTTAAACCATACCTTTTTGTTCTTTGCCAAGATCAACCTAAAAATGCTCTCAATCTCACAGGAGAAAATAGCATGCTGTGTTTTCTGGCAGTGCACTTTCCACCTATAGCTACTTGGAACTACAAACACACCACCATCATGTTTCTCTGCACATGCCCCTTGTTTTAATGAAAAACAGGTGGAGGAAGGGCAGAAGGAGCAGAACAATAGGAAAAGTAAGGGGAAATAACATGAGTTCTTATTTAAGTGAAGCATGAAGTGACATTTAAATTCATACAGCTATTGTATTAAGAACATTAACAGTCTTGCTGGGTCAGAACAGCAGGCACTTAAAAAAGAAATGATGTTAAGTGCACTGCTCTCCAAAGGAGCTCTGCAGTCCCTGTTCCTTAATTCTAACAGTGTGATGCTACCAACACCAGGATTATTTTAAGGTGACTGGGCAGTGCACAATGGAAGATGGGGAGCCTCCAATAACAGTTGGGTGGAAAAGAGAATTCCAGTATATGCACCTTCACATGGAAGGATAAGGTTATCAATGGCTACTAGCCATGATAGCTTTGTACTACCTCCTGTATTGGCAGTGATATGCCTCTGAACACCAGCAGCTGGGGGATCATGAGTGGAGAGAGTGCTGTTATGCTCAGGACCTGCTTGTGAGCTTTCCATAGGTATCTGGTTAGCCACTGTGAGAACGGGATGCTGGACTATATGGGCCACTGGCCCGATCCAGCAGGGCTCTGACTGCAGGGGTAAGAAAAGGTGCATCACACAATGTGTGAGGAGACTGTGTGGGCTAGTTGGCCACACACACACACACCAGCCACAAGTTCAGCAACCATGAGAAGGGGGACTTGTGTGCATACTGATGTAAGCACTTACAGCACTTCTGCACAAAGGTAGGGGATCCTGTGTCAATATGGGTCCCTTCTCACATACAGAAACCCAATGTGCACACATTGATACACACGTAGGGCTCCCTCACATCATCGCCCAACTCATGTTTGCCAGGATGGGGTGTGTAGCCAGTAGGTGCATTCGCAGGGAGTGGGGCTAGTCCATGATGTCCCTCAACCCTCTCATGCGTGCTTTAAACCCATTCGGGTTTTTTTCTGAACCCCCTATCGAAATGTCTTCTATATTATAATTATTATATTGAATCAATTATCAATTAAATCACTGCTAGACCTTTACCCAAGTCTGCATCTGTAGTGGAATTGTTTTTAAGTTGTTTTTATTGTTTTATCACTTGTTTGCCACCCTGGGCTCATTTTGGGAGGACCAAAAGCTGAAGATGGCAAGCACCATTTAGAAGAGGCATTCCCTCCTGTGTATAGAGAACAGGGCATGCCTCTTCTAGGAGAATGTGTGCAGTGATACATGAGTGCATCGTTTAAAAACAAAGCATATTTTTTTCTTTCTAGAACTATTATTTGTCATATTCAAATGTATGCACATTTCATTTGATAAACTTAAATGTAATTTAATTTAGTATAAATCGAATAAGATTTCTTTAACGGGGTGACATAATTATTTAAATTCATATACCACTTTTTGGTAGTATTCTGGCAGAATACAAGGCTCTCTGTATTCACGGCACAGCAGCTCTTTCCTCCATTGTCTCCCTCAGCACCTTAATTCTGGATAAATTTCTCATGACAAAACAAAGACATTCATACATCACAAGCTGAAATGAATTTAATTTGTCATGACATTCTCCAAAGGAAACATGGGATCTGGAAGAATTATCATTGTCAGAGCACTATGCATACTCAACTACAGCTCACCTTCTGGCGAAGCTATAACAGGTAAACTGGTTTCAGTTGCCCCAATCACTATCAGCTTTCTCCCACTCTCCTCCACTCATCTAAATGGGAAAGGGCTGTATCTCAATGGTAGACCACATGCATTGCATAAAAAAGGTCTGGGTTCAATCCCTGGGACTGGGAAATACTCTAAAATCCTGAACAGCTGCTGCCAGTCAGTGTAACAGACAACACTGACCTAGATAGCCCACGGATCTAATTCAGTGTAAGGATATAGTTTCCAAAAATTCCATCAGAATTTAAAATGGTCCTCTTTCAAATTTCTCCGAGCCTACAGCTGCCAGTCAAGAGTGGCCTCTCAATGGTTAGATCTCCACCTTTACAACAATTTCTAAGCCACTGAAGAAGACCCAGGTGGCAAACTGAATCTTCAGTCTATGATTTTAAAACCTTGTGCTAGGGTAGGGGACTTTTTTCAGCTCAAGGTTCACATTCCCTTCTGGGTAACATTCCAGGGGGCACATGCCAGTGGGGGGCAGAGTCAGTTGCAAAAGTGGACAGAGCAATAAATGTAAATTTTATCTTTGTACAGTGAGCTCCTTTCTATACACACTCCTCTGTCCTCCATTAGGCAAGCAAGAGAAATTACAAGGGTTCACAGACACATTCCATCTAGGCAAAAACATTCAAGGAGGCCGTAAAACAGGGCCAGTGAGAACCGATGTCTGGGAAGAAGGAGTGTAGGCTGAGCAGTGTCTCAAGGGTCACATGGATAGGCCTTGAGGGCCACGTTTGGCCCCCAGGCCTGCAGTTTCACACCCCTGCCTTAGGGTATCACAGTGCCTCTATTATGACTGCCACAAGCATTTGATAGCATAATGTTCAATAAAATAATAAAATTACTGTATTGAAATCTTGCTCTTTAGCTAGATTGCTTTATATCGGCTCATTATTTGTTTTATTATCGAATCCCAAACCTTTTTGTGATTTCATTATTTGAATACATTTCTGTCCATTTCAAGTATATAAACATTTTAGGCTTCATTTGTTTGTGTTTTTAGTGATTAATGTTTTTGTGTCTATTGCCAGTTACTAACACACATTTGTTTCAGAAGGCAATGCAGGTCAAGCTGTAGCAGAGGGATAAAGTAATCCAAACTCCTTTAGATTAGGCAGAGGTGTTCCTCCACCCAGCTTTCCCAGCTATGGCTGCAATCCAATACACATCTACTCAGAAGTAAGCTCTATTGGGTTCAGTGGCACTTACTCCAAGGTAGGTGGGTATTTGATTGCAGCCTTAGTCAACTACCTGCAGGTTACCAAATATGCTGGCAGGAACCAACAAAAAAGCCATGAAAGGGGTGTTCCATCAGTGGGGCTGATGCAGCCAGTGATCAACAGGATCCCAAGTTGGTCTCAGTGCTGTCACACAATGGCATCAGGCCTAATCCAGGTCCAATTGCTGTGCCAGCCTGCAGCTTGCACAGTAAATGTGCCTAAATTGGGCCCAATCATCCTGTCCCTCCTTCCACCAGTCATGAGCAACAGGGCTGCCGGTACAGTGGTGGCCTCCCTACTTTGCAAAGCCCCACCAGTGCCCTACATGAATTCAGTATACAGCATGCAAACCTAGGATGAAATATCATACCAAGTCAGACTATTTGTTCATTAAGCCCAGTATTGTCTACTCTGACTAGCAGCTATTCACTAGCATCCCTGACAAACATTTTCAGCACCTATGATGATGATGATGATGAACTGCCTTCAAGTCAATTCTGACTTATGGCGACCCTATGAATAGGGTTTTCATGGTAAGCGGTATCAGAGGTGGTTTACCATTGCCTTCCTCCGAGGCTGAGACTGGCCCAAGGTCAGGCAGTGAGCTTCATGGCTGTGTGGGGATTCAAACCCTGGTCTCCCAGGTCATAGTCCAACACTAGTCTAACCACTACACCACACTGGCTCCCTACAATCTGATCCTTTCTAACTGGAAATGCAGGATTGAGCCCAGGACATTCTGTAGACAAAACATGTGTTCTGCTGTTGAGCTCTGTTCCTCCCTAAAGAGACTTCAGCAACATTTAACAGGAGAAAGGTACAGGGCCATGCGACTCAGGCTGTGATCCTGGGCATGAGTACACGAGTTAAAACGAACAAAGGGAAAAAATCCAATATTCTTCCCATTAACATCTCTTGAGATGTTGGAAGGCGTTATTCCCTCTAACTGCCAAACATTTTTCTGAGGTTTTTTTTTAAATAATGGATATAAAATTGCAATAATTAGGCGGCGGCAGGAAGAGAAGAGAAGGGGTGGAAAGCCTTTCCAGATAAAATAACAACCTCGTCAATGCTCCACCCACCTCATCCCAGAGCAATAACGCCCATCTAAATTGGCTATCGGATAACATACATTTGCAGGAGAGAGAGAAAAACAGATCTTTTGAATGGAAACGAAAGAAGGGGTGAGGGAGAGAGCTAAATAGAATTCACCGGCCTCAGCTTTCCTCTCCCCTGTGTGTCGTACCCGTCGCTAGTCGTAGCTAACTATAAGGACTGAGGAGCGAAAAGACCACGCAACTCAATAACTACAACCTTTACTAGCGGTAGCCTGCAGAACGCTAATAAACTTTTGGTACATCCGGGCGCTGAAGATTGACGTCACTGCATCATGGCCGCCCCCGTGAGTCTCCCACGTGGTAGGATTTCCCGGAAGCATCGCAGTAGAGTCTGGAGGAACCTTCGCAGGGACGTCTCGGTGCGTAGTTTGGTCGGCGATTAAACTCACAAGTGGGCTGGAGTAGCCTTGGAGACGGGAAGCTGGGGTGGCTTTTCGTGTAACTGTAGAGATCAGGAACTGGAAGGAGAGAGCTCCAAACTGGAATAGGAGGGAGGATGGGGAAATCAGTAGAAGCCTGTTCTTTCTCGCCCTTAATCGAGCTTTTGGGCTCCTATTTATTGTTCTAAGGCTGCATCCCTAGAAATGCTTATGATCACTACTTTAATGTCTCGCTCTTCCTCTCTGGAGGTTAGAGCAGCATATATGTTCCCCCGCCCCCCGGTTATCTTCGCAAGAGCCCTGTAAGGTGGGTTTGGCTGAGAAATGGTGATAGCCATGAGGTCATCCCTGTGAACGTCTTTTTCACACCTGTGAAGACTCACATCTTCACTCTGGCTTTTGATAATTGAGATGTATATTTTTAGGACTCTCTGTAGTTGTGTGTGTAATTTATTTTAAACTTTTTTTAATAATGTGTTTTATATTGTTGTGACCTGCCCTGGGATCTACTGGTGATGAGCGGGTAAAAAAATTAATTATAACAACAGTTCAGTGGGATTTAGACTTTGATCCCCCCAGTACTTGGAAGCAAATCTGTAGAGAGTCAGTTAAACTTCTGAATAAACAGATGGGGCTGTGCGACCAGCTGGTAAACAGGCAGTTGACTGCATGCATGTTCAATCTATTCAACCTAAGCACACGACCTAAATATCATGGCATGCCATTACTGCTGTGTCCTACACTTGTGGAACTCTGGCTTTACATGGCTGGCTGGATTAGCATATTGGAAGGTTGTTGGCTGGCAGTGATCCAAAAGTCTCCCATTATTTTTCTCTCTGGAAAAAAACCCTGAATATTTTAGAGTTCATTTCAGTTTTTAATACTTCCTTGCCTTCTATTCATCTGTGCATTGTTTGGGATGAGGTTGCTCTCTTTTTTTCTGCTCTGGGTAGCTTGGCTTTAGCATATGCAACCGACATATTTTATGTGAACCCACACCCCACCATTGCGGAGCCCCGCTTTAGCAGTTCTGTGTGTTAAATTGGACACTGAATCCCCATAAACCTATAATTTAGGATTAGGATCAACATGTTGGACAATTAAATATTGTCAAATAATCAAAGAAAGCCGCTGCATGATATATAAGTCATACTCAGAGTAAACCTGTTGAAACAAATAAACTGGTTATTTAAGTTCATTTATTTCAATAGGTCTCTTCTGAGTATCGCTGATGCTGGATATTTTCTACTGTGTATGTGAAAGATCACCTTTTTAATTTCATTTTGGTATTTATTATTAAATTTATATCCCTCCCTTCCTCCCAGAAAGAGCCCAGGGTAGCAAACAAAACACTAAAACATCTTAAAAACATATTTAAAAGCAATTCGAAGACTGGGATAAGGTTTCTACTTAAAAGGCTGGTTGAAAGAGGAAGGTCTTCAATAAGTGCCGAAAAGATAACACTGATGATGCCTACCTAATATTTAAGGAAGGGAAGGGACTTCCAAAGTATTGGTGCCACAACTCTAAAGGTCCGCTTCCTATGTTGTGTGGAACATACCTGATAAGATGGTATATGCAGAAGGCCCTCTTCTGCAGAGCACAGTGACTGACTGGGTATAAGACGATCTTTCAGGTATTATTATTTATTAGCAATGGGAAGAGTGAGGGCAACTTGTATCTTAACCCTGTGGTAGTTTGGAGTGGGGGCAGGGAACCTAGTAACATGGGGAAATATCTCCTATTGGCTACCAGATGTAACTGCAGCCATCCCAGAACAAAAACAAGCTCCCATCCGTTCCCGTTTCCTATTTGGCCCCTTCTCTCCCTGATTGATTGGTTTTTATTCTTTTATCTCTCTCTTTTTTTAAAAAAAGTCTGATTTCCTTAATGGTATTATGAGTTGATATGTTTTGCTGCTTCCCCCCCCTTTTATTTTTCATGTTTGTTACTTGTATTGTTACAGAAAAAAAATGGAAAACTTTATAAACTGTGCATTTTTTAAAAAAACTATAATCAGTGACAAAAGCCAATGCCTTGAGGGTAGAGTCTGTAAAACAAGGAACAGGGAGATCCAGGTTCAGACCCTCACTCGGCCATGAAGCTCATAATGTAGTGATGGGTCAGTCACACACGCTCCGCATAATCTGCTTCACAGGGCTGTTGTGTGGATAGGATTGAGGCAAGGAGTGCTAGGATGGAGAATACCCTGGGTTCCTTGGAGGAGGGATAGAATACAAATATAAAATGATATATCACATTTTTTAATTTACAGTTACGGCCATCTAGTTAGTTTAAGCGTCAGACCATCTACTTAGTTTAAGTGTCAGACCTGTTGGTTCTTCTCATACAACATTAATGCTTTCAAAGACATGACCGTTATGGGACTGGTCAAATGCCCAACCATATTTAAGATCCTTTACAAGGGAATATACAACTAAAAAATACAAGGGTACGCTTCTTTCCTTTTCTTTTATTTCTTTTATTCCTTTTATATCGGTATTCCTTTTATACCCTCATTTAATTTTATCATTTCTCAATGTTTTCTACTAGCTTTTGAGTCTAATGGTTCTAATGGAGCAACTGCCATTTATAAATTATTATTATCATTATCATCATCATCCTTTATTACCCACCCTTTACCCAGAGGTCCCAGGGCAGATTACAACAATTTTTAAAAAACAGCATTAAAAACAATCCAAAACCACAGAATAGGGTAGGTCCTAAAAATACACATCTCAGTTGTCAAAGGCCAGGGTAAAGAGTTAAGGACGAAAGAGTAAAAGGTAAGGGCAACTTAAGTTGTCCGTTGTTGCTGCCTGAAAGTAAAAAAAAGAATACAATTAATACCAAATCTGAGAGGTTTGTTGTTCAGAACAAAATATGTGGAACCAAATGTTCAAAAAACCAGGAAGAGAACACAAGCATGTGAAGGGCATATTGAGACATGTTGCAGTAGGAGTTGCTGACATGAGTGATTATTTAAACTACCCCCTCCGAGAGATATTAGCAGTAAAAGTCCACATAGCTGTTTTTACTTCTCATATAAATGGACTCAGCAGGCTGCTCAGTACTTTCATTGGGAGGTTTCCATCAGTAACACCTGGGGTGGCCAATGTGGGCCTTTCCAAATGTTGGATTACAGTTCCCATCAGCCTCAGCCAGCCTGGCCAATGACTTGGGGTGATGGGAGTTGTGGTCCACTACAGCTGGAGGGCACCATGTCAGCTACCCCTGAGTTAGAGGGAGCTATTCCTGTAGCTGCTGTTCCACTAGCTGTCTTCTGTGCCCCCAGTACATTTTCCTTTGGGATAGGTAAGCCCCATGAGGTTACAACTGCATCTGCCCACTCTGCTCTTTGTTGCACATGAGGTCATGTACTCTACTCCTTTTATTTCAGTTCCATTATCTTACCATTAAGCCAGTCCAGCATGTAATTTTTATTGTCTTTTGTCAGCCTTCCTCAATCTGCTGCCAGGTTATATAGTCTAGATCGGGGTCTGTGGTCCATGGATCCCTAGGGAGTCTGTGTATGCACTTCAGGGGGTCCGTGAACTGGGCACACAAAAAAAATCAATTTCCAATGCAATCAAAAATTATTTTGGGGGGTCCATGTGATGCGTCCTTCCCTGGCTCTCCCTGTCAGGTTCCTACCTGCTTGTGGTTACTGCCTGTCTCTAGGCACCACCAGGGACTCCACCAGTCCGGACCGCACTCTCTTATGGTTTCTCTCCCCGCTCTAGCACAGATCTCAACAGATCCCCCTGCTAGGCAACCACCAGTAACGTCCCAATACTAGTATTCCCAGAGACTCTGAATACTGGTGTTGTTATTCTCTTCACCGCTGCCACCATTTGTTACAGTTCCCCTTCAGCCTTGGTCATTACCTTACCCTCCCTTCTGGTCTGTGAAACCCTAGCCAAGGATCAGGCCTTTGGTAAACCAAATTAAGTATTTATTAAAGATAACAAAGCTAACAAGATTAACAAGATTTCTTCTTAAGGCACATAAGCATATGGTTTTACTCAATACTAATCCAAACTCCACCTCCCTCCTTCTTCACGCTCTCCTGACAAACAACTCTCTCAAACCCCACCAAGCAATCCACTCTTTCTCTTCTCCCCCCCAGATTCCACTCTCACTCTTCCTTTTATACATTCAGCCATTTTAAACACTCAGCCAATCATCTCGCATTCTACTGCCCATTCACTCCCCCTCTTTCACTCCACTTACCATGTATCTTCTAAAACAACAACACTTACCATATATACATTAATATAGGAACATCACATTTTCCCCCCCTTAAACAACAGCAGAGTATTATTCCTGTTCCAGTATTTATACGTCGCGTTAACAAATAAAAGTCTCTATGGGGAAAATGTCTTTCTTTGTTCCTCCGTCTGGTCACGTCACTGCAGTCCCAGCCACTTGCCTGGAAAGTCCATCGGCCAGTACATTGTCCTTGCCTTTGATGAACTGGAAGTCCACTTGATAGTCCTGTAGGGCCCAGGACCACCTCTGCAGCATAGTGTTATGGTTTTTCATAGTCTGCAACCATAACAAGGCCCGATGATCCGTAGTCACTGTGAATCTTCGTCCCCACATGTATGGGCGCAACTTATTCAGTCCCCACACGACCGCTAGGCACTCCTTCTGGACCGACGAATAGTTTTTCTCCCTCGGCGTCAGCTTGCGACTCAAGTACGCCACTGGATGTCTGGTGCCTTCTCTCTCCTGTAGCAAGACGACTCCCAGCGCCAGGTCCGACGCATCTGTAGCCACGATGAATGGTTTCTCATAGTCTGGTGCTATTAATATGGGTCCTTGGCACAAGGCTTGCTTCAGTAGATCAAAAGCCTTCTGACATTCATCCGTCCATACCACACGCTCAGAACACTTCTTCTTTGTTAATTCATGCAAGGGGGTTGCTATTTCCCCAAAATTTCTCACAAACTTCCTATAAAATCCAGCCACACCCAGAAATGCCCTTACTTGTTTTTTGGTTAAGGGGATCGGCCACGCTTGTATTGCCTCCACCTTGCTCCATAAGGGGGTGATTTTCCCACTCCCCACCTTATGTCCTAAATAGATTACTTCCTTTAGTCCAAACTGGCATTTCTTAGCTTTTATTGTGAGGCCTGCTTTTCTTAAGGCCTCCAATACTGTTGTCAGGTGTTGGACATGCTCAGGCACCGACTTGCTAAAAATGGCCACGTCATCGATATAGGCCACTGCAAAATCTGACATGCCTCGCAACACAGTATTGATTAGCCTCTGAAATGAACTTGGTGAGTTCCTTAGTCCCATGGGTAAGGTCACAAACTCATATAACCCATCTGGTGTACTGAAGGCAGTTTTGGCTCTGGATTGCTCGTCTAGTTCCATTTGCCAAAATCCTTTACAGAGATCTAGTGTAGAGATAATGGTTGCTGCTCCCAATAACTCTAACATTGCGTCTACCCTAGGCATAGGATACGCATCTGGGACAGTAATTTTATTGATTAGCCGATAATCAATGCAAAACCTTGTCGTTCCATCTTTTTTCGGAACCAGGACAATACTTGAGGCCCAGGGACTGATGGATTCCCTGATCACTCCTAATTCCAGCATCTCTTCCACCTCCTTTTTGATCTCATTCAAAACTTTCCCATTCACACGGTACGGAACAGATCTGATTGGGGCATGATCTCCAGTATCAATGGAATGTATAACTATACTGGTTCGGCCAGGTTTGTTGCTAAAGAGATTCCTATAGGTTTTCAAAACTCTCAGAATCTCCTCTTTTACTTCCTCCTTCACCTCCTCTGACCATTCCACTTGATCTACCCCTCCTTTGTCTTTGCTTTCCTGTACCAAATCTGGAAGTTCAGGGCCACTTCCCTCAGGGAATAAGGTAACTTGCAACACCTTTGCATCCCTGGTATGGTAAGGCTTTAACATATTTACATGAACCACTTTGCTTTTGTTTAATTGGTCTGTGGTGATTACATATGTCACTGTGTCAAGCCTTTCTCTGATGATATATGGTCCTTCCCAGTTAGCCTGTAATTTGTCATGTTTCCTGGGTATGAACGCCATAACCATATCTCCCACATCATACACACGTTCCCTGGCTGTTCTGTCATACCAGTAACTTTGCTTCTCCTGTGCATGACTCAAATTCTCTTTCACTACTTCCATCATTGATGTTAATTTATTGCGGAATTCCAATACAAAATCTACTACAGAAGTTTTGTACTCTCCCAGAGTTCCTTCCCATGAATTTTTTAGCAGTTCCAAAGGTCCCCTCACTTTTCTAGTGAACATGAGTTCAAAGGGTGAGAAGCCTGTTGACCCCTGAGGGACTTCTCTGTATGCAAATAAGAAGCATCCCAAACGTTCATCCCAGTCTTGTGGGTGATCTTGAACATAGCTTCTTATCATGCCCTTCAAAACTCCATTGAATCTCTCAGTTAGCCCATTAGTGGCGGGATGGTAAGTAGTGGTCTTTAGATGTTTTAGACCACAACATTTCCACATACATTGCATCACTTCTCCCATGAATACACTGCCTTGATCTGTCAGCACTTCATGAGGGAAACCCAGCCTCATAAAGATTTTTAATAAAGCCTCTGCCACTACAGGGGCTTCTACAGATCTCAGTGCTTCTGCGTCTGGGTACCTGGTGGCAAAATCCACCACCACCACTAGATATTTCTTGCCATGCCTTGTGGGTTTGGAAAAAGGGCCCACCAAATCTATTCCCACTCTATAAAAGGGTTGTCCAATTATAGGAAGGGGCTTTAAGGGTGCCTTGGTCTTTACTCCACTCTTTCCCACCTTTTGGCATATTCCACAAGATAGACAATGTTGTTTTACATCCTTGGAGATATTTGGCCAATAATAATGTGCAGCCAATCTCCTCTTGGTCTTTTTTATTCCCAGATGTCCTGCACATGGGACATCGTGGGCTACCTCTAGCAATCTGGTTCTGTATTTGCTAGGTACTATCAATTGCTTCACTGGTTCACATTCATCCTTTCTCTCAGCAGGCATCCACAGTCTATATAAAATCCCATTCTCACACACAACTTGATTCCTCAGTTTGTCAGTGAAAGGAACCTGTTGGGTCAGGGCTTGTTCCTTTATCTGCTTCAAACTTATATCTTTATGCAGCTCTTCCCTGAATTGATCTGCTTCTTCCCCAGAGACCACTTGATACAGTTTGTCTCCTTCAGCAGGCCTGCTAGTGGTTGCTATGGTGACCTGAGGCTGGTTAACAGATTCCACCCTGTTTGTTTCAGCCCCCCTTAATATGGCTTCTTTTTCTCTGCCAAGTTGCTGTCTGGTCACTACATAGATCTTTCCTTGGGCGCCCATAACATCTCTTCCCAGTATTACTGTTTCTTGTTGCTGGGCATTAATACCAACTTTATATTGGCCGTTTCGGCCTCTCCATTCCATTTTCACTAGGGCCACAGGCAAACTCTCTGGTTGACCCCTCACTCCTTGGATAGTCACTGTTTCCTGAGGTAATATTTCTTCAGATTTTATTAAATCTGGCCTCAGTAACGTCTGAGCGGCACCAGTGTCAAGCAATGCCCAATAAGTTGCCCCTTGTACACTCACTTCCTCTCTCAGACTTGAATCAAGGTCTGTTACTTCTGTCCAGTTTATCTGGCAAAACTGAACCTTTTTCGCTGCTTCAAAAGCCTTGGGCTCCGTTTTCACTGCCCTTGTCTGAGCAGGATTACTAATGGGGTTGGCAACCTCACATTGAAAACGTAGGTGCCCCGGTCTACCACATTTGTAGCATAATTTCTCCTCACTTTTAGGGTACACAGATCCACTCTGGGGTGTCCTGTGCCCTTCAGATTTTAATGGAGGACTCACTCGCTGTGGTACCACATCCCTTCTGCCAGCACTATATGGTCTGGGTTTAAACTCTCTTGATGTTTTCCCCACCCAGCCAGTTCTATTGGAGGCGAAGTGATCCGCCATCTCTGCGGCCTCCTGCACAGATGTAGGGGAACGGTCTTTGACCAGGAGCCTTATTTCTGGTGGTAACTGATGGTATAATTGATCCAGTATCATGAGGCTTTTCACCTCTTCCACTGACTGAGCTTTGGCACTACTCATCCACTTTCCAAATATATCCATCAACTTTGCTCCCAGTTCCACAAAAGACCTCCCTGTCTGTATCTGGCAGTTTCTGAAAAGCTTTCTAAAATAATCAGGCCCCAGTCTGAATCTTTTAAACACTGCTTCTTTGAATTCAGCATAGGTGACGGGCCTGTCTGAGGGGAAATATTGGTATACCTCAGCCAATTCCCCTTTAATCAGGTTTGATAAATACTGCATGTATTTATCTTCAGGTAGCCCCCACAACTGAGCTGCTTTTTCAAAGGTGCTGAGGTAAATTTGAGGATCTTGACCAGGCTCATAGACAGCAAAGTCCTTTGGAGTAATTTTTATTTTTGCTCCATCTCTGTCTTTCCTTGTCTCCTCAGAGTGAAATTTCTCTCTATCAAATTTTAACTTTTCTACTTGTAATTCAGCATCCAATGCTCGTTGCTTCTCCCTCTCCTCAAACCCCAATCTCATTCTCTCAATTTCCAACTCCCTGTTTTTCCTTCTCTGCACCTTCCATCCTCAATCTCTCAGCTTCCATCTTCAATCTCTCAGCTTCCAACTCCCTCTGCTTGTCTTTTTCCTCAGCCTCCCATCTTAACTTCTCTCTCAAGTACTCTATATAAGCGGGATTGCTTAAATATCTTCTGGGGTCTCTTCCCTGACAGGTTGTTTTTGCTGGGCAGTAGCAAATCCTATAAGTGCTACCCTCAATTCATCTACCCCTTTACCCTCGTGAGGTAAATTGAATGTTATGCACTTCTCCACCAGCTCCTCTCTTTTCATTTTTATGTATTCAGCCATGGTGTTTGAGTTCACTCACTCTTTGCCACACACTCTTTGCCAGTCACTCTCACAAGAAATCTTGTTTTGTTATTTCTGTTTGCCACACCACTGTTCTGGATTCTCTAGTATTCGTATCTGGATTCTCTGTTGTTCGTATCCCACCACTACTGCCACCACATGTGATGCGTCCTTCCCTAGCTCTCCCTGTCAGGTTCCTACCTGCTCGTGGTTACTGCCTGTCTCTAGGCACCACCAGGGACTCCACCAGTCCGGACCGCACTCTCTTATGGTTTCTCTCCCCGCTCTAGCACAGATCTCAACAGATCCCCCTGCTAGGCAACCACCAGTAACGTCCCAATACTAGTATTCCCAGAGACTCTGAATACTGGTATTGTTATTCTCTTCACCGCTGCCACCATTTGTTACAGTTCCCCTTCAGCCTTGGTCATTACCTTACCCTCCCTTCTGGTCTGTGAAACCCCAGCCAAGGATCAGGCCTTTGGTAAACCAAATTAAGTATTTATTAAAGATAACAAAGATAACAAGATTAACAAGATTTCTTCTTAAGGCACATAAGCATATGGTTTTACTCAATACTAATCCGAACTCCACCTCCCTCCTTCTCCACTCTCTCCTGGCAAACAACTCTCTCAAACCCCACCAAGCAATCCACTCTTTCTCTTCTCCCTCCCAGATTCCACTCTCACTCTTCCTTTTATACATTCAGCCATTTTAAACACTCAGCCAATCATCTCGCATTCTACTCCCCATTCACTCCCCCTCTTTCACTCCACGTACCATGTATCTTCTAAAACAACAACACTTACCATATATACATTAATATAGGAACATCACAGTCCACAGCTATCTTCAGATTCTCAAAGGGGTCCATGACCCCCCCAAGAAGGTTCAAGAACCGCTGGTCTAGATTGTGCTGGATTCCAGCTCCATTTGCCTTGCTAGCTGAGGCTGATGGAGCTTTAGTCTAAGACATCTGAAAGACATTAAGTTGGAGAAGGCTGTTTTGCTGTTTAGGTGGCCCTGTATGTAATTGAGCTGCAAAATCTTTTTTTAAAAAAACACAGCTTAAATTGCCATGTAATCTGCTAAATATACTCTATTTTTGTTCATTTTCCAAAGAGATTTGTGCTTTAGAATTCTAGTGCTGTAGAGAGTTCTGTAGACAGAACTTCCATTTAAGCATAGGTGTTGAAATCTTAAGTTTTAAAGAAGAATATAGTTCATAATCTAGGTGCTATCTGCTGCTTTCCATTGTGTATTGTTCTTTTTATTCTTAAATAAGAAGACACTGGCTGGCACTTCTGTCTGGGTTCCTAGACTACTGTGATATCAAATGCCATTCATCAGCAGATGCACATTAACAAATGCATTTGAATCAGTTCTTTATATCCAGGTGAAAAGGGTGAGGAAGATGGTGACAATTTGTTTCTTACAAGAGAAGTGCCTTTTTGGATCAGGCCAAAGACTGAGCCGAGCCCACATCCTGTTTTAATAGTAGCCATTTGGATCCTTCTATGAAGCTTGTAAGCAGAACTTAAAAACAGCAGCCCTTTCTTCTTATCTGTTGCCAGTATGTGTGTATAGAGGTTCCATTTGGCTGTCATGACTAATGGCTAACAGGGCAACCTGTGGCCTAAGGCATCATGTGGTCCTTTACTTAATTTATGTGAGTGGCAAAAAGGGGAAATACAGGAAGGGGGGACAGAGGGAGAAGGATGAGCCCTCCTACTTGTGACTGCCTGCATGAAGGCCCCAGCAGATTAACCTCAGGGAGTAGAAGAAAGGTTCATTACCTTTGCATTATAGGAAAAGACTGGAGCTCAGTGGGAGGGCACATGCTTCACATGCTCAAGGTCCCAAGTTCAACCCCTGGAAAAGACCCTGCCTGAGACCCTGGAAAGTTACTGCCAGCCAGTGCAGACAACACTGAGATGGATGGACCCATTGCTTTAGGTGGTATAAGGCACTTTCTTATTTTACTATATAATAGCTTTGTACTCCATTTTCTAATGATGTGCTTGGAGTGTAGGTGAAAGGGGCTTCTGAAAATGCCCTGTCTGGTCTCCCAAGGTCCTTGCGAAATGGGGAACAAACCCAAAGGCTCATTTCCGTAGATGTGGATGAATTCTGGGGATGAGATCGTCCAGCTTTTGGCCATGATCTTTGTCAGGAGTGGGGAATCTGTGGTCCTCCAGATATTTTTGAAGTCCTGCACCTCCAGCCACCATGGCCAGTGATCAGAGATGTTGAGAATGATAGCTGAACCACAGCTGGAGGGCTACAGGTTCCCCTCCCTTGTCCTTTACAAACCAAAGATGGTCTTAGGTTTATATTATTTTTCCCTGATAAACTGGCAAATTGAATATGGCTATCCTTGAATTTCTTAAAGTTTATCCCTGCTGTTACAATTAAAGCCGAAAGCGTTAATTGGTTAATCAGCAAGATTCTAATTACAATACTAATGTGGTGTTTAGCTGGACCTTAACCAAAGCTGCCGCCTGTGTATATTTTCATGACGCTGTTCTATCTCTGATCTGGGCATGAGCGCAGGAGCTCCAGTGAACACATGGAGTTCTCCACAAGAACATTTCCATTTAGTTTGATGTACCTAGCAGATTGGTGTGCACCTTGCTTTGCATGTATTGGCCAATCCCTCCATTGAAATTATTGAACCAGTTTGTGTGCTTTAAGAGTTGCATGTGCATGCTGGTATGCATGAGGCTGTGAATCAAGATGCGTATGTGCATCTTCTAAATCTTACCATAAATTATTTGACTATCATTATTGATTCCAGCTGAACTGGAACCTTTGGAACACAAAGCTGGCTTCTACTATGTCAGACTGGCTGTCCAACTAACCCAGTATTGCCTGCTCTGACTGGCAGTGGCTCTCCAGTATCACAGGCAGAGGTCTTTCACATTGTCACTACCTGATATTTTTTTTAAAAAAACCTGGAGATGCTGGGGATTGAACATGAACAGACTTTTCTGTTTGTAAAGCATATGTTCTGTGATTGATATGTGGTCCTGTACCTTAAGCAACTTCAGAAAATTCTCTTTACAAAAAATACTGAAGCACTGCTTAATCATCTGACTCCTGATCAAATAAGCTGTATGGTATGTACTTAGGAATTTTGTAGCTGTAGTGATGAATCCCCTAGTGATTGGCTCAGCTGACCTTACACCACAGAGGAGCCAGGCCTACAGAAGTATCCCAGGCTGCTCTTTGATAAACTGTTCAGATCAGGAAAGATGTAAGCAGGAGAATCTAGGGCAACCTTCCCCAACCTGGTGTGCTCCAGATGTTCTAGACCTCAACACATATCAGCCCCAGCCGTCATGGCCAATGGTCAGGAATGGTTGAAGTTGTAATCCAAAACATCAGGAGGGCACAAGGTTGGAAAAGGCTAGTCTAAGGAAAGATAAGTAAAAGAAGCAGGGTCTTAGGAGAAGGCAACATGGAATGGCAAGCAGGGAGGGACTAGCAGAGGAGGGTAAGAATGGTCTGAAGGAAACTGAGGGAAGAGCCTTAGATAAACTAGGACACTGAATGGGTAAAGGAGAGATACTCATCATTAATAAGAGCTTCAGTGAATTACATGTTGAATTGAAATGACCTGATCAGCCACAACTGTCTGGTCAAGATTATGTTCTATTCATATATTTTCTTGTTTATCCTCTATGTACACCGCCCAGAGAGCCTTTTTGGCTTAGGGCGGTATATAAATTAAATTAAATAAATAAATAAATATATACCCTTCCATCAAATTAAAGGATAAAGACAAGATAGAATAAGTAGATTTACAATAATATACGGCAGAAATATGTATAGCTAAATACTTGAAATACACAAATTCTGTTTGGGACTTAAGAAAATATGGGAGATTAATGTCCAAATCGATTTATTTTACTAGAAACTAACAGCACACAAACAGAATTACTGAGAGCTGGTCTTTGTTTATTAATTTTTGGAGTTACAAATTTCTCCTAATGTTATAAACTTTCTCATAATGTTATGAACAACCTTTTTATTTTAATTTATTTATTGTGTTAAATTTTATAATGGTGTAGTGATACTTGTGCTGCATTTTTCTTTTATCCCTTTTGTACTAATTTATGCTGTGTATTCTTTATATAATAAAATTGATAGCTATTTTTGAAATATTTTCCTTTGTTCTTTTTCAAAGGCCAATCATGAAGCTCAAACGAGGAAACAAGTTTAAGACGCCATCCAAATTTAAACAAAAAGGCATCAAAGTAACAGGGACATGGAAGCCTGTTGAGATTGACCCGAATCTCTTTGCCGACGAGCAACTCGAAGGCTTAGTATGCTTTGAGGAGCTCACGGATTATAAATTGGTGTCTTCCTCAAAAACTGGAGAAGAAAATGTCAAGAGGAAAAAATGCAATAGCAGGCCTAGAGAAGAGGAAGACCTTGAGGAAGAGAGTAGCACAGTTCCCAAAAAGAAGAGGAAGAAGGAGAAAAATCTGAAACATGAAGTGAGGAGCAATGATGAACCTAAAATGGAAGAAGTGGTAATTAAGCAGGAGTCCAAGTCCAAAGAGGCCATCGCTAGTAATGAGCAAGGTGAAAGTGTGGCAGGGGACACTACAGGCCTGAAAAGAAAACAGGTGAAGAAAAAGAGGAAGAGAGAATTGAAGAAGAAAACACCATGTCCTCCCCAAGATGTCACGAAACCAGCTAAATCTTCTACAAAGGCTAAAAATTGGACGGCAATTGAATCTGCCAATTCAGATCAGAAAATAGACATGTCTGCATGGAAAGGCCTCTTCATTCCTAAGCCTGTTCTTCAGGCACTGAGGAACTTGGGGTTCAGTGCACCAACTCCTATTCAGGCCCTGGCTCTGCCTTCTGCTATTCGAGATGGCATGGATGTCCTTGGTGCTGCAGAAACAGGTATAACTATAACTATAGAGTTGGAAAAGGTTCAGAAGAGGGCAACCAGAATGATCAAGGGGATGGAGCGACTCCCTTACGAGGAAAGGTTGCAGCATTTGGGGCTTTTTAGTTTAGAGAAAAGGCGGGTCAGAGGAGACATGATAGAAGTGTATAAAATTATGCATGGCATTGAGAAAGTGGATAGAGAAAAGTTCTTCTCCCTCTCTCATAATACTAGAACTCGTGGACATTCAAAGAAGCTGAATGTTGGAAGATTCAGGACAGACAAAAGGAAGTACTTCTTTACTCAGCGCAGAGTTAAACTATGGCATTTGCTCCCACAATATGCAGTAATGGCCACCAGCTTGGATGGCTTTAAAAGAAGATTAGACAAATTCATGGAGGACAGGGCTATCAATGGCTACTAGCCATGATGGCTGTGCTCTGCCACCCTAGTCAGAGGCAGCATGCTTCTGAAAACCAGTTGCTGGAAGCCTCAGGAGGGGAGAGTGTTCTTGCACTCAGGTCCTGCTTGCGGGCTTCCCCCAGGCACCTGGTTGGCCACTGTGAGAACAGGATGCTGGACTAGATGGGCCACTGGCCTGATCCAGCAGGCTCTTCTTATGTTCTTATGTTCTTAACTCATTGCTGCAAGTGTTGCTTTGCTTGCATCAGTTTTCCACTGTCCAAGGTGGGTGAATTCTGTACATGCATAAGCGCACCACAGAAGCACAGGATTTGGTAATCGAGCACAAAGTACTATATCCTCGGAACTTCAGCTTCGCCCCCCCTCCCCTTTTTTTTAAAGGGTTGCAGGTATAGAAAAAGCTGAAAATATTTTGGTGAAATTGAAGAGGGCTAAGCAGGATTTCAGCAGCGGGGGCTTCAGTGATCTACATAATACTTACTCCCTCTCTTATAACCAGCAGAAGCAGAATGAGTTGGGGTGAGGTGGGGAGGGAGAGAACAATTAATGTAGTTTATGACAATGACCTGATTTATTTAATTGCAGATTTTATTTCTTCTAAACTCTTCTATGCCCCCCTTTTATTCAAATAACATTAAAGCAATTTATAACCTTGTGAAGTAAAATTAAAATCAATACATTAAAAAAACTAAAATAAATAAATGATGATACAAGAGTGCACACAACCAGTTCAAGGGCAGGAGTTAGTATTCATGGATGTCCAAGGCCTGAGTGAAGAAATACCTGTTGCTGGAAACACTTCTCTGTCATCACCTGTCGTGCTTCAGAAGGGAGGCGGTTCCATAGGAAGGGCATCACAACACGAAATATCCCCCTCCAGGTCACTGCCAGATGAACTTCAGCACATTGTGGTATGACCAGGAGCACCTCACTTTTAGATCTTAGTAACCGGCCAGGTCTTGGAGCAAGATCTGGGTTACTTAAGCACAGAATGTGTTTTTTATTAATTTTTTTTAATAGAGAGAACATACATTCCTGCCCTTGGTACGTTAGTATAGTTGTACCAACAGTAAGCATATGACAGTGATGCTTGTGCTGCATTGCTGTTTTGCTGGCTCTTGATGTATTAATGAAACTACAGTAATTCTTCCTGTTAACAGCAAAATAATTTAGAAGACAGGCAGAAATAGAGGATCAGTGAATAATCTGAAATTCACCAGCACTTTGAATTTTGCCATTACAATTTTACAATCAAAATGAAAGTTTTAAAGTAGAATGTTTGCACTGAAAATTTCATTTCAAATGTCAGTGTATTAGATTTCTTGGCATCTCTCGTCTGATTTTGGCAGGCATCAAATATGGAATCTCATCACTTGCCAACTCTCAAATACTAAATGTTAGTATTTAGGGCATGAGCCCTAAGATTTATTTCATAGTTGTGTGTTCTTAAAAATTCTGATCTGTTTCTGAGTTACTCTGTACTCTCCATTTTGATCTGTGCTCCAGGTTTCAAGCCACTCCATGTAAAACAAAGTTCTATGCTTTGTCATTCACAATAATGAGGAATCTAAAAAAATGGCTGAATCATTTTCCCCTTGGCCAAAGGCAATGACATTTATAGGCGCAGATGCCCCTCCAGAGTGGATTAAGCTGGCCAAACTGTAGACAGATGCACCCAGGGGTTCTCAAGCAGGACACCTTTAAATTTCAATGAATTTTCAACAAAGGAAAAGCCTATAACCTTTTAATATATATTCTGCCAGAACTGAATGCAATTCTGTTCACCCTTCCTGAAGGGATGAAGCATGCCAAATTTCGGAATGAAAGCTGCAGCGGTTCTCCCACAAGGGCATACAACAGGGCCCCGCTTACCAGCGTTCCACTAATGCGGCGGCTTTCATTCCCCATTTTAAAGCCAATTTTTGTGCTTTTGCGGCATTTTCACAGCATTTTTGCCTGATGCGCCCATTATACTCAATGGGGTTCCGCTTTACGGCAATTTCTGCTTTACGATGGGGGCCTGGTCCCTAACCCGCTGTGTAAGCGGGGCCCTACTGTACTTTTCACTGCTCTATAGTGGATACAATAGATATCATAGGATGGTGGTAGGGGAAAAAGCATAGATCTTCAGGTAAGACTGGAATGGGGAAAACGTCAAACATGCCCAATAAAGACCATGTTACCCCAAGGGTTGTTGGGGGGACATCTACCCCCTTTGCTTTTAGGGATACAGCTTCTTTTTCCCTGGAAGAGAGAGATGTCTCCGTTGACTTGCATAGGGGAAGACCTAGATCTATGTGGGGTGTGTGTGTTAATCTCTTCCCCAAATTACTGTGATTGGAATGCCCTGAGGAAATCACTGTAATTAAAACCTAGACCTATCCATCAAAATGAAAGATTAGGCCTCTGCTCAAGCTCTAGGCATTTCTCTTTGTCAGTTTGGCTTCATTTCACCAGAGGCGGGGTTGGTTACTCCTTTTTTGGAGAGCAGAAGCCACAGAGCCACTGCTGACGTACCTGAACTACAACTCCCATCATCTTTGACCATTGACCACGCTGGCTGAGATTGATGGAAGTTGTTGTTCAGCAACATCTGGAAGGCTGTAGGTTAGCCACCCCTGGTTTATTGAATTTGGATGGTCCCAACTCCACATTTGTCTCCCTTGAATTCACACTATCTCAACACTTACTGAGGAGAAGGATTGGGACAGTGGCGGATGGTGTCCATTGGGACTGATAGGGCAGAAGGCAGGGAGCCCAACCGTAGGTGGAGCCAGAGCCAATGACAGGCAGAGCCAACTAATTCTCATCTTCCTCCCTGTTGAGTTCTAAAAGGGGCAACACTGAGGTTGTAAGAAGATAGGCAGGTGTGGGCTGACTAGGGGCAGTGCTCAATTCACCCTAATGGACCAGCCTCCACTGGACTGGGAGAAATGGGCGCTTTAGCCTCTCCATGCCTGCCATATCTCCCATGTAAATACTCCTTCCCTGGCTGTTTCCCCTCAGCAGGACTTATTTCCAGTTTCAGAGGCCAGGCTGGAAGGAAAATCTTTACATAAGACCTGGAGTGAATATCTGTAAGGGAGAATTGGTGGGTGGGGGAAGAATTAAACATGGTGGTCGAGCTTGCCAGTTTTCCCTTGAAAAAGCCCCTTCACCCCTTATGAAGGAAACTTTGGGTTTGGGAACTCCACATTTCCTTCAGAAAACCATCAGCCAACGGGTTAAAATGTGTGGCTTAGATGTCAATGATGTGAAGAGAAAATTGCACCACAAGAGATGAGCTGAATAGAATGCAGTTTGCCCTTGACCTGATTTTCAGTTTCTGTATATGGAGAATATACTGTCAATGAGCTGTCAATTAGGACAGAATTCTTTTCAAAACTGTATCATCTTTCAGCAATGACCAAGAAAGAAACCTTGATAGCTTTTTAACAAGAAAAAATACCACCGAATGCACATTTGGCAGGTCAATAGTTTTTTCTCTCGACAATAACAAAATAAGAATCTCTGAAATAGTTTTGGACAGGTATTAAAAAACAACAACCCAACAACAATAGAAGCTTTTGTTACAGAAGACCAAAATGGCTGCTCTAGGGAAAAAATTGGTAGTGGCTCGTTGCTTGCTTGGTGTTGGTGTGCAAAGGTTGCCCTTGGGCAGGAGATGGGAACCTGTGGCCCTTCAGATGCTGTTGGACTGCAACTCATTCCTGACCGTTAGCCATGTTGCCTGGGGCTGATGAGAGTTGTAATCCAACCAGTAGTGTAGTGGCAAATTCACAAGTGCAAGGTCCCTTCATTATAGTCAGGCCATGCCCAGCCACACTCCCTCGCCTGGCTGCTCTCCAGTCAGCATCTCCACACTCCTCAGTCCTTCTCCCCAATAACAGACGTCCCAAGGAGCCAATCAGCATAAAAGGGGAGAGTGTTAGCTACTGAGAAGAGTCTTCTCAGTGGCTGACTCTCCTAATGATCACCCCCATAGTGAGTGGCTCAGGGGTTACGTGCCCTGCCACTTGTGCAGCCGTGGGCAAGCTGCATAGTCCCAAGGAGCCCAGTTGCCCCCAGCTGGCAGTTGCGGACAGGAAGGGGCTGGCTTGTGCAGCTGTGGCAAGCTGAGCAGGGCCTAGCCAGCTGGGGAGGACTAGCCCGAGAGGGAGGCAATGGTAAACCCCCTCTGAACACTGCTTACCATGAAATCCCTATTCATAGGGTAGCCATAAGTCAGGATCAACTTGAAGGCAGTCCATTTCCATTTTCAAAATAACATGAAATAGTGTAATGCTTTGCTTTTGAAACCGCCTATTACTCTTATTTTCCTGAAATTCTGCTGTAAAAATATATGTAGGGAGGGGCTGTTGCTCAGTGGAAGAGCACCTGCTTTGCATGTAGAATAGGGTTGCCATATTGCCCGGTTAGCCGGGTTTTACCCGGATTCTATGCATGCCACCCAGCTAGCCCCTTAGGTGGCCCGGATTCTCAGCTTTAATTTAAAAAAAAATTAAGTTTCTAGGTGGTCCAGTTCTCCAGATATACATAAAAACGTCAGCCGCCCCCCCCGACTGTTAAATCTTTCTTTAAACAGTAGTACTATAGCACTTTGTAGCTTTAACCCTGCCCGTTCAGCATTGCAGCCAATCAGGGATTGTGTTTCAGTTTCATTCACCTGAGGCAGTGTCTAGAAAACAAAATGGTGGTTTCCCCCCCTGTTTATCTGAAATCTCATAAATTGGGTAAGTATATACATTTCAGTTTCTTTTCCTCTTGTGTGCAGGAGTCAGATCCTGGGCAGTGTTTTCAAAACCTTCCCAATACTTGCTTTTGTGGGGGTAAAAGCATGCTAATCCCATATGGCCAGAGTAAATCCCATTGAATTCCATAGGACTTACTTTTGAGTAGACATGGTTATGAATGTGCTCAAAATCAATGGGACTTTGGAGTGAATGTAAAAAAGAATTGTGTTTGTGTTCTAACTCTTTCTGCCCCCTTCTCCAGTCCTATTTTAAAGCAAGTAGGCAGGGCTTACTTAGGCATTACAGTTTTTATTCTGTAGGAAAGTAATACTGATTTTTTTAAAAAAACTAATACATTTTTCTGCAATGACCAACTGGTTTGACAATAAACTATTATATGGGCTGTATGTATTTATACATCTGCAGTGTGTGCGTGTATGGAGTCTTTCCAACACCCCTGTGATGTAGGGTTGGAAACCAAGGCAGCTCACAACAAGAAATAAAGCCATTTAAAATCCAATAACCATAAAAACAAGTATAAACAGTTGCAAAACAGCGTAAAGTGGCATGATTCGGAATTTTGGGTTGTGTGAATGAAGTTGCTTATCACTTGAGGTTGCATTTCTGTCCCTGCTTGAGTAAGCCCCACTGAATACACTGGGACTTGCTTCTGAATAAATAAACCTAGGATTGCACTATAAATATCTTTACAGTTTGTGTAAATAATAAATATATTTGATAGTCATGCTTATATAAATATTTCTTCATTTATCCTATTTTTGGTTTTTGGTTAGGAATCCTGACTGGTTGTGAGATGCTTAGTTTTTTGCCTTACTCATAGGAATCTTGTTGTGGTTGGTATGGTATTACATTTAGGAAAGTGTTACTGCCTTCTGTGTTTTTTTTTCCTATTTGCATTTCACTTATCTTTAACCTCACTCCGTTACAGCTATAGAAGCAACAGCAGCATATGCAAGATAATTAACTCCCATTAATGATAAGAACAAGAATTTATAATTATTATTTCAATTAAAACAAGAGGCTTATCAATACTTTGAAGAGGACCAGGGGCGACGGACCCATTAGAATGGTCCGCCCCAGGCACCTGATGGATCCGGGTGGATTCCTAACTGCGCTAGGGGAATTGGAACCTGCTGAAGGTCGCCCGGTCGAAACCCTGGTGAAGGAGTGGAATGATGAGATCACCAGGGCATTAGACCGGGTGGCTCCGAAACGTCCTCTCCCCCTGAATAGAACTCAGTTAGCACCGTGGTATACACCATGGTTGCGTACTCTGAGACAGGAGGTGAGACGACTAGAACGCCGGTGGCGGAAATCCCGCTCCGAAGATGTCCGGACACAGGTTAGAGCAGCAGTAGCTGCCTACCAAGTGGCAATAAAGGCAGGAAAGAAGGCTTTCTTTGCTGCCTCTATTGCGTCTGCGGAGTGCTGTCCCAGGAGGCTATTCCAGGTGGTCCGAAGCCTGGTCGGTCCAGTTGCTCAGGAACCCTTGGAACAGTCAAAGGCCTCTTGTGACATATTGGCAAAGCACTTCGCCGATAAAATCGAACACTTACGGAGCTCGATCCCGTGCGCCGTGGATACAGTAAGTGAACCAGAGTTGACCAGTTGCATGCCGGTAAGTTGGGATCGGTTTCAGCTTCTCCCTTCTGAGGATGTGGACAAGGTGCTTTCGACTGTGAAGCCTACCACTTGCCTAACTGACCCTTGCCCATCGTGGCTCCTTGTGAGCTGCAGAGAGAAACTGGGCCTGGGGATTACAGCGGTGGTTAACGCATCCTTGCAAGAGGGTGTGATGCCATTAGCTTTCAAGGAGGCAATTGTAAAGCCCATCTTAAAGAAGCCCTCCTTGGATCCCCAAGTTTTTAATAACTTTCACCCAATTTCGAACCTACCATTCTTGGGCAAGGTCATTGAGCGAGTGGTGGCCAACCAGTTGACAACACACTTGGATGAAACGGATTACTTGGATCCATACCAATCGGGTTTCAGGACTGGTCACGGAACTGAAACAGCCTTGGTCGCTCTGGTAGATGATCTGAGGAGGGCATTAGATAGGGGAGAATTCACCTTTCTTGTCCTCCTCGATCTCTCAGCGGCTTTTGATACTGTCGACCACAGTATCCTTTTACATCGCCTGGAGGGATTGGGAATTGGAGGCACTGTATTACGGTGGTTCCGTTCCTTTCTCTCCGATAGATACCAACAGGTAGCATTGGGGGAGGAGGTTTCAGACCTTGGCCTCTCAATTGTTGTGTGCCACAGGGCTCTATCCTCTCTCCCATGCTATTTAATATCTATATGAAGCCGCTGGGGGCAATCATTAGGAGATTTGGGCTGCAGTGTCACCAATATGTGGATGACACTCAGCTCTATCTCTCGTTTAAATCTTCACCAGAGTTGGCTGTGGAGACCTTGTCCAAGTGCCTGGAATCCGTGAGTGGATGGATGGGAAGGAACAAGCTGAAGTTGAACCCCGATAAGACCGAGGTGCTACACGTGGGGGACAAGAGAAGGTTGGGAGATGTTGATCTGAAGTTCAATGGGGTGAGTCTGCCCCTGAAGGACCAGGTCCGCAGCCTTGGGGTTGTACTTGATTCCAGGCTGTCCATGGAGGCTCAGATTTCGGCAGTGAGCCGGGCAGCCTGGTATCAACTACACCTCATACAAAGACTGCAACCCTACCTTCCTGTTCACCAGCTCCCACTAGTGGTACACGCCCTGGTCACCTCTCGATTGGATTACTGTAATGCGCTCTACGTGGGGTTACCCTTGAAAACGGTCCGGAAATTACAACTTATACAAAACGCGGCGGCTTGACTACTTATGAATAGTCGCCGCCGGGATCACATCACACCAGTGTTGTTCGATCTACACTGGCTTCCAGTTGCTTTCCGGGCCCAATTCAAGGTGTTGGTATTAACCTTTAAATCCCTATACGGTCTCGGCCCAGTTTATCTAAAGGAGCGCCTTCAACACCACCAATTATGCCGCCCGACACGATCAGCCACACAGGGCCTTCTCTCAATCCCGCCGACAAAAACAGCTAGATTGGCGGGAACTAGAGAGAGGGCATTTTCAGTGGCGGCCCCCACCTTATGGAACTCCCTCCCACAAGATCTACGGCACGCCTCTTCCCTAAATGTATTCCGTAAAGCCTTAAAGACCTGGCTCTTTCAACAGGCCTTTGGGATTTCCAGGGAGGGTTAACTGTTATGACTGAAATGCCTCTAACCCTGTACTAGTATTGTTTTTGCTGTTGTATTGTTTTTACATTGTATTATTGTATTTATTGTATTGTGTTCTAATTATTTACATGTACGTCGCCTAGAGTGGCCAATGGCCAGATAGGCGACACATAAATTAAATTTATTATTATTATTTATTTTCTTTCTGAGCCCAGGACTGGGTCTTTCATGATGCCTGGGGGGGGGGAGCAGGAGAGTAGTTGATAAGACAGACATCCTGGCATTGGTAATCTAATTAGCAAGGTATGTGTGGAGTTGTTGCACACTTCCAGGCCCAGTTTCATTTTGAGTATGGAGGTGGAACCTGTGTAGATGTGGTTGATCAAAGGGAGAAGAAATTTTGAGTTAAGCGAAGCTCTGCTTTTATAAAACCTAAGAAACATACAGATACTTTGAATTTCTGAGTGCCTGCACCAGTGGAATACTGGAGGAACTTGTAAAACTTGCTGCAACAGTATTTAGAACTGAGTATGTGGTGTGAAAGACTCCTTTTCCTAACATTTTGGCTTGTTTTTCTCCACCCACCACATCTTTGAAATATATCGTATATGGTTAACTGTACTGCTGCCCTGACTTACTTTGTTTGTTGCTATTTTGTGTTTTTATTATGTTTTTATATTGATTGTGTATTTTTATTGTTTTTATTATATTTGTAAGCTGTGCTGAGCTCTGTTTTTAACAGCAAAAGGGCAGGATATAAATTCTCTCAGTCAATCAATAAATACACCCTAGTGTTGGAAACTAGAGTCTAGGCATTTAAGGCTGAAAATGTTGCTTTTTAAAAAAAAGATTTCTCACGTCTTTCCCCAGTTTTTGGTGGTAATTCCTAGGCACAAAAACAAAACAACTGGACAATCCAAATTTTAATATGCAAATAATATGGATAATATGTAAATAATATGCAAATAATTTGCATAATATGCAAATTAACCTGCCCGGATTTGTGGAACTGGAATATGGCAACCCTAATGTAGAAGGACCCGGGTTCAGTCCTTATCAATTCCAGATCAGAAAGTAGTTGATGGGGAAAGACCTGTGCCTGAAACCCTGGAGAACTGCTGTCAGTCAGTATGAAAGGCAAGGATAGTCCAGCATCCTGTGTCTCACACTCACCAACAGGAGGCCTGCAGCAGTCACTGAGGGCGGTATCCCTCCTAGTGCTTTTCTGAGGTGCACTGCCTCTGATTCTTGAGGTAACAAATAGCTATCGTCACTGGTAGCCTGGTGATGAATTTGTCTTAATCGCTTTTAAAGGCAGCTCTGTTGGTGGCCATTGCCACATCTTGGGAGTAGTGAATCACATAGTTTAATGATGTGCAAATGAGTACTTTCTTTCATCTGTCGCCATTCAGTTTTATTTGATGGCTCTCAGTAGTATGTGGGGGGGGGGAAATCTCCGCTTTCTCCACACCATGCATACTTTTATATATTTCTGTCACATCTTCCCTTATTCACCTTTTCTCTGAACTAAAAAGTCTCAAATGATGTATTTCCTCTTAGAATAATTGCTCCAGCCCCCTAATAAATGTCATGTCATCCATGGACTTGGCCACCAAAATAATAAATAATAATAAACTTTATTTCTACCCCGCCCTTTTTCCAATAGGACTCAGAGCAGCTTACAACTAAAAACAACACACCATTAAAACATACAAAGTATACAATTAAAAATAGAATTAAACTTTGAGAAAAATTAAAACCATAAAACGTACATTAGAAACAGCAGACAATTTAAAATAATAAGACCATATAATGTAGTCACCAATCCTAGGACACTTAATCCTAGTCGTTCTCTATCCCAAATGCCCGTTGAAATAAAACAGTCTTTACTTGTCGCCGGAAAGATGGCAAGGAGGGAGCTAACCGCACCTCACTCAGAAGGGAGTTCCATAGCCTAGGGGCGGCCACCAAAAAGGCCCTATCTCGTGTCCCCATCATATGTACTTGCAAAGGTGTGGGGAGCACAAGAAGGGCCTCACCTGAAGATCTCAAATCCCAGGCAGGTTCATGTAGGGAGATACGATCTGCCAAATAGCCTGGACCTGAGCCATATAGGGCTTTGTAGGTCAAAACCAGCACTTTGAATTGTGACCGGAAACAGATTGGCAGCCAGTGGAGCTGTTGTAACAGGGGGGTTGTATGATCCCTGTAACCAGCCCCGGTTAGCACTCTGGCTGCAGCTCTTTGTGCCAATTGAAGTTTCCGAACAGTCTTCAAAGGCAGCCCCACGTAGAGCGCATTACAGTAGTCTAAGCGGGATGTAACCAAGGCATGCATCACCCTAGTCAGATCAGGCAGCTCCAGGAACGGGAGCAGCTGGCGCACCAGTTTTAATTGGGCAAATGCGCTCCTGCACACAGCAGTAATCTGGGCCTCAAAATTCAAAGCTGAGTCCAATAGTACACCTAAACTGCGAACCTGAGACTTCAGGGGGAGTGCAACCCCATCCAGCACTGGTTGAATCCCTATTCCCTAATCTGCCCTCCGACTGACCAGGAGTACCAAGCAGTTCATACCCAGCTGTGTTAAAAAGCACTGATCCCAATACAGATGTGACTCATTATAAGACAATTTTATATGTTGCTTGGCTTTAATTAGGGGAGGGCACCCTAGCTCAGTGGTAAGCGCCTGTTTTCCATCCAAAACATCCCAGGGTCAATCACCACCGGAAAGGAGCAGGCAGATGATGAAAAGACCCTCTTGCCTGAGATCCTGGAGACCAGCTGCCAGTCAGAGTAGAATAGGCGATACCAGGGTAGATGGGGGGGGGGAACAGTCTAATCTGGCCTAAGGTAGCTTCCTATGTTTCTAACTTGCCTTTCGTTTGTGTGTGTTTTAGGAAGCGGTAAGACTCTTGCTTTTGCCATTCCCATGATCCATTCCATTCTGCAGTGGCGCAAATCGAAAGGTTTAGCAAGTGGAAGTGATGGCCTGCTTGAAGAAGGAGGGGATAGTGAGGATGAGAAGACAAAGAAGGAAGCTAGTGAGGAAACGGAAGGCCTAAACCTGGAAAGGGATGAAGCTCATGGTGCTGCTGCTGATGACAAATCTCTGGCAACAGGCAACCTGAAGGTGTTGGAGGATGCAGAATGTGATGTGGGTCCCCCAAAACATGATGATGTTGCGCATGAAAGCAGTCCTCTTCTTGGGTTGGTCTTAACTCCTACAAGGGAACTGGCTGTCCAAGTGAAGCATCATATTGATGCAGTGAACAAGTTCACAGGTACGTCTGTTCCTCGTGTTGTTACTTATTTTATTTGTGAATCTCTTCGTAGGAAGCATCTCGAAGCAATTTCGCAATATAATAAAAGCATATATGGAACAATTGCATATATAAAAACAATTTAATTTTCAGTTGATGCCCTGGCTCACATATATAGAAAGGGCAGGCTTCCATTGCTTACTTCGTTTCTGGCTCCTTTTTAAGTGCGTTGCTTCAGTTTCCCTGTCCTAATATGGAAACGTTTCTTCAGATAAAAGTTTCCTGCAGTTTTAGTCTTCTCTGCAGAAAAAGCACAGAATATGATACTGGGGTGCATATTCAGCTTCCATAGAAAATCCTCAGATTGCTTTTATTTCCTTTTTGAAATGAAATATATAGCCCTCATTGCTGTGAAGATGTACTTAAAAGTGTCTGGGTGTGGCCTGCTGACGTTTGAAAAGCTGGAAGGGTAGCAGAATGGGAGTTCCATTCCTTGGTGATGGAACTTCAGTGCCCTGTTTGATTGCTTTCCTTCCTCCGACTAGCAAAGCCAAGATAAATTATTCAAAATAAGAGTGACTATTATTTGCATAACTTACACAGGTTGAGAACTCCACCTTCCTTGGCACAGAATTGCATGGGTATGGTTTATTATTATTATTATTAATAAAGATACACATACGGTACTGTCTTTAATACGGGATGAATTCTATTTTGTTTGGAGATGCAGGTCATCTGCATATGTTATATTAGAAAGAGATGCAGTTTTGTGTTCAGCTAATTGCTGGATGACTTCCTCTGATGGAAGATGGTCAAAACATGTCGGAAAATATTTATTATGGCTCGGTTATTATTTCTTGGCTTTGCCCTTTGCATTTTTTTCTGTTACTGGTACTGTCTTCCATTTGTCATGTAATTTGTTGGTTGTTTTTTAAAAAATATTTAGGAGATGCTTCTGTGTAGACTTGTGCTTGTAGTACAAATTATTCCCCAAAAAGGTATCTTAGAATTGATTAATAGATTATGTTTGGAACATTAGATTCTGCCTTCTGCTAGATTTTTGTGCAACTAGTCCAGTATTGCATACTCTGACCGGCAGCATCTCTCCAGGATCTCAGGCGGAGGGTCTTTCCCATTACCTGTTAATTTTTTAAACTGTAATTGTCAGGGATTGAGCCAGAGACCTTTTGCATGCAAAGCAGGTGTTTTACCACTGAACTGTGGCTCCTTCCCTTGATGCATCTATAACATATTGTCATTCCTGGAGTTGGCCAGGTTGGCTGTGGCTGATTAGAGTTGTAATCAATAAGAACATAAGAACATAAGAAGAGCCTGCTGGATCAGGCCAGTGGCCCATCTAGTCCAGCATCCTGTTCTCACAGTGGCCAACCAGGGGCCTGGGGGAAGCCCGCAAGCAGGACCCGAGTGCAAGAACACTCTCCCCTCCTGAGGCTTCCAGCAACTGGTTTTCAGAAGCATGCTGCCTCTGACTAGGGTGGCAGAGCACAGCCATCATGGCTAGTAGCCATTGATAGCCCTGTCCTCCATGAATTTGTCTAATCTTCTTTTAAAGCCATCCAAGCTGGTGGCCATTACTGCATCTTGTGGGAGCAAATGCCATAGTTTAACTCTGCGCTGAGTAAAGAAGTACTTCCTTTTGTCTGTCCTGAATCTTCCAACATTCAGCTTCTTTGAATGTCCACGAGTTCTAGTATTATGAGAGAGGGAGAAGAACTTTTCTCTATCCACTTTCTCAATGCCATGCATAATTTTATACACTTCTATCATGTCTCCTCTGACCCGCCTTTTCTCTAAACTAAAAAGCCCCAAATGCTGCAACCTTTCCTCGTAAGGGAGTCGCTCCATCCCCTTGATCATTCTGGTTGCCCTCTTCTGAACCTTTTCCAACTCTAGAATATCCTTTTTGAGATGAGGCGACCAGAACTGTACACAGTATTCCAAATGCAGCCGCACCATAGATTTATACAACGGCATTATGATATCAGCTGTTTTATTTTCAATACCTTTCCTAATTATTGCTAGCATGGAATTTGCCTTTTTCACAGCTGCCGCACACTGGGTCAACATTTTCATCATGCTGTCCACTACAACCCCGAGGTCTCTCTCCTGGTCGGTCACCGCCAGTTCAGACCCCATGAGCGTATATGTGAAATTCAGATTTTTTGCTCCAATATGCATAATTTTACACTTGTTTATATTGAATTGCATTTGCCATTTTTCCGCCCATTCACTCAGTTTGGAGAGGTCTTTTTGGAGCTCTTCGCAATCCCTTTTTGTTTTAACAACCCTGAACAATTTAGTGTTGTCAGCAAACTTGGCCACTTCACTGCTCACTCCTAATTCTAGGTCATTAATGAACAAGTTGAAAAGTACAGGTCCCAATACCGATCCTTGAGGGACTCCACTTTCTACAGCCCTCCACTGGGAGAACTGTCCGCTTATTCCTACTCTCTGCTTTCTGCTTCTTAACCAATTCCTTATCCACAAGAGGACCTCTCCTCTTATTCCATGACTGCTAAGCTTCCTCAGAAGCCTTTGGTGAGGTACCTTGTCAAACGCTTTTTGAAAGTCTAAGTACACTATGTCCACTGGATCACCTCTATCTATATGCTTGTTGACACTCTCAAAGAATTCTAATAGGTTACTGAGACAGGACTTTCCCTTGCAGAAGCCATGCTGGCTCTGCTTCAGCAGGGCTTGTTCTTCTATGTGCTTAGTTAATCTAGCTTTAATAATACTTTCTACCAGTTTCCCAGGGACAGAAGTTACATATTTTAGTTAGCAGATCAGCAATTTCACATTTGAGTTCTTTGAGAACTCTCAGGTGGATGCCATCCGGGCCCGGTGATTTGTCAGTTTTTATATTGTCCATTAAGCCTAGAACTTCCTCTCTCGTTACCACTATTTGTCTCAGTTCCTCAGAATCCCTTCCTGCAAATGTTAGTTCAGGTTCAGGGATCTGCCCGATATCTTCCACTGTGAAGACAGATGCAAAGAATTCATTTAGCTTCTCTGCAATCTCCTTATCGTTCTTTAGTACACCTTTGACTCCCTTATCATCCAAGGGTCCAATCGCCTCCCTAGCTGGTCTCCTGCTTTGAATGTATTTATAGAATTTTTTGTTGTTGGTTTTTATGTTCTTAGCAATGTGCTCCTCAAATTCTTTTTTAGCATCCCTTATTGTCTTCTTGCATTTCTTTTGCCAGAGTTTGTGTTCTTTTTTATTTTCTTCATTCAGACAAGACTTCCATTTTCTGAAGGAAGACTTTTTGCCTCTAAGAGCTTCCTTGACTTTGCTCGTTAACCATGCTGGCATCTTCTTGGCCCTGGCGGTACCTTTTCTGATCTGCGGTATGCACTCCAGTTGAGCTTCTAATATAGTGTTTTTAAACAACTTCCAAGCATTTTCGAGTGATGTGACCCTCTGGACTTTGTTTTTCAGCTTTCTTTTTACCAATCCCCTCATTTTTGTGAAGTTTCCTCTTTTGAAGTCAAATGTGACCGTGTTGGATTTTCTTGGCAATTGGCCAGTTACATGTATGTTTAATTTAATAGCACTGTGGTCACTGCTCCCAATCGGTTCAACAACACTTACATCTTGCACCAGGTCCCGGTCCCCACTGAGGATTAAGTCCAGGGTTGCCGTCCCTCTGGTCGGTTCCATGACCAACTGGTCTAGGGAATAGTCATTTAGAATATCTAGAAACTTTGCTTCTTTGTCATGACTGGAACACATAGGCAGCCAGTCTATGTCCGGGTAGTTGAAGTCACCCATTACTACCACATTTCCTAGTTTGGATGCTTCCTCAATTTCATATTTATTTATTTATTTATTTATTTATTTATTTATTTATTTATTTATTTATTTATTTATTTCATTTTTAAACCGCCCATAGCGAATAGCTCTCTGGGCGGAGAACAAAACAAGATTAAAATACAATATTACAATAAAATTACAATAAAATCAGCAACAAGTTAAACGGAAAAAAAAATTAAATGAAACACATTGAACATTAAAATGCCTGGGAGTATAGCCAGGTCTTAACCTGGCGCCTAAAAGAAAGTACCGAAGGCGCCAGGCGTATCTCTTTTTTTTTTTTTTTCAATAATTTTTATTCAGATTTTCATAAAACATACAAGACAAAATCATAAAACATTCAAAGACAAAAAACAAAATCAAAAATAGTTAAACAAAAAGAAAAAAAGAAAAAAAAAACAAAAATAAAAAATAAAGAGTAAAATATTGACTTCCCATTTGTCAAAGATCAAATCAGTTATAAGTCTATAATATATAACAATCCTGTCTCTTAAGTCATATTATAAAATCACTTTCCTCCAGTAGTTATCTTACTTAATCATCAAATCTCATAAACATTACTTTATTCTTTCCACAAAAAGTCAAAGAGAGGTTTCAATTCTTTAAGAAATATATCTATCAATTTTTTTTTCCAGATAAGCATATCGATTAATCCATCTCATTACTAATTATGATAATCTTATTGTCATAACCATAGTCAAAATAAACATTTCAATTAATCCATCACATCAGAATCTGTTAGGTTCAGTAATTTCAATAGCCATTGTTCTATTATCTCTAGTAATTCCATTTTCCATCTTCCATCTTCAGTAGTCTTGTTAAGTCCAGTAATTTCAATATCCAATCTTCCATTATCAGTATTCCATAATAATCTTGCTGTCAAAGCCATAGTCATATAGTAAGAGTCTGATGGGAATTACCTCTATCCCAAATATTTTCTTGCCATCCATTCTGAATAGGTTGCTGAAATACTGCTGTAAAATCATATCTCTGTTCTTTTTTTCAAAATACACTGGGTCATCTCTTAAAAGTTTTTCCATTGTCACATGGCTGCAGTTAATTCCATAGATTTTCTCTATATTGGGCTCCATCACATCATTCCAGTCCAGAAGATAGTCCATGCCATTGATAACTTTATCTCTAGAATCTTCATTAATTTCTTCAGAGATAACATTGAGTTCCAAACAATAGATTTTATTTCTAAAGTCCATAGACTCCAAATCTTGTTCCTGTTCCACGTTTGTTCCAATCTCCGGGATCTCCTCTCTCACAGGGACCCCTATTCCAGTCTCCAGGGTCTCCTCTCTCACAGGGACCCCTGTTCCAATCTCCGGGGTCTCCCCTCTCACAGGGACCCCTTCCAGGGTCACCTCTCTCACAGGGACCCTTATATCTTTAATCTCCTGCTTCATTTTACTCAATTCAATTTTCATTATCTCAATCTCATCCATTATTTTCTGAAACATAGTTATTTCCAGATTCTCAGCCACTTTCTTAATTGCCATTTTAAAAGAAAAATATAGGAAAACCACTTCTTATTTCAGCAACAATTGGGTTAATACTCCAAACTTGGTGACATCACAGTATAAACAGAGCAGACAGCCTTATCTCTCCAATAGTTAAGTAAACAAAATGCAGTTCCCAGGATCGAAACAATTAATGGCAATCGTCAAGAAACAGATTCGTCAAAATAAAATAGACCAAAAAGAGAGTAGTCTCAAAACAGTATAATATTTTTCAAAATAAAAATCTGGAATAGAAATCCCTCTTCTGTGTATATCTTTAGAATGCAAATCCAGGACAGCTTTTTGCAACAAAAACAGAGATAAGCTATTAATTAGTGCGTAGCAGAGAGAAGTTACGGCTCCCCAGTGAGATGTCAAAAACCGATCAATCTGGCAAATCTCTTTTAAACAGCAACAATTTAAGTCAAGTAAAAGAAAAATATAGAAAGAAGGGTGCTTGCCTGTTAGTGCGTTCTCTCTTAGAAGATAAGATGAACGTTCGCTTTAACAGATAGAGCTTGCTGTTGAAAATCCGTCCCACCTTCGTCGGCTGGACCTCGTCCCATAAATTAATGAGATCTGGTCGTCCCAACAAAAATAGGCTTTGAGGTTAATCTCTTCGTTTCTCCCTACCCGGGAGAAGTTTAATCAGTCAAAAAAAAAAGAAAAAACTGACTGATATATCTGAATAAGCTTCTTTTGAGGCAGGAGCCCGTCTCAAAAGCAGGCACAGGCTAAGTCACCCTTCCCGGAAGTCGGCGCCAGGCGTATCTCCACAGGTAGGCTGTTCCACAGTTTGGGGGCCACCACAGAAAAGGCCCTAGATCTAATAACAATCCTCCGGGCATCCTGATGAGTTGGTACCCGGAAGAGGGCCTTGGATATTGAACGAAGTGAACGGGTAGGTTCATAGCGGGAGAGGCATTCCACAAGGTATTGTGGTCCCACACCGTGTAAGGCTTTATAGGTCAAAACCAGCACCTTGAATCTGGCTCGGAAACAAATAGGCAGCCAGTGCAGGCGGGCCAGGACAGGTGTTATATGCGCAGACCAGCGGGTCCTCGTTAACAACCTGGCTGCCGCATTTTGCACTAGCTGAAGTTTCCGAACGGTCTTCAAGGGGAGCCCTACGTAGAGCGCATTACAGTAGTCCAGTCTAGAGGTTACCAGAGCGTGAACAACTGAGGCGAGATCGTCACTGTCCAGATAGGGGCGTAGTTGGGCTACTAAGCGAAGATGGTAAAACGCATTCCGTGCCACCGAGGCCACTTGAGCCTCAAGAGACAAGGAAGGGTCAAAAAGGATATCTCATCTCAAGGTCTCCCTGAGCATTTTGATCAGGGGGACGATAGATCGTTCCCAGTATTAAGTCCCTCCTGGGGCACGGTATCACCACCCACAACGATTCTGTGGAGGAGTCTGCCTCTTTTGGGGTTTCGAGCTTGCTGGATTCAATGCCTTCTTTCACGTATAGAGCGACTCCGCCACCAATACGTCCTTCCCTGTCCTTCCGATATAGTTTATATCCAGGGATAACCATATCCCACTGGTTTTCTGCATTCCACCAGGTCTCCGTTATGCTCACTATATCAATGCTCTCCTCTAAGACCAAGCACTCCAGTTCTCCCATCTTGGTTCGGAGGCTCCTAGGATTGGCGTAGAGGCACTTGTAAGCAGTGTCTCTCTTCAAGTGTCTTTGGCACTTGTGGTTTGGCCTGTGGTAATTTTGCTCTTCTGAATTTATATCCTGTGCCCCTGCTCTCACAATGCCTACTTCTAGGCCTACCCCTTTTAAAATTTCATCATTTCTTTGGTTTTTATCCCAGGGGGGAGGTTTATTCCGAACCGGACCTTTCTCAGCTCCTGTCGGGTTTCCCCCCTCAGTCAGTTTAAAAGCTGCTCTGCCACCTTTTTAATTTTAAGTGCCAGCAGTCTGGTTCCATTCTGGTTCAAGTGGAGCCCGTCCCTTTTGTACAGGCCCGGCTTGTCCCAAAATGTTCCCCAGTGCCTAACAAATCCAAACCCTTCCACCCGACACCATCGTCTCATCCACGCATTGAGACTGCGAAGCTGGGCCTGTCTGGCTGGTCCTGTGTGTGGAACCAGTAGCATTTCAGAGAAAGCCACCAGGCTGGGTAAGACTGGTCTCCAGCTGAAAGTGGCTCTCCAGATACTTAAGTAGAGGGTCTTTTTACATCATCTCCTGTCTGATCTTTTTAAACTGGAAATCCAGGGACCTTCTGCATGCGGAGTATGTGCTCTGCCCCTGAGCTATGGTCCTTCTCCGTACACAGAGATAAATATGAACAAAGTGATAACATGCTTGGATGATGGAATTTACAGGAACATTCAATAAGGAGGTGCTCCAGTGATTTCTCACAAACATGGTGAAGCGTGTCATTATGCACTGAAATATAAAGTAGCTAAAGCAATGCTCCAGGGACCTTAATATCCAATCAGTCTTATATGCTCTAGGCATTCTAACAGCCATTCTGGTCGGAGGGATGGCTCCTCAGAAGCAGCAGCGAGTCCTAAAAAGGAAGCCAGAGATTGTAATTGCAACCCCGGGACGACTGTGGGAGTTAATACAGGAGAAACAGCCACATCTCTCAAGCCTACGGCAACTCAGGTATTTAAGACCCTTTTCAAATATGTCAGTCTTCTGCAAAAGAAGAACTTGCTGCTTAAGCAATAGTACAGGACTAGTCAAGGTGCTGACCTCTAGATCAGTGGTTCCCAACCTGGGGGCCGGGAAGTAATCCAGAGGGGGCTGTGAACAGTAAAGAAATGAATTATTATTATTTTTAAAAAAGTCTTCACTCCTTCTACACTGTCTGCTTTCCACTGCCACTGCAGATGACACCTCCCCCTTGCTCCAAACAAGAGGGGAGGCCTTTTCTGAAGCTCCAGAGCGTCTTTCAGGTGCACTAAGGGCAGGCATCTGCCTATAAAATACATGGCAGATGCCAAAGGAGGCTGAGGGTGGAGCTACCAGGAAGAAGAGGGGATTACTATCACTGATTCCCATCTCCTTGCACTGCCGCTACTGGCAACACCCTTACTTAGAATGAGAGGAGAGAGCTTCTTGTGAAGCAAAAAGAAGCAAGGCTGCAAAGAAAGGCTGCTTTTCCCCTTCCTTCCTGGCAGCCAGCCTGCCTCCCTGGGGGGAGGGGGGTCACAATTTTTTTTCAGCTTATAAAGTGGGTCCCGTGCTCATAAAGGTTGGGAACCACTGCTCTAGATGTTGTTGGTCTACAACTCCCATCATCCCTGGCCTTTCATTGTTCTTGCTGGGGCTGATGGTAGTTGCAGTTAAACAAAACCTGGAGGGGCACCAGGTTGACTATCCCTGCAGTGGGCTTTTCCTTGAGGTTCACACTTCCTGCTTTGAGAACTGGGGACACTTACACATGATTGTATAAAATGTCATTGTTGTACTTGATCAGGGTTGTTGGTGTCATGTGATTCTGAGCCTATTGGGTCCAGCTGTCTGCTACAAAACTAAAATTTCTGAGAACTTTCACTTCTTATACCTCTTGATTGTGAAAGCATGCTTGGAAATGCATGTGCTGCATTTTTGAGGGTTTGGAGAATTAAATTGCTTATTTTTCTTACATTTCTATTTTTTTTAAAAAAAATAAAAGGTAGCCCATCTCTTCTGGACAGCAGTCATGTTTTCTTACCCATAGACCTTATGGATCGGTTGTCCTACCCATAGTGCTTAAAGGGGAGGCCAGAACAAGCAGACAGGATCTCATGCAACAACTTTGTCCACTTTGGCTCTTCTGTCTTGCCAAGCCTTCTCATCTTGAAAGTTTCAGATGTGCTGATGCAACATTATTGAGACTCGCAAGTCCCCCCAGAGTCCAGGTCACTACATGCTGTTTCCCACTGGTTCAAGCAGCCAACCTGGGTACTGGCAGAATCAACATAGTACATATGTATACAATATACCTTTGTGTGTGTTTTTTTCCTGGTTGACCACTGAAATAAGGAACCATTAGTGTGGCAAGCTGCTCTCTGGACAAAACCCTAAGACCAAAGTGAGAAACCTTTTTTTTTTCCCCTAGGACAGCAGAATTTGGAGAAAATAGGGTCAAATAGAAACCATCTTGGGGTTGAGCTCTGCTGTTTAAAGTTTGTTTATTATTTGTTTAGCCCAAAAGTTTGTGAGAGTAGCTTATACAAAACAGTTTTAAGACAGTCCCTGCCATTATCGGCTGACAACATAGCTGCAGCTGTTTCTGGACCGAGATAGCTGACTACTGTTGTCCATGCGCTGGTAACCTCCAGGCTGGATCCCTGTAATGTCCTTTTATGTGGAGCTGCACTTGAGGTGGTCCAGAAGTTTTAGCTGGTGCATATTGCCAACATGTTACCCCACTGCTGAAAGAATTGCACTGGCTGCCCATTAGCTGCCGGGCCAAGTTCAAGATTCTGGTTTTGGTGTACAAAGCCCTATGCAGCTTGGGACCAGGATACCTGAAATACCGACTACCTCTTATATAACCCAGCTGATCATTGTACTCTGCAGGTGAGAGCCTCCTGCAGATGCCATTTTATCAGGAAGTCTGTTCGGCACAACACTGGAAGCTGGCCTTTAGTGTTGTGGCACCTACCTACCCTTTGGAATTCTCCTTCCCTTAAACATTGACAGGAGCCATCTCTGTCGTCTTTCGGCACCTGCTGAAGACCTTCTTTCAGAAAGCTGGGTTTTTTTCAAGATGTTTTCAGTGCTTTGTCCCTTGTTTGCTGCAGTGGGCTCCTTCTGGGAGGAAGGACATGATACTATTAATAGCAATAGTAGAAGCAGAAGTAGTAGTAGTAGAAATTATAATAATAATAATAGTAATAATAATAATAATAAATATATCCTGCCCTCTGTCCCAAAGGAGGAAAGCCCATGAGGCTCACAATCTAAGAAGACATGGCACACAAGGAAGAAGGAATAGGAGGGAGAAGGGTAAAGCAAGTTCAAGCACAATTTTTTAAAGTTATATCCAATGTTACTGGTGATTCTGGCTGTCTTGCCCTTGATAAAGAGCAGTCTTTCTCCCCAGAAGCACTCTTCTTTTCCCTCCCCATCCCCCCACTCCCCCAATCAGATTCAGGAGCAGAGCTGTTGACAACATCTAGACCAGGAAGACAGGGGCAGCTCCTGCCACAGAGTTCTTCCCTCAGACAGCTGACTTTGACAGTTAGAATCCTCACAGGTGAGGATGCCACTTAGTTGTACCACTTAGCTCTGCTGTACTTGTGATTACATGCTGTGTGACTCATTCAGATGAACAGCAGAGGTACTGAAGCTGCTACAGGGATGTTGGGGTGGGTGGAGGATGGAAATCATTTTCATAATGTGTCTGACTTAGCAGATCTCTCCATCCAGCTCATACCATGTTTCAAAGCAAATTTCCATGAAAAGGTGACTTGCAAACGTACAACTTGCCCTTGCCTTGGTAGAGCATTCACATTAACAGTCACCATGCAAAAAAAAAAATGGTGGATTAACCCTGCTCAGCAGTTTGCCTGAAACTACCCTGGGGGCCAATTGGGAGTACAGATATTCAATTAATTAATACATTAATTAATATTCCACTCTTCCTCGCAGAAGGACCCCAGGGCAGCAAACAAAAGCACTAAAAGCACTTTAAAACGTCTTAAAAACAAAAGACTTTAAAAATATTAATTAAAAACATTTTGTTATTGTGCTGGTCATACGTACACACTTGCACTGTTCCAAGCCTTGGGAAGGATTTTCTGCAGAGATCTATAAATTCACAGCCACAATTCTTTCCAGTTGGCTTGATGAGTAAACAAAGCACCGCTTTCCAAATGCTCTCTGGAACAGGAATGTAAGTAAGTTTAAGTAAAGGGCACCGTCTCAGTTGTCGTTTACAGCTATCTTGTCAACTGAATCAACATATTTTAAGTACAGCAGCCCTCACTCAGCTGTGCCCTGCTCATCCTCCGTTCAGTGTGGATTCTCTTCCTCTTGAATTAGATGGCCCAGCTTTTCAACTGCAACATCCTCCTCCTCTGTATGCCATTTAGTGCCACAGGCTTCTTTATAAGGTGCTCCAACTGTATTTGTCACTGCCATGCTGAACATGCCAGTCTGATGCTATAAGGCAGCCTCCAGTGTGCCTCCAGATGTTGTTGGACCACAACTCCCATCTTTCCTGACCATTGGCAATGCTGGCTGAGGCTGATGGGAGTTGTGGTCCAACAACATCTGGAGGCACACTGGTTGGGAAAGGCTGCTATAAGGCCTCGCTGTGTCCACACCCATTGGGGTTTTGTTACCTCAGGCCCAGGGGGCACCTCCGCCAGAGCCGTTCTGCTGCTTCCCTTCCCCTCCAGCCCTCTCAAACAGGTACAAAATACCTCATTAAGACTGAAGAGCCTGTGCCATTTCTGAGGGAAACAGGTGTGCCATTGGCAGAAAAACATAAGAGTCCTGCTGGATCAGACCAATGGTCTGTCTAGTCCAGCATCCCGTTTCCCACAGTGTCCAACCAGATGCCTTTGAGAATCCCACAATAAAATAGCATACTCCCACTGTTGATTTCCAGCAGCTGATATTCAGAGACATGGTGCCTATGATCCCTGTAGGCTGCATATATAATGAGCATGCCTACAATTATTTATTTATTTATTATTACATTTATACCCCACGTTTATTTTCTTGATAGAAACCCAAGGCAGCTTACATATGGTTCCCAGGCACTCTCCCATCCAGGCACTGACCAGACCTGACCCTGCTTAGCTTCAGCAAGGTGCTGGCTTCATGTGCCTACAGACCATAACCTGGGACCACTGATAAAAGTAGCCACTGATAAAAGAGCTTTCCTCTGTGGATTTTTTCTAATCCCTTTTAAAGCCATCTAAGCTAGTGGCCATCACATGTTGTAGCAGCAGTCTATAAATTTACCAGTGCAAATTTCATCAGAGTTGATTAAAGGTAATGGTGTCCCTGCACTTGTAGTGCGAGTCGTTTCCGACTCTTAGGGTGACGTCTTGCGACGTTTACTAGGCAGACCGTATATATGGGGTGGGATTGCCAGTTCCTTCCCTGGCCTTTCTTTACCCTCAGCATATGCCGGGTACTCATTTTACCGACCACGAATGGATGGAACGCTGAGTGGACCTTGACCCCTTTTACCGGAGATTCAACTTCCTCCTTCCATTGGAATCGAACTCCGGCCGTGAGCAGAGCTTTCGGCTGCGTTACCACCGCTTACCACTCTGCACCACGGAGGGTCTTGCACGTTAATTTTCTATTTGGGTATCTGTACTTTAATACAAAGATACTGAGACCCCATTTGCACTATACATTTAAAGCAGTATCATACCACTTTAAACAGCTATGGCTTCCCTCAAAGAATCCTGGGAGCTGTGGTTTGTTAAGGGTGCTGAGAGCTGTTGGGAGTCCCTTCTTCCCCTCACAGAGCTACAATTCCCAGAGTTACCTGGAAAGAGGGATGGATCTTTAAACCACATCTGTCTTGACAGGTGCCTGGTGATCGACGAAGCAGACCGGATGGTGGAGAGGGGTCATTTCTTAGAGCTCTCCCAGTTGCTGGAAATGCTTAGTGATTCGCAATACAACCCAAAACGCCAGACATTTGTCTTCTCTGCCACCCTGACTCTGATCCATCAGGCTCCGGCTAGAGTTTTCCAGAAGAAAAAAGCTATCAGAATAGACAAGAAGACCAAGCTGGAAATGCTGATGCAAAAAATGGGCATCAAGGGCAAGCCCAAGGTGATAGACTTGACGAGAAAAGAGGCCACTGTGGAGACTCTCACGGAGACCCGGATCCACTGTGATACAGAGGAGAAAGATTATTACCTCTACTACTTTCTCCTTCAGTACCCAGGCAGAACCATGGTTTTTGCAAACAGTATTGATTGCATCAAGCGACTCACCGCCCTCCTGACTATATTAGACTGCAATCTCTTGCCTCTTCATGCGAACATGCACCAGAAACAAAGGTTAAAAAACCTGGAGAGGTTTGCTGAACGCAACAGGTCAGTGTGTTTTGTTTGATAGATTGATTGATTGATTTTATTGATAAGATCATGTTGCTTTTCAGGTCTAAATAACATAAAAGCCTTCAAAGCACCTTGCATGAAATGATGAAAAAACACAATAAAAAGCAGAACAGAGTAACACACCGCAGCACCATCAGTAAGGAGACACACAAACAAACAAACACACACACACACACACACAAACCTTCTCGCAGACTTAAACTAGATGAAACTTTAAGAAAAAAGTATTAAGAACTCACCTACAGTTTAAAAGGGAAGGAGCCAATGGAAACTCTCTTGGGAAGGAGTTCCATAGCCTAGGTGCTGCAGTAGAAAAGGCCCTGTCTTGAATGCCAACCAGCCACACCTCCAGTGGAGGCAGGACACAGGGCAAGGCTTCTGATGTTGAAAACAGTTTTGGATGGTGGGGAAGGATAATATCATCTGGCCTTAGTTATCCATGCTCTGATAACTACCAGTATAGATTACTGCAGTGCACTCCACATGGGGCTGCCCTTAAAATGGTCTATAAGCTGCAGCTGGTGCAAAATGCAGCATCTCCAATTTTGAGAGCACTGCACTGGCTGCCAGTGAGCTACCGTGCCTAATTCAAGGTGTTGGTCCTAGTGTATGAGGCCTTAAATGACTTGGGACCCAAATACTTTAAGGAGCTCCTTTCTCCATACATCCCAGCTCACAATATACAATGGGGCGGGGGGCCTTCTTGCAGTACCAGCATGGAGGCCACCCACTTTTAGCACCACCTCCCAGAGAAGATCAGTCTCTCCTCTCCTGATCATGTGTCTGGGAAGAATTTGAAGTCTTTTCCCGTTGTTCAGGCCATTGGAAAGAGAGAGGTATTGTTAGGCACTGGAGTTTTATGACTGTTATTTAATTATTGTATACTGGATACTGTTTTGTTTGATTGTATGTTGTTAGCTGCCCTGGACATCCTTTTTGGGGAGAGGGATGTACGTATAGTAAATAAATCATATGGGCAGGAGGCGGTCCTTCAAACATCTTGAGGACTTTATAGGCAAGAATGGGAACTTGAAATTATTTCCAGTTTGTTTTTGGGAAGCAGTGTAAATGAAGCAAGGCCATGCATAGCATATAATGTGTAGTAATATACTATGTATAGCTTTGATCAACAGCTAGTTTTTCTGGAGGGCTGATTGGAGAAGGGGGTGAGAGCTAGTGGGCCTGTGCCACAACCTCGCCCTTTAAAGTTGGCTGTGTGATGTTCTGTTCCTGCACACAAAGTGCATTCTGTGCATTTCTCTAGCCTCCAGCTTGGCAATCGGAGAGCCAGGTATCCACCTCTCTCAGGGATGATAGAATGGAGCCAGAGGCCTTTTTCTTGACTCCTTAATGCATAGCACAGCTAGTTTGCGTGAAGGGGGATGTAAACTGTGGGCAGATCTACACTATATATCTAAAGCATATTCAGCATACATTTAGAGCACATGACCTGCCCCAAAGAATCCAGGGATCTGTCGTGTTCCCCTCCCAGAGCAACATTTCCCAGCATCCTTAGCAACCTTCAGTTCTCAGAATTCTTTGGAACAAAGGCATATGCTTTGAATGTGCATTAAATGTATGGTGTGGATGAGTATTGTGTCAGTTGAAACAACTGCCCTGGGTTGAATGTTTTGTTTTGTCACATTTTTATCCTGCCTTTCAACCAAATGGTGCTGAAGGCAGCTATCAGCAATCAGATATGCACGCACACTAAAAATGCAATAAAGCATCAAAAAATACAAAGTGAAAACAAGGTAGGTAAAAGACACCTGACACCAATTGCAAACATATTTACAGTGGCTGTAACAAGTCAGCTTGTGGGCCAAATGTCTTAATAAAAACATGTTTGCCCAGCTGCAGAAGATCATCAGAGACTTCCCTTTGGCAAGGAGTTTCAGAGCCTTGGAAGCAGCCACCAAGAAGGCCTTTTTTCTTGAACCATCAAATGCCCTTCAGATGTTGATGGCATAGAAAGAAGGGCCCCTCCCATAGACTTAAAACACAGGCATGCTCATGTGCAAAAATACACATAACCTGGTCCCAAATTTTGTAGGAGCAGTAGGCTAGAACCGGCATTACAAATTCTGTTTGGAAACAGACCTGAAGCACCCGGAGGATTGCAAGTTTCCCCATCCTTTGTTTAGAGGCAAAGTCCATCAGTGTCATAGGTGGTTATCTTCCTTTTCCCCTTTTTCTTCATCTTCATTAGACTTGACACATTCACAAGCCCTATTTTGCTGTCTGTCCTTCTGGTAACATTGAACCCAGTGTTAAGGCGTTTCAGGGAGCTTTCTCTGCTTTGCTTGATAAAGCAGCCGTTATCCCCACTTGTGCCGTTACAGCTGCGCCCTCTTGACAACTGATGTTGCCGCTCGTGGTCTCGACATTCCTCATGTGCAGCACGTCATACATTACCAGGTACCAAAATAAAATGTTCTTCTGTTCTCTGCTTGCAAATTATGTTACTCACTAATGGTTGGAAAAGCAGTGTCGATTTTCTGTTAAACTGAAGGCCAAAAGCTATCATGAGCCGTAATGCAGAAAGAGAAAGGGGGGCGAGGTGGATTGATTTAAATCAAGATGATTTCAATCATTGATTTAAGGTTGAATTAAATCAAATTTCCCATTGACTTCTTCATAAGTTTCCTAAACAAGGTACAGATCACTCACCAACCCAGGGGTGGGGAACCTTTTTGGCTCCGAGGGCCAGATCTTTATTTGCCCTCACCCTGCAGACCAGCTTTGACAGGTGGGCTGGCCAATCCACCTGTCAATCACATTACATTGTATGATTGATAGCTGGGCTGCCCCACCCACCTGTCAAAATCCCTTGCACTTGCAAAGCCTGCCTTGTGCTGATTCTTTCAAGCTCCAGGGATTTTTGGAGGGTGGGGACAGCTTCAAAAAACGCTGCAAAGCAAGCACATGTTTTTTCATTGTTGTGTGACAAAGTAGCCCCTGTGAGAGCTGGCAGGGGCAGCTGTGTCACACAGCGATAAAGGAAAAAACCAGAACTCTCTGCTGTCATTGCACGTCCAGCAAAAGCAACCATACCTGGGTTGGGTGTTTCATTTTGGTGTTTGAAAGACCACTCCGCACTGATCCTTTTCAGAGGTTAAAGGGATCAGTACAAGGTGGAATTTCCAAGAAGGTCTCAACTATCAGCTGATGTCAGTTGATAACTGTTTCAGTGGAACAGTTTGGGGAACATGGCTTCAGGGACCGTATGGGACCCTCTGAAGGACCATGACTGCCCAAAGGTTTTCCATCCCAGCCCTAATCCTTGGGGGGTTTTTTTAAGCTAAATGGGGCATTATTTACACTGCTGTTTTTCATTCTTAAAACTCTTCTTTTAAGAATTTTTTTTTCATTCTTAAGACCAAGCCGTGCATCTATTTGTTGCACTGTATACATCTTGAACGTTTCATTTTTGTTACCCATAGATGGAATGTTTTTAAAATACACCCACATAGGTTCTTATGACTAGTAGGCATAGCTATGACAGACATTCTGAATTAAGAGAATATAGGAACATGCACATTGGACCTCCTTTCCAGTGTTATACCTTTCTGCTTTACTCTCCCTTAGTCCAGCCTCGCCCTTACAGAAACAAAGCCTTTCTTTGTAACATTGTTCTAACTATGGCTTACCGTTAGGTGCAAACCCCAGCCCTCTGTTTCAAATTCTGTGACTTTTCTGTGCTTACACAGGATTGGAGAATGCACACTTAGCCCTGATTAAAGGGATTTCTCCTGAATTCAGGATCTCCATGAGGAAATGCACCCTGGCACACTGAAACAATGGGTGGTATTCAGTGCTAGTCCTACTCAGAGTAGACCTGTTGATGTTAATAGACATGACTGACGTAGGTCTATTCATGTCTGGGTCTACTCTGAGTAGTCTTAGTTGAATACAACCCAGTGTAATAATTGGTGTGAAATGGCTTACCGGGCAGGGTTATACATTGCTATTCTGTCTTTCTGTAATTCTGACCTGATCCCATAGAAGGGTTTAATCTCTTGCACTGTTGCAGGTTCCCCGCACTTCTGAGATCTATGTGCACAGAAGTGGCAGGACCGCCAGAGCTTCGAATGAGGGCCTGAGCTTGCTTCTGATTGGCCCAAACGACATGATGAATTTCAAAAGGATTTATAAGACACTGGAGAAGAATGAAGAGCTTCCTTTTTTTCCTGTTGAAACAAAATGTATGACGGCAATCAAGGTGAAATAGCTTTTACTTTTGAAAACAAAATGTTTGAGGTGTTCATCTTATTTTTAAACTTCTATGTTTTTCATAGTTGTTCAAGACTTTAGAGCCAATGCTTTTAACTCCCAATTTTGGAATTTGGTCATGTGTGTCTGTGAGGGGGAGAGAGAGATCTGTCTGCTGTAGTGGTTCTGTGATGGCTATACCTGAGCCAAGCTTGCTAGGATTTTTTGTTTAAAAGTTCAGTCAGAGTATAAAATGAAACAAAGAATTGTTTTTTTCACTTTTTTAAGCATGCCATTTCACTTTTTTAAGCATGCCATTCCTCCAAAGAACTTGGGAAAACCAAAGAAACAATTTTGTCATCATTTTATACAGTTTTCTACTTTGCAGTTTTTCAGTTAATTTCATGGTTTTGATAGGAAGGGATGATTCTCATTCAGCCAGAACTGGTGACATTAGATGAACTGCAGATAAATGTAGTAAATTTGATCTCAATCTGAACGTCCTGAAGTGACGTCTTTTGTCCTTCTAGTTTCCCATTTCTATGACTAATGAAAGTATGGAAAAATCACACGTGGTCAGTGCAATGTGGCATCTAACAAATGCTTTTTGGTCTGGCCTTTCCTTTTATCAAACGTGAGCTCCATCAAGTCAACCTTATAAATATGGCCATAAACATTAGTACTCTGCAAAAAAATTTACTTGCCTGCTAAGAGACTATTAGTTTGCATTTCCATGCTGTCTCCAGAGGATGGGAAACTGCCTTCTCTGTGACTAGCATAAGAACATGGATGACTGGCGTCTAGTGTTGTTGTTGTTTTAAAAAAAACTTCTAGCAAGTGGACTAACAGAGGAGAGACCTGAGTGATCTATCCCTGTTCCACCATCCCACTTGGCTTCTATACTGGTCATGCAAGAAGGGGTTTTCCCTCCTATGCAGCTAGCACAGAAACCAAGCAGACTTGCAGAGGAATGAACAGAGCAATCCATCCTTCCTCAAACATCCTGCTCGCTATCCTGCATTAAAGTCCTAGTCGCCTATGGTGAGTTGCTGACAGCTAGGTTGTATAAACTTGGATAACTGCTACTGCACTCTAGCAGAGCCAACATCCAGCTTTTTCAGTGCTCATCTCTCCTTTAAACCTCGGCAACCAGGGCCACAAGACCAGAAAAGAAGACATTATGTAGTTAGCAGTAGGGAAAAGAGGGAAGAAGAGAGCAGGAGTTACGTGGAGATATTAAAATTAAGCCTGTTTTTAATGAGCTTAGTTTTAAATAGCAAATTGCAGATAACGAATGATTTTCAGGATTAATTTTTCCTTTTTTTTCTGCTTTAAGAACTTCCAATTGATCATCACCCATCATTTCTGCTGCTTTAATAATGTAATCTCTTATTAAATATAGAATATAGGCATAGCTTGCGTGGATGAGACGATGGTGTCGGGTGGAAGGGTTTGGATTTGTTAGGCACTGGGGAACGTTTTGGGACAAGCCAGGCCTGTACAAAAGGGAGGGGCTCCACTTGAACCAGAATGGAACCAGACTGCTGGCACTTAAAATTAAAAAGGTGGCACAGCAGCTTTTAAACTGACTGAGGGGGGAAACCCGACAGGAGCTGAGGAAGGTCCTGTTCGGAATAAACCTCCCCCCTGGGATAAAGACCAAAGAAATGATGAAATTGTAAAAGGGGTAGGCCTAGAAGTAGGCATTGTGAGACCAGGGGCACAGGATATAAATTCAGAAGGGCAAAATTACCACAGGCCAAACCACAAGTGCCAAAGACACTTGAAGAGAGACACTGCTTACAAGTGCCTGTACGCCAATCCTAGGAGCCTCCGAACCATGATGGGAGAACTGGAGTGCTTGGTCTTAGAGGAGAGCAGTGATATAGTGAGCATAATGGAGACCTGGTGGAATGGAGGAAACCAGTGGAATACAGTTATCCCTGGATATAAACTATATAGGGAAGGATGTATTGGAGGCGGAGTCGCTCTATACGTGAAAGAAGGCATTGAATCCAGCAAGCTGGAAACCCCAAAAGAGGCAGACTCCTCCACAGAATCGTTGTGGGTAGTGATACCATGCCCCAGGAGGAATTTAATACTGGGAACAATCTATCATCCCCCTGATCAAAATGCTCAGGGAGACCTTGAGATGAGATATGAAATTGAGGAAGCATCCAAACTAGGAAATGTGGTAGCAATGGGTGACTTCAACTACCCCGACATAGACTGGCCGCATATGTGTTCCAGTCATGACAAAGAAGCAAAGTTTCTAGATATTCTAAATGACTATTCCCTAGACCAGTTGGTCATGGAACCGACCAGAGGGACGGCAACCCTGGACTTAATCTTCAATGGGGACCAGGACCTGGTGCGAGATGTAAGTGTTGTTGAACCGATTGGGAGCAGTGACCATAGTGCTATTAAATTAAACATACATGTAACTGGCCAATTGCCAAGAAAATCCAACACGGTCACATTTGACTTCAAAAGAGGAAACTTCACAAAAATGAGGGGATTGGTAAAAAGAAAGCTGAAAAACAAAGTCCAGAGGGTCACATCACTCGAAAATGCTTGGAAGTTGTTTAAAAACACTATATTAGAAGCTCAACTGGAGTGCATACCGCAGATCAGAAAAGGTACCGCCAGGGCCAAGAAGATGCCAGCATGGTTAACGAGCAAAGTCAAGAAAATATGTGACAATGGAAAAACTCTTAAGAGATGAGCCAGTGCATTTTGTAAAAAAAGAAGAGCAGAGATGTGACTTTACAACAATATTTCAGCAACATATTCAGAATTGATGGCAAGGACATATTTGTGATGGGGGAAATTCCCATCAGACTCTTGTTATATGACTATGGCTATGACAGCAAGATCATCATGGGATACTGATAATGGATGAACGGATACTGAAACCACTGGATTTAACAGGACTGTTGAAGATGGAAGATGGAATTAATATTGATAATGGAAGAATGGTTATGGAAATTATTGGACCTAACAGATTTGACGAGATGGATTAATTGATATGTTTATTTGGACTATGGCTATGACAACAAGATTATTATGGGATGCTGATAATGGAAGAATGGCTACTGACATTATTGGATTTAACAGGATTATTGAAGATGGAAGATGGAATTAATATAGATAATGGAAGAATGGCTATTGAAATTATTGGACCTAACAGATTTGAATCAGATGGATTAAGCGACATGTTTATTTGGAGAAAAATTGAAAGATATATCTCTCAAGGAATTGAAACCTCTCTTTGACTTTTTGTGGAAAGAATAAAGTAATGTTTATGAGATTTGATGATTAATTAAGATAACTACTGGAGGAAAGTGATTTTATAATATAATTTTAGAGACAGGATTGTTATATATTGTAGACCTATAACTGATCTGCGACAAATCGGAAGTCAACATTTTATTTTATTGTTTAATTGTTTTTGTTTTGTTTTGTTTTTTGTCTTTGAAAATTTGAATAAAAATTAATGATAAAAAAAGAAAGAAAAAGAAAGCTCTTAGAGGCAAAAAGTCTTCCTTCAGAAAATGGAAGTCTTGTCCAAATGAAGAAAATAAAAAAGAACACAAACTCTGGCAAAAGAAATGGAAGAAGACAATAAGGGATGCTAAAAAAGAATTTGAGGAGCACATTGCTAAGAACATAAAAACCAACAACAAAAAATTCTATAAATATGTTCAGAGCAGGAGACCATCTAGGGAGGCGATTGGACCCTTGGATGATAAGGGAGTCAAAGGCGTACTAAAGAACGATAAGGAGATTGTAGAGAAGCTAAATAAATTCTTTGCATCTGTCTTCACAGTGGAAGATATAGGGCAGATCCCTGAACCTGAACTCTATTTGCAGGAAGGGATTCTGAGGAACTGAGACAAATAGTGGTAACGAGAGAGGAAGTTCTAGACTTAATGGACAATATAAAAACTGACAAATCACCGGGCCCGGATGGCATCCACCTAAGAGTTCTCAAAGAACTCAAATGTGAAATTGCTGATCTGCTAACTAAAATATGTAACTTGTCCCTCGGGTCCTCCTCCGTGCCTGAGGACTGGAAAGTGGCAAATGTAACGCCAATCTTCAAAAAGGGATCCAGAGGGGATCCCGGAAATTACAGGCCAGTTAGCTTAACCTCTGTCCCTGGGAAACTGGTAGAAAGTATTATTAAAGCCAGATTAACTAAGCACATAGAAGAACAAGCCTTGCTGAAGCAGAGCCAGCATGGCTTCTGCAAGGGAAAGTCCTGTCTCAGTAACCTATTAGAATTCTTTGAGAGTGTCAACAAGCATATAGATAGAGGTGATCCAGTGGACATAGTGTACTTAGACTTTCAAAAAGCTTTTGACAAGGTACCTCACCAAAGACTTCTGAGGAAGCTTAGCAGTCATGGAATAAGAGGAGAGGTCCTCTTGTGGATAAGGGATTGGTTAAGAAGCAGAAAGCAGAGAGTAGGAATAAACGGACAATTCTCCCAATGGAGGGCTGTAGAAAGTGGAGTCCCTCAAGGATCGGTATTGGGACCTGTACTTTTCAACTTGTTCATTAATGACCTAGAATTAGGAGTGAGCAGTGAAGTGGCCAAGTTTGCTGACGACACTAAATTGTTCAGGGTTGTTAAAACAAAAAGGGATTGTGAAGAGCTTCAAAAAGACCTCTCCAAACTGAGTGAATGGGCGGAAAAATGGCAAATGCAATTCAATATAAACAAGTGTAAAATTTTGCATATTGGAGCAAAAAATCTGAATTTCACATATACGCTCATGGGGTCTGAACTGGCGGTGACTGACCAGGAGAGAGACCTCGGGGCTGTAGTGGACAGCACGATGAAAATGTCGACCCAGTGTGCGGCAGCTGCGAAAAAGGCAAATTCCATGCTAGCGATAATTAGGAAAGGTATTGAAAATAAAACAGCCGATATCATAATGCCGTTGTATAAATCTATGGTGCGGCCGCATTTGGAATACTGTGTACAGTTCTGGTCGCCTCATCTCAAAAAGGATATTATAGAGTTGGAAAAGGTTCAGAGGAGGGCAACCAGAATGATCAAGGGGATGGAGCAACTCCCTTACGAGGAAAGGTTGCAGCATTTGGGGCTTTTTAGTTTAGGGAAAAGGCGGGTCAGAGGAGACATGGTAGAAGTGTATAAAATTATGCATGGCATTGAGAAAGTGGATAGAGAAAAGTTCTTCTCCCTCTCTCATAATACTAGAACTCGTGGACATTCAAAGAAGCTGAATGTTGGAAGATTCAGGACAGACAAAAGGAGTACTTCTTTACTCAGCGCATAGTTAAACTATGGAATTTGCTCCCACAAGATGCAGTAATGGCCACCAGCTTGGATGGCTTTAAAAGAAGATTAGACAAATTCATGGAGGACAGGGCTATCAATGGCTACTAGCCATGATGGCTGTGCTCTGCCACCCTAGTCAGAGGCAGCATGCTTCTGAAAACCAGTTGCCGGAAGCCTCAGGAGGGGAGAGTGTTCTTGCACTCTGGTCCTGCTTGCGGGCTTCCCCCAGGCACCTGGTTGGCCACTGTGAGAACAGGATGCTGGACTAGATGGGCCACTGGCCTGATCCAGCAGGCTCTTCTTATGTTGTTATAGCTAAATCTGCATGTCCCATATCCAGACTTACATGGGCCTTTCTTCCTTGTATACACTTTAAGCTGTTATTTTCAGTACATTGTCAGATCTTTGTTTTCATCTCAAATGTTCATATAACAGGACTGTTTAATACACATCTTGAAAGGCAAAAGACTTTATGAATTGGTCTGGTGGTTCTGATATAACTTTTATTTAATGGACCATAATCCTCTTCCTTGCATTGCTTTGCAAAGGAACAAGTCTCCTTTGGGAGGAAGGGCAGGATATGAATTTAATTTAATAAATGAAAATATCTTCTGTTTCTCTCACATTTTTCCTGTTTTAAATGCTAAGTAACTTGAAGTAGGCTCTATTTTGTTTGTTTCTATCTGTTTTGGGGTGATAGCTTGTTCCATCCCAAATGTTCAGGATGACTAAATAAGAGTAAACAGCTGTTTACCAATGTTTGTTTGTTGCAGTTAAACAAAAGTCCAATTAAACCACCAAAACATATTATTATTATTATTATTATTATTATACCGCCCGACTAGCAATAGCTCTCTGGGCGCTGAACACAAGAAATACAATAAAATACACAGTATGATACAACAAGGACATATAAAAATAAACAATCTAAAATCAATTACAACAAATTTAAAATTAAGTTAGCTTAAATTAAAATTAAATTAAGATTAAAATTAAAATGAGAATGCCTCGGAAAAGAGGAAGGTTTTAACTTGGCGCCGAAAGGATAACAATGTCGGCGCCAAGTGCACCTCCTCGGGGAGACTATTCCACAGTTCGGGGGCCACCACTGAGAAGGCCCTAGATCTTGTCATCACCCTCCAGGCCTCTCTGTGAGTCGGAACCCAGAGGAGGGCCTTCGTAGTAGAACGTAGTGTACGGGCCGGTTCGTATCGGGAGAGGCGTTCCAACAGGTATCATGGTCCCGCGCCGTATAGGGCTTTATAGGTTAATACCAACACTTTGAATCTGGCCCGGAAGCATATTGGTAGAAATGTGTAAACCCACAGGATTCTGTTTGGCTGAGTTATGCTGCCCCAAACTCTTTAAGGCAAACTTGTTTATCACTGTGTCTCACGTGGCAGATAACTAACTGTTGTCAGTGGGAAAGCTTTTCTAATTCGGAAGTGTTTGTTCCCCCCCTCCTGCTTTTTAGGTCTACCAATGTAGCATGCAGGAGCTAAGTTCAGTGTACTTGGAGCCTCTCCGTTTTGGCTTAACAACAGTCCTGCAAGGTAGATTAGTCTGAGAGATTAGACCATGACTTCTTCAAGGTCACCCAGTGAGCTTTGCAACTGAGTGGCAATTTAAACCCAAGTCCCCCCTGATCCCAAGCCCACAACCCTTTTGTGGGACAGTAATGTTTGTAGACTGAGGTTCAAGAGTGGCTTTGTGAACCATCACCTTGAATTCTGTACAGAATGATACTGGCAAGGCTAGGCCTTTTTCCTGTGAATGCACAGGATCAAGGGTTCTTGATTTCCCACTTTATCCGTATCTACTCAGAGTCGTATGTTGAACGCTAGTTCACCTAAGCTCACAGTAGTCCAACAGCAGTTGTCAAAAAGTGGGTGGATCAATAGAGACCCCACCCAAAGATTTGTGGGTCTTGGGAGGTACCAGAGGCTTTCAAATTGGGAGCCAGACAGCAGAATATTCTTCTAAAATATGCTATTTATTCATACCTCATATATTACTGAACACTAAAATAGGATCATTCAGAACATGGAATTCCCGATCTCTATGTATGGATGTGAAAGCTGGACAGTGAAAAAAGCAGATAAGAGAAAAATCAACTCATTTGAAATGTGGTGTTGGAGGAGAGCTTTGCGCATACCATGGACTGAGAAAAAGACAAATAATTGGGTGTTAGAACAAATTGAACCAAACTCACTAGAAGCTAAAATGATGAAACTGTGGTTATCATACTTTGGACACATCATGAGAAGACTGATTCACTAGAAAAGACAATAATGCTGGGAAAAACAGAGGGGAGTAGAAAAAGAGGAAGGCCAAACAAGAGACGGATTGATTCCATAAAGGAAGCCACAGACTTGAACTTACAAGATCTGAACAGGGTGGTTCACGACAGATGCTCTTGGAGGTCGCTGATTCATAGGGTCGCCATAAGTCGTAGTCGACTTGAAGGCACATAACCAACAACATTCATACCTTGCACACTACAACTATTAAAATGCATTAGCCATCATAGCAGAAACAGAAAATAAGAGAATTAGGTTACAATAGATGTAAGGACAGAGTTAAACACTCAAAGTCGTGTTACAGAGCCAAAGTTACAAAGTACATGGAAATACATGTCAAAATGCATCCCACCCATCTGATGACATAGATGGAATCGTTATTCCTGCAGGCCTTCTTCAACCCACCAAAGACAGAGATGAGAGCTGTGCCTAAAATGGCTTGGCTTTTTATACACTTTCTTATCAGAGAAGGGGCGTTTTCCTATGGCCGTATCAGCTGCTGTCTCTCTGTGCCGCCTGCTAGAAACTGCAAGTGTGACCAGTTAAACCTTTTGACAACAGCTAGTTATCTTAACCAGTCAACTTAACCAGATATGCTCCCTGGTGGTTCTGGCTGCACTGTCTCTCTCAGACCGACCAACAGACAGAATGCCATCAATGGTGTTGGCAGCTGCTTAAAATGTTATCAGTGTTGACGATTTGCTCTGAGCATTTGCCTATCTTCCCAGACATAATATCTCTCAGTACTCCACTACAAAACTCTCGTAAAGACTCACTGCTTTACACACGAAGGGTGGGCAAATAAATCCTTGCAAAGAACTTTTTGCAGTCTAGCAATATACATACTGTAAAATAAGCAGACTATGGAAGCGATTACAGCAATAATAAGCACATTTTGAGCTTATATGGGGATATTGTGGGAGAAAAACCTCCCCCCTCTGCATACCACATCATCTTTAACCCCCTCTGTCTCCTTTAATCACCTTTTTTAAAAGTATAGAACCCCAACCTTCTTATGTATGTATTTATCTAAAGTGTGTATAGGCTACTTTTGCATAAGCTTACCAAAGATCTGGTGCAGGCATTCTGAATATACCCCCAAATTGCACCAGCCTCCATCCAGCTATCTGTCCATCTACAATATAGGTTGGTGGGCAGGCAGAGCTGGATTGGGACCATGGGGGGCTTTAAACTCCCTGCTCTGTGCCTTCTGTTTACAATGGAAGAAAATTTCCAATTAGCGCTAATGTGGCTCAGAGAGAGACACACACGCACAGACCTGTGCAATCTATTTGTTAAAGAAAAAGTTACTGTGGAAGGTCAAACCACGTGAACAACTGTCACATCGTTTGGTCCTAATAATTGCCTTTCTGTATCTGCTGCTTTGAGTGCCCACATTCTGTCTCTGTGTAACACACAAAGCTGATGGCCGAAAAATCCCATTGTGCTTCATTGCAGGAGCGGGTGAACTTGGCAAGACAGATTGAGAAGATGGAATATTTCAACAGCCGTGCAAAGCACCACAACTCTTGGCTCCAGCAAGCTGCAGAAGCACTTGAGCTTGATTTGGATGATAATGAGCTAATAGGCAAGTAGGAGTGTGTGTGTTTGGACTTGGGAAGGAGGAGACACCCAGGAAGATGTTAATGAGGGACATATCTACTGGGTGGAGCAGTGAATATAGAGTGCTCTCGTGCAAGAGAGCATGGACTGGACAGCATCTGGTCATGGACTGTTATCTTTATTGAACATTCACCTGCTTTGGAATATCTATATGTTCCAGACATTTATATACCTCTTAAACATTTGCATTTCTCAACAGTGTATATAAAAACAAACCGTACATAAAATGAAGCAATAAAATCATCACAAAGACAAACACTATCAAATCAAATCAAATCAAATTTTATTATGCGGTCATAGACCCACAATACAAGTGATTAAGCAGTCAATTAAACAAACAAGATTAAAACCAAATACATTATTAACGATAATAATTTAGCAAGAGACCACGGTAGTACAGATTGGCCTTTTCCATAAAGTCTGAGCTACATAGAGAAACTTTGCAACCAATTCAGTTAGTTAAAACACTATCTTAAAATGCCTGCTGGAATTTTTTAAAGGTAGTGTGTATGTTTGGGGGTAAGGCACAAACTTCATTCAAACTCAGCAAGAGTGGTTACAACTAGGACCAGTTCAGACATTACAAACCTCACCAGCGCAGACAAGCAATCTCATCTTTTAATACTTCCCAAAGTATGGTGCATGTGGATTTCAGCTGTAGCAACTGTTCGTGAACTTTTGAGCTTCACAATGTGCTGTACAGATCATAGAAGGAGTTGAAATGGGCATTCGTGGGCTCATGGCTTGTGTGTGACTTTGTGTCACAATTTCACATTCTTTTGCCTTATACTGAGACCATATATCTGCCCATCTAGCCTAGTACTTTCTACTCTGGCTGGCAGCAGCTCCTGAAGGTCTTAGGCAATGGGCTTTCCAGGCACATCTTTTAACTAGAGATCCTGCAGATAGAGCTTGCAAAACATGTGCTTTACTCCTGAGCTGTGGGCTTGCTTGAGTGAAGGAAGTGCTCAGACATAACATCTGATCCATCCTAGAGATATAAGGATTTGAACCTAGGATAGCATACTTGGTGAGATACTCACCCTTTCCCATATATATTTATTTAGTCAGGGGTAGAGGACCAATGGCCAACAAATGTAAGTGGACTCCAACTTCCATCAGCCCCAGCCAGCATGGCTAATCATCAGGAATAATGGGAGTTGTAGTCCAACAGCATCTGGAGGGCCACAGATTCCCCATCTCTGCCTTAAGAGCACCCTAGGTACTTACATTGGCAATCTTGGTTATATTTAGTAATTCAAAATATTGCCTCAGTCAGGATGAGCAGGCTTGTGGATTCTATTTTGTTTTTCACTAGAATCTCCAAGATCCACCAACCAGAGTTGGGTGCAAAACTGGTAGCCCAAGGAACAGAGCCAATAACCTATTATACCCTACAAGCCATTCAGTGGGATCACCTGTGTGTACAAGTACAAATCAATATTGGAGTAACTTAACAGATCAGGGATTCCAAACGAAAACTGGGCAGCAGAGATGCACAAAGATTGGGTCAGAGATGCCCAATTTATACGCATACCACAAGTAAGGAACATGGAGGCTGAGACAGAAGCAAGTGGTACAAGGCTGACCATGGCAAATAATTTTGTTTTACCTGCTATCATTTAATTATTGACATCCTTACTGATCTACTGCAAATCATCCAGCCATCTGCCAGTAGATTTCTATCTACCTTCTGCCTGCCCCTGGCTTGAAGTACAGAGCTTTGGGAACTGCTTTTGATGATTTCTGCTGTGTGTTTTTTTTCTGTGTGTGTCTACAGGAGGTCAGCCCAACGAGCAAGAAGAGAGTGAGAAACAGAAGATGCTAAAGGAGATGAAGAAGCATCTGAAACGCTTGCTCTCTCAGCCAGTATTTAAAAACCTTATGAAGACCAAATACCCAACCCAGTCTGGGAAACTACTGGTGTCTGATGTTTCAGGGGAGTGTTCCCAGTCTGCATTGGGCGTCATGTCAAAAGCACAAGTGAAGAAAATCAAGATGAAACCACGACAAAATGTAGACAAGCTAAATAACTGACAGGACATTTGGGATGCGACATAAGGGACCCTTAATTCTCCCCATCTTAGTCACTGGGAGTTTTTATGCACACGCCTGTACTGGAATGCTTGCTGCTTCCTCTCCTGTTGCTTCTCTCAAATTGGTCCAAGTACATGTAAAAACATCTGGTTCTTCCTGGTGCTGAGTTTACCTTACTTGCAAGTGATGTCCCTGCATCTTTTGTGTTTTATTTGAAACACATCATCAGAAAGAACCAAGTGAGTGGAAATGTTTGGATATGATGGGGTTGGCATAGAAGCAACTGCAGAGATGGTAGTGAGCCCTTAGATACAGGTGCAAATAAAAGGTGTGTGTGTGACAGAGAGAGACAGCTGTGTATCTTTTTACCAACTGCTGTTCCTCATTTAAATTGTGGGCCACTGCATTAAAATTTCTAAAGAGAGCCCTTTTATTATTTGTAACTCTTTAAATTTTATGTTAGCATTTGATGCTTCAAACTGCGGCAGCAGTCGAGCTTATTGGAGAAAGAACAAACTAAAACATGGCAGGGGAAATCAGAGTGTGCCCTATATAAAATAGAGAATGCTTCCTGATTTGTTTTTCTTAAACTTGTCCAGTTGAAGCCTTCATTAAAATATTTGTGAAACTTTTTAAGCATTTTTTGTTGCACCCAAAGCACATAAAACAAGATTAGAGCAGGCAATAAGATAACAGAAACATTTTCAACAGACAGGGTTTTATCCAATGGTTGCATGAGCAGGAGGCAGCTCATATAGCTCATTTCCCACTGTTCAGGAGTGTCCTCAGATCCTTTGGCATGGGTGTGTGTGTGTTTTTTAAGGAGTGGTACAGAGGACTACAAGGAGATAGAGGGAAGAGAACGATCAGAGTGGGAAAAGGCAGCAACCACATGGTTTTGTCGATGTGTTTGAAAACAAATTCCATTTTCAGAATTCACTGCCTTCAACAACTTAAAAACGTCACACGAGATCGGTTGGAAGAAGTTCTGTATATATCTCATTTACATCGGAAAATTACTGACTTGGAAAACAGGAGGGTAGGAGAATAAGCACGACTATCCTACTTTGACAATCTTTTAAAGATCATTTGGTTACATCTATGCTCTGCCACTCACAAAGTTGGAATAGTTTACCAAAATGTGTCAGATTACAACTGCTAGTTGTCTGTGTGGAAAGATATGCTTCTCTCAGAGGAGGAGGAGGAGGAGGATTTTGTGTTAGTTGGCTGCCCTGGAGGCTCTTTGAAGTCATATTCAGTGGGGTACTAATCTTAAAATAGTGATGGAATTAATTCATGATTCACAAGGATATTTATTCATTCATTATTAATCACCTTCCACATACTTCCGTATCTCAATGCAATATACAAGGAACTAGCCAACAATGGTGTGGACAGCAAATGTAACAGAACAATCTCATGCTGATTCCCTGTTTATTCTTCCCTCCGCTTCCCACCCTTTCCCCTATAGTTTCCCACGTCAAATTTTAAATTGTGAGCTCTTTGCGGCAAGGACTCATTCCCTTATATTACCATGCTTGGCAATATTGTTGGTTTTGTAGTATTAGTAGTAATAATAATACATTCATCTGCTTGTCAAGCTGGCAGCATTGACCTGTACGGCCACAGTGTTGTGTTAACATTTGGGGGAGGAGGGTGTTCATAGAAAAAATTGCAATGTCATTTCCCATTTTAAAAAAGTATTCTGAGTTATTCTGATCAGCTCTATGTGCATACAAACTGATCATCTTCTAATACAGTGTGGCAACACCTACTGTTTGGAACACCCTGCACATTAATATTAGGCAGGCGCCCTCACTGTATTTGGGGGCAGTGGACATGCTAAAATCATTTAAGTTTCAGCAAGCCTCCCCAGGCATGTAATTTTAACATGCATTTTTTTTTTTAGAAATAATGGTTTTAAATTGGTTGCTTTCATTTATACCTTGATTTTTAAAAATTGTCAACTTGTTTTTAATATGTTCTTTTATCTCTATTTTAATAAATATTTTATATTATTGTGTGTAAACCACTTAGAGCAGCGATTCCGAAACTCCCCCTCCCATGGACCCCTTAAAAATTGCTGAGGGTCTTGATTAACCACATAATAAATTTTCTGCCTGTAATAGCAATTGCAGATCCACAGAATTCCAACTGTAATACAATAAAATGTAAGAAATGAAAGAAGACAATTAAGAATCATTATGGATATTCAGTGTGACGGATGTGCCATCTGCCACCTTCAGCTGCAAATCCAAAGCCATGCCATGGACCACCTGAATGAAGCTCAGGGGTCGCTGATGGCCCATGGATCACAGTTTGGGAACCTCTGGCTTAGAGGTTTAGTGTCAAGTAAGTGGTATATACGTTATCTTTTTTAAAAAATAGAAAATCTATACGTTATCTGAGCTGCAAGTGCTATAAAAATTAGATACTAAAAAGTTAAAACAAATGGAGGGGCCCCATTTGGTTTCGGGCTGACCCTGATCTTATAATAATAATAATCAATTTTATTTTTCAGCTGCCTATCTGTCCTGGTTAGGGACGCTCTAGGCAACGAACAACAAGAATAAAAACAATACATATAGATCAACATAATCAAATTTTAAGCTAAAAAACCATTCATTAATTCAGAACATAAATTAATCTGTCCCAATCTTGTAGGCCTGCCTGAACAGCCAGGTCTTCAAGGCTCGGCGATAGCTGGACAGGGAGGGAGCATGTCTGAGATCGAAAGGGAGAGAGTTCCAGAGGGTGGGGGCCACAACAGAGAATGCCCTCTCTCTGGTCCGTACCAGCCTAGCTGTTCTTACCGGTGGGACCGAGAGAAGGTCTTGCGAGGCTGATCTCGTCAGGCGGCGCAATTGGTGATTCTGGAGCCGTTCCTTCAGATATACTGGGCCGAAACTGTATAGGGTTTTAAAGGTCAACACCAACACCTTGAATTGGGCCCGGTAGACAACTGGTAGCCAGTGAAGATCTAATAACACTGGGGTGATATGATCCCAGCGACGGCTATGCGTAATCAAGCATGCCGCCGCGTTCTGTACCAGCTGTAATTTCCGGACCGTTTCCAAGGGTAACCCCACGTAGAGCGCATTGCAGTAGTCTAAGCGAGAGGAGACCAGGGCATGTATCACCTGAGGGAGCAGGTGAACAGGAAGATAGGGACGCAGTCTCCGTATCAGATGTAATTGATACCAAGCTCCCTGGCTCACTAATCTGAGCCTCCATGGACAGCTGGGAGTCAAGTATGACCCCAAGACTGCGGACCTGGTCCTTCAGGGGTAAACTTACCCCATCAAGCATCAGGTCAGTAATTCCTAACTTCCTTTTATCTCCCACAAGTAATACCTCAGTCTTGTCGGGGTTCAGCTTCAGCCTATTCTCTCCCATCCATCCACTTACGGATTCTAGGCACTTGGACATGGTATTCACAGCCAACTCCGGTGAGGACTTAAAGGAGAGATAGATATAATCCTGAATAATTTGGTGTGAGGGGGAGAGCAAGGCAAGATCCCCACCATCACATCCTTGGAGTTCCCCCTCACATGTTCTCTCAGCATCTGCAGTGAGGGGTGTCCTGTGAACTTCACTGGGCAGAGCCTACATGTGTTGATCCTACACTACAGAGATGGTAGAGATACCAGAGACTCAGTGGGTTGTACTGAATATAGCCCTAAGACTAAGGGTCCATCACCACAAGGATTTCTTCTTGCACAACGAAACAATTTCCCCCTCTTCTCCCCTCACACCACCTAAGTCTGTTTTGGGTTTGCCCCAAACCCTCCAGAACAGATTTGAGGGGGCACTGTAGGGCATGTGTGTGGGGAGGATAGGGGGAAATCCCATTGCACTAGCACAAAAGGTAGGTAAATATTGTTCCAATCCATTTAGTCTTACCTTCTGTTTCCTGCCTTTTAAACCAGACTCTGGTATGTATGGAGATGAATAAGCAAAGGAAATTCTTTCACAAAATGGTATTTTGATATGTATCACAAACCAACGTTAGGTGGCACTAAAGCACTGTGTTTCTCCTGGTAACTTCAAGGCAGCATCCAAGACCCTCAAGCTTGGTGCTGCCCCCAGTTTATCTATTCGTATCAGACAGGGGAGGGAGGAGCCCCAAATGCTTCTGAGCGACCTTCCCCTTTCACAAAAGCAACAGCACCTGGACACCCCTATTGTCATGTGTGAATGCGACAAAAGGCAAGAATCATACCAGCACACCTGTCAGGGAGCTGTGATTGGCTGCAGCTCCTTGCTGCGGTTACCTGGGATTACCTCCGCATCATATGTGAAACACTCTTAACTACCTGATTGTCTGAACAAACCTTTTAAAACAAAGGAGGAGCTGAATGTCATGCATGCCTTTCTGGTTATTTTGTTTATTGAACAAAACTCTTCGACTGTAAAAAAAAAAAAAAAAAAAAAAATTAAGCGGTTGATGGGAAACATTAAAATTATCAACAAAAACAGTTAAAAACAAGTAATTAAAAACATTTTAAAAACAATTAAAACAGCAATTGACTAAAAAGAGATTAAAAGACATCAACATCTATGTAACTGGATAAACTTGCCTAAGCAGGCAACGAAAAGCAAGCAAAGCTTCTCCCCGCAGGAAGATCTGGGATTAATATAATTAATTACTCTTATATCCTGTATTTCCTCTAAGGAACTAGGGGTAGGGTATACATGGTTTCTCTCCCCTCCTCCATTTTATTTCCGCAACAGCCTTGTGACGCAGGTTAGGCTACAAATAGTGATTGACCTGAGATCACTCAGTGGAGTTCACGGCTGATGGAGATACGAACACAGGTTTCCACCAATCCAGCATACTAACCACTACATCATACTTGCTGTCTTTATGAGTCACTGTGTTTTCATCCCCCCACCACAAAAAGACACTGCAAATGTAATTGGGTGTTAGATTTATGACACGAATAATAAGCGTCATTGACCTCTTCTATTTTTCACTCAAAAAAAAATTAACTGCCTCTTTCTTCAAGTAATTAATGAGATTAAGTCAACACATTTAACATTTCAGCTGCATTTGAAAAACCTTTCATCAGAATCTTTTTTTTTTCATGAAGCCTTTAAAAATAAATAAATACATACGAGGCTTCAAGGCTTCATCAATATAACTCTCTGCTCACTCTCTTTAGATTTCTTAATCTTAAAGAGTTCTACTTTAGGCTAATAGTTTTTCAGGAGACAGGTTTGCAGTACTCGGGGAGCCGGACTAATCCAAACTCAAAAGGATATTGTAAAGCTTCAGAAAAGAGCAACTCAAATGATCAAGGGGATGGCGCAACTTCTTTGTGAGGAAAGGTTACAACATCTGAGGCATTTTAGTTTAGAGAAAAGGTGAGGAAGAAGAAACATGATAGAGGTGTGTAAAATTCTCCATGGTGTGCAGAAAGCGGACAGGTTTTTCTTCTTGTCATATGATATTGAAAGGCAGAGTCATCCAGTGAAGTTGAATGGATCATTTTAGCTAAGCCTTAAACATAAGAGCCTCAGCTTGGCATGGAAAAATGTTTTTTTCCCTGGAAGACCTTGAATAATTCTCAAATTAATCCAAAGTGAGCTTGGAAAATCTCATGCACTTGTACTCTGTGCCTCCTTGAACATACTGTCTTCCTAGGACTGGTCAGTTACTGGATCCAACATCACCAGTTAGGATTTGAGATTATTTCCCAGATTTACTCAGAAGTTCTGTTACCCTTTTAATGTATTATTGGGCGGACATTTGTAAATGAGTCTCACAAGGTTGTTCTACTACGTGAAAGGGGCAAAGATTTTAAAAACTATTGATCCCTTCCCAACGTTTTCATTCCTAGCTCAGGCAAAAAGCTAACGTTATTTTTAGACAGTTTCTTTTAGCACAGGGAGACTACGGACTGAGTTTATTGGAATATATTTCCAAATGCAACTGTCTGCCTGTATTTTGTTTTTAGCAGTGGCACGTCTCTATATCTCAAGGTACAGATATATAAAAGTTACAAAAAATGTTGCTATCACTCAAGTTAAACAACAACTTTGCTGTATTGCTGGAAGGGGACCAAAAGACCATTTCAGCAAAGCATTTATCTAAAGGTAAGGGCATCAACTCACCTGACCTTCACCACTTTAGTCTACTAAGCCACAGTTAGGGATCCTGTGTCCCTCCAGATGTTGCTGAACTCCAGCTCCCATCAGCCCTAGCCAGCATAGCCAATGGTCTGGGATGATGGGAGTTGTAGTCAAGCAACCTCTGGAGGGCCACCTGCTCCCTACCCCTTCTCTGCTAAAAGTAGTCTGCTAGGTATATTGCATTATGGCTTGCCAGAATTTGCATTCTTGTCTGTTGGGTGCTTGACCACAACTTTTGTTTTTGAAGTCCCAACTGGAGATCTTACTAACAGGAGATCTTACCACCTTTGGGCCTGGTGGGTCCCAAGCCGCACAGGCCTGACTTACGCAAGGTCCAGATGATCACAGAGAATGAACAACACAATGTGCAACAAGGTGACCAGGCCCAGCACCAGCGGGTGGCCAGGTCGGGCACTGGCCAAAGGTCCCTGTGGTTGGCTGAAGGCCCCCAAGGCTGTGGCTGGGAGGGTGGAGCTCCTTCTCCATCATCCCTGCCAGAATCAGGTTGTGGGGAGTGATCACAAATTGTGACCAGATGCAGATCATGACGTGGGAGCTCCACTGCCCCAGGTGGCATCACTCCCACATGTGTGTTGCTGACACACACTTAGAAAAGCCTGCTTTTGCCACCTCTTGTGTCGCTGTATCAGTGTTCTGTGTGTGCATGCCTCTCACCACCCAAGATGGGGGGAATCAACATCTTGGGTGATGGCAGATATGCACAGGGGTGATGTCACCTGGGACAGTGGAGCTCTTGTTCCACAATCTGCACCACCGTCCAGTCACAATTTGCAATCACACCCCACAGCCTGATTGCAGAGCAGGAGCTCCACCCTGCCATCCTCAGGGGCCTTCGATTTAAGTCATACACCCTTAAGTCGCTTGATGTGACAGGAGACAAAGCAGAGAGTATCTTATCCTGATAGTTTACACTAGCGTTTGCCCACCTGGTGCTTCCAGATGTTCTGGCCTACAACTCCCATGAGCCCCAGGCTGATGGGAGTTGTAGTCCAGTGCAGTACATCTGGAAGGCACCAGGTGAGCAGAGGCTAGCTTACACACACTCTCCCTTTTGCTTCTTTGCTAGCTTGCAAACACATTTTGCCTCTTTGCTCCCCTCATTCTGATGAATAATGAAAGCTATTATTTTCTTTCAGGCCTTTTAATAGAATTAGTTGATTTTCCGTTCCTTGATTTTTGCCCTTTTGCAAATATGCCTATTTTTCTGTTGAGCATTGTTCGATAGTCACTGTAACTGACAAAAAAGGTTTCTTCCCACGTGTTCCAATGGGAATAAAAATAACTATGCAGCTCTGGGGCTGGCGTAGTCTTCTCCCTATTCTGGAGTTATGGGCTGGGAATTTCTAGGCAGATCCAAAGCCTCTCCTGACTGAGGGCAGATCAGCAATGGCAGTGCAACTTTCCATGAGTGCATTGGGGAGGCCTCTGTCTTCAGGCCTCTCCCCTGACCACCGATTCCTATTTCCACCTATGGAAAGGGAGGTCTGCAGTGTTCAATGGCATCTCAGCTGCCCTCCCTACATAGAGTATTTATTTTATTTATATCCACCATTCCTCCAAGGAGCTCAGTGTGGCATACTTGGTTCTCCTCCTCCTCTTTTTATCCTCACAACAACCTGTAATGTAGGTTAGGCTGAAAAACTGTAACTGGCCGAGTGAGCTTCATGGTTAGCGATGATTTAAACCCTGGTCTCCCTGGTCCTAGTCCAACACTCTAGCCACCACACCGCAATGGTCTACATATTTAATACATTCCCACACAATAAATAGGTAACAAATATTGAGGATGGTTGAATTCCAGCACCAACAAATATGGAAAGAAACGTTCAAAATATTCATCTTATTCAATAAAGATTCTGCCACCAAATGTGCATCCTAACATTTTTACTCTAACGATTTATTCAAAATATTTACCAATATGTAAATTACATCAGTGTAAACAAATAATAACATTTTATAGCAGAACTGTATCTCTTCATATAGTTTATAGAAATATATATATCATATTTTAATTCTTTGTGAGTCACTTGAGAGCTTTTGGCCAAAAGATGGCATAAAATGAATATTACCTTACACATATTTATTTATTACTGAATTTGATTTCTTCTCCACCCTTTACTATAATGTCTCAGGCAGAGCTTGGAAAAGTTACTTTTTTGAACTACAGCTCCCATCAGCCTAATCCAGTGGCCATGTTGCCTAGGGCTGATGGAAGTTGTAGTTCAAAAAAGTAACTTTTCCAAGCTCTGCTACAACAAATAAGACAGTTACAGTCCAGGAGGTTTCCAGACAATTATAGCTAGCAATATTTGGAAAATGGGCGGGGGAAAGTGCATTTGATTTACATTACAGGAGAAATTGGCTCCTTTATGATAGGATAACAAAAGATGGGTGAGAAATGTTGGCATTAGAAAGCTGAGTCATTCCCCGAGTTGGAAAAGGGTTAACAATAAATGACAGCATTGGAGGTGTAAACCACACAGCTGTGCCTTGTTAGGTTGCCGTACTATAAAGCCTAAGAACGGAAGACGGGTTGTGTGGGGGAAGGGGGGAAGCAAAGGTGTACGTGTTGACTACTTGCCAGGCTGTATCCTATAAAGTGGGTTTTGCATATCTATGTGTATGGACTCTCCTTTTGTTTCGGACAGCTCTCTTGCGTGAACTCATACCGCGCCCTGCTGGGATGGGGCACTGAACACCAACAGTTACAGTCCAGGAGGTTTCCAGACAAGATCATAGCTAGCAATATTTGGAAAATGGGCGGGGGAAAGTGCATTTGATTTACATTACAGGAGAAATTGGCTCCTTTATGATAGGATAACAAAAGATGGGTGAGAAATCCCTGTATGCCTGTGTGCCTCAATTTTCCCCATATAAAATGGGCACGTAGGACAATTACCCCTTGAGCTCACCTTCATCCACTTTGATGCAGCCTCCCAACATTCAGCACTCTCTTATTCCATTCTTCTTACATGTTGGAAGTGCCGCATGTATTCATATGGCAAAACAGGGAAATTATATCCGTGTAGAGAAGTGATCTCACTACCTTGCACAGTATAAAAGATTAATCTCATGTGCTCGCTCCAAGCCTTGAAATAAGAAATATTGCCTTAAAAAAAAGAGGTAATCCCAAAACTGATTACTTTGTATTCCTGCTGCTGTGATCATTAGGGTTGTCATTTATTCACCACTTCCTGCAATATAATGAGTCACCTTGGAGTATGTAAGAGGGCATTGTATATAAGCACAGAGTATCAGCTCCTTGCTGTGGTATCTCTGTGACATTTGGGCCACTGATCCCACACATCTTACAGAAATCTGTTTTCATTTCTGCACTGGGAAACAGTATTGATGTTTTCATTAGCACAGCCATTCCATTAATTTTAGCATGTGTTTTTAAATTGCTTTTCAAAAATGTGTTTTTAAATTTGTATATTTGTTTTAATGTTTTTAATTGTTGTAAACCGCCCAGAGAGCTTTGACTATGGGGCGGTATACAAATGCAATAAATAAATAAATAAAACTTTAAGGCAGTATTGATTACAAGCAAACATTCCTTATAATCTCATACATTAGGGCCAAGAACAAGATTTATTAGCATTCTGAATGGTAATCAATCATCATTTCTTTTCATGTACAGTCTGACACTTACATTATATTTGCAAGGTAGTTGTTCCTTCTCTGTAATGAGAACCTACCCTGCACTGGAAACATTATCCGCCTGTGCCCCATAGTCTCATTTCAAATAGTTCTGGGTAGAGATTCTTGAGGAATTTGATGTTTGTGAGTTCCAACTAACTTGATCTGCACCTCCCAGTCAAATTTATGTATTTATTCATTAATCGGCAAAAAACCTTGCGGTTTAAGAACATACCTATAGCCAACAGATATTTCTTTTAAACTTTAAAAAGCAGGGAAATTGGGCAGCTATAGTGAATGCACTAGGGGAGCAGGAGACCTGACCTCCTCTCTGAGATATTGTACTGCCCTACACATTTGTCAAAATGCAAACACAATTTGGGTTGGTCTTTCACAGTCCAATCCACTTCCTGTGTAGCTTGGAAGAATTTGGTAACATGAGAGAGAGTGTGCATATATATACACATACACATGCACCTATTGGGACCTTTTGGTGTCTTACATTGAAAAATGTATACACCTAGTGGCTTTCTAACTGTAAATGATAAGTGATACATGATTAGAAGACTCTTCCATTCCCCATAGTTTTGTACTGTCCAAAAGGATGTGTTGATAATTGTCTTGAACTGGATATATGACCAATACTGAATCTGACCAGCACTCCTATCCAGTACTCAGTTTTCAGTAATTTTGTTGAAGTCCAACAGTGCAATCCTAACCATGTCTACTCAGAAGTAAGCTCTACTGAATTCAGTGGGGCTCACTCCCAGGTAAGTGGGGTTAAGATTGCAGTCTGGACCGTAAGAATATAGATATAATTTAATGATTAGAAGATTATTTCATTTCCTATAGTTTTGTTCTAACCAGAGTAGAGATGGAAGGATCTGTCAATTTCACTTCTCTCCATTTCTCATTTTTCTAATCTCAGATTCAGTTCTCCACATTTCTGTGGCAACTTACAATTTTAAAAAAAATCCACATGAAAATTCTCCAGCATTTTAGTGCAAATATCTCCTCATACAAAAATGTGTTTATGCAGTTTTGACTAATGTACACATTTTTGCAAACAATTTCTCCTAATATAATGCATTTTTGTATGTTATTTTCACTAATATATTCATTTTTATGTACACTTTTGCCCTAATATATGCAATTTTGTAAACATTGGTTGGTTGGCAAACTGCATCACAAAATTCAAATACAGTAGGGCCCCACTCATACATCAGGTTAGGTTCCAGACCCCCGCCGGAAAGTGAAAACCACCAAAAAATGGATCAGCTGTAGTGCGGGGGTCTGGAACCTAACCCGCTGATCGCACCAGAGGTGGAGAAGATCAGATCTTCCCCTCCTCGGGTGCGATCAGCTCAAGCAGGGGAGTCTGGTCACGCCAGAAGAGAAGATTGGCTGTAGCAAGCTACAACTGATCTTCCCCTCCTCCGGCGTGATCAGCTGGAGTGCGGGAAGCTCCAGCCCCCCTCCAGCTGATCGCCCCGCTGGTGCCGTATTAACAGAATGCCAAAAAGCAGGGCACCGAGAAGCAGGGCCCTACTGTAAGTGCAAATTTTGAAGGATAAGTGTTTTGGTTCTCAGATTGTTTCAGAAAGTGAGAAATTGATAGGTTTGCCTTTTAAGATTTTCTTCCTGGTGAGATTTGACAGTGAAGATGGAAGCAAGATTCATGTAAAGGACACTTTGTAAGATTCAGGACTGTTTATGAATCAACTGAAGAAAGGCTTACAAAACTCTTGCTGAAGACACTGAGGGTAAACAACATTCACATTAAGGACTGCTGTGGACATGGTTGTAATAATGCTGAGCCTCATGCTGTGAACATGGTTATGATAATGGTGCCAACATGAAGGAACAACTAATGGGGAATTTTATATATCCACATATATAATCATAGATATTAGAAGGTATACGTTTTAAAATCACAAGCGATTAAGCATAGGCCTGTTGAGACCAGAGCTTGGAAAAGTTACTTTTTTGAACTACAACTCCCATCAGCCCCAGCCAGCATGGCCACTGGATTGTGCTGATGGGAGTTGTAGTTCCAAAAAAGTAACTTTTCCAAGCTCTGGTTGAGACCCTAAGATCCAGTCTCACAGAGAACCCTAAAAATCCATAGGCCTCAGAATCAGACCTGTGAATAAAGGCATATGGAAGCAGGCAAAGTAAATTCAGTTTGAACTCTTGTTTTCTTGGCAAAACTTGGCCAGTGAGTGACTTAACAAGTATTAATTAGTGTATTGTTTAAAGCCATGGGCATATAATCTGTGACTGATATATTATAAGACATAGTTGGCAATTACATTCTTTGTTTTAGTATTTTATAGAGCCAGAGCTCCAACTACTGGAGAAAGTTTTGTAACATTAGCAAAGCAGGAATGAGATAAACTTTACGCTTTAATATTAATTTCTAAAATAACCCAGTGAGTTAAATTGTAATTTTAATAAGTAGAATATAAGTTTGTAAGTGGGTATTAATGTTAAAAAGGGTATTGTGGAGTGGTTTGCCTTTTCCATTCCTCTGAGGCTGAGAGACAGGGGCTGATTCAGAATTAACCAGTGCCTTGTCTTAAATATATGGTCTCCAGGCACAGTACTGTACCTTAATCCTAACCCTTCCTCTATAGCCATGTATTTTTATAGTAATAATAACAATAATAACAATAATAACAATAATAATAATAATAATAATAATTAATTTGTTTGTTGCCTATCTGGCAAATAGCCACTCTAGGCGACGTACATTAAAATGAGATAAAATACAACAATACAACAATATCAAATGCAGTCATGTTAATAACAGTAGATAAAATACTGGACAGTCATCAGTACATATAAAAGCACTTATATTAGCAGCATATGATAGATGGTAAAATCATGAAGATTTACCCTTCCCAAGGACCTCAAAGGCCTGTTGGAAAAGCCATGTCTTCAGGGCCTTGCGGAATACCTCTAGGGAAGGGGCATGTCGAAGGTCACATGGGAGGGAGTTCCAGAGAGTGGGGGCCACCACAGAAAAGGCTCTCTCCCTAGTACCCACCAACCTAGCTGTTTTGGTTGGCGGGATTGCGAGAAGGCCTTGAGTGGCTGATCTAGTTGGGCAGCATAATTGGTGGCGGTGGAGGCGCTCTTTCAGGTAAGCTGGGCCGAAACCGTACAGGGTTTTAAAGGTTAATACCAACACCTTGAATCGGGCCCGGAAAATAACCGGCAGCCAGTGTAGATCAAATAATACTGGCGTAATGTGGTCTTGGCAGCGGCTGTTGGTAAGTAAGCACGCCGCTGCATTCTGTACAAGTTGTAATTTCCAGGTCGTTTTCAAGGGTAACCCCACGTAGAGCGCATTACAGTAGTCCAATCGAGAGGTGACCAGGGCATGCACCACGAGTGGGAGCTGTAAGGAAATGGGATTTCTGAGAAAGTATAAGGAATAAGAAACCTATAGCAACAAATACAGCTGTAGCTGCTTATAAACTTTCAGGCCCCCTAAGCTAAGCCAAACCCAACCTGACATTGTTAAGGAACATGTTAGCCTGGCCGATCAAGAACAATGGAACAATGGGTGTACCAGGTTTGCTTGAAGGCACATTAACAATAGTAACTGGTTTCAACTGGCCTGGAAGACCATTGGTCAAAGTGGACAGCAGAATAATGGTGATATTAGTAAGACAGACAGAAAATTGGAATGAGAAATACATTACCTAATGCTTTCTGATTGGTTTAGAAAGATTGCAGAGGAGAAACTGTGATGTTATGTGGGAAGGAACTTGTGGGATTGGTGAACTAATGTCACATGCTGCGTCTGTACTGCTTAAAAGAGCTTGCACAAAGTGCCTCAGTGCACTCTCTCCTGGATGTCTCAGAGGGACTGACCCTGGATATGCTTATAAAGAACAAAGGCCTACCTTTTTGCTTCAAGCCTGTGTCTTCAAATTTCTTCAAAGACCCCCAGCAAAAGATCCCATAGGAGAAAATTCTCCATCACAACAACAAAAGGTGTCCAGGTAAGGTTACTGATGAGCTTCATTCGTACTCTGTGGCTGTTATTCTCTCAATCTGATAGTTTCAGATGCAGCCTCATCATCAAAAAAAATCTATTACCCTTTTTGGCAAGTTATAATACATCTTCATACTATTCTCTGACTCTGTTCAATGCTGGCAGATACTAAAAGACAATGTGTCCAACCTCACCATGAAGCCACTAAGTGGTACTCACTGGGAAAGCTGGATAGACAGTGTGAAGCCTATTTGATATCAAACAAAAGATGTTGATGCTCTGGTGGAAGTAGCAGAGTTGCCTCAAGCAGATGCAGGTCTTTGCCAGGAAGCACAGTGCCTAACAGACCAGCTGCTGGACTTCAGGTTGTTGACATCAATAATAATATGGTACAACATTCTGTTCTATGGTAATATTGCAAGTGAGGCTCTAAAATTGCTTTACCATGGACATCGTAACTGCTGCCTCCTTTGTTATGAATGGACCTTGGACTTCCTCATGAGCATAGCTCACTAGAAATGCAAGTTCCCCTGTTGCGAGGGTAGCATGACCTTTTGCTGGAGTTATCCGCATGTCACCCCTAAGCCTGTATAAATTTACCCTTAACCCAATGACACACACAGAGAAAGTAAAACAAAGAATGGTTTTATTAATAGAAGAAATGAGGAAAAATACAGTTTACAATTACAATTAACAATGAGCAACTATTATTCATTCATTCAGCAACACTAGATAGACTAAAGCAAAGAGACTCAACTTATGCACACTTTCACATCAAGCTCACCCACACAGAAAGAATAAGGAAAGAAAGGAGCCCAGAAGTTGCATATACCTTTCCTGGAGAGTTGCTGTGAGTCTAAGGCTGAGAGAGACGTTCGTATCTGGCCCAATGAGCCAGGCTCCGCCCTTGTGTAACCAGAGCTAGATTTGAAAGATCTTGCCCAAATCCTTAGCTCTGAACTTCTGCAATTGTCCCGAAGATGCTGGGGAGCGTTGATAAATAAGGTAGCTGTTGAGTCCTCCAAGAGGAGGAACTGCTGATCCCTTCAAGCCCCTCATGTTTTATACCTTTTCTAACTGAACTGACGCCAATGTAAACGTGACCATGGAGATGGGGATGTGACAGATAAGAACAATGAAAGAGCACCTGATTCTTCAATTTTTCATAGGAGTCAGGAAGTCTATACCCTCAGGCTTTCAAGGTATGTAGCTACTCAGAGGTCACGGGGAGGCTGTTTCCCAGGAATCTTTGCTGTCGCAGGTTTTCCAAACTCTGGTTCACTGAGGTGAATCAAAGATTTAAAAACCCCAGTATTTTGTTCCTCATTACACCCTTAAGAATATAAGGAATCCATCACATTAAAACTTACCTGCGAACTACCATGGCGGATTAGAGCCTCACATCACTAACCTATCCATCGAAAATGCTCAAAACCGTGACTGTTCAACCACTGTGCTACAGCTTGCACAAGTCAAAGCCCCATTCTGAGCAGTGGCAGTGCACTATGCAGCACAGCAGAACTATCACAGGTTTTACTTTTTTTGTTGCTCTTACCTTTTGGTAAGCATTCTTTATTATAGAATATCCATTGTTTTTATCTTAAAAATAATAAAGAAAAGTTATAAATAAAAAAGGTGTCCAGCTGACCTCTTACAGCTTATGGCTTTTAAAAATTATTTATATAGTGCTTAGAGTGTTTGCAGTATTTGAAGTGCTAGGTAGTGTTGCCTCAAAGCTGTGTTCCACCGATTTTTACCTAGCGCAAATGACATCAGAGTGGACATTGACAACAACACCTACTTTAAAGCTAATTGAAGGAAGATAAGTTTAGCAGTTTAGTACCCAAACAACCTGCAGAACCTTAAAATATATGTATTACAGACACTTGCTTTTTGCCACACTTGCTTTCTGCCTCCCTGCTAACAGCAGTCAGTACATTAAAAAAACAGCCACTGAGCTCAGCTGGGCACCCTCTTCAGCTTGGCATCCCAGGTAACTGCCCAGCTCACCCACCCCTAAGGAAGGAAGGCCTTCAGATATAGTACTTCTGAGCCATTTAGGGCTTTCTAAGTTAAAACCATCACCTTGAATTGGGCTCAGAAACACTCTTTCTTACCTCACACTCTTTATCTCCCCAGCCCTCTTTCCACTGCTGGGTAACCTTTCCTTCTCCTGCAATACTCTCAGCTATCTCCCCCCAATGCTGCTATTAAGCTTTTTCCTTAGCTTAAGAGCAGTGTGTGTGGGGGGGGGGAAGGTTCAAACTTTCCTCTCCCTGCACATCCATTCTTTTACATTCTAGTCCTCAGGATACTATAGAACCATCAGAAACCCGCTGTAACAAGTTCACTGGGCACTTCCAAGATAAAATCTCACGCATCCACCGGGACTTAGACTCCAGTATTATGGCAGTTGAACCTAATGAGGTATCCAGAGCACGGTCTTGTCCTCATTTATTGGATGAGTTTCAGTTGGTACAGCTTGAGGACATTGACAAGGTGTTTGGACTGGTGCATGCAACCACCTCTGTACTGGATCCTTGCCCCTCTTGGCTAGTGAAAGCTGGCAGGGTTGGAACAGCCGGCTGGGCCAGGGAAGTGATAAATGCCTCCTTGAGAGATGGAGTGGTCCCTAGTTGCTTAAAAGAGGCAGTAGTGAGACCACTACTGAAGAAACCTTCCCTGGACCCAGATAATTTGAACAACTATAGACCGGTAGCGAATGTTCAATTCCTGGGCAAGGTCTTAGAACGGGTGGTCACCAGCCAGCTCCAGGTGCTCTTGGATGAAACCGATTATCTAGATCTGTTTCAATCTGGTTTTAGGCCCGGTTTTGGCACTGAAACAGCCTTGGTCGCCCTGTACAATGACCTATGTCGGGAGAGGGACAGAGGGAGTGTTACTCTGTTGATTCTCCTTGATCTCTCAGCTGCTTTTGATACCATCAACCATGGTATCCTTCTGGGGAGACTCACGGAGTTGGGAGTTGGAGGTACTGCTTGGCAGTGGCTCCGCTCCTACTTGGTGGATTGTCTCCAGAGGGTAGGGCTTGGGGAGCATTGTTCGACACCCTGGACTCTCCATTGTGGAGTCCCGCAGGGATCGGTCTTGTCCCCTATGCTTTTTAACATCTAGATGAAGCCGCTGGGTGCGGTCATCAGGAGCTTTGGAGTGCATTGTCACCAGTATGCTGATGACACGCAACTCTATTTCTCCTTTTCATCTTCTTCAGATGAGGCTGTTAATGTGCTGAACCAATGGACTGGATGAGAGCTAATAAACTGAGGCTCAATCCCGACAAGACTGAGACGCTGTTGGTGAGCGCCTTCTCTGACCAGATGGTGGATGTTCAACCTAGATGGGGTTACACTCCCCCTGAAGGAACAGGTTCATAGCTTGGGGGTTCTTTTCGATCCATTCCTGTCTCTCGAGGCGCAGGTGGCCTCAATGGCACGGAATGCGTTCTACCACCTTCGGTTGGTAGCCCAGCTACGTCCCTATCTGGAAAGCGACGACCTCGCTTCAGTTGTGCATGCTCTGGTAACCTCTAGATTGGATTACTGCAATGTGCTCTATGTGGGGCTGCCTTTGAAGACAGTTCGGAAACTACAGCTAGTGCAAAACGCAGCTGCTAGACTGTTGACGAGGACTAGGCGATCCGCACATATAACACCTGTTCTGGCTCGTTTGCACTGGCTACCTATTTGTTTCCAGGCCAAATTCAAAGTGCTAGTTTTGACTTTTAAAGCCTTACACGGCGTGGAACCACAATACCTAGCGGAACGCCTCTCCCGATATGAACCTACCTGTTCACTACGTTCAACATCTAAGGCCCTCCTCCGAGTTCCGACTCACAGAGAAGCTGTAACAAGATCTAGGGCCTTTTCAGTGGTTGCCCCCAAATTATGGAACAGTCTCCTCGATGAGGTGCGCCTGGCGCCTACACTTTTATCTTTTTGGCACCAGGTTAAAACCTTTTTATTCTCCCAGGCATTTTAATCTATCTTTTTAGCTTTTAATATCAGGTTGTTAATTGTTTAATATATATGCTTTACTGTTTTTGTGATCCTATTGTATTTTATCCTATGTTGTGCACCGCCCTGAGAGCCTTCGGGCTGTGGGCGATATATAAATCGAATAAAATAAATAAAATAAAATAAAATAAATAAATAATTTGTGCTGCTCAGCAGACAGAAACAGATGAGAATGGTGAAAAGGGGGCTGGACTACAGACAAAAGGTTAATATTTTTCTGGAGGCGCACACCTTCCTGCTGTTCACCTTATCAGTGGGCGTGTATATTGTGGGCTGTGTAAGATTAGGCAGTGGGCCAGAAGCAGTTCAGGGGGCTCAGTCTGCACCCTTCTGAACAAGAACTAGAAAAAAGGCATGATTCTTGGGGACTATGCATACTGACCGGTGAATGTCAAAATGCAATCAAGATATGAACATTCCTCAAGGCCTGTTGGAGATTGTTGAGCAGGAAATCTGCACAATTCCCTCTTCATGGAAAGTCAATGTGGAGATTCTCCATGAGTCCTGGTGAATGTGCATAACAGCCAGTTATTAAGCACATTATTCACTCAACTTGCAGTCCCCTAAACATATATATAAATGGAGGTTGAAGGGGTAGAGGTGGGGAAATGCAGTAAGAAAAATAGTAAATTAATCCATATAAAATAGAAGCATCCATGCTTCCAAAATACAGGGGAAAAATTGCAGAATCCAAGCATATTTGCAAAAACTCAGCCCAAAATCCCTTTCCCCTCTAAATCAAAGTATTTATGGCAATGTATTGACATGTGTTGTGCTGACATGTGCACACAACATGCTATAAACATTCCACTTGTCTGTGCAGTATATGGCGCATTTTGTTTTCTTATGCTGTCCTTCCTTGCAGAACTTTGTCTTCTAGCTCGTTCTTATTGGCAAAAGCTTATTTGCTTTTTAAGTTGTTCCTTCGAAAGAGCGGAGGAGGGCATTTCCTTCAAAAGATTGCAGGATGACCTTTCAAGTTCTCTGGACTGTAGTGTTTTTGTTTCCTCTTTCACCTGAGTTTTCCCCACAATGAACTCCTGATCAAAAAGAGAAACTTTTTAACAGAGCTTACTTTCTAAAATAACAGCTGATTGAGCAAAAGAACTCAAAAAGTGTATTGCAGGTTCTCTTGAAAAATTCATCTGGCTCAACCCCACACACCGGGCTGGTTTGCACGTAGCTCTAAGCCAGCCTTCCTGAACAAGGTAACCTCCAGATGTTTTGGTCTACAATTCCCATCATCCCTGACGATTGACCATGCCGGCTGGGGCTGGTGCAAGTTGTAGCCAAAGACATCCGCAGGAGACCAGGTTAAGGAAGGCTGCACTAAACCATGTTTAAGCACTATGTGCATGTGCTAGAAACAGGCCCGATTGAAGCCTCAGGCTCTCAAACCTCTCCCACCCCCTCCAGCTCCTTCATGGCCAGTTCCTAAACAAACCAAATTCAAATAATAGATTATGAAGTTGGCTTATTTAACCAACAAGAGTCCGATTCATATATCACAATGCAAGATTCTTTAAAACAGAAACTAAATGCTGCAGAAGTTCTTCTCATGGCTGTGCAAGAAAAGTTAGGAGCACATAAGCTGGAGTCTTCACTCAGGCTTAGATGATGATGATTAGATGTCTTACCCGTCCTTCACCAGAAGGTCCCATGGTGGGTAGGGATTCCAGTGGAAATGGGAAGAGAAACAGCGCAGTCATCCTATGTCTAGATTGGAAATCAATCCAGCGAATACGATTGGTATTCACTGTTGGTGTTGTTTCCAGTCTGCAACAATATGTAATTGACTATAGTTTTCTCCCCATTAGCACTTGGTTTCCTTTGCACTGAAATGAATGGTGTGGGATAATGTAATAATGATATAATTAATTATGTAAAATTCTGCCAGAGTGGACAGCAGAAGAAATAACACAGATTTTTTGGAAGCCAAACTGCAGCAGAACGGAAACAGTGTTGTACACAATGAACAATGGTTGGAACAGAAATCGATGCCTTCTTACACCCCTAAGGTCGGGTTACAACCATTTAAAAATACAGTATTAAAATATCTGAAACAGATTGCAATCAAAAGAATAGGGTGAATACTAAAAATATTATATCAGGTATCAAAGACCACGTTAAAGAAGTTTAGAACATGCACGTAATGCTAAACCATGGTAAGCCTTCTTTAGTTCTCCAAACAGCAGCCAACAGATGACCCCAAGTCTTCCCTTGTATCACAGCATCTACAGCCTTTGAACATGAAAATGATATTTTTCATGAGCATTAGTCAGTCATTGATATTGCTCCACCCACTGCTCCAAGGTGCATGCTTGATCCACTTAGATTTTAATTGTTCATAATAGTTATGGATAAGATGTTGCACTCAGTCTTGGACAATTTTGATTTCAGAAGTACTAATGGCTCTACTTACTTGGATCATGTCCAGCTTGGACAGCAATGGCATTTTGTCCAAAGGACCATAATGCCACAGGTAGCACTGTTCTGCCAGGTTGGAGATTGCTAAGAGCATCCTGCTTAGTTCTTGCCTCTATATGAGGATAAAGAAGTGGATGAATTAGGCCCTTCTAACTATTATACAACCACATATACCTGGAATAGTCAAAGAAGACCACCTTTATCAAGGCTGAGGGCAGCATTCAAAAAATGAACAAATGAACAAAATACAGCCATGCTTATTCATGTTTATTGGCTCCTAGGGATGTCTGTTGTTGTGGGAGAAGGCAGTAACAAGGATCACATTCTCAACCCAACAGCAAAAAAGGAGTGTGTGGCTAAGACTATAATGAAGGGACCCTGAACTTCTAGATTTGCTATTACACTACTGAAGCACAATAACCAGCAGTAGACTTGGCCCACATGTTAATCTGGAAAATAAATGTTTTTAGCATGCACCTAAAGCTCATAAATCATTGGCTCACATTACTCCTCCCGTCCACAACAGTGTGGACCACTAGGAGATGATTGCCAGCTGAGCAGCATCTACCAATGCCTTCCCCCAGTGATTGTGGTGGCAACTGCATCTCCTCAGGGCACTCTCAGCTGGACACCCTGGCACCTAGCCAGCCAGGAATGCAGGAGCTGTTGGCTATATTTGCCTTTACCTATTGTTAATGAAAAGAGCAAGATTCATAAAATATAAAATATTCTCCACTGATCAAACTAGGCTGTTGAGATGCTAAGGCAGTCTTTTCCCCAAACTGGAGCCTTCCAGATGCTTTCCCTGACCCATAAAATCGGACCCTGTTTTATGTCCCTGCATTCTTTGAATTCCAACTTTTCTACTAGAGTTGTACTGGTTTAATGTTGTATTTTTTTTAATGATACTGTTTATAGTTTTGATGTTGGATGTTGCTTTGAGATTTTACAAGTATTACAGGGTTTATAAATGCCTTTAGATAAATAAAAGAAAACACAACTCCATTAGCCCAGCCAGCATGTCCGAGGCAAATGGGAGCTGTAGTCCAAAATATCTGGAAGGCATCAGGTTGGATGAAGGCTGTGCTAAGGCCACACCTTGAAGTGGATAGGGCGGGGAAGGGGACATAAAGAAACTTACCTTTTCACTGGAGAAGCCTTCATTATAGTTAATGTACTGATACAACCGAATGTTTTTCTCTTGTAACGCATTCTGCTTTGACTGAAATGCAGAAATTTTGCTGATCAGCATCTAGGGAAAATCATAACAACATGGGAAATTAGGACGCACTGACATTTCCTTTATTTTATTTCATTTTAATTTAAGTTAAGCAGGGCCAGCAGCAGACTTCAAGGGGCTCTCAGCGCAGTGAGGCCAGTGATGCCCTCCTCAACACCCATACAAACAAGAACACCTCAATGCAGATGGGAGCCAAGCATGGGACCTTAGCCAGGGAGGGTAGGGAAACTTTAACCCTATACCACCTCCCCCCTCCCCGTGGTCACAATACGGATCAGGCCCCCAGCATATACTCCTTGCATGGGGTGGAAAGCTTTAAAGCTTTTGCTACAATACAAATAGCAGGGATAGGGGAAGGTTGATTCTGATAACCACAATCAGTGGCAAAGCTCCGACCTCCATTCAATTATTCTTATCTGACAGCCGCCGCCCCCTGCCATCTGCTATTCATTTAATAACAAAATCACAAGAAGTTGTGGCAGTGAAACATATGAAGAGGCCGGGTTGAGGGCTCAGTGAAGTGCCCTACTTGGAGCCATGATTGGGGATGATGGCCATTTTGCCTCACTGCTTCCAACTAATGGTTTGTCAGCCCTGCTCACAGCCCAGTTTCCTCCCTCCCTTTCCAAACCATTGTGTAGTGAGCACCTACATGCAAGCCGTTGGCTACTGGAAAAATTGTCTTCTTTTGGTACTCCTATTTACCATAAAGATGAATATTTCACTATCACCTCATCTGTAGTGGTATACTAGTAGTATATTAGTAATTCTAACAATACATAGTGAGAGGGAAGATGGACACTAGTAGTACAAAATGAGAGAATAAATGTGAAATAGTAGTACAGTAACAATACACTATGAGAGAATGAATGTACAATCGGAGTATACTAATAGGACACAATGAGAGGGAAGATGGGCACTAGTATTATTCACTAATAGGCAAAAAAGCTTGCAGTTTAAGAACGTACCTACAGTCCACAGATATTTCTATCAAACTTTAAAAAGCAGGGAAATTGGGCAGCTATAGTGAATGCACCAGGGAAGCAGGAGACCTGACCTCCTCTCGGAGATATTATACTGCCCTACATATTGGTCAAAATGCAAACACAATTTGGGTTGGTCTTTCACAGTCCACTTCCTGCGTAGCTTGGAAGAATTTGGTAACTGCCCAATTTCCCTGCTTTTAAAAGTTTGATAGAAATATCTGTGCGCTATAGGTACATTCTTAAACCGCAAGGTTTTTTGCCTAATAGTGAATTTCTCTGCTTTTTAATCTGAGAGGTAAGATATGGGATCCTGTGCAAGTTTGCTGAGAATGGATTGATCATTTGCATGCTTATTGAGTTCAGTGGGATTGCGTTCAGTGGGATTTACTCCCCTGCAATCATGCTTAGGATAGGTGAAACTGACCACAGGAGATGGGGAGGGGGGGAGGAGGATGGAAGCAGGAAGGAGGGGAAGGGGAGGAGAAGAGGACAGGTTTGATTATTTGCATGTTTATTGAGTTCAGTAGGATTTACTCCTGTGCAATCATGCTTACAATAGGTAAAACTGACTGGGGGAAGGGAGGGAGGGACGGCTGGAGTGGGCAGGGAAGGAGGAAGAAGGAAGAGGGGAGAGGAGAGAGGAAGGAGGGGAAAGGCAGGTCTGATCATTTGCATGCTTTTTGAGTTCAGTGGGATTTACACCTATGTAATCATAGTTAAGTAAAACTGACCATGGGGGAGGGGGAGGGGAGAGGAGAGGGAAGGCAAAAGAGAGGGGAAAGGGGAGGGGGAAGGAGGGGTTGGAGGGGAGGGGCAAAGGAAAGGGCAGGGGAGGGCAGGTTTGATCATTTGCATGCTTATTGATTTCAGTGGTATTTACTCCCATGCAATCATGCTTAAGATAGGTAATACTGACCAAGGGGAGGAGGAGGGGGAGGGGAGGGGAGGGGAGGGGCAAGAGGGAGGAGATAGGAGGGAGGAGAAGGGAGGGTGGGTTTGATCAGTTGCATACTTTTTAAGTTCAGTGGGATTTATTTCTGTGCAATCATGTTTGAAAATGGAAATGGACTGCCTTCAAGTCCATCCTGACTTATGTTGACCCTATGAATAGGGTTTTCATGGTAAACGGTATTCACAGGTGGTTTTACCAATGCCTTCCTCTGAGGCTGCGAGGCAGTGACTGGCTCAAGGTCACCCAGTGAGCTGTGTGGGGATTCGAACCCTGGTGTCCCAGGTCGTAGTCCAACACTGACCTGGGGGATGGGCAGGGAGGGTAGGAGGAGGGGGAGGAGAGGAGATTGTGTGGGTGGACACTGGGCAGAGGGGAAGCCCCTTTCTTTTCCAAAAGGAAAACATTGTGAACAGTATCATTGCTTTTCAGGGTTTCCCCCACCTTTGTATTCTACAGTAGGCACATGTAGCCTCCCACCCAAATTTAAACCAAAGCTGTCCCTGGCCACATCCACACCAGGTCTTTCTTTCACTTTGGACGGTCATGGCTTCTCTCAAAGAATCTTGGGAAGTGTAGTTAGTGAAGGGTGCTGAGAGTTGCTAGGAGAAGCCCTGTTCCCCTCACAGACCTTCAATCAGAGTGGCTGACTGTTAAACCAGTCTGGCCACTGGAGCTCTGTCAGGGGAATAGGAGTCTCCTCTCAGCACCCTTCACAAACTACACTTCCCAGGATTCTTTGGGGGAAGCCATGACTGTCTCACATGAAATCAAAGTCTGGTGTGGGTGTGGCCCCCTGCTTAGGCAAGCCCAGCAGCTGTGAGTCTGGCTTTTAGAACACTGACAGTTGGTTCTTACTGAGCATGCCCAACATTATCATTCAGTTCAATGCAGAATTTATTAAATTAATTAAAAATCAGCCAGCCTTTTTTTTTAACTTTTAAACTGCAGAAGATGAAGGTCAGAGTATGAGGCAAGGTCAGTAACAGGATTACAGGTACATAGGTGATTTTTTAATGAATATCAACAGATTATGAGAACTCTGACAGAAAAAAGTCCAAAAGGGGTCTGGTTTTCTCTCTCTCTTTAGACTGAACTCTCAATTCTTTCTGACTGTTTTGTTTATTGTCATGAAAACTGAGAGTGTTGTTAAGCAAGTGTTTCAGTACTATAAGTTTTGTAAGGTTTTGTTTTGAAATGAGCTTATGGGAAGCATCAGAATGGCATGGGGGTATTTTCAATTTAACATTGCGGAATGTGAAAAATCCACGCTGGCTATAGTATACAGCCACTGTTATGGCTGTATAATACTTAAGAAGAGGGGAAATGGACACTAGTACACTAATAGTACGCAATGGGATTAGAAATATACTCTAGTAATTCACTAGTAGTACAAAATGAAATGAGAACTGTACCCTAATACACAGTGAGAGTGGGAAAGCCATCGCCATATTTTTGGAAAACCCTTCCACTGACCACTCTCTTCCTGAAAAGGAAAAAAAACTTTCCAAGGCTTTGGGGTGTGACCAGAGATAATACCAATGACAGCCTGTTCAGAAGGGATCTCTGAGTGCTGAGAGGAAAGAATCATAGTTAATCCCACAGCAAGGGTTTGCTATGTGCTACTGACTGATACTTCTTAAAGCTTCATCCACTTCAGAAGGCAAAAGTGACCTCATCTAATGTTTCAGCAGAGAACTAGCATGCTTAGTGCGATGTACAACCAGGCCTGCAAAATGAATGGACCAAGTTCCACAAAACTACATGCTTGGTTATTATTACAACTGTTGCGGTGCTGTGTTCCTCATGTAAGTTGTTTAATTCACTTTGTGTCTTCTCCAGGTTATACAGCTGGGTGGACAAATTCTTCATCAAGTTTTGGTTTGCATCACACAGTGCCTTGTGCCTTTTTATGAGGGCTTTAACCACAGAGTCTTCCACGCCTCCCAGAAAGTCTGCAATGGGAAAGATGGAGGGTTATGCTAGACATAGAAAACACACATCAGGGTTATGTCTGCATCAACCAAAATTCAGATATCAGGTCTGTGCTGGATACTCTCTGGTTATTTGCATCTAACTCCTGCAAGTCCATCCAGAGCTTAATGTTACCCTTAGGCACATCCAGCCCTAGGGTTGCCATATTGCCCGGTTAGCTGGGTTTTACCCGGATTCTTTGCATGCCACCCGGCACCCATTTAACCCCTTAGGTGGCCCAGATTCTCAGCTTTAATTAAAAAAAAATTAAGTTTCTAGGTAGTCCGGTTCTCGAGATATACATAAAAACGTTAGCCGCCCCCCTGACTGTTAAATCTTTCTTTAAACAGTACTGTATAGCACTTCGTAGCTTTAACCCCGCCCGTTCAGGATTGCAGCCAATCAGTGAAGCCAGGGTTGCATTTGGTTGACCTGAGGCAGTGTCTAGAAAACCTCATTGCAATGCCAGAAAATGGTGGTTTCCCCCCGTTTATCTGAAAATCTCATAAATTGGGTAAGTATATACATTTCAGTTTTTTTCCTCTTGTGTGCAGGAGTCAGATCCTGGGCAGTGTTTTGAAAACCTTCCCAATACTTGCTTTTGTAAAAGCAATGCTAATCCCATATGCCCAGAGTAAATCCCATTGAATTCAATAGGACATGGTTATGAATGTGCTGAAAATCAATGGGACTTCGGAGTGAATGTAAAAAAGAATTGTGTTTGTGTTCTAACTCTTTCTGTCTTGTCTCCAGTCCTATTTTAAAGCAAGTAGGCAGGGCTTACTTGGGTATTACAGTTTTTATTCTGTAGGAAACTAATACTGATTTTTTTAAAACTAATACTGATTTTTCTGCAATGACCAACTGGTTTGACAATAAACTATTATATGGGCTGTATGTATTTATACATCTGCAGTGTGTGTGTGCATGTATGGAGTGTCATGCCCGCCCGACCCTCAGGGTCCCGGGAACATGCATCAGGCTCAGACCCCCACCCTTAGGGAAATGAGACTGGAACCGAAAAGCTATTACTTCACCCTTGCCAAGGCTGTGTACGCTCACAACAACCCTGCAAGGTAGAAGGTAGGCTGCCACCACCCCTGTATACTGGTCCACTCAGAGCCAGGGGATCTCTGAGCCCAGAAGGTATATAAAACCAAGGTCCTAAAAGGCAAGAGTCACAGTTACACTCCTTGCCAGGCACCTCTGGTTTAACACTTAAAATCCAAGCTTTTAACTTCTTAACCCTCTTTGGTAGTGAGTGACTGAGATTGGGTCAAAACACTGAATTTAGAGCCACCCCTTCTCTCAAATGAACACACCAGGTTAAATAGAAGTAGCTTTATTAAAATATATAAGTGCACATATCATATAGCAGCAAGTAATCCTTTAAGACCATTCACCCAACAGGGGTTTAGGTTCTTACAAGAGAATTCATACACACAACAAGAAAATAATAAACTAGCTCACCTAACTACTTACATACGAGGTAGTTGGTTGCGTGGCACCTCTCCTAAGAGAGATGGATGTTCAACATAAAGCAATGGAACCAGACATAGGTTGCCTTCCCATAAGCAACCCCAGGAACCATAAGGCAGAAAAGGTTTGGAACTCTGGTGCCAGTCAGCATAGGCAGAGAACAGAGAACAAAGGCTATGGGTCCCTAGCCCTATACTTAAGGGAAAAGGATCCTAACGGTCCAAGATTAATTGACCAATCAGGAATTGACTGATGTAACTTTCTTCTCGATGTTTCTCACATTTTCGCGCCTTCAGGCCCCCCTCCCAACGGTGTTTTCCAACTGCATAGGCCAAGGATGACCTTGGGTGCCAGGCACTTGCTAATCAGCAAAGATAAACAGGTGCAGCTTGTTAAGGCTTCTTCTAACCGTCTTCAGCTGGAAAAATGAAACTTAACTTTACAAATTGGCAAGGCTTGTCTTTTCTGACTGTAACCATCTCCCAGAGTCCCTTACTGGAGCCAAAGTGTTGTCAGCAGATTTTTAATAACTCATGACCATTACAGGTTCATGACATGGAGTGTTTCCAACAACCCTGTAAGGTAGGGTTGGAAACCAAGAAAGCTCACAACAAGAAATAAAGCCATTTAAAATCCAATAACCATAAAAACAAGTATAAACAGTTGCAAAACAGTGTAAAGTGGCATGATTTGGAATTTTGGGTTGTGTGAATGAAGTTGCTTATCACTTGAGGTTGCATTTCTGTCCCTGCTTGAGTAAGCCCCACTGAATACACTGGGACTTGCTTCTGAATAAATAAAGCTAGGATTGCACTATAGATATCTTTACAGTTTGTGTAAATAATAAATATATTTGATAGTCATGCTTATATAAATATTTCTTCATTTATCATACTTTTGGTTTTTGGTTAGGAATCCTGACTGGTTGTGAGATGCTTAGTTTTCTGCCTTACTCATAGAAATCTTGTTGTGGTTGGTATGGTATTGCATTTAAGAAATCATGGTACGAAATGGCCTGAATCAGTATAAGGCAGATTCCTTGGTTCCTAAAAGTGGGGAGAGACTCAAGGGCCACAGTGACTCCAACATTTATTTATGTATTTTTATTTAGAACATTTATATACCGCTTTATTGTAAAAAATCTCAAAGTGGTTTACAGAAAGAATTAAAACAATAAAATTATTGGCAAAAGCGTTAAGGACAGATACTTAAAAACATTCAAAATAATAAAACCAACAATGAGTTAAAAACAGATTTAAAAACACAATAGCTTCCACATGCCTGGAGAGGCTTACCTCACGAAAACTGATTTTAGCAGGTGCTGAAAGAGGCGTCTGCCTAATGTCAATAGGCAAGGAGTTCTAAATGTAGGTGCAGCCACTTTACAGGACTGATTTCTTACAAGAGCAGAACTCCCCAGAGATAAATTGTGGGCAAAATTAGAATCTGCAAACATTGATAGGAGACTATTACTCCTTATATGTAGTCTCTATTCAAATACTTGTGTTCACATTAGATATAATAATGCTGGCAATTTATCAAGGCGTATTCCAACGGTAAATGGAGTAAAACAAGGCTGTATATTAGCTCCAACGCTATTTAATTTTTATGTGAACTCTTTAATTAAAAGCCTTGCAAAAATCTCCTCTCACCATCCTACGCTCTCAAATAGGCCAATTTCAACATTGCTATATGCGGATGACGCTGTGTTGGTCTCTTTCCACTGTTGGCCTCCAGCGACTCCTCTCAGCTCTCACCAATTATTGTAAGAACGAAGCATTGGTAATTAATTATGACAAGACCAAGGTGATGGTTTTTACCAAGAAGCGTTTAAAACATCGATGGAGTCTGGGGGGTAATGTTATAGACCAAGTAACCACCTATGAATATCTTGGCATAGTCCTTCACTCTTCGGGCAAATGGCAATCCCAGGCGAAATGTGCAAGGATAAATGCCCAAAGAAGTGTAAATGCCCTCCTTTCCTTTTATTACAACAAGGGTGGCCAACATATTCCTTCAGTTTTAAAAGTATTCACCTCTAAAATTGTCTCACAATTACTGTATGGTGCACAGGCAAGTTTATACACTAATTTTTCCTTATTAGAATCCATACAAACTAAATTTCTTAGGTCCTGTTGGCTATTAAACCGAGAAAGCATAGGTTAAATTTCCACAAGTGAGCTACGTGACTTAGCAGCGAAAGTTGGCAGAGCTCGAGCCATCTTCAAGGACACGTTGCTAAGCAACCTAGGCTCGGGCAGCTGGCCTTATCTATATAGAGGGCCAGCAGACACTTGTGAGAGTGGGGGTCGAGGAGTTTGTACAGAGAGAGCTTGTGATATATTGTCAGTAAAGTGACTCTTAAAACTTATTGCTTGTCCGGCTCATTGCTTCAACTGGCATCTAGCCTGTCACTATACTGTTCTGCATCCTGGGCATCTGCTTGCGCCAGATACAACATCCAACAAGTGGTAGCAGAGGATGGTTACCTGGTGCTGAGGATTACCTGGTGCTGAGGATTACCTGGAGCTGAGGATTGCAGAAAAGCAGCAGAGAAAAGCCAGAACTGCAGACCAGCGAGTAAAACAGCAGAGAGACGGAGAAACCGAAAGCTGAGCTGAAAGCTGTGAGGGAGCCGTGGGGGGAAAAAACCTGACTGAAGGACAGAGGTGAGAAGCTCTAATTACAAAGGTGGTGAACTGTGAAAAGTGAAAGTATGTCTGTTACGTTATCGGCCGGGATTCCCTTATAAAGGCTGACAGGGAAAAATTATGGCACTTGGAAACAGAGAATGCAGGCTCTGCTAGTGAAAGAAGACCTGTGGAAAGCTATCGCAGAAGACCCACCCGCCGGGGTGCCTATTCCAGCAGATTGGAGAAGGCTGGATGAGAGGGCAAAGGCGTTAATTGTTCTTGCTATTGATGATTCTCAATTACTGCACATGCGTGATGCCACAACAGCAAAGGAAACCTGGGAAACTTTAAGAAATATTCATGTGAAAAAGACTGCCAGTTCTAAAATATATCTTGCCAGAAGATTGTATCAGATGCGCTTATCTGGAGATACAACCATGTCAGAGCATTTGTTGGAAATAAACAGACTGTTTACTGAGTTGTCAGAACGTGAAATTGAACATTCTCAAACGCAAAAAGTGTATATCACATTAGCTTCACTAGCTTCAAGTTATGATAGTCTGGTGAGCTCTTTGGAAGCAATGGACGATGCAAATCTCAATATGGATTATATAGAAGGAAAACTTTTACAAGAATTTCAAAGAAGGCAAGAAATGGCAAAGCAGGAAAGGACTGAGACTAAACACAACTTAGGAAAGCTGAACAACAAAGCAGCACAAGAGAGACTATATGGACAAAAGGCATGTTACTTTTGTGGTTCCAAACAACATCTTCAAAGGAATTGTGAAGCAAGAAGAAGAGAAAGAGGAAGAAAACCATGTGTACAGGTGATCTATGCTAGTAAGAATAAGCAATGTATGAACAATGAGCAGGGAAATAACTGTAAAGATTTATGGGCAATTGACAGTGGGTCAACAAATAGTATAATCAAAGATAAATCTATGTTTCATACATTTTGTGACGTAGAGGATCATGTAATAATGGCTGATGGATCTAAGAAACAGATCAAAAGTAGGAGTACAGTGAAATTAGCAGGTTTCAATACCATTATGACTGATGTGCTGTTTGTTCCTGATATCGAATGTAACATTATGGCTGTGTCGAAACTCAATGAAATGGGGTTCACAGTAATGTTCAAAAGGGGTTCAGTGCATGTAATGAGAGGAGAAAAAATATTCATGAAAGGAATAGTGAGGAACTCATTGTTCTTCTTACACGTGAAACAAACAAATCATGTACTCATGTGTGCTAATAAGAAACCCCATAATAATTGTGTTCATTTATGGCACAGAAAACTAGGCCATATAGGATATGAAAATGTGGTGAAAACAACAGAGAACAGTAATGATGTGACATTGAGAAACTGTGAAAAATATGTAGACTGCCACGTGTGTAAACAAACTAGGGCAGTTGTGGCTGCAAAGAACAAAGAAGCCATGCCCAGCACAAATGCACCTTATCAATTAATACACGTGGACTTAGTGGGGCCATTTCAACCTACTCAGGGGGGTGCAAGATATTTCCTGACAATAGTTGATGATTTTTCAAAATTCTGCACTGTTTATTTACTAAAAGCTAAAAGTGAAGCTGCAGAGAAACTGAAAAGATTTATTACAAAAATTGAAGTGCAGTTTGGTGTCAAAATACAGAGAATAAGATCAGATCAAGGAGGAGAGTTCTTAGGACACTCTTTTACTGAATACTTGGATAAAAGAGGAATAAAACAGGAGTTAACAGCCCCTTATAGTCCTCATCAGAACGGGTTAGCTGAATGCTGGAACAGGTTGCTTCAGGACTCAATAAGATCAATGCTATGTGACTCCTCTTTAACACAAGGTTTCTGGGGAGAGTGTGTTCTGTATTCAGCTTACATTCAAAACAGAATATTCCATAAGGCCACTGGAATGTCTCCTTATCAGAAATTGTATGACAGAAAACCCAGATTAAACCATTTGATTAGGTTTGGAGCAGAATGCTGGGTACATGTTCCCAAAAATAAAAGGACAGGGAAGCTGCAAAGGAGAGCAGACAGAGGGTACATGCTGGGATTTGAAAACACGTATTACAGAATATGGCTACCAAAACAAAGGTCTGTAGTGTTCAGCAGAAGTGTGCAAGCAATAGAGCAGGATTGGGAAGAGAAAACATATGTGGAGTTGGGAAACACTGAAGGTAGTAATGAACAAGAACAGGCAGACACAGTACCAATAAAACAAGAAGAAACAGGCAGCAGTAGTGAATCAAGTTCTAGCTCTGAGAGAGAAACAGAGGAATCGCCTGACACAGACACAGACACTAAGGCAGAAATACAACCACGCAGATCAGAGAGAACAACAAAAGGTATTCCACCTGTTAGATTTAAAATAAATTCCATTAAACATAGACTTCAGTAACTGGAAAAAGTGGGATGATGGAAATCATGAAGAGTAATGAAATATAATGAAAATGATGCTGAGATTGCAATGGAGTAACTGTATTACAAATGAAAGTGATGTAAACTGAAATAAAAGGAAATGTATCAGAAGAATAAAACCAAATGATGTAAATGTAATGACATGTAAAATGTAACACATGTAAATGGAAGAGAAATGTAACTGGCTGAATGTGGAAATTTAAGGTGGGGGGTTGTTGGCTATTAAACCGAGAAAGCATAGGTTAAATTTCCACAAGTGAGCTACGTGACTTAGCAGCGAAAGTTGGCAGAGCTCGAGCCATCTTCAAGGACACGTTGCTAAGCAACCTAGGCTCGGGCAGCTGGCCTTATCTATATAGAGGGCCAGCAGACACTTGTGAGAGTGGGGGTCGAGGAGTTTGTACAGAGAGAGCTTGTGATATATTGTCAGTAAAGTGACTCTTAAAACTTATTGCTTGTCCGGCTCATTGCTTCAACTGGCATCTAGCCTGTCACTATACTGTTCTGCATCCTGGGCATCTGCTTGCGCCAGATACAACATCCAACAGGTCCATCTTGGGAGTCCCTTCCTGCATCACTAACAACGTTTTACGTTTGGAAGTAGGACTCCCAACGCTTGAATCGCGTATTTGGATTCTTAAATTAAAATTTTGGTTAAAATTAGTTTTTTTTCCAACAGGATTGGCACCTTTAGTACTTACTGATTCCTTCCAATCAGATTGGAGGAACTCCTTATTACAAAAACTTACATCTTTAGGCCTATCCTTACCTTTCCTCCTATCTACGGGCTTCCAACAAACCAACCTAATAATTATTCAAAGAATTCTAGATATGGAAACCCAAAAACAGCGTATCCTCAAATATACAAATATAATTGGGGAATCATACAGCTCTCCTTATTTGCTTGCGAACCACTTGAGGCTTTTGGACAATTATAAAATAAGAAAAGCTTTTACAAAGGCCAAATACAATGTTTTACCCTCTGCCATATTAACTGGCAGATATCAGAAAATCCCTTTGTTAGAACGAGTCTGCCCTTGTGGCAGTGGCTCTTTAGAAAACATTGACCATGTCCTGCTAGATTGTGAATTTTATAACGAGTTGAGACAGTGATTTATTACTCCCCTTATTCAACAACTCCCTGGCCGAGACCCAGCAATATACATAAAATATCTCCTAGCAGATGTAGATCCTTTTGTTACATTTCCAGTCGCAAGGTATTGCGCGGCAGCCATAAAACAGCGCATATTAATGGTCTCACAAGAGGTTTTATAATTTTATATCTGGATAATTTAAAAATATTTCTACCCATGTATATTTTAATTAATTGTGGATTATGTATTATTGGATACTGTTTATTGCTGGTCTGACTGTATTAATAAAATTCTATTCTACAAGAGCAGAACAAGTACTGTACTATGTGGCACCCATAACATGGAAAGCACAGCTTGAACTTGGCCTGGAAGCAAATCAGCAACCAATGCAGATTTCAGAGCAGAGGTATTATGTGCTGATAGGATCTCACTCATGTCAGCAATTGTGCTGCAGCATTCTGCATTAACTGCAGTCCCCAGGTCAGGTTGTGCTGCATGGCGATTTCTGTGACCTTGGCTGACTGGCTGCTAGGATTTTTTTAGCTTGGGTTTTTGGTTATGAATCCTGACTGGTTGTGGGATGCTGAGTTTTCTGCCTTACTCATAGGAATCTTGTTGTGGTTGGTATGGTATTACATTTAGGAAAGTGTTACTGCCTTTTGTGTTGTTTTTTTCCTATTTGCATTTCACTTATCTTTAACCTCACTCCGTTACAGCCATAGAAGCAACAGCAGCATATGCAAGGTAATTAACTCCTATTAGTGATAAGAGCAAGAATTTATAATTATTATTTTAATTAAAACAAGAGGCTTATGAGTACTTTGAAGAGGACCAGATATTTATTTTCTTTCTGAACCCAGGACTTGGTCTTTCATGATGCCCGGTGGGGGGGGGGAGCAGGAGAGTAGTCGATAAGACAGACATCCTGGCATTGGTAATCTAATTAGCAAGGTATGTGTGGGGTTGTTGCACACTTTCAGGCCCAGTTTCAATTTGAGTATGGAGGTGGAAACTGTGTAGATGTGGTTGATCAAAGGGAGAAGAAATTTTGAGTTAAGCAAAGCTCTGCTTTTATAAAACCTAAGAAACATACAGATACTTTGAATGTCTGAGTGCCTGCACCAGTGGAATACTGGAGGAACTTGTAAAACTTGCTGCAACAGTATTTAGAACTGAGCATGTGGTGTGAAAAACTCCTTTTCCTAACATTTTGGCTTCTTGTTTTTCTCCACCCACCACATCTTTGAAATATATCGTATATGTAATGGTTAACCATACTAAAAAATGTAAATAAGTTTATTTTGGTCAATGACCAGCAAAGGTTAACCATACTGCTGCCCTGACTTACTTTATGTTTGTTGCTATTTTGTGTTTTTATTATGTTTTTATATTGATTGTGTATTTTTATTGTTTTTATTATATTTGTAAACTGTGCTGAGCTCTGTTTTTAACAGCAGAAGGGCAGGATATAAATCCTCTTAATCAATCAATAAATATTCCATAGTGTTGGAAACTAGAGTCTAGGCATTTAAGGCTGAAAATGTTGCTTTAAAAAAAAAGATTTCTCACATCTTTCCGTAGTTTTTAGTGGTAATTCCTAGGTACAAAAACAAAACAACTGGACAATGCAAATATTAATATGCAAACAATCTGCATAATATGCAAATTAGCCTGCCCGGATTTGTGGAACTGGAATATGGGAACCCTATCCAGCTCCCAAGTGTGGTTAAGGGAACTCACAACATAGGGCCAAACTTCATGTTACATTAGTTACAGATCTCTGTAGGTGTGTGAGAGTCCCCACGAATTGCTATCACCAGGGCCTTGATCTGGATTGGGACCCTAGCCCATGAAGAGTAGAGAGATTAAAATCTTTACCCCTTCACACTGTGGTCCTCATCTGAATCACCCCTCACCTCCTGCACCTGCAGTTTCCATTGGAGAAACACCTGCAGATGCAAAGGGCCTGATCCTATTAGGACCTTAATGGAGACAAAGATTAAAAGAAGAAGAAGAAACTGCTACCCCCTCTCCCATGCTAGGGTCCCAGTCAGTATCAGCTCCTTTGTGCTGGCAATTTGTGTTTGTAAAAACTGCACTTAAAAGCACAGACATGTAATGAACACAACATGTAGCTTAGTCCACAGATTTGGCAATTATCCCTTTAAAGTACTCCAAAGCAGCAATAAGGACAAAGCATATGTGCCCTTCAAGGGTGAAAAGGAGCATGTCTGCAAGACAGGTTTCCTGGAAGAGTTGTTGTTATATGCCTTCAAGTCGATTACGACTTATGGCGACCCTATGAATCTTTTTGGATAAATTCATAGGGTTTTATGGTAAGAGGTATTCAGAAGTGGTTTACCATTGCCTTCCTCTAAGACTATGGCACCCGGTATTCCCAGGCGATCTCCCATCCAGGTACTAACCAGCAGGGGCGTCACTAGGGCAGTGCAGCAGGTGTGGGCCGCACCGGGTTACACCACCAGATGGGGGTGACACCCAGAACCGCCCCCCCAGGCACTGCCTAGGCTCCAAGAGCCTTCGCATGGTGCGCCGGCTGCCTTCCTCGGCTGTTAGAAGGTGGAAGCGGCAGCAGCGAAGCGGCGGCGCGCTCCCGGGCCCTGTCGTTCGGCCGCGCGCTCCTAGAGAATCACTCACAGTCTCAGAGAGAAGGCGCTGCGGGCCGCACCGGGTGACACCAACCCTAGTGAAGCCACTGCTAACCAGGCCTGACCCTGCTTAGCTTCTGAGATCAGATGAGATTGGGCTTGTTCAGAGTAGTATGGCTATAGGCTCACTGGAAGAGTAGACAATAGTTATCACTATATGCGGGCCTGTATCCCAGAATGGGGAATGGCTTGCACAGGAGTACTGCCCTGAAGATCTCCCACATGTGTTCCAAGGTGGTGTATAGTCCTCTGAGAGGACCATACCTCTGGAGTGTATTTTTATTTTAACAAGTTTTTGTTGGTTTTGAAGGTGCTACAAAACACTTGGTTGTTTTTGGAGAGAAAGAAAACAAAGAACATAACGCAAATATTCAGTCATACAATATTGTCCATAAATTGATAGTCAATCTCACTGAGAGGCTTTTGTTTGAGAAACAAACGAGACAGGAAACAATCTTGCAAAGACAGGAAGGGGGTTTGTTTATGTATTTATAAAAATATTTGTATGCAGCTAGTCTTAAAAAAATCAAAGCTGTTTACATCAATCAAACATATATACAATAAAAACCAATCAGAAATTTTATATGCCAGGTGAAAGAATAGAACACACAGTATGGAATAGTGTGGATCCTACAGGCAGAACTCAGTTTGTGTTAGGGTTCAGCTGTAGAGAAAATAACAATTTATATATATCTGAGCATGTGCAAAGTGCCCCTACCAATTCCTTCCCTTGCCCACCTCTCCACCGAACCATTTGCATGTAACAAAACTCTACATTTGTCCTGTAACCGGTTGGGGGGAGGAAGAATAAGTTACAGCCACTTTATTTCAAAAGGGTAGGTGGGGAGACTGGTTGATCAGATAGTCATTGAGTCATATATTTACTTATTTATTATTCGATTTATATCCCGCCCTTCCTCCCAGCAGGAGCCCAGGGCAGCAAGCAGAAGAGCTAAAAACACTTTAACACATCATAAAAACAGATCTTAAAATACATTAAAACAAAACAACATTAAAAACATTTTTAAAAAAGCTTTATATATGAGGCCCAAGAATCTTTTGTGTTGCCTCTTTGAATATTTGCTTTATTTAAAGTTTGGGTATTTGTGCTACTCTTTAATGTCTCTTCAAACCTGGATGATGACAACTTTGAAAGCTGTCTCGTGGATCCTTTCAGGACCCAAAAGGCAAGCTAGAAATCTAAATACATATTTGTCAAGTATCGAGTCCCCAAAAGTAAACAGAGTTAACTGTTTAATGACTGTACTCACCAGGTAGCAATGCATTGATAACATTCTGCAAGAAATCTTCATACTTTTTGTATTTTGCCATCTTCTTCCGTAGTTCCTGTAATCTGAAGAAATATATATATATATATATATATCAGGGATGGTTGGAATGCCTCAGACATTCAGTGGCATCTTGTCAATAGATTTGTGATGAGACATTACTGGAAAGAAGCATTGCCATTCATAGCGGGGTGTTCAATGCTAGTCCTACTCAGGGTAGACCCATTGATATTAATAAGCATGACTAATTTAGGCTTATTGATTTCAATGGGTCTATTCTAAGTAGGATCCAGCTGAATACAACACATAGTGTTTAATGTTTCAGATACAGAAAATTATAGACTCCAACGTGTTGAATACATGTGTAAATCCACCCTAATGAACAGTTAGGGTGGGACCTATCCAGTAGGACCTACTCCCAAGGAAATGGTATAGAGAACATGAGGCATATGTGCCACTTCTCAACATACATGAGGATATGGTCTGAGGACACATGAGGCCCCCACCTTGCTGAAGCTAAGCAGCACTAAGTCTGGTCAGTATCTGGATGGGTAATCACCTGGGAAGAGCATGTTTGCTGCCTTGGATTTCATGAAGGAAAAAAGGTGAGATATAAATGTATAATATAGGAGATGGCTTGAGTGCAGATGAAGGCGAACTCCTAGTGGATGCAATTATACACTGGTAAGTGCCTATGGTAAGCTGTATTTAGGGGCAGTGAGGGCAGCAAAAAAACAATATTTTGCTGCCACTATCAAATCATCAATCTACCGCCCAGCAGAGCTCTTCAGAATTGTCCAGGGGCTATTACACTCTGGCCCCAGGGACATGGTAGAACCATCTGAGGCCCGCTGTAATGAATTTGCTAGGCACTTCCAGGATAAAATCTTTAGCATCCGCCAGGACTTAGACTCTAGTGTTATAGCAGGTGAATCAAGCGAGGTATCCAGAGCACAGCCTTGTCCCGATTTCTTGGATGAGTTTCAGTTGGTGCAGCTGACAAGGTGCTGTTGACGTGTGTGCGTTGTTGCGTGAAACAGCATACATTACGTTGGAGTTAAGTTGAGCAAGAAACTTCTTCAGAGCATTAGAGCATGTTAAGAGTCTTTATTAAGACATTATGGCCAAAGACTTAAGAGTAAATACATGTAGAGTTTCTTCAGTCACCCCCCTTCTGGTACATCTCTCTTCAAAGGTAAACACAGAAGACAACCTCTCAGTTCAGAGGCAATACACAGAAGAGACAGCTTAACACAGATAGCTGCTAGAACTTTTCCCAGTTTATCGCGATGGCTACCATAGCAACGGCCTTGGCAGTCCGTTCCCAGACTGGGCAAAGACATAACTCCCCCTAGTTACAGTTTTTCAGACTTGATGGAAAACAAACTCAGTGACAGTGAGGTTCAATGGTCAACAATCCCCCCTTTTTTTCCCCATCATGTCTGTAACTCATTACAACAATAACAACAATACATTTCTCCAATACATCTTGCAATACAGCTCACATTTCAGTACAGTTCAAAACATCTCTGTACATTTAGCTAGAACTTTATTCAATCAAACTTTGGCTGTACACATGTCAAATACAAAGTGTCAGAATCCATTTCCACTAGTTTATGCATTCCAGGACTGGATACCAACCCCACTGTGAATTTTTCAGGTGGTTTCCCTAAGTTTGATCTTGTAGAACGTCTTAAAGGTACCAGAGCTTCTGCTCTCTCAGTCCCCCTATCTGTGCTTGTGCTTGGCACAGCCTGCGCAGGAGATTCCATTTCCTCAGCCTTGCGTTTCTTTGATCTGCGTTTTGCACAAATGAGCTCATTCAAAGCATCTCTGAGAGGTATTTGTGTGCCTTCCACTTTAATGTCAAGATCTGGCTTAAATGATTGTTCTTGTGTGTCATCTGACCCTGTAAGAACAACTGTTTCCCTTTGATCCCAAGGTTTTTCTGAGACTTTAATGCTTCTGCTCAGAATTAACTGCTGTGTTTCTGGACACCAAACTCTGAAATATGCATTCTGAAATCCCAAAACAAAACCTTGCTGTGCCCTCGGCGCAAGCTTGCCCCTCCTTTTTCCCTGTGGAATGTGGATCCAGCACCTTGCCCCGAATTTTTGAATGTGTTGTATTTTCGGTTTTCTGCCAGTGATTTTCTCATAAGGAGACATTCCAAGTGCACTGTGTAATACCCTATTGTGAATGTAATTCGCATAAAGAATTGCTTCTCCCCAGAAAGAATTCCCTAAACTGCAATCCATCAGCATGGCTCTCATCGCTTCCTGAAGCACCCTATTTTTTCTCTCAGCAGATCCATTGGAAAACGGGCTAAAAGGAGCTGTGAAAGTCTGGCGTATTCCCTTACTCTCTTTTTTTTTTTTTTTTTTTTTTTCAATAATTTTTATTCAGATTTTCATAAAACATACAAAACAAAATCATAAAACATTCAAAGACAAAAAACAAAATCAAAAATAGTTAAACAAAAAGAAAAAAAGAAAAAAAAAAACAAAAATAAAAAATAAAGAGTAAAATATTGACTTCCCATTTGTCAAAGATCAAATCAGTTATAAGTCTATAATATATAACAATCCTGTCTCTTAAGTCATATTATAAAATCACTTTCCTCCAGTAGTTATCTTACTTAATCATCAAATCTCATAAACATTACTTTATTCTTTCCACAAAAAGTCAAAGAGAGGTTTCAATTCTTTAAGAAATATATCTATCAATTTTTTTTTCCAGATAAGCATATCGATTAATCCATCTCATTACTAATTATGATAATCTTATTGTCATAACCATAGTCAAAATAAACATTTCAATTAATCCATCACATCAGAATCTGTTAGGTTCAGTAATTTCAGTAGCCATTGTTCTATTATCTCTATTAGTTCCATTTTCCATCTTCCATCTTCAGTAGTCTTGTTAAATCCAGTAATTTCAATATCCAATATCCGTATTCCCTTACTCTCAAGGAAGTCACTTAACGCTTTGCTTGTGAATTCCCCCCCTTGATCTGAGTGAATCGCTTTCACAGTGACGTCATGTTGAGTTTTGATTCTCTTAATGAACAGTTTCAGCTTCTGCTCAGCTTCACTTTTCTGCTTAAGCAAATAAACATGAGTGTATTTCGTAAAATCATCAACCAGTACCATAAAGAATTTCGCACCTCCTTGTGAAGCATTTATTGGCCCTGATAAATCAACATGAACTAGCTGGTAGGGAGCTGTTGTGGTTCTTTCAGCCTCCCGGTTAATTGGTGCAATAGTCATTTTAGCTTTATGACAAGAATCACAATCCATTATCTGTCCACAATCCTTCAATTTCATGTTTTCACTATGCATGGGGGTTTTCTTAATCATGTCAAGGTTTGCATGCCCCAGCCTTTGATGCCATTCATGGACGCAGCCCTGATGTACCTGTGTCTTAGCGTTTAACACAGCACACCCTGCTTGACTGCTCTTTATTACAAACTGTGAATCATTAAGGCTTCCCTGCAAACACACTTGATCTCCCCTCATTATATAACATTGGTCTTTGTGGAACAATATAGAAAAATCACAACTCACCAGTTTTCGGGCTTCCACCCTTTTTTGTGATCCATCTGCAAGTTGCACAAAATCCTGCACTTCTTCTGAAGCATAAAACAAACTTCTGTCTTTAATTAATATATGGCTTGCACCGCTGTCAAGAAGCCAGTTAACAGGTGCTAAAGTTTGTGGCTTCTGTTTACAAACAAAGTTCACACTTCCCTGCTTCAAGCCTCCTTCCCTGGAGTTACGCTTGACTGCACAGTCTCTTTGAAGATGCCCACGAGCCCCACAGGCAAAACAAGACTTCAGCCGCTGCTGCTCCCGCTTGTTTTCCTGTCTGCAGCTGCTTTCTTCTTTCAGCTTGGCTCTTTGCTTTTCCTCAGCACTTTTCACCTCTTGTCTCCGCTGCCATTCCTGGGTCAGCTTTTCCTCAATAAACGCAACGTTCAGACCTCCGTCAGGCATGGCTTCGAAAGCCATGACCATATTATTCCAAGTCCCATCGAGCGAAGCCAGGATCAGATAGGTCTTCTGAAGTTCAGAGTGTTCGACGCCTCGGTCCATCAGCTCAGCAAACAGACGTCTGAATTCCGTGAGATGCTCACTCATTTCACACTCACCCGTGAAGCGCATCTGGTAAAGCTTCCGTGCCAAACACAATCTAGATCCCGCAGTCTGTTGCACATGAAGAGCCTCCAGCACGTCCCACATCTGTTTGGCGTTTGTAACATCTCTCACATGTAGCAGTTGAGAGTCATAGAGCCAGAAGTATAAAAGCCTGCGCCTTCTGATCTCTATGCGTCCAGGCCGCAGTCAGAACCGCCGGAGTGGGTCCATCTATTGTGTCCCATAAATCCTCTTTTATCAGCGAAGCCCGCATCCTCGGCTTCCAGCTGCCATAATTCTTTTCCGTCAATCTTTCCATTGGCAAGCCTCCCCCAGACAGGTTTACAGCCATGTTGCTCACCTCTGTCTGGTACAATCAATCAAGCTGCCCTCTGGAACTCCGTCTGCCGTTCAGACCAGCAACTTACTCCCGTGTAATGCGCTGTGGATCTGGGCCCATAACCCTTGTTGACGTGTGTGTGTTGTTGTGTGAAACAGCATACATTACGTTGGAGTTAAGTTGAGCAAGAAACTTCTTCAGAGCATTAGAGCATGTTAAGAGTCTTTATTAAGACATTATGGCCAAAGACTTAAGAGTAAATACATGTAGAGTTTCTTCAGTCACCCCCCTTCTGGTACATCTCTCTTCAAAGGTAAACACAAAAGACAACCTCTCAGTTCAGAGGCAATACACAGAAGAGACAGCTTAACACAGATAGCTGCTAGAACTTTTCCCAGTTTATCGCGATGGCTACCATAGCAACAGCCTTGGCAGTCCGTTCCCAGACTGGGCAAAGACATAACTCCCCCTAGTTACAGTTTTTCAGACTTGATGGAAAACAAACTCAGTGACAGTGCGGTTCAATGGTCAACAGGTGCTTGGATAGGTTCGTGCAACCACTTCTGTGCTGGATCCTTGCCCTTCTTGGCTAATAAAAGCTAGCAGGGATGGAACAGCTGGCTGGGCCAGGGAAGTGATTAATGCCTCTCTGTGAGAGGGGGTGGTCCCTGGCTGACAGAAAGAGGCAGTAGTGAGACCACTCCTGAAGAGACCCTCCCCGGACCCAGAAAATCTTAATAACTATAGGCCGGTAGCAAATGTTCCATTCCTGGGCAAGGTCCTGGAACGAGTGTCTGCAGGCCAGCTCCAGACACTCTTGGATGAGACTGATTATCTGGATCCATATCAGTCGGGTTTCAGGCCTGGTTTTGGCACGGAAACAGCCTTGGTCACCCTGTATGATGACCTTTGTTGGGAGAGAGACAGGGGGAGTGTGACTCTGTTGATTCTCCTTGATCTCTCAGCGGCTTTCAATACCATCGACCATGGTATCCTTCTGGGGAGACTAGCTGAGTTGGGAGTGGGAGGTACTGCATTGCGGTGGTTCCACTCCTACTTGGCAGGTCACCTCCAGAAGGTGGTGCTTGGGGAACATTGCTCGGCACCCTGGATTCTCCAGTATGGGGTTCCGCAGGGGTCAGTTCTGTCCCCCATGCTGTTCAACATCTACATGAAACCATTGGGTGCGGTCATCTGGAGCTTTGGAGTCCGTTGCCATCAGTATGCTGATGACATGCAGCTCTATTTCTCCTTTTCATCTTCTTCAGGTGAGGCTGTCAATGTGCTGAACTGGTGCCTGGCTGCGACAATGGACTGGATGAGGGCTAATAAATTGAGGCTCAATCCAGACAAGACTGAGATGCTGCTAGTGGGTGGTTCTTCTGACCGGATGGTGGATGTCCAACCTGTTCTGGATGGGGTTGCACTCCCCCTGAAGGAGCAGGTTCATAGCTTGGAGGTTCTCCTAGAACCATCTCTGCCACTTGAGGCTCAGGTAGCCTCGGTGGCACAGAGTGCCTTCTACCAACTTTGGTTGGTGGCCCACCTACGTCCCTATCTGGACAGGGATAACCTGGCTTCAGTTGTCCATGCTCTGGTAACCTCCATATTAGTTTACTGCAATGCACTCTATGTGGGGCTGCCTTTGAAGACGGTTTGGAAACTGCAGCTTGTGCAAAATGCAGCGGCCAGATTGGTAACAGGGATCAGACGGTTCGAACATATAAAACCGATTCTGGACCACTAGCATTGGCTGCCTATATGTTTCCGAGCTCGATTCAAGGTGCTGGTTTTGACCTATAAAGCCTTGCACGGCTTGGGACCACAATACCCAATGGAATGCCTCTCCCGATACAAACCCACCTGTACACTACGTTCAAGATCAAAGGCCCTCCTCCGGGTGCCTACTCCAAGGGAAGCTCGGAGGGTGGCAACAAGGGAGAGGGCCTTCTGAGTGGTGGCCCCCAAATTATGGAATGATGTTGCTGATGAGGTGTGCCTGGCACCAAGACTATTAACTTTTCAGCGCCAGGTCAAAACTTTCCTCTTCTCCCAGGCATTTTAGCATGTGTTTTAAATTGTTTTTATATTGTTTTAAATGTTAAAATTGTGTTTTAAATTGTTTTTAAAATATGTGTTTTAAATTGTATATTTGTTTTAATGTTTTTGATTGCTGAAAACCACCCAGAGAGCTTCGGCTATGAGGCAGTGTACAAGTGCAATAAATAAATAAATAAATATAACAGAACTGCAACTATAGTTCTGCATTTTACATTTGTGTTTAAAAAGCACCTTTTATTTTTATTTTTTGGTACAACAAAATAAATTACGATTTTATTATTTGATTTATATCCCACCTTCCCTCCCAGCAGGAGCCCAGGGCAGATGTAACTGAAGTTGTTTTTGTGGTTCACAATGGGTGGTGCTGGTCTGGCTGGACAGAGAAGTGCCGGCATCCAGGCACCCCAACCGCTTACAGGGATGGAAAGATCGGTCTGTTTCGGTTCTCTCAGTTTCTCATTTTTCCAGTGTTAAATTCAGTTCTCTACATTTCTACAGTGATCTGCGAATTTTTTTTTTTAAGTCCTCATGAAAATTCTCCACTAGTTTAGTTCGAATGTCTCCAAATAAACACATTTTTGTAGGCAATTTTGACAAAGGTTCACATTTTTGCAAGCCATTTCTCATCATATTATGCCTTTCCCCCTAATATATGCATTTTTGCAAGTATTGTTTAGTTGGTGAACTGCATCCCAAAATTCTAATAAATGCATATTGTTTTGGAAAGCGCAAATTTGATAAATTCTGCTTGAAATGCAGACTGAATTGAAATTCTCACCCATCCCTACCCACTTATCTCCCTTTCTCCCAGAATGCGTACAGGCCCCACACGAAAGTGGTTTGCCTGTTTTTTGTTGGAATAAGCAACAGACTTTCATTAATATGCACTGTACTGAGAAAAAAAAGCCACTAGAGGGCTAACAGATCTAGGAAGAAAAAGTGGCCTTCCTGACCTGTGAGTTTAGTTTCTCTTTCCACCTGGTTTGTTTGCTTCAGCTGATGTTGTTAAGTAAAAGATCCCATTTAAACAATGCAAACTCTGTCTTCCTTGTAGTAAGACAAAAACCTACTCTGCAACACTTTTTTGTTTGGTGTACATTTTGCATGCTTTAGGTTTGTTTTTGTTTTGGTTGAGGGTGTTTGGAGGTATTTTGCCTGGTTTTGCTGTGAGCATTGCCAGTTTTGCCTCTGTGAAATGGGTATTTTGTGGAGCTCACAACAGTTTCTTAGATTTCCAAATATGCCCCTAAGCCCAAAAAAGCTGGGAGACCCTTGGCCTGCTCTGAATGGTAGTAGAGAGACCTCTCTCTGCCTGAGATACCAGTGACAGCCAGTGCCAACTCCTGGACTGGATGTAAGTAAGAAGGAAGGCAGGTGAGGGCTGGCTGGGGGCAGACTGAAATTGGTGGAGCAGTGCCCCATTTGCCCTAATGGATGACTGGCTCACTCTGAAGAATCCAGCAGGTGGGGCCTGAAACAGTGTGCCCAATCCCAAGGTTAGAACCATCAAGATGCATCCTGAGGATCATAATAGTTTTGGGTTTCATTTCATTTATTTATTAAAATGTTTGTAACTGGCTCTGTATCAAGTTGTTCTCAAGGTGGGTTACAAGAATACATTTAGAACCACTATTCCATTCATAAACAGATAAAAAAATAACTATCTTAAAACAGAGCAGCCAGTTCTCTTATTATTACATAGCAGGGTTAACAATTCATAATTCCCTGACAAAATAGCCAGGTCTTAACCTGAAGCTTAAAGTAGGCTCAGGAGGGAATAAGAGATTCCACAGTTGGGGCGCCATTTTGTTTTTAAAGGAAGGAAAGGGCTGGCTGGGTTGGGAAACCATGGGCGGTATTCAACTAAATAATTACACTAGCAGAAAAATTTACAGTAGCGCAATGGTACTTCCCCCCTCTGTTCCCCCCATGCACTCCCTGCACAATCTCCAAATCTGCTCCAGAGTGTTTGGGGGGGGGAGGGAAACCCAGAACAGATCTAGCGGGTGAGCAGGGGGGAAGGAAGGGAGTCTCATTGCACAAGGAGAAATCTTTGCACTGAAGGAACCAGCGACGTAGTGCTACACTGAATACAACCCATTTTTCTTAGTTTTTAAAGATAATTATATATCTGCTCTACAGGAAATAAAATATGAAAGATTAATTTGTACTGAGTCCCCATTCTATAGGAAATATAGGGTTGTAGTCAATTAAGTCCTACTCAGAGTAAACCTACTGAAATTAATGAACCTAAGTTACTTTTGTCTATTAATTTCAATGAGTCTACTCTGCCTAGGACTAGCATTGAATACCACCAATAACTTTGATGATGATCTTGCCATGGCAAGAGGCCTCCAAATCGAGAGAGTCAACTATACATACTGGTTGGAGAATAAGATGCTGAGATACAATGGTATCATTAGGGGAAGACTTTGTGGCAGAAGTCCAGGGATCCACTCAGCAGAATGAATGGGAGGATCCCCAAATGCAGCAGGGCTGGCTTTCCCCCGTTTTGTGAAGTAAAACACATTTCTATCTAAAGATGGGGCCTCCCTAAAACCAAAATCTAAAACTTCCTAACTGCACCAGTGCCCAGTGCCCAAATAATTGTGGCTCAGCCTCAGATCAGTCTGAAAAGTACCTATCACATACCGAACATTGAGTTTTTTAAGCTCTTTTTTCAATTTGAATAGCTCACGCCTCTTCATTGCTTGACGCTTTTGTTCCTGGTGGTATTTCTGAAAGGCACGTGCTTTTTTCAGTTGACACTCTTTAAGATATACATCAAATTCAAGAGCTTGAGCCTTATTCTGACCAAAGAAGAAAAGAGAAAACATTGATTTTTGCATCAGTTTTGTTCAGCGTTCAAATGTGTTCCTAAAGTGGGACCACAGCTGTTTTATGGAATGTTAACTGCTAATAGTTGTAGAGCTAGTTTTATTGTCTTTAGCTTATTGTATTTGTAAGCTTTTGGATTTTACGTTTTTATCTGATTTTATTGTATACTGCTTCAGTGACTTTTTGTTGTGAAGCACTTTATAAATCTGCAAATAAAATACATAACAGTTTGGGGGGATGGCCCACTGCAGACATAGCACTGGGCAGGAGTTCACGTGTGCATGTGCACGGCCTCACTTCCTGTCTCAGTTGCATGAAACTGAACACCCCAATAGTAGTGCCTGAATGCTTCTGAGTTCAAACAAAGTGGAATCTTTTTACTAAAGTTCAAGCAAACATAATTTCCACCTGCTCTAGCAGTTCTGCTATTCAACATATCATTGATCAACATACCCATTTGCTGGAAATCTACTTTCCATATGTAATGTGCCTAAATTACAGTTTAGTGCAATAGAAATAAGCCTTGGGCTTGCTTGTTCCTGCTCTCCTTCTCTGATACAGCTATTAAGATAAAATAAAGCTTCTGCTTTTAAAATAACCTGAGATCCTTGTAAAGGCAATCATGATATTTATTTATTTATTATTACATTTATATCCCACCTTTCCTCCAAGAAGCTCAAAGTAGTTCCCCATTTTATCTTCACAACAACCCTATGAGGTAGGTTAGGCTAAGAGACAACAACTTGCCAAAAGTCACCCAGGAAGATGCATGGCTTCTTCTTTTTCAAAGCATTGTTTTGTTTGTAAGTCATCCAGGAAATATTTATTGATGTGCAGCTATATAAATTCAGTATTATAAAGTCCAAAGTCAGATGTACTCTGGTTAAACTATGGTTTGTTCCAACAAGCTACGATCAAACTGTGGTTTATGATTCTGTCTTGTTACCAACTTGCTTATTAATTCCTCACAGTGTAACTAATCAGAGGTCCTCTGGTCAGACATACTGGGCAGCTTTAATTTAAAGGAGGAAGCAGATACTTCTAAACTCCTACTCACAACTGCACCCCAGGAGGAGGGGGGAGGGGAAAATGTGTGAACTCCAGGTTTGTTGAGGCTCGTTCCCACAGTGCTGAACTCTGGCTAAACAGCAGATGTGAAGCAGGCCATAGACTGAGGGTTCATCTGCATGGTGGTTTACTGTGTGTTTAGCGCTGCTCACATTTATTTATTTATTGCACTTGTATACCGCCCCATAGCCGAAGCTCTCTGGACAGTTTACAGCAATCAAAAACATTAAAACAAATATACAATTTAAAACACATATTTTAAAAACAATTTAAAACACAATTTTAAAATGTAAAACAATATAAAAACAATTTAAAACACATGCTAAAATGCCTGGGAGAAGAGGAAAGTCTTGACCTGGCACCGAAAAGATAACAGTGTTGTTGCCAGGCGTACCTCGTCCTTTTAATTCGCATGGTTCACATGACGTTACTGGCAAACAGAAGCTATCACACAATTTTTCCCTTGTAAATCTGTACTAACCCAATCCTCTAATAATACAAAAAGGGAAGGAAAAAACACCTTCACTTTGTATCTCTAGTGCTTACACATGCTTTGGTCCAATGTTTTTAGGTGGGTGTGTCAATCGTTCCCCTCTCCACACCCACTCCCTTTCAGAGCTTGGAAAAGTTACTTTTTTTTAACTACAACTCCCATCAGCCCAATCCAGTGACCATGCTGGCTGGGGCTGATGGGAGTTGTAGTTCAAAAAAGTAACTTTTCCAAGCTCTCCTCCATTCGTTCATTTTATTTCCTGTAGGATGAAAAGTAACGTCTGGCTCCTCTCCCCCATTCTGCTAGCATTTTTATGTTGCTGCAAACAGTGTCTTTATTTATTTATTTATTTATTTATTTATTTATTTATTTATTTATTTTCCTTTTCCCCTTAACTTGTGCACAAAAGCATAACACTGCTCAAACAAAGATTTGTATTTCAGCTGTATCCTACCAGGGAAAACACAGATATTCACACTTCCAGGGTTTTTTTTTAAAGGAACCCACTGCAGCATGCTTGAATGTCAAGCAACCAGAGGGAGTGGAAATGTTAAATTAGAGGGTGTGGTCATTAGGAAACTGCATGATTGATCCTTCCCTTCAGTGTGAATAGAAAACACCATGTTTGCAGCTGGCATTGAGCCCTTACTGTGGGCAGTGCAAATAGAAAATGGAGATAAAAACAGCATCTTTAGTACAAAGATGCTCCCGTGTGGATAAGCCCTGAGTCCCAATTCCAAGTGCCTTCATTACAGATCCAAAGTGATGGTTACCTCCTGATCTTTTTGTTCAAGTGCCCCTCTTCTCTGGGCCAACACTTCCATTTTCTCTTGAAATTCTTGCTTCTTTGCAGCCAGTTCTGCAGAAAACTTCTCATTTTCAGCTCCTTTCTTCAGAAGTTGGAATGTTTCTAATGCTTTTCTGCGATGCCGCAGAATCTCACTGGAGGCCTAACAAAACAAATTGTGGGTTGCATTTTTAAAATATATGGCCAGCTCCAAACGGGGATGCCATTTAAGGAAAGGAAAAGGGGGGCAGTTTTTAGCTCAGATATGAGCATTCCTCTAAAGCACCAATAATCGTATTGTTTTATTGTAATAATGTTTATTTATTTATTGAACTTTATATACCGCTTGATTGTAAAAAACCTCCAAGCAGTTGACAAAAGACATTAAAAATTATCTATAAAATAGTTAAAAATAATCAATTAAAACATTTTAAAAACAGCAACAGACAATAGAAATTAAAACACATCAGCATCTATGCATCTGGACAGGCTTGTCTAAACAAAAAATGTTTTTTGCAGGTGCCAAAAAGAATACAGTGAAGATTCCTGCCTGGTGTCAATAGGCAAGGAGTTCCAAAGAGCTGGTGCTGCCACACTAAAAGAACAATTTCTTACAAGTGCAGAACAGTTGTTCTGTGGCACCTGTATCTGTTCTGCAGATTGAAGTGCTCAAGTGGGCACATATGGGGTAAGGCAGTCCCGCAAGTAAATTGGTCCCAAGCTGTTAAGGACTTTATATACCAATAGTAACACCTTGAACTTGTGATTAAATGGATTAAACTATGGATTAAATAAAATATATTGATAAAAATACATATATTATCTGTATAAAAGAGTCAAGCCACACATTGTGCTATATTTCCACAGCATCATTTTAGGAGTATAATTAATACATAGATATTTTTATACGGTTGCAAGCATGTTTGTATGTATCTGTCTATTTGCTGGTTACTTTAGGAAATCTAGCGTATATAACAATGCATACAATAGGTGAGAATTGCTTGTATTTTTAACAGATCCAGGGTAACAAAAAACTAATTTCTCATTGAAATTAAGGAGTGAGAGACACACAAAAAATCCATTGGATAAGCTCGGCATTGAGATTTTTAGAAAGTTCCATCCCTACTAGTGACTATGTGGTCACACACAGGTAATTGGTAACAGATTTTTTAACAAATCAGATTTTTCCTGGAAAGGATAAATCCAGATTAAATTGGAGAGGAGGGAGAGAGAAAATACAAGCTGGCATTCTGATGCCAATGATGTCTGTAGGCTCTGCAAAACAATTTACATGCACAAGGAGTACTCATCTCACGATACATACTAGTCAGGAATAGGGATGGGGCAGAAATTCAATTCAGTTCATATTTAAAACTAAATCTATCCAATTTGCACTTTCCAAAATGCTGTGAGAACCAAAACATAGCCGTGCTTCAAAATTCACACTTATCCAAATGTTGCTATACAGTTCTCCAACCAAACAATGTTTACAAAAATGCATATATTGGGTAAAAGTGTGCCTTAAAATGAATATATTAGTGAAAACAGCATACAGAAATGCACTGTACTAGGAAACATCCCTTGCAAAAATGGGTACATTAGTCCAAACTGCATACAAAAATGTGTTTATTAGGAGAAATTTGCATAATTTGAATTTAAGATTGGAAAAATTAGAAACCGAGAGAACCGAGATTGGCAGCTCCTTCTGTCTCTAGTCTATGCAGCAAGGAGGGTGACCGTGTGATTTTCTAAGGTTCTGTAACATGTGAAGAGGCTACATGAGTAAAGCAAGCTCTCTGCTGCAGGTGGGTGCTCATTTCCACCCTCCTGTCTCCATGTTGAATTAACACAGCAGGCAAACTCCCAAGTAGGGCTCTAACGGTTACAAGAATATTATCTCCCTCGATACCACTGCAATTCCACTGGCAGTGTTATTATTGGGGAAGCTGGAACTGCCAAAATTCTACATTCTGTACACCTAATACAGACACAGAAGCCTGGTCCTATATTTAACCGGGCACTCTTATCTGAGAAAGAGAATGACAAGGCATAAAAAGGGCAACTGACCTCACGCATGATGGGGATTTGAGGCACATCACTCTCGTCTTCCCTGCAAAAAGAAAAGGTAGAATTACTGCCATGGGCCCCTTGCTACCTTCTAGAAATGACTCTCTGTGTATGAAAGACAGTTCCCAAAGTTCCATCACATTCTGGTGTGACCAAGAAAAGGAGCCTAGGATGAGCCTATTCAGATGAAGGGGGTGGACTATGCAGAGCTTGGAAGTAATTAGTTACAAGTAACAAATTACTTGTAATTTATTACTTTTTTGAGGAACAAGTGGGTAATTCCTTTCCATTTTGATTGTAATAGAATGAGGAATAATTGTTATTACTTTTTTGGAGTAATTGTAATGTTTCCAGCATTACTTTTGGGCATTACTTGGGCGGGGTAAGCAGGGGAAGTCTTCCGCTCCACTGATTTGTGGATGAAAATCCTGTGCCTCAAACTGGGCTTCTGTGCTGCGTTGCTCTTCCCTCATGCTCTGTGGGTGGGTAGGCGGTGACGAGGGAGGAGGTGGAGGGTGAGATGGGGTGGAGTTGAGAAAACAATTGTTTAAAAAAATGGATGGTGGTGGTGAAGAATGGAGTGGAGGGAAAAAGGAGCTGGAGGGCAAGAACATGGATAAAGGAGAAGGAAGCAACAGCAGAATGGAGATAAAGAACTGTGGAGGTGAAAGATGCACTTAGCACACAAAGTGGCCTCCACCACCCTCTCTGGCTACTGTGCTGCATTTGCAGTATTTTAACTTTTTTGCATCTCAGGGGGAAATGTTTGCTTGGGTGAGTGTCCCTTAGTTGGTGGCAGGGCAGGGTCCGGGAGGTGGTTAAGTGGGAGAGATTATGCTTGCTGGCTGAGGGGGGGGGTTGCATTTGGTTTGACGTAGTGGCCTCTGCCTCCCCCCCACCTCTCTTACCAGCGGAGAGACCACCATTGCTATCTTATGGATAAAAAGAATTCTACTACCTCTGTACGTGTGTGTTGATTATTAATGTTGTTTTAGGCTACTTAGACGTGCAGCAGCCAAGGCCAGCACCCTGTAAGCGTTTTTTAAAAAAGGTAAGTGAAATGTAATTGCAGTGATTACTTTTGAGAAAAAGTAATCAGTGACTTCCGGGAAGGGTGACTTCGCTTGTGCCTGCTTTTGAGACGGGCTCCCGCCTCAAAAGAAGCTTATTCAGATATAAATCAGTCAGAACATTTTTTTTTTGACTGATGAAATTTCTCCCAGGCAGGGAGAAACGTAGAGATCAACCTCAAAAGCCTGTTTTTGTTGGGAGGACTGGATTTCATTAATTTATGAGAAAAGGTCCAGCCAGCAATGCCGGACGGACTTCCGAACAAGCTCTATCTGATTAATGCGATACGTTTATCTTTTCTTCAAAGAGAAAACGGACTAACAGGCAAGCACCCTTCTTTCTATTATTTTTTTTACTTGGTTTAAATTGTTGCAGCAAAAAGAGATTTGTCAAATGAATCAGCTTTAAAGAACTTCTGGGTGAGCTATAACTCTTCTCTGTTATTCACGAAATTAACAGCTTATCTCTGTTTCTATTGCAAAAAGCTGTCCTGGAAGTGCATTCTAAAGATATAAACAGAAGAGGGATTTCTATTCCGAGGAACATTATATTGTCTGGGACTATTCTCTTTTTGGTCTATTTTATTTTGACAAATCTGCTTCTTCACGACGCCACTAACTGTTTTGATGCTGGGAACTAAATTTGTTTTGTATTCTTGAACATAGAGAGATAAGGCAGGCTGCTCTGTTTATATTGTGATGTCATCAAGCCTGGAATATTAACCCAATTGTTGCTGAAATAAGAAGTGGTTCTTCTTTATTTTTGTTTTGTTTTGTTTTCGTGGTTTTAAAAATGGCAATCAAGAAAGTGGCTGAGAATCTGGAAGTAATTATGTTTCAGAAAATAATGGATGAGATTGAGATAACGAAACAAACCCTGCGACAGGGCAGTAAGGAGCTGAAAATTGAACTGAGCAAAATGACGCAGGAGCTTAAAGAAATAGGGGATCCTGTGAGAGAGGAGAATGAGATCAGAGATGAGAAAAGAAAAAATAAAGGGAAGATACAAGCCCTGGAGATTGGAACAAATGTGGAATTGGAAAAAGATCTGGAGTTTATGGATATTAGAAATAAAATCTACTGTTTGGAATTTAACGTTATCTCTGAAGAAATTAATGAAGATATTAGAGATAAAGTTATCAATGGCTTGGATAATCTTCTGGACTGGAATGACGTGATGGAGCTTGATATAGAGAAAATCTATGGAATTAACTGCAGCCATGTGACAATGGAAAAACTCTCAAGAGATGAGCCAGTGCATTTTGTAAAAAAGAAGAACAGAGATATGACTTTACAACAATATTTCAGCAACTTATTCAGAATTGATGGCAAGAAAATATTTGGGATAGAGGAAATTCCCATCAGACTCTTATTATATGACTATGGCTATGACAGCAAGATTATTATGGAATACTGATAATGGAAGATTGGATACTGAAATTACTGGACTTAACAGGACTATTGAAGATGGAAGATGGAATTAATAGGGATAATGGAATAATGGCTATTGAAATTATTGGACCTAACAGATTTTGATGAGATGGATTAATCGATATGTTTATTTGGACTATGGTTATGACAATAAGATTATTATTATTATTAACGAGATGGATTAATCGACATGTTTATTTGGAGAAAAATTGATAGATATATTTCTTAAAGAATTGAAACCTCTCTTTGACTTTTTGTGGAAAGAATAAAGTAATGTTTATGAGATTTGATGATTAATTAAGATAACTACTGGAGGAAAGTGATTTTATAATATAATTTAAGAGACAGGATTGTTATATATTGTAGACCTATAACTGATTTGATCTGCGACAAATGGGAAGTCAACATTTTATTTTTTTTGTTTAATCATTTTTGTTTTGTTTTGTTTTTTGTCTTTGAATGTTTTATGATTTTGTTTTGTATGTTTTATGAAAATTTGAATAAAAATTATTGTAAAAAAAAGAGAGAAAAAGTAATCAGTTACTTTCAGAGCAATTGTAATTGTAATGGTAATTACTACTTTATTGGGCCATGTAATTGTAACTGTAATTTGTTACTTTTAAAAAGTAATCTTCTAAGCTCTTGGACTATGGAGATAGGCACAGGTCTTGATTCTCAAGGATTGGGGCCACATCCACACCAGATTTTTATTCCATAGCCATGGCTTCCCTCAAAGAATCCTGGGAAGTATAGTTTGTGAAGGGTGCTGAGAGTTGTTAGGAGACGGTTGCTCCACTCACAGAGCTCCAATTCCCAGAATTCTCTGGGAAGAGGAGCTGATTGTTAAACCGCTCTGGCAATTGGAGCTCTGTCAGGGGAATAGGCATCTCTTTTAGATCTCTCAGCACCCTTCACAAACTACACTTCCCAGGATTCTTTGGGGGAAGCCATGGCTGTTTAATGTGGAATAAATGTTTGGTGTGGATGTGGTAGGGAGCACCTCCCCCTAAGTTGTATCCCCAAGTGCATCCCTTTACTTTCTTTCTCAGACTTATGTCTTATAGTGGCAGCATTATTGTGTCCCTGAGGTAATGCCTTGTGTGTAGTTAAGCAGGGCAACAGCAGGGAGGAGCCGGCATTGCCCTGCGAGCATTGGCTCCTTGCCTGCCTGCTCTGTGTGTGGCAGGGAGCGGAGTGTCACTAGCATGGATGTTGGGGGACTGGCTATCTGGCAGAGTTGCCATGTCTTTTCTGGAGCGATGCCATTTCCTTCTCAACTTTTCTGCTGGAAGCACACAGAATCCCAACTAATCTACCCTGAATAAGCTGGCGGCTTCTGACATGAGGCACCCACTTGATGGCTCCACCACTCAAGTTCCTTTGTTGCATGTTCCAGTCTCCTGTAGGGATTATTTACAAAATTGCTATCTGGAAATATATAATACATAGGCCTGAGTTTATCTAAACTTTACATTTTGGCTTTGGTCAGAGTTCAAAGCTGGGGAAAAAAAGGCTAGCCTCATTACTGCAGGGGTGGGCACCATTTTTTCTGTTCAGGGCCATATTCTGCTCTGGGTAATCTTTTGAGGGCCACATGCCCACAGTGGATGGAGCCAGACCCAATCATGGGCAAACCCAGAGGCAAAAGTATTTTGGATTAACAAATCCAGAATAAAGAGTGCCCTGCTTCAGTTTTCACCATGGCGATCTCCAATTAGAATTCCCTGTCATACAAAAGTCTACTTAGATTAGAAGTAAAGCCCACTTGGATTTTCTTTTTTGGGGGGGGGGTTATTCTCAGATAAGGATGCAGAGGATTTTCCCCCCAAAGTACAGAAGACAAAAATTACCACCATTTTGGAAAGCAAATGAAAGTAATTCCTTTCTGAATTTGTGTGCTGTACACACTCTCTCTCTCTCTCTCTCTCTCTCTCACACACACACACACACACAGCAAAATCCTAACAATTTCTTCTCATACAGCTAGGGGTGGGGTGGTGGTAGAAACAAATTGATTTACAATACTGCCTCCTCAAATTATTCTGAAACTACATGGAAAGTGTGTGTGTGGAGGGGGAAAAGCTTTAAAAAGCCAAGAAAAATAATGAGGAAGTAAACAGGAACTAAGTTATTCTGATGACAGAATAGGATAGTGGCAGGTGTTGGGGACCGCATAAAATGAGGTTGGGGCCGCATGCAGCCTCTAGGCTGAAGGTTGCCCACCTGTGCATGACTGCATGCTCCTTAAAGTCCCAGGATCTAAATATGTAACATTTAGAGACTGACACAGTAGCAATAGCAGCAGTATCTAGGAGTGACTGCAGATAGCAAGAGACATCACAATGCCATCACTATGGCATCTCCTTGCTTCATCCTTGAACACCCTCCTGTCCAGGGAAAATCCCTTAACATGTTAAGTTTACAGGAGACTTCCCCCCCTTTCAACACAAAGAGGCAGTTAGGAACCTAGGAAGCTGCCTTATACTGAGTCAGACCATTGGTCCATCTAGCAGAGTGTTGTCTACACTGACTGGCAGCGGCTCTCTGGGACTTTAGACAAGATTTACTCCCAGCCCTATCTGGAGATGCCGGGGATTGAACCTGGGACCTTTTGCATGCAAAGCAGATGCTCTACCACTGAGCTCTGGCCCTTCCTCATTATTAAGGGCAGCAGCTCCTTCCTGAATAGTATCCCTAATGACATAGGGCTGCAAGGTCACATCTCACAGATCCAAGTGAGACCTCTGCATTCATGAATGCAGCAGGAACAGAAACAAAGCAACTGTAATATTGCCTGATAGTTTCTTTCCCTGGTGCTGCCACCCACTTTCCAGAATTAGAACCATCTTTGCTAACCTGCTAATTCCCATGAGCTGCTGATAGTTGTCGTCCAAGCACAGCAGGAGAGGATGCAGGACTGATGGCAGGACAAGCAATAACTCATATTTGAACACATTCATATTTAAAAGAAAACTCAGACTGTGATCCTATACACAGTTACCTGGGAATAAGTCCCATTGGATTTACGTCGGAGAAGGCACATAGAGTTGGGCTGTTAATGGATTTAATATATGTTTTAACTGATTAATCAGTGAAGGAATTTATTAAATAATACATACATTTACATAAGGGGGAAAACTCTGCACTGGGTTGAATGCAGCTAAGTGGTGCTTAGAGTAGACCCACTGGAATCAATCGATGTGACTAACTTAAGCCCACTGATTTCAAAGGATCTACTTGAGCATGACTTAGTTGGATACAACCCTTTGAATTTTTTGGATGAATGTGTATGTTACAGCAGGCATCATCTTAGAAGAGGAATCCCAAAATCTTGCTTATGCAGCAGAAAATGGCTCTAACATGGCACTTCTCATCTGCAGTTTTATAGGTCACTTATAAAAACCCTATAAAAGTGCAGATGACAAGTGTAATGTTACAGCCATATTGAGGAGTCTGCTGTTTGATTAATTAGGGGGGTCTGCATAGTTAATCAATATGTCTTCAAGTGATTAATCCAAGGGCGGGGCCCTCCAGATGTTGCTGAACTACAACTCCCATCATCCCTGTCCATTGCCCATTCTTGCTAAGGCTGATGGGATTTGAAGTTCAGCAACATGTGGAGAGCCAAAGGTTCCCCACCCCTGTACTAACCTAACTGATTCAAAGCTCCAGTCCTATCCTGGGATGGAGTAAGCCCCACTGAGCTCGGTACTAACTGCTCAGTAGACATGTATAGGATTGTGCTATTATTGACTAAATATTGCAGTCCTATATATTACAGAGTGGAATACTTTGGGGGGGGGCAAACCTGTGGCCTCCAGATGTTGTTGGACTCTAACTCCCATCATTTCTGACTAGGGATGGCTAAGAATTTCAATTCAGTTCGCATTTGAAGCTGAATCTATCAAATCCACACTTTCTGAAACAAGAAATTGTTTGCAAAAATGTGTACATTAGTCAAAACTGCCTACAAAAATGTGTTTATTAGGAGAAGTTCGCACTAAAATTCTGGATAATTTTTATGAGGATTTTTTTTTAAAAAAATGGCAAATTGCTGCAGAAATATGGAGAACTGAATTTCTGATTGGATAAAATGAGAACCAGAGTGAACTGAAATTGACAGGTCTCTCCATCCCTATTCCTGACCATTGGTCATGTTGGCTGGACCTGGTGGGAATCAGGGTCCAACAACATCTAAAAGGCCACAGATTTCCTACCCCTGCTTTATCCCACTGAAATAATATGTAGTAGGGATATGCACAGTATTCGACTGAGGTGCGAGCCAAATCAGGCCTACATAGCCCCAGATCTCTGTGGGTTAGGATGGGTGGCCCAGAGTGATCCAGAGCTATCAGGGGGCAGAAAGAAGAGGCAGGCATGTAGGGGAAGAAGGCAAAACCAGGAAAAGGAGGCACTCTTTGCAGGAGAAGAAAAGGAGGCATCTCTCTTTCCACAGTGCCTCCTCAAACTCTGCACGGTATCCAAGTCCCCTTCGTGAGTGGCTTCCCTTCATGCAGGGAAGCTGCTCACAAAGAAGCACCCCGCAGGAGGGAATCCTCTTGCTTATCAGCTTGCAAGTGGGAGGACTCATCCTGTGCAGTGCTGTTCACTGCTTCTTCATGGGTAGCTTCCCTACATGCAGAGAAGCTGCTCACAAAGGGGCAGCAACCCGCAATCCTCCCACTGATCAGCTGACAATCCAGAGGATTCATCCTGGAGGTGCCAGTCACTGTTCATTTGTGGTTGGCTTCCCTGCATGCAGAGAGGCTGCTCGCAAAGAAGCAATGATCAGTACTGCGCTACCTGTCTGCTCTCAATGGGGAGAGGGAGAGGAAATGCAGCGTCTCCTTTCCTCACCCCTTCCCAATCATTTTTTTTTTCAATAATTTTTATTCAGATTTTCATAAAACATACAAGACGAAATCATAAAACATTCAAAGACAAAAAACAAAATCAAAAATAGTTAAACAAAAAGAAAAAAAGAAAAAAAAAACAAAAATAAAAAATAAAGAGTAAAATATTGACTTCCCATTTGTCAAAGATCAAATCAGTTATAAGTCTATAATATATAACAATCCTGTCTCTTAAGTCATATTATAAAATCACTTTCCTCCAGTAGTTATCTTACTTAATCATCAAATCTCATAAACATTACTTTATTCTTTCCACAAAAAGTCAAAGAGAGGTTTCAATTCTTTAAGAAATATATCTATCAATTTTTTTTTCCAGATAAGCATATCGATTAATCCATCTCATTACTAATTATGATAATCTTATTGTCATAACCATAGTCAAAATAAACATTTCAATTAATCCATCACATCAGAATCTGTTAGGTTCAGTAATTTCAGTAGCCATTGTTCTATTATCCCTATTAGTTCCATTTTCCATCTTCCATCTTCAGTAGTCTTGTTAAGTCCAGTAATTTCAGTATCCAATCTTCCATTATCAGTATTCCATAATAATCTTGCTGTCAAAGCCATAGTCATATAGTAAGAGTCTGATGGGAATTACCTCTATCCCAAATATTTTCTTGCCATCCATTCTGAATAGGTTGCTGAAATACTGCTGTAAAATCATATCTCTGTTCTTTTTTTCAAAATACACTGGGTCATCTCTTGAAAGTTTTTCCATTGTCACATGGCTGCAGTTAATTCCATAGATTTTCTCTATATTGGGCTCCATCACATCATTCCAGTCCAGAAGATTATCCATGCCATTGATAACTTTATCTCTAGAATCTTCATTAATTTCTTCAGAGATAACATTGAGTTCCAAACAATTGATTTTATTTCTAAAGTCCATAGACTCCAAATCTTGTTCCTGTTCCACGTTTGTTCCAATCTCCGGGATCTCCTCTCTCACAGGGACCCCTGTTCCAGTCTCCAGGGTCTCCTCTCTCACAGGGACCCCTGTTCCAGTCTCCAGGGTCTCCTCTCTCACAAGGACCCCTATGTCTTTAATCTCCTGTGTCTCCAAACAATAGATTTTGTTTCTAAAGTCCATAGACTCCAAATCTTTTTCCTGTTCCACGTTTGTTCCAATCTCCGGGGTCTCCTCTCTCACAGGGACCCCTTCCAGGGTCACCTCTCTCACAGGGACCCCTATATCTTTAATCTCCTGCTTCATTTTACTCAATTCAATTTTCAGCTCCTTACAACCCTGTCGCAGGTTTTGTTTCGTTATCTCAATCTCATCCATTATTTTCTGAAACATAGTTATTTCCAGATTCTCAGCCACTTTCTTAATTGCCATTTTAAAAGAAAAATATAGGAAAACCACTTCTTATTTCAGCAACAATTGGGTTAATACTCCAAACTTGGTGACATCACAGTATAAACAGAGCAGACAGCCTTATCTCTCCATGCTTAAGTAAACAAAATGCAGTTCCCAGGATCGAAACAATTAATGGCGGTCGTCAGGAAACAGATTCGTCAAAATAAAATAGACCAAAAAGAGAGTAGTCTCAGACAATATAATATTCTTCAAAATAAAAATCTGGAATAGAAATCCCTCTTCTGTGTATATCTTTAGAATGCAAATCCAGGACAGCTTTTTGCAACAAAAACAGAGATAAGCTATTAATTAGTGAGTAGCAGAGAGAAGTTATGGCTCCCCAGTGAGATGTCAAAAACCGATCAATCTGGCAAATCTCTTTTAAACAGCAACAATTTAAGTCAAGTAAAAGAAAAATATAGAAAGAAGGGTGCTTGCCTGTTAGTGCGTTCTCTCTTAGAAGATAAGATGAACGTTCGCTTTATCAGATAGAGCTTGTTGTTGAAAATCCGTCCCACCTTCGTCGGCTGGACCTCGTCCCATAAATTAATGAGATCTGGTCGTCCCAACAAAAATAGGCTTTGAGGTTAATCTCTTCGTTTCTCCCTACCCGGGAGAAGTTTAATCAGTCAAAAAAAAAAAAAATCTGACTGATATATCTGAATAAGCTTCTTTTGAGGCAGGAGCCCGTCTCAAAAGCAGGCACAGGCTAAGTCACCCTTCCCGGAAGTCCCCTTCCCAATCATTTTAAAAAAAAAAAAAAAAAATGCCCTTCCCAATCATTTTTAAACCCTTTTTAAAATTAAAACAGGGTTGAAAATAGGGTTGCCAGGTCAGAAGCATCCCAAACCCTGAGATTTGGGGGGCAGGCCCGAGTGATGTCATGGGGTGGGTCCAAGTGACATCATGGGGGCTTGAGTGACATCACAGGGTGGGTCCAAGTGATGTCATTAAGCATGATACATTAAGCATCTACCACAGTTGCTTGGGGCTTACAGTTCATACAAAAACATTTCTCTGACTGGAAATTAAGATAGAAATCTTAGCTAAAAGACGGAGCCAGGGTAGGGAACATTTAATCTAGCCAGCTCGCTTCTGGCAAAAAGGGTTTAAGTGCCCTCAGGCCAGGCCAGTCACCAGAAGGCCATTGTAGGAAGAAAGGAGCCTAGTGTTGTGGAGATGGAAGCACTCAGGAGTAAAGATGGATGCCCTTGAAGACTGCAATTCTAAACATACTTACTAAGGGACTAAGCCCCATAGAACTCAAGAGGACTGTAGATATGGTTTGGATTGTGTTGTTGGTAAAGCTTGACTAGGGATCCTCTGCAAAGATATCCATATCCAAGCAGGGTTGAAGATCCCCTGCCTGGAATGCCCTGCCCCTACCTTTTATCATGGCTGCTCCAAATTTCTTTACAGATTTGACCCTTCACTTCAGAAAGAGGTCTGAGAAATGAGTAAGAAAATTCTCTACCCTTTTCAGTCTCCCCTGTGGGCTGCTATAGACTCACTTCATCAGCCAACCCAATTCCAGTGAATATAATTGACAGAGAGAACGCACACATGATTTGGTCTACACTCATAGGCAGCAGCTTGGGAACAACAACAATTGCAGCCATGCTGCCCAGTATGTGAATTCTCTTTTACCACTACAGGACAAGAAACAAACAACAAAGTGCATCATCAGTGGGTTTAAGAAGGTTGAATGGAGCACATGGAACCATTGTTGTTGTTTCTGTGGATGAAAGGGAGTGAGGATAAAAGTAAATGAAATGCAAATAGAAAAAGAAAAGACAGTGATGATTTCTTAAATGCAATACCATACCAACCACAGCAAGATTCCTATGAGTGAGGCAGAAAACTAAGAATCTCACAACCAGTCAGGATTCCTAACCAAAACTAAAAACATCTTGGCAGCTAGTCAGCCAAGGTCACAGAAATCTCCCTGCAGCAGAACCTGACCCGGGGGCTGAAGTTAGTACAGAATGCTATGGCACAATTGCTGACATGAGTGAGACCCTATCAGCACATAATACCTCTGCTCTGAAATCTGCATTGGTTGCTGATTTGCTACCAGGCCAAGTTCAAGCTGTGCTTTCCATGTTATGGGTGCCACATAGTACTTGTTCTGCTCTTGTAAGAAACCAATCCTTTAGTGCACCAGCACCTACGCTTTGGAACTCCCTACCTATTGACATTGGCAGGTGCCTTCATTGTACACTTTCTGGCACCTTCTAAAAATATTTTTGTTTAGGCAAGCCTACCCAGGCATGTAGAAGCTATTATTTTTTATCTATTTTAACTCATTGTTGGTTTTATTATTTTGAATATTTTTAAATACCTGTCTTTTACTGTTTTTGCCAAAATATTTGCAACCTGGGTGGCTAACCAGCACCTCACTGTAGTGAGCACAGCAGTGTTTCTATTCCTGTAGGGCTGTTTTTGTCCTTCGCCATCAAGTACTCAAGAACAAGAAGAAAAAATAGCCACTATGATTTTGAGTATAGTGAGTGCTTTAAAAGAGGAAAGGGTAGCTTAGGGTAGATTTTTTTTTTAGATAACTTTAGGTTATCTCTTTATTTCACTTTTTAGCAGTAAGCTCCCAATCTTGGTCTACTCATCATAATAACTGCAGAATAAACAAACTCTTACTTCTTACTGAAGGCAAACTGCTGACTGGGTAGAGAATACAATTGAAATTGAAATAGAAAAGCAGAGCAAAGTCCAAGGGGTGGAGTCTAATTCTAGCCCATAATACAACATTCTAATATTAAACTCTTCAAGGGTCATGTTACTTTACAGGCTTTCCCCCCCCCTAAGGATGGCTTACATAATTCTAGGGTGATTGTGATCATGAAAAATCCACCCTCAGTCAGCAAAGGTCTTGAATGAGCAGACTTCTGGGGACTTCCAGATGAGGTTTTTCTTGCACACTTGCCCTGCCTTGTTCACTGAATTTTTCAGAGGGTCCTATTCTTAAATTGCTCCTTCCTTAAAACAAGCTATCATTCTTTAAATGAAGACTGTCATGGTATGCCATGTCATAAATTAAAAGATGTTTTTCAAAAAACTAAAAAAATCTGAGGGGCGGGGGAAGAAGCACGGGTCTATGTTAATTTTTACCTCAGTAGTCCCTTCAGTACCACTCCATATATGTGTGTATGTGTGTGTATATGCATATATATTATTTTATTATTTTAATTGCATTTTATGTATTTTAATTTACTTTAATGTTTTTGTGATTTTTATTGTGTACAATTTTATTATGTACAGGCTCGATTTTATTGTAAGGTGCCCTGAGTGCTCTATTATAGGGTAGAAGGGCGGGATAGAAATATTTTAAATATATAAATAAATAGGGGTGTGCACCCATTTGCCCCACCCTGGCTACAGGGCTGCCTCCGACTTTGTCACAAGTTAGGAATCCTGCTTGCTAAAGGATGAGTAGGAGAAGTCACAGCTTCATTACCTCCCACCTTATTGGTGGAAGAAATTATTATTGTTGTTATTATTATTATTATTATTACCTGCCCTTCACTAGCAGATGGGACAAAACAATCTAAAATTCAATATTAAAAGCAGTTAAAGTAAATTACAGTCACTGGAATAAGGTAGGTCTTAAAACACATATCTCAGGTGTCAAAGGTCAAGATAAAGAGGTACATCTTCAGCATACAGTGGAAACTATATAATGGAAGTGCCTCTGGATTGCACATGCTGGCTGGGGCTGATGGGAGTTGTAATCCAGAATTTCTGGAGGGCACCAGGTTGGTAACAGCTGCAATCTAAAAAAGTTTGTGTATTAACATTTCCATGTTAAAGCCAAATTTTGTGTGGATAGCTTTGTTAATTTTTTTGTTTAAAGAATTTTAGGAAACAATCGGTTTTAAAGGTTAACTTAGAATATGCCCTCAGAGTCTGTCTGCATAGGGCAAATACCAATTTGCTGTTATTAATTTATCCTTAATGATGCAAGACCCCTTTCAGGGACTAAACCTGACATCAGCGTCCCCCACTCTGGTGTCTTCCAGATGTTTTACTACAGTTTCCATCATTCCTGATTTGAGATGCAAAGGCTCAGGAAAAAAAACTGGAAAAATTGGGAGGAAAGGAGGGTTAAAAAGGGAGGAACCCCCTCCCATTTTCCTGGTTTTTTTCCCCAGACCTTCACATCTCTGTTCCTGATCATTGGCTATGCTGACTGGAGCTGATGGGAGTTGGAGTCTAAAATACTGTATCTGGAGGGTACCAGGCTATTCCATATAGCATGCCAGATATCTCAATAGGCACTTGCAACGAACACATCTTAATGGATAGATTAAGTGGCTAGAAAATAATCCCATGGCAAATCAAGGTCCTAGTGTGAGTAACCAACAGTGGAATGTAAATCCAAGTTGCAATTACACATACTTTAATCCTGCAGCTGTGCCCCACAAGAGATCATTTTCCATTCCAGCAAGTAGGGTTGCTGAAAAACACGCACGCGTGCTGCTCTTATGGCTCTGTCTAGAGTGTGACGTGAGGAAATCGGCTAAAGGAATCTCTTCAGTGCAAGGAGATAAACACTGACCTGCATCAGAGGATCATTTCTCAAGTTCTCCGATTGCTCCCCTTCATATTGTGGGAAGTGAGAGCAATCTTCCCTGCCCAACCATCCAGCAAAAGAAATGGAGGAGACTTTCAATTCAGTTTGCATTTATATTATTTATTTATTACATTTATATACTGCCCCATAGCTGAAGCTCTCTGGGCGGTTTACATTTAGAAGCAAACCTATCTAATGTGTGCTTTCTGGAAAAATATGAGAAATAAAACACAGCCATCTGTCAAAATTCACATTCTCCAAATTTTGCAATGCAGTTGTCCAATCAATGTTTTTAAAAATGCATATATTAGAAGAGTCTGTACATAAAAATGAATATATTTGTGACAATAACATACAAACATGCATTGTTTTAGGGGACACTGCATTGCAAAAATGTGTGTATTGGGCAAAATTGCATACAAACATGTATATTAGGGGAAATTTGTACTAAAATACTGACTAATTTTCATGAGGATATAGATATAGATGCAGCTTGTTGCAGAAATGTAGAGGGCTGAATTTACATCTGGAAAAATGAGAAACAAAGAGAACTGAAACTGACAGAAGTGCTCATCTCTACACATCAGTGATGTGAGCTGGGAATTTCTCTAATGCTTTATTTTTCCATGGAACATTTTCCATTTCAGAATGCCAGTAGAACTCTCAGTGTGAATAAGGACCCTGACAAATCAGGGTCGCCAGTCAGTTTACTGATATTTAAGCAACCATCAGTAGAACCCCCCTGTAGACCTTCCCCACACAACATGGAGAAGCTCAGGGACAGGGTCATGACACAAATGTGAGGCCATTGCAGGTGAGACTACCCTGCATGCCCTTCCCCTCCCCACAATTTCACCATTCACATGTCCAGACCAAGCCTGAACACGCTTACAGCTGAAGTTTAGGAGAAAGAGATATGTCAAGGCTACTGTAAAGCATTATCTGGCAGACCAATGGCCTATTGCAGACAGTTAGCTAAAGAGACACGCCCCTGTGTAGCAGCTGCACATAGTTCTTCAAATCCATCTTGGCCTTTTCAGAACTGTCTCCACCAGTTACGTGTATGTTAATGATGATCCATGTGGGTTAGTCAGACCTCCCTATGATTATTACCAGTTCAGTGCCCGCATGGTTTGCTGCTTTCTGTAATGTCTTTGCTCCAGTTTCTCATGAGTAGATTAAATTATGTCAACAGCTAGAAAATTCCACTGTGTGTTTCAACTTTTTTTTTTTTGCATGAAAATTTATTTGCCCTGTGCAATACAAACTTCAAATATGGGGCTGCCTGTTGGAACCGTTTTGCATGCCACATTAATGTTGGTTTGGCTTTTTAACACTGTGGAAAGCAGCAGCAGCAGTGATGCCATCTCTGGCCACAGCTCTGTGCAGTTTGATGGGATCAGTTTGTACTCCACCACCAAATGATGTGATCTGAGTAAGAAGGGGGGGGTTGTACTATTGGAAACCTTTTGTGTGCTAATGCAGAAATTATCATTTCCCTGGGTAAGAGGGCCCAACAATGAAAATGCAGCTAGCCTGCTGGAAAATAGGTATGCCCGGGTAACAAGAACAGAAATCAGTAGCATGCCCTGGTGGGTTCCAGCAATTGCATTAGCCCTAGGCATGTGTTCTGGTGAACATATGTGGGTTTAAAGGGGGAAGGGGGACAAGGTTGTGCATGAAAGCCCCGTGCTCGTTAGAAGCTTCCCCGCGATCAGGGGGTCATGTGTCCTACTTTACAGAGGACATTCCTCCATTCAAAAGCATCCTGTATTTGAAGGGCTATCAGAGGACAATCTTCTCTTTGGCGGTACCCTTCCTTTGAGGATCTCTCTGGTGCTAGTACAGTTTAAAGATAAATTAACCCAAAGAAGGGAGAGGAGGTGCTTTGATGTTGTCCATCCGCATTAACACCTGGACAGCAGAGTAAGCTTGGTGGAGATCCTCAGAGCCAGGGGCCAAATGTGACCCTCCAGCCCTCTCTATCCAGCCCTCGGGATTCTGCCCAGGCCACGCCCCCTGCTGAGCCACATCCCTCACCAGGCCACTATCCCCCTCCTCAAAGGCTTTTGCCTGGCTTGAAAGTGCTCTATATGACAATGATCATGCCTCTGGCTTGCCTGGATGGAGAGATGTCTGCAGGTATAGAAATGTTTCTCTTATTTTGCATGGTTTGAATGTAGCCTTCTGTATAAGGGGCTATGAGCAGCATCTCATGGCCCTGCTGATCACTAGCATGTGGCCCCCAGAAGGCTTCCCATGAGAGAGTGCGGCCTTCAGATTGACAAATTTTCCCTGCCCCTGTTTTAAGTGATACATCACACATGCTATGATCACCTTACCTGTGTTCTCCTAGCTGAGTCAAAAAAAAATTTCTTCTCCTGTCTTCAGCTTGCAGAAAGTATTGGGGATCATTATCCCTTATCATCATCAGAGCAGCCATGCTTCTTTAGGAATGAAGGTCTGAGGGGTGGAAAAACTTTTTTTTCTACCTGCACAAAAAATCCTGTGCAGCAATTCCACGCCACCCTTGGAAATGAGGAAGGGAAGATGTGTCTGGTTTGTTTTGTTTTTTTAAAGCTTCTCTCAGCACAACCAAAGGAGCACAACTGTGTTGCTTTAGCTGCATTACAAAGACATATGTGGGTGAGCAGCACACCCAGATCTAGTTGCAAAGCTGGAAGCGCAGGGTTCAATGTGGGAGGTGAGCTTTCTGGGTTGCTACAGTTACCATCCTGCTGTCAGATCCTTCCTGTGTTCCCCTAGCAACTCCCAGCACACAGAGTGTGGATCAAGGCCTTGAGTGCCTAAGGAGAGTTGCCTTTGCATTTCTCTGCAGCATAGCTATACACAAAACAGCACAAACATTACAGCAGCTAGAGTGCACTTGGATGAAGATATCTTTGTTTCCGTAGTGTGAAACGGTGCCTAGAACAGGTGATCTTAAAAAAAAAAAAGCAGACTTGGGAATATTTAATACTCCAGTAGGAATAGCCTGAGGGACTACAGTTAAGTGGTTACAGCACATGTTTTGCATGCAGGTAGTCCCTGCTTCATTACCTGATATCTCCAGTTAAAAGGTTCAGATTGCAAAAGAGGAGAGAAATCTCAGTCTGAGGCTGTGGAGATTCACTGCCAGTCATGCTAGTGGGCTAATCAACAAGTAGCCTTATCTGGTATGAGGCAGCTTCCCGTGTTCCTAAGCAAGTATTGTATTAAAATGGTTTGAAAGGAGGATGCATCATCTGGGGCCTCCCCTCCACTTTTTATTTTGTATAGGTTTCACCACCTCTATATAAAGGCATGGCTGCATCTTTTAGAGAAATTACACTCACACTCTCTCTTTCATTCATAGGCCCATCTGTACTATACATTTAAAGCAGTATTTTACCATTCTAAACAGTCATGGCTTCCCCCAAAGAATGTTGGGAAATGTAGCTTGTTAAGGGTGTTTAGAGTTGTGAGGATACTCCTGTTCCCTCCACGGAGCTACAATTCCCAGAGTTCCCTGGGAAGAGGGATTGATTGTTAAACCACTCTGGAAACTGTAGCTATGTGAGGGGAGTAGGGGTCTCCTAACAACACTCAGCACCCTTTACCAACTACAGTTCCCAACATTCGTTGGGGAAAGCCATGGCTGTTTAAAGTGGTATAATCATGCTTTAAATGTATAGATGGGGTCAGACATATCCTCTGGGTGCTTCCAGACATGGATGATATAGCAGCGCTCCATTCTGCTTTAAGCTGCATGTTGAATAACAATTTGGCTTCCAGACTTCTGAAATGCAAATAACTATCTGTAGTCAGATAGGTAGCTCCTTTCCCCCAGCCTCAAATGTTGGGGTGGGGGAGTTTCATTTGAACCATGGAAGAAATGGTTAAATTTCTCTGCCCCACTCGCAACACTCCCAATCATGATTACCTTCTCCCCACACTTCTGCTGCAATTTGATGCTGCTGCTGGTGGTGGAGAAACAAAGAAATAGATCTAAAGAGAAGGGCTACCATTAAAGTGATAGAGTGGTATTCCTAGAAAGGAGAGATGGACCATAGAGAAGGAAATGGTTAGAGCAATTTATATAGGTCATAACTGGCCAAATAATCCACTGAACAGTTGTGCACTGGGTCATTAGTATCTAGGGAATTTGTGCAGTTGTTCCATTGTGTTTTTAAAAGCCAAATTTCCTGAGCTCTGGAGAAAAAAAGGAAGATGAACAGGTAAAACATGGAAGTAGGATGTTTTGTTCATGATATTATGGAGATACCCTATAAAAAGTAAATCAACAAAGTGTGGCTATTCTACAGTAAAAGCCCGGTGTGGAAGCCGCCAATGTTTCAGACAGACTACGTTTTTCAGGATAGGGTTACCAACTGATCTGGAGCCACATCAACAAAGCCTGCCCTTTTTCTGGGACTTTGATGACAGCTGATCTACAAAAATCAGCAGGTGTTTGTGTGGTGATGGAACATTAACACCTGCAAATGTCTGCAGAGTCAGAGCTGGGGGAGGGAGGTGGCTGTGTATATGATATGTATATGTAACCATTGCTATATGTAATTTTCTGCTCAGTATTTCTAATGTCATGAAGTTACCCTGAGTGCCCTCCAGGGAGAAGACTAGGGTATGAATAAACAAGGGAGCAAGACTGAGGCTGTGGCATGTGGGGAGGAGTGTTTTTAATTCTTTTGCCCCTCCCATAGTCCCAATTGCCATTGGATGGCCCCAGTGCTTTTTTTGGTTAAAAAAAAGCGCTGGTACTCATATCTTGAGAAAAATGCCAAAATGTCTGCCATGGGCAACAATAACAAAAAAGAGATGCTGATATTTTGTACTGGTGAGCACCTTGGACAGCACCTTGCAAGTTCAGATGAAAACCCAGAGTGGACTCACTGCCCCGCTGACATAGGAGCCACCAGTCTCCACTAACTGTCACATACAAAAGTATCCTGGCTGCCCCATTGTTGCTATTCGCAAAGGAAAGAAGGTCATAATCCAGAGCCTTCAGCCAGCAGCAGCAGGGCTTAATGGAGCTGGATAGCCACATCTACAGCCTTGGTGCTCACATCAGCTAGGGCCTCACTATATCAGCTTCAAAACTGGCACAACACAGAGACCTGGATCAGGCCCATTGCCATCACGTGATGGTAGCAGGGCTAGCTCAGGATCCAATAGATCCTGTGCCACCCCAGCTCTGCCCCTCCCCCCAAAATGCTGTACTGGCTGCTGCCAGCAGGGATACTGCTGCCATAGCTGCTGTCCTTCTGCCATTTGGGCAGGTGGAGGGACCCAGGGTATGGTCTGAAAGCACATGAGGCCACTATCATGCTGAAGCTAAGCAGGCCTTTGTCTGGTCAATGCCTGGATGGGAGACCCAGAGGTTGGAAGTAACTCGTTATTTTTAACGAGTTACTTGTAATTAGTTATAATTTTAAATAACGAGTGGGTAATTCCATTACATTTGGTAAGTAAAGGAACGACTAGTAATTTCCCTACTTTTCAGCTGCAACTTTAACGTTTCCACGTTAGGTTGGACGTTACTTGGGGGCGGGAACAAGGGGAAGTCAGCTCCTGGCTGTGATTGGTTAACACAAGACATGTGCCTCACACTGATTGGACCTCTGCGCAGACTCTCTCTTCCCTCGTGATCTGTGTTAGGAGGCACGAGGGAAGAGGTGAATAGGCAGGGCCTGCTACCGTCTGACTCTGAGAGGAAAAAATGGACGCCGGAGGAAAAAGCCAGGGCAAGGAAGGCAGCAGCAGAATGGCGAAGAGCTGTGGAGGTGAGTGACGATGATTTGTGTGTGTGTGTGTGTGTGCCCCGGTGTGTGTGTTTTTGGCTGGAGTCTCTGGTTTTCGGGGGGGGGCTCCGGCTCTCTGACTACCACCCCTTACTCTCCGGACTCTCAGCTTCAATTTTTTTAAAAAAGTAAGTTTCTAGGTGGTCTAATTCCCGAGAAATACACCAAAATGTCACCCCCCGCACTACTTTTTTTTAAACAGATCCATGCTCTAGCTACAACTCCCATCAGCCCAATCCAGTGGCCATGCTGGCTGTGGCTGATGGGAGTTGTAGTTTAAAAAAGTAACTTTTCAAAGCTCTGGCTGTAACCCCGCCCTTTCATGATTGAAGCCAATGACGCCAGAGTTGTGACTTGTTGATCCAGGCATGCCTAGGCTGAATGTCAGAATATGGTGGCTTTGAGTTTTTTGCAGTTTGTGTAAGTAATATGGCTTAATGTTTTTTTTCCTCTTCTGTCCAAGAGTCAGACCCTGGGCTATGAAATATGAAAGTATTTAATCCAATATCTGCTTTTCTGGGAGTAAAGCCATTTCTGGGAGTAAAGCATGTACCTGGAGTAAACCCCATTGAACTCCATCAGGACTTGCTTTTGAGTAGACATGGTTAGAATTGTGCTGTAAATTAATGGGACTTGTGAGTAAACATAGTGCAGACTTGTGTTTGTGTTGTAAATCTCTCTCCCTCCAACCCTATTTTTAAAGAAATTAGGCAGGGTTTATCACAGTTTTTATTATGTAGGAAACAAATACTCATTTTTTAAAAAAATGAATGAAGTTTATTTATTTATTTATTTTTATTATTTGATTTATATCCCACCCTTCCTCCCAGTAGGAGCCCAGGGCAGCAAACAAAAGCACTAAAAACACTTTAAAAATCATAAAAACAGACTTTAAAATATATTAAAACAAAACATATATTAAAAGAAAAAGTTTAAAAACATATTAAAAAGCAATTTCAACACAGACGCAGACTGGGATAAGGTCTCAACTTAAAGGACTTGTTAAAAGAACAAGTTCCTTATCATTTGAGGCTGCAGTTTTCCCTGGTTGAGTAAGCCCCATTGAATACATTGGGACTTGCTTCTGAGTAAACAAACATAGGATTGCACTATAAATATCTTTACAGGTTATATAAATAAACATATTTGATAGTCATGCTTATATAAATATTTTCATAGAATCATAGAATAGTAGAGTTGGAAGGGGCCTATAAGGCCATCAAGTCCAACCCCCTGCTCAATGCAGGGATCCAAATCAAAGCATTCCCGACAGATGGCTGTCCAGCTGCTTCTTGAATGCCTCCAGTGTCGGAGATCCCACTACCTCTCTAGTAATTAGTTCCATTGTTGTATGGCTCTAACAGTTAGGAAGCTTTTCCTGATGTCCAGTCGAAATCTGGGATCATCGAGAAGAGATCCCGGCCCTCCTCTGTGTGGCAACCTTTCAAGTACTTGAACAGTGCTATCATATATCCCCTCAGTCTTCTCTTCTCCAGGTTAAATATGCCCAGTTCCTTCAGTCTCTCCTCATAGGGCGTTGTTTCCAGTCCCCTGATCATCCTTGTTGCCCTCTTTTGAACCTGTTCCAGTTTGTCTGCATCCTTCTTGAAGTGCAGAGACCAGAACTGGACACAGCACTCAAGATGAGGCCTAACCAGTGCTGAATAGAGGGGAACTAATACTTCACATGATTTGGAAACTATGCTTCTGTTAATGCAGCCTGATATAGCATTTGCCTTTTTTGCAGCCACATCACACTGTTGGCTCATATTCAGTTGTGATCAACAACAATTCCAAGATCCTTCTTGCATGTCGTACTGCTGAGCCAAGTATCCCCCATCTTATAACTGTGCATTTGGTTTCTTTTTCCTAAGTGTAGAACTTTGCATTTATCCCTGTTGAATTTCATTCTGTTGTTTTCAGCCCAATGCTCCAGCCTATCAAGGTCCCTTTGAATTTTCTTTCTGTCTTCCACGGTATTAGCTATGCCCCCCAATTTTGTATCATCTGCAAATTTGATAAGCATGCTCTGTACCTCCTCATCCAAGTAGTTAATAAAAATGTTGAAGAGCACTGGGCCCAGGACCAAGCCCTGTGGTACCCCACTCATTACTTCCACCCAGTTTTGTCATGCTGTGTCCCTATAAGTATCCAATTGCATACTATGGTTGTACAATACTTCCTTTACATTTTAAGTATGCCTTGGGGTAGTCATGGTTCTCCATTGTTTTCATCCTGAGGGGCAGATAGGCTGAGAAATGGTGAGTAGCCCATGGTCACCCACTACACTTTATAGCTTATTTCCATTTTGAAAAATTAATTAAAACAATTTACATGCAGGCAAAATTTATTAAGCGGATTCACACAATATGTGTAAAGCATATCCGACTCGCATTTAAAGCGCATGACTTCCCCTAAAGAATTCTGGGAAGTGTCATTTCCCCCTCACAGTTATAGTTCTCACCACTCTTAACAAACTGCAGTTCCCATGATTCTGTGGTGGGATTCATGTGCTTCAAATGGGTGTTGAATGTGCTTTAAAGGAATGGTGTGGATCTGCCCTAGGTATGATGTTCATTCAAGAGTGAATTGAAAAGAACAATTTTAAAAGATACTTCTTACTCTTACTCATTTTTCAGACCTCTTTCTGAAGTAAAGGGTCAAATCTGTAAAAACATTTGGAGCAGCCACATTAAAAGATAAGGGCAGGGTATTCCAGGCAGGGGGTTGCCAACCCTGCTTGGATATAGATGTCTTTGCAGAAGAACCCTAGTCAAGGTTTACCAACAGCACAGTCCAAACTATATCTACTTAGAAGTCAGTCCTGTTGAGTTCTATGGGGCTTAATCCCTTGGTAAGTGTGTTTAGAATTGCAGCCTTCAGGAGCCTCCATCTTTACTCCCCAAAGCTCCCATCTAACATCTCCACAACACTAGGCTCCTTTGTCTCTGCTGTGGCCTTCTGGTGACTGCCCTAGCCTGAAGGCACTTAACCCTTCTTGCTGAAAGCAAGTAGGCTAGATTAAATGTTCCCTACCCAGGCTCATATATATAAAATATAAAAGATAAAAGATAAATGGCATTTTGTCAAAAGTATTCTTGTCTACATTTTATACCTCATCCTTGGTTTTCCAAGCTTGGCATGGAATGCTTCTCATACAGAATTAATTTGAAATGCTGCATATTTATTATCATAATCATCATATTCAAAATAAAAAATATATGTACCGCCTTCAAGTTGATTCCAACTTATGGTGACCCTATGAATAGGGTTTTCATGAGGCTGAGAGGCAGTGACTGGCCCAAGGTCACTCAGTGAGCTTCATAGCTATGTGGGGATTTGAACCCTAGTCTCATTTTGTTCTCACAACAACCTTGTGAGATAGTAGGTTAGACTGGCCCAGGCAGGGTTATAAAGATGGGTGTACTTAATGAGGACAGTGATCAGTCTTCAGATAAAGACCAGGAAGGAGATGACTTAGCAGATGACTTCTTTAACTTTCTGCCCCAGGGCAAGAAGTCAGCAGTGGACACTGCTGAGGAGGAACTGGTGAGGTAGCTGAGGTCTCCCAGCAGGGAAGTGTCATCACTCCATGGCTTTCCACGTGTGCTGCTGTGTTTTTTGCAGCACAACACAGGCATGCCTTCAAGCGCCACAGTAGAACGCCTGTTTAGTACTGGTGGCAACGTAATGACTGTAAAAAGACATTCCTTGTCTGACATGCTCTTTGAGCATCTTGTTCTTTTGAGACATAACAGAAACATATTATAAAAGCATTTCAAGTGTAAAATTTGATTTCAAGAGTTGGGGTATCTTCATTGCTTGGGGGGATGTGAGATTCTGTTATGCCATTATGTTAATCTTATGGATAATTTTTTTTATTCTACTACCCCCTGTGTGTGTGTTTATTTTTAATATTGTTTTAGGCTTCTTAGATGTGCAGCAGCCAAGGCCAGCACCTTGTAGGAGTTTTTTTTTAAAAAAAGTAACTGAAATGTAATTGTAGTGATTACTTTTGAGAAAAAGTAAAGTAATCAGTTACTTTCAGAGCAATTGTAATTGTAATGGTAATTACTACTTTTTTGGCCAAGTAATTGTAACTGTAATTTATTACTTTTTAAAAGTAATCTTCCAAGCTCTGGGGAGACCACCTGGGAACCACATGTATATGCTGCCTTTGATTTCTTGATGAAATAAAGTTGGGATATAAATAAGCACATAAATAAATAAAATAATCGAAACCACCTCTGGAATGGCAAATTCGGGTTTAGATTTTCTTTATTTATTTATTAGATTTATATCCCACCGTTCCTCCCAGTAGGAGCCCAGGGCGGCAAACGAAAGCACTAAAAGCACTTTAAAACATCATAAAAACAGTCTTCAAACATTAACCTCATTTTAGTATGTCAACCAAACTTTAAACTGTGGCTAATCTTAATTATGGTTTGTTATAACAAGCTAGCTCCATAAAATATGGTTTGAAGTTGGCTTGTTTCCACTAACTATACTTAAGATTAACCACTGTTTGGACAACACAGCGGTTAAGTTAAAAAGCAAGTGAAAACCAAAATGCCTGCTCTAGCCATGCTGGCGGGGAAGCTCAAGAGCCCAAGCTCACAATGGCTTATTTATGTCCAAATGAGGTAAATAAAACAGCAGAATAGAAGACAATGGTATTTAAAATAGTGTCATTCTCTGTTAAATCACTGGCTTAAAACAGAAAATCTAAAAAAGTTAGGTAAATAACTTTTTATTGGCACTGAAAACTTATCAAGGTTTCCACCTGGCAAGGCCTCCAGGGGAGGACATTCCGAAGATAGGATGCCACCACTGAAAAGGCCTTATTATATGTTCCACTATTTTGAAATAGATAAAGATACATTTGTGAAGGTTGGGAGATATTTTTTTCCACTGGTGATCTTAGGATTTGTGTAGTTCAAAACCTTGGCTATTGTCTCTTGCTTGAAAAAATACTTAAGTGTGTGTGTGCACACACACACAGTGGCTATATAATAGCTTCTCTCTCATTCAAGCTATCAATTTATCATTTCCCCACATTTTTCTTCTGTTAGCATGATTAGGGCAATAAGTATTTTTGTCTTCCTTTATTTAAAATTGCTGAAAATTATCTGTACTAGATGCTTGGAGTGCATTTTAAATATCCCAAGCTCATCAAATCTACGATTGCTGTACAGTTTGTTTATCACACTATTCAACAGAATCCAGGAGTCTGCAACAATTGGCAAGAATATGGTTATTTTTAACTTGCTACACACTCTTATGGTATGTTGTGCAACAGATATCCTCTCGTGTCATCTGACATTTTGTCCAGACACTTGTGCTAAATTTAGCTTCTCAGGAGGGATACAGGACAAATGAATAAATGCCAGTTTTTCAAAACAAGATCGTGGCATGGGAAGGTTTGATTCCTTGAAAACAAAAATTAAAGAACTAACAGCCAGTTTAATCATTACAAGTTGCATTTTTAATATTGTGTTGTATTTTGTTTTGCTTTTTTTTGCTCTGTAAAGGCACCCAGAGAAAACTGATGACGATCAGTCATGTACATTTAATAAATAACAAAAATTATAGCAAGAATGTTACATGTGGAACCTGGCCTTCTGAATGGGGTCCTCATGTACTTCTGGGGTTGAATTAAAAATGTTTGTGGTCCTGCTCACCAGCTTCTATAAAAGCAAATAAATTATACAATGATATGTACAAAAAACACTGGCATGACATGGAGAATCTTCATACCCCTGACTAGCATTCCTGGCAACAGCAGCAGCTGTCACTTGCATGAATAATCTCCAGATAAGCAAACTGCTTGATATGTTCAGTTGACTTCCACGTGCTTTTGGAGAGGGAAAACTGGCCCTAAATGCTATGTATTCCAGAAAGGTAAACAAGGTAAGCAATGCTTTGAAAATTTACAGGACCATCACAGAATTATTTGAAGAACTCTCTGCACATCCATATGAGACTATGTGAGACCATCTGGGCCCTTAGATAAGCTCCAGAGGCCTTGCGGTCTGGCCTGTCACTAAGGTCAATCAGGCTGGTGGGTACTAAGGATAGGGACTTTTCAGTGGTGTCCCCGTACTTGCAGAATTCTCTCTCCATGCCCTCTTCCCCCAAGAACTCCACTTGGGGGGCCCTTTCTTGTGGCCCATTAGGGGTCTCTAAAGACTTTTTATTATCTTATTGCTGGCTCGTTATATATGTTTTTAATCTGTTGTTCTATTAGGTTTGCTCCATTGTTTTGTTTTTAACACTTTTATTGTAAGTTGCGAGAACTTGCCCTAAAAAGTGGGATAATATAATAATTATTGTTTTGGTTTTGTAACTTAGGCTGAGTTTGAGAAACCTAGGCTACATCTGCACTATACATTTAAATCACTATCATATCACTGTAAAAAAAGTCATGGCTTCCTCCAAAGAATGCTAGGAACTGTAGCTTGTTAAGGATGCTGAGAGTTGTTAGGAGACCCTGTTCCACTCACAGAGCTACAGTTGCCAGAATGTCTTAACAATCAATCCCTTTTCCCAGGGAACTCTGACAACTGTAGCACTTTGAACGGACTAGAGGTCTCCTAACAACTCTCAGCATACTAAACAAGCTACAGTTCCCAGCATTCTTTAGGGGAAAATCATGACTTTTAAAGTAGTATAAGAGTGCTTTAAATGTATAATGTGGATGTTCCCGAAGTTTTGGACCTCTACTCTCCCTGTACCATTGCTTAATAATGTCTAAAAGGTGGCATATGTGGTTCCCAGGAGGTCGCCATATTTGGGAACTTGCCAGACCTGTTTCACTAAAGCTCACATGCCTTCTGACCAGATCTGGGGTACCAGGAGGTACTACAGAGTTGCTTGGAGGAAATGCCCCTCCTATAAACCCTTCTTCCTCTTCCCAACTGCGTGGAGTTGGTGGCAAGATAAAGGCACTTTGCACATGCTTCAAGGGTACTCACACCATGGCACTGACACCTAGTTCTGTACAGTGGAGTCGTCTTGAGCCCTAGTTGAAGTTAAGTTATTTTCTATACAGCAGAACGGCACTTGTCACTGTATTGTTAGGTTTTCCTCCTTCCTTGGACTAGTCCTACCTGAAGCTAATTAGAGAAGCTTTCCCCGTATTTCCAAAAATTCAGGAACAGCACTTTCATTAACATTTCCATTAAACCTCAGTGCGAAACTCTAATGATGTTTGTTAAGCAAAGAAGAGCTAGTTGGTGGTGTTTACTCACCAAGGGAGTGTGCGTTTGTTTACATTTGCCTTCATTTTGCTTAAATTCCTACTGCATTTGCAATTTCACGCACTGCCCAACTTTGCCGACTGCCCCTTCGTTTCAAAGCTGTGTACATGACCTTCTAGTGATATTTACACAGACCGAGGCTGAGACTGTAATAACAGTGAGTTCCCCTAAGGTTTAACTTGTCAGCCTGACTCAGCACGCAGTTAAAAGGGTGCTGAGGAGCTCAGATAACAATATTGCTGCCCTCGAGGTATGCTTCTCTGTCAATTGTAACTGAGGGCCTCTTCACACGGGATGTTGTTTTCCTACACAGACACCCCCTCTATGTCGGGCTTCAGGGGTGTACAAAGGGTGGGCACTGATATTTGCAAAGAAGGCGCATTCATCTATGTTTCTATGTGTACACTCCATAGGAAGCAGGAAACTGTGGTGCCGCCTTGAAGACACGAAAAAATACCCACGTGAAGAACCAACCTTTGCCTGTGCACAGCCGAATCTCACAGTCAACCGGAGTTCAGCCGCTGAGCTAAATTTGCATGACCCATTTCCACGACCCGATTTTCCTGGTTGTAAAGGAGTAATGGTATTGTGTTTTTCCATGTTGGCTATATAAGAAGTAGCCCTTAGGGATAGGGGATAAATTTGATTCAGTTTGCATGTAAAGGTGAACTTATCTGGTTCGCACTTGCCAAAACAATACACACACTGAAACACAACCATCCTTTGACAATAGCACTTTACCAAATTTTACAGTGCCTTTCTCCAGCCAACTAATGTGTACAAATATATATATATACTAAAGCCTGCATATAAATGCATATATTTGTGAAAACAACATACAAAAATACATTAGATTAGGGCCTGATCCAACAAGTGCTTCTTACTTTCTTGTCTAAGTGCTTACTTTCTTATGTAATTATTGGTTTCTGGGAGTGTTGGGAGTGGACTGTACAGAACAGAGACTGAGAACCTGTGGCACTGTAGATATTGGACTGCAGCTGCCATTATCCCTGACCATTGAACTGATGGGGAGTCAAAGTCCAGCAGCTTCCCAGACGGCATGACATTAGCTATCAGTGATACAGAAGGAAAGGAATCAACATTCTAACATGGAACTGCCTTGCCTATAACAGAGGTAATACACAAGATTGTATTATATTGTATCCTACTTATTATGTACGTCACCTAGAGTGGCCGTTCATTCGGCCAGATAGGCGACTCAAAAATAAAATTTTATTTATTATTTATATTATTATTTATAAGATTCATCTACAGCGCAAACTAAAACTAGTTTTAAGTATTGATTCTCTTCAGAGAGCTCTGGGAAATGTAGTTCTGTGAGAGATGGAAGCAAAACAGAATTGCACCCAGACCCACCCACACTGATGAGGCAGACACAGTATATGGGTTAATAATGGGCAAAATTTTATTAAAGCCAGTTAAACAAATTGAACCAATTCAATCACTTAACCTCCTAAGCAATTAAACCGAATCATAAATGAAAGCCAAATAAGCCAATTAACCAAATTAAGATCTGCAGAGGGAAACCAATAATTTTAAATAACAATGTGGGGTCCCATAAAGCTGAGTGCTATGAAACTTAAACCAGCAGCTCAGATTTTTGAGCGAGGAACCTTGGCTCTAGGCTGCAGAATGGCAGATTACCTATTCCCAGCCTTTCATTGCCAGCACATTAACTGTGCCTAGGGAGTTCTGTCCAGCTCACCCTCAGCTCAAGACTTGAGGCATTGAGGTTGTGATCTGGGTGGTTCTCAAGGAGGGTTCCTGTCCCACCATCTCACCTTGACACTTTTATGGATAGGTCTGAAGAAGCCTCCCTTCATCTTCTAGAACGTGCCTCAAGGTTCTCACCAATTTTGCCACTTACCCCCTTTTTCCCTAACCCCGCACTAACCATGCTAAAACAATTTTTAAATCATGCCACCACCACCCCATTACTGCCCAGTGTGATACAAGCAAAAAAACCTCCATGTCAAAAGGACATCTGGAAGGGAAAAAATCCGGTGTGGCCCTCTAGTGGCAATCAGCAAAGCCCACAATGAAAAACAATGGCTGGATGAATGAGTGCTGCCAAAAAAAACCCCACAATGAGTGGAAAAAGGAGAGGGATGACAGCCAGCCAATCAGGAGGCTGTGCACACCACCCTGGGCAGACTAAATATGTGCACCCGGCACCAGGTGTCATACTCCATCAGTGTGCAAAAAACGGATGCTAAAAGCACTCCCCGCTCCAACAGCAAAGCTGGGGAAGGGAACCATGATTACAGCTTCACCAAACTACAGTTTCCAGGATTCTTGGGGGGAGCTATGATGGTTAAATTGATATAAATCCAACCTTTCTTTGCAGTGTTGATATGCCCACATAGGAGATAAAGAGTGCATGCTTATGTTCAAGGAACAGGGGTTCTTACCCAATAAACCACATCCAGAGTTATAAAAGATGTATTTCCATTATGATTTTAATGCACATTTACGTATAACATTTGGCATGAAACCAAAACAATATTAATTTTTATGAGTTTGAACTCAAAATAACAACCACATTATTATTATTATTATTATCAACAACAACAACAACAATAATAGTTAGAGTGTCAAACTGGGACCCCCATTATGCGTGTGGAGGACATTTAAAAAAACAACAGTTCCATTATTACTGTTATGTCTTTTGCATTTTTCAGCAGTAACAACAGTAGTGCTTTATGGCAGAATGCTTCATGCCAGCACTACTAAGTTCAAACCGTTTTACTACAGTTTTACAGCACTGTGTTCCACATTGCTTCTACTTGGAGCCAGGAATTAGTTGACATTTCATCATCGAAAGGGCACAAGAATATCTAGAGCCAAAAAGACATGCTAAGTGTTTTATGTTGTATTGCATAAAAACAGTCTAGGTTTTGCCCTAGATTTTCCAACCAGTTTGTAACAATAAACATTTCCTAATTTGACCCTAATGTCTTCCAGATTGTTTTTGCTATTATGTAGGAGCATAAGAAGTTGCCTTATACTGAGTCAGACCATTAGCCCATCTTGCTTAGCATTGTCGACACTGGCTGGCAGTGGCTCTCCAAGATTTTAGACAGAGATCTCTCCCAGTTCTACCTAGAAGTGCTGGAGATTGAACCTGAGACCTTCTGCATGTAAAGCATATGCTTCACCACTGAGATATGAGCCTTCCCCAATTACAAATGGGCCCTTGCCATTACATATTATTAATACAAAATAACCATCATTCACTAATAGGCAAAAAACCTTCGTGGTTTAAGAATGTACCTATAGCCCACAGATATTTCAAACTTTAAGAAGCAGGGAAATTGGGAATCTAGAGTGAATGCACCAGGGGAGCAAGAGATATGACCTCCACTCTGAGATGTACTGCCATACAAATGTGTAAAAATGCAAACACAATTTGGGTTGGTCTTTCACAGTCCAATCCACTTCCTGTGTAGCTTGGAAGAATTTGGTAACATGTACCTCTGAGTATATGGTGAGTGCTGGCAACACCTGCAATCAACCAAAATAACATAAACAAGACATGTGCTGTGCTGATCTTGTTTTAGCAGGGAGGAAGCAACATTATTAAGATAGTTGATACAGGTCAGATAGTCACTTGAAATATGATTTACTTTGCATTTTTAGTGACGTTTCCTATAGTAAATTATTTTCCTTTGCTTCTATTTCTGTGAAAATGTGAAGTACAGCAACACTTTGCATAATTTACACTAAAAAAGTCCAAAAAATTGTGGAATAATGGCACTGACTATTCTGCAAGATAATCTCCAGTGGATGTGAGAAGTGTCTCAGTCTGTGCAAGATAAAACAGTGGTAGGTGAAATATATTCTAGCAAATTTCTATGGGTGCTATATGTTTTTAATTGACCATGTCCACGCTGCCTTAAGTGGAGTAGTTTAAGCATAGCAGGCTGAACACATGCATCTTGGGCAGGCCATATTTAATTTTTCAGCAGCTAGAGTCATTGCTTAAGTAGCAACATATTGTAATGAGTCTGATTTTACATCAAACTGCAGTTTCAGACTGAACTGTTAAAGCACCCAAAAGAGAAATAGAATATAACCTCTAATTTGAAACACAAAAGGCTGTCTTCACCATCATATGACATTGACCAATAAAAAGGCTTTGAAATTAATAAAAATAAATTTGACACAGATTTCTAAGATGAATAATGATAGAAATATAATCTTCTAGATTAGATTCTCTGTAGAAACAGTAGTAACACAGGAAAGAAGCAAAGTAAGAACACCAACAAAATACAAAAAATGTAATTCTCCATTTTTGGAGATGTAGTCCTGATTGCAGGTGTTGCCACTACTCACCATATGCTCAGAGGCCATATCCACACCAGCCCTTAATTTCACTTTTGACAGTCATGGCATCCCCCAAAGAATCCTGGGAAGTGTAGTTTGTGAAGGGTGCTGAGAGTTACTAGGAGACGCCCTGTTCTCACAGAGATACAATTGCCAGAACAAGAGCTGACTGTTAAACCCATTAATTCCCCCATTAGCAGCAGAATGGCATGGGGGATATTTTCAATTTAACATTGCAGAATGTGAAAAATAAATGCTGGCTATAGTATACAGCCACTCCCGTGGCTGTGTAATTGTCCACTGAGAAATCCAATTTGCTGTATCCATACCAGAGAACAACTGGGTCCTCAAAGCATTTTGTAGCTCAGCTTGTTAAAGGAAAGCCTGTTATGTCATGCATTAGAAGGAGAGGTTAACTTCGGTTATAGCAGTCACTGCTGGCTCTTCTGCGCCGGAAAACAGAAACAAGTTTTGAGAACCTGAGCTTTTTATTTGAAGCTACTACTTTCACACCCTCTGCTGTCTTCTCCTTTGCTAGTCTAGCTTTCTCTCACCCAGTTTGCAGGAAGCTGGCCAGCGCTTTCTGCTAGCAGCTCTCCTGATATACAGCACCTGATTCTCAAAAGGCATCCCTGAAGTGACAAGAGCTCATGGATTTATTTTTGCAGAAGACTTGTTATCATCTTTTACAAATGCTTTGAGATTGAATGCTAAATTAAGAATTCCTGGAGGAATATATTATTGCAGCCTCTGCAACGTTAATAAAGACTAATTACTATTATACAACATTCCCAATTTATTTAGTTAAGACTTTCAGCTTTTTTTTTGCAGCATCAGTTCATTTCAAACATGCAAAAGATAGGGCAACTTCTGTAATGAATATCAATTTGAGTATTTTACCCAAAAAAAATATTTCTAAGAAAATGAAACTATTAATACTGCATATTCTGAAAAATTCAGCAAAATCATTCAGTCTGATCTTAAACACACTTATCTGGAAGTAAAGATGTCAAATGACTGATGGATTTTTAGCTGATAAATCATCTATCTCATTGTAAGTGTTTAATTCATTATTGAATGTTGCATATTACCAAAATCTCACTCTAAATATTTTGGGGCATATTGGGGAAATTGTACAATAACTTGCAATTAAAGAGTTGTATTCAGTGTAATGCTAAAATGAAATGCCATCAGTGCAAGGATTTCCCCTTGTGCCATGGAACATTCTCACCTCTTCTCTTCCCCCAAGGACTGTCTAAATCTGTTCTGGGGTTTTCCCTAGAACTCTGGAGCAGATTTGTAAATGGCAAGGGGCACACAACATGGGCACACTACCAATATTGTTACAAAGGAAAGTCATCTTTAACAATTTATTTTTTATTCAACTTTCTTGGCATTAGTCTTCATGGAGCTTTGGACACAAGGGCTAGAGACTTCAAGATCAGAGGATGGAGAGAGACTTCGGACTTTTCTACATGGTGGTTTACTGTGTGTTTCCTGCTACTTGCATCTCCTCTTAATTCACATCGTTCACATGATTCTGCTGACAAACAGAAGCTATCACACAGTTTTCCAACTGTAAATATGTACTAACCCAATCCACTGATAATATGAAAAGCTGAGAAAATGCATCTCCACTCACTCCACTAGCGGTTGCAGATGCTTTGTTTCAATGCTTTTATGTGGGTGTGACAATTGTGACTTTTTCATACACCCTTTTCCACTCCCACTATATCCTTCCTTCTTTCATTTTGTTTCCTGTGGGTTGACAAGCAACTTCCAGTTGCTCTCCTCAGTTCTGCTGGCCTTTTTTATGTTGCTCCAAACAGCCACAGGGAGCACACGAGTGACAGTGTTCTATAGCTATTTACTGCAACAAGCAGCCCCACTTCTTGGCAGATGAATGGTGCCTTTATTTATTTTTTCCCCTAACTTGTGCGCAAAAGTGTAATACTGCTCAAACAAAGGTTTGTACTTTCAGCTGTATCCTAGCAACCATAGGCAGTGAAATACAGATAATAGCACTTCAAGGTTTGTTTGTTTTAATGGAACCTACTTCAGCTGGTAGAATTAACTGTGCATGCTTGGTTCCCTAGCAACAAGAGGGAGTGGAAATGTAAAATCAGAGGGTGTGGTCATTAGGAAACTGCATGATTGATCCTTCATAGAGGTAGGACTCTGGTGTCACTTGAAAAAACCATGTTGAACATTCACTGCAGATGGTGCAAATAGAAAATGGAGGTAAAAACATCTTCCTTAGTTCAAAGTAATGCTCCCGTGTGGATAAGCCCTTCATAGTAGGGATGGGAAAGAAATGTGATTCAGTTAACATTTAAAGACAAATCGATCAAATCTGCACTTTCCAAAACAACATCAGAACTGAAACACATTGAAGGATGATGTCTCTGCATCCTTCAACATTTGCACTAATCCAAATTTATAATGCAGTTCACTAACCAAATAATGTTTAGGAAAATGCATATTTTAGGGGAAAGTGCTTGCAAAAATGTACACATTAGTCAAAACTGCATACAAAAATGTGTTTATTAGGAGAAATTTGCACTAAAATGCTGAAGAATTTTCATGAGGATTTTTGTTAAAAAATCATTAATTGCTGCAGAAATATGGAGACCTGAATTTAAGATTGGAAAAATGAGAAACTGAGAGAACTAAAATAGACACATCCTTCCTTCCTTACTTCTTAGTCAAAGGGTGGAGCCTAAATCTCCCTCTTCTCAATTTTTAAGTGTTGGCAGCTATAAAATGGAAGACAATGAAGCCAGAAAACTAAACATTAGACATAGGTCATATCAACACCTGAAACATTGTTTTAAAGTTTTCCTTGAGGCAGCAAAATATTTTTATTTATAGTATCATCATGGTGACATTTGAAAACAAGAGACCAGATTTTTCTGTTGCTCATTGGTGTAGATCAGTCAGAAGAATGTTTTTTTATCACTTCCTAAAGGTCTTGTCTTGGCATTAACAAATAGTTCCCATAACCTGAAGTCTCACTCCGGATGATGGTCAGCTGCATTTGATATTTCTAAGGAAAGCAATGTCCTTGCATTCCCTGATACAACCAATGATTTTTCTGCAGCCTGCAGAGTTCAAAGAATAGCACAAACAGATGCTCTCCTTGATGGATGCATGCCTTGAATGCAGAAATGATGACCTGTGTTTTGTACTAGTAATGGCAGGAAATGTCACGTCTAATACATTGCATTGAAGTTAGTCTGCTCAAAACTTGCAGAAGATTCAGCCAAAAAAAAAAAAAGCATGTTTAACACAGACAAGAATGTTAAGAAATGCCCTTTTCCTTTGTTTTATGTACTGTTTCCCCAAATGCTGCTGAAATAGTTTTAGCTATGTGGACAAATACAGTACATAAAACAACAGAAGCGGTGCTTTAACACACCTCCACTGGGCTGGGCAATAATTTTATTACGGCTAACCAAAATGTCACAAAATATTGAGCAAGATTTTGAGTTCTACAGAACTCTTTGTCAGGCTCGATGTTAACCAAAAGAGGGGTGGAACTTAGACTTCTGGTACTGTCTTGATCCCAGCAGTCTTGCATAGCACCTAGTACAGGAGTGAAGAACTTTTAGCCCTCCAGAAGTTGCTGTACTACAACTCCTTTCAGCCCCAGCAAGCATGGCCAATGGCCAGGGATGATGGGAGCTGTAGTTCAGCAACATTTGAAGGGACAAAGGTTCCACACACCTGTGCTAGTAGAACCTAGTCAAACTGACTGTGCAATACTATACATGTCTTTCAGAAGTAAATCCAATTGAATTCAGGTGGACTTCCTCCCAAGAGCCAGTGTTGGTTAAGGTGTTGGACTACGACCTGGGAGACCAGAGTTCGAATCCCCAGATAGCCATGAAGCTCACTGGGTGACCTTGGTCCAGTCACTGCCTCTCAGCCTCATGAAAACCCTTTTCATAGGGTCACCATAAGTTGGAATCAACTTGAAGGCAATACATTGACATTGAACTTCCTCCTGGGTAAGTGTGTATAATAGGATTGCAATCTAACAGTGCAATCCTATGCAAGCCCATGGAAGTCCCACTGAATTCAAAGGGCCTTGCTCCTATGTAAGTGTATAGGACTGCAGCTCTAGATGGGCTCCATCTTGAGGCTGACTAAATACAGGCTTTGTATTTATACAATTACTTTGGCATCAGGTCAGCTTTTGTCCCCTTCCTGTTTTGTTTAGCATCCAGTCTGGTAAAGAGTTCTGATATTGCCTGACACAGCTCAGTGATGTCACTGCAGCATATTGGGGGCACCACAACAAGAGGTGTTTTCTTTTTTGCATAATAAGATTTAAAGGCTAAACTAAACATGGCACCATTCATGCAATTAGCAATTGAACTGGTTGGGGTTTTTTTAAGTGTAAAGGACCCTGGTGAGAGAGATTTTATCCCTTTCCCCTCCACTGTGGTCCTGATCCAGATTTCCACCACCCACTCCGCATTTGCTGTTTGCACTGGAAGAAACAGTGCCAATGAAATCTTTCCTTCCAGTTCAAGTAGCAGGTGCGGGGAAGGGCCATAGCTCAGTAATAGGACATCTGCTTTGCTTGAAGAAAGTCCCAGGTTCAATCCCCAGCATCTCCAGATAGGGCTGGGGGGGGGAACTCCTGCCCGAAATCCTGGAGAGCCACTGCTGGTCAGTGTAGGCAAGGTGGACCAAGTGACTCTGAGTAAGGCAGCTTCCTATGTTCCAATCAGGATTGAAATTACAAAAGGCAACAAAGGCTTAAAGCCCCTCCCTCTCCCACCGCAGCCCCTGTCCAGGTCAAGGCTCCTGAGCCTGTTTAGACTTTAAAAAACATTCATGTGATTACAGTTGCCACATTTGGATTGGCCCTCAGTTTATTGTGTGACTGTATCTTTACGGGCTTCTGCCTTTAGGGCTGAGGAAAGGTGCAGTGGCGTCACGAGGGGGGTGCAGGGGGAGCAGACTGCACCAGGTGACACCATCAGAGGGGGGTGATTCTCAGCTTTAATTTAAAAAAAAAAGTTTCTAGGTGGTCCGGTTCTCGAGATATACATAAAAACGTCAGCCACCCCGTTAAATCTTTTTTTAAACTACTGTATAGCACTTTGTAGCTATAACCCCGCCCGTTCAGAATTGCAGCCCATCAGTGAAGTGTTTGTCTGACCTGTGGCAGTGTCTAGTAAACCTCATTGCAAGGCCAGAAAATGGTGCCCGCCCCCCCGTTTATCTGAAAATCTCATAAATTGGGTAAGTATATACATTTCAATTTTTCCCCCTCTTGTGCGTAGGAGTCAGATCCTGGGCAGTGTTTTAAAACCTTCCCAATACTTGCTTTTGTAGGGGTAAAAGCATTGCTAATCCCATATCTCCAGAGTAAATCCCATTGAATTCAATAGGATTTACTTTTGAGTAGACATCGTTATGAATGTGCTGAAAATCAATGGGACTTTGGAGTGAATGTAAAAAAGAATTGTGTTTGTGTTCTCTTTCTGTCCTGCCCCCCTCCAGTCCTATTTTAAAGCAAGTAGGCAGGGCTTACTTAGGTATTACAGCTTTTATTCTGTAGGAAACTAATACTGATTTTTTTAAAAAACTAATACTGATTTTTCTGCAATGACCAACTGGTTTGACAATAAACTATTATATGGGCTGTATGTATTTATACATCTGCAGTGTATGTGTGTGTAGTCTTTCCAACAACCCTGTGATGTAGGGTTGGAAACCAAGGCAGCTCACAACAAGAAATAAAGCCATTTAAAATCCAATAACCATAAAGCAAGAATAAACAGTTGGAAAACAGCCTAAAGAGGCATGATTCTGAATTTTGGGTTGGGTGAATGAAGTTTATTTATTTATTATTTTATTTATATCCTGCCCTTCCTCCCAGTAGGAGCCCAGGGCGGCAAACAAAAGCACTAAAAGCACTTTAAAACATCATAAAAACAGACTTTAAAATATATTAAAACATATTTGAAAATATTTTTTAAAAGCTTAAAAAAATTTTTTTTTAAAAAAAGAAAAGGCTTAAAAACATATTAAAAAGCAATTCCACCACAGACTCAGACTGGGATAAGGTCTCAACTTAAAAGAACAAGTTGAAAGAACAAGTTCCTTATCACTTGAGGCTGTAGTTCTCTGCACGCTTCCCAGTTTGAGTAAGCCCCATTGAATACATTGGGACTTGCTTCTGAGTAAACAAACATCAGATTGCACTATAAATATATTTACAGATTGTGTAATTCATAAACATATTTGAGAGTCATGTTTATATCAATATTTCTTCATACTGTGTCCCAATAAGTATTTGATTTCACACTATGGTTGTAGATGATTTTCTCCTCTACATTTTAAGTGTGCCCTTCTTCCTGGGGGTGGTCATGGTTCTCCATTGTTTTCATCCTGAGGGGAGGATAGGTTGAGAGATGGTGAGTAGCACATTTAAGGTGTCTTCACCTCCCCCCCTTTTTTTTAATTTGTATTTATTTTATATTTCTCCAATATCTTCCCCTGGCTGTTTTTATGTATTTCAAATATTTTTAGATTAAATAAATAGGAAATCATAATTGTGAACCTCCCTACCTATCCTTATGTTTTGGCAAAGTGATGGTGTGAAGGCATGCTGGTAGAACAAGAGACCATGTTTGAGGCATGTTATAAGGTGTTTGAGGACTTTGTCACACATTACTTTTTGAGACCTGTAGATTCATGTTGGAAAGAACATGTGCACGTATTGAATGGTGGCTTGGGTGCTGTTTTTTCAGTCTATGCTGCATGCGTAGGGAAGGTGATACATCATCTGGCAGCTAGCTTCATAACGTGAGAATGAAAAACATTTGGATCACCATTCACTTGTTTACTTTTCTCACTATTGAGACCACTTCATATATTACTTTTCCATACACAGAAATTTAATCTTTGTATAGGAAAAAGGATTTTGTAAAATATGAAGGACAGTGGCTGCCCAGTCAGTATAACCACTGTACAAGATCTACTCAGCCACGGTAATTACCATTTTGTTTTGAGTGCCCTTTTGTCTGGGTCTTGGTTCAGGTGTGTATCAAACTTTGATGTGCTTATGGAAGTGGTGTGCAAGTAGTGCCCCCCCAAGTGTGGAGGCTTGGACAAACTTTGTGTTTTGGAAAACCAAAGTCTGTGTGAAAGTACATATTTGGGAATGCCATCAGTGTAATCCTAAACACACTTAATAAATAATATCGAACTTGCACTTTACAAAATATATTACGGTCATGTCCATAAGCACCAGGAGGGTAGTCGCCCAGGGGATCTTAGTCCCTCTGCTGTTTGGGGAGCAGGGTCCCTATGTCTCCAAGCATCCTACAGTTAGCATGAAAAGGGAGTGTGTTAGTCACTGAGAAGAGTCTTCTAATATGCTTCCTTGCCTTTCCTGCTGATTGGAGCCAATCAGAGTGAAAGGAGGTGAGTCAGCCACTGAGAAGACTCTTCTCAATTGCTAACGCTCTCCACTTACATGCTGATTGGCTCCTAGAGATGTTTGTTGTTGTGAGAGAATACATTAACAAAGATCTCATTCTTAATCCAGGAGTAAAAAAGGGTGTATGTGGCTGCAACTATCATGAAGGGACTCTGCACTTCTGAATTTTCTACTAAACAACTGATAAATACCTATGTAACTTTGTGTCTGGAGACTTATTAAGAATCACTTTCCATAACTGTAAGAAGGTATGTCCACACGCATGCATCCCAGGCACCTAAATGAGGGGTGAGAGTAGCATAGGGACATAAGCAGATGTCTTATACTTATAATTAACTCCCATTACTGATAAGAGCAAGAATTTGGGCTGTGCGTATGATATTGTAATTTAAAGGTGTAATTTTAATTTTGCTAGTTGTTTATGTCACTACTATTGCCATCACATTCAGTGATATACGGGAATTACGATTTACGAGTAACATTAGTACAAAAAACATTACTAAGGATTCTGTATGGTCTGGTACGGGAGGAGGTCCATGGGGGTGACACCATGAGTTACCGCACCAGGTGACACGAACCCTAGTGACGCCACTGGAAAGGTGCAAGAGGACTGGTCTGGCCCTCAGTAGGTCCAAGCAGAAGGAGAGAGAACTCGTGCATCTAGTTCATAATAAAGACCATTTAATTGAAGATGCATAGAATGCATGCTGGAGTGACCATTAAATGACACAGGGGTGGACAATTGTGTAGTGGTTAGAGTGCTGGACTAGGACCTGGGAGACCAGGGTTTGAATCCCTGCTCAGCCATGAAGCTCACTGGGTGACCTTGGGCCAGTCACTGCCTCTCAGCCGAACCAACCTCGCAGGGTTGTTGTGGGGATTAAATGAGGAGGGGAGAGAATCATGTACACCACCTTGAGCTCCTGCAATAAAAAAATAAAAAAATAAATTCATTGCTCGCTGGAGAAGTTTAAAATAAAATAAAATAAAGACCTTGAATTGGATGGCAGGGCTTGCCCTTCACTCTTCTGTAGCTTGTTCCTTCAAAAATGAAATTCTTAACACAGCATTTCAGGCTGAGCAAAAGACAAAATGGAGAAAAGCCCCTTACACACTTGCATGCTCTACAGCTAGGCTGAGCTTGCAAGGAGAGAGGATTTCAAAACTGCACTTCCGCTTTGGAGCAATGCTAAAAGTTCATCAGAGTTTTGTTTGTATGGTGGGAGACAGCTCATTTTCCTTTCAGCCACAGGTTTAGTTATTGTCACATGTTGTAATCACTTTATTTTATATACCACATTTTCCACAAATAACTTGGCTCCTTTCAGACTTGGGTTATGTCCTCATGGTCAACCACCCCTGACAAAAGCCTAGCTGCAGCATTCTGCATCACCTGCAGAATCCAGAGCTTGGAAGTAACTCGTTATTTTTAATGAGTTACTTGTAATTCGTTACAATTTTAAATAACAAGTGGGTAATTCCATTATATTTGGCAAGTAACGGAACGACTAGTAATTTCCCTACTTTTCAGCTGCAACTTTAACATTTCCACGTTAGGTTGGACGTTACTTGGGGGCGGGAACAAGGGGAAGTCAGCTCCTGGCTGTGATTGGTTAACACAAGACATGTGCCTCACACTGATTGGACCTCTGCGCAGACTCTCTCTTCCCTCGTGATCTGTGTTAAGAGGCATGAGGGAAGAGGTGAATAGGCAGGGCCTGCTAGCGTCTGAGAGGAAAAAATGGACGCCGGAGGAAAAAGCCAGGGCAAGGACAACGGAGGAGAAGGCAGCAGCAGAATGGCGAAGAGCTGTGGAGGTGAGTGACGATGATTTGTGTGTGTGTGTGCCCCCCGCGGCCCCTTCCACCCCCATGGCATTTTTGCCCCACCCCACCCCCCCGCGGCCCCTTCTGCCCCCCCACTGCCTCTCCTTGCCTCGTTGCCGCCCCCTCCATCAATCACAAGGCACTTCTGAAACTTCGGCCTACTTCTCTTCCTTCCCCCCTTTTTGAACTCTCCCCCTTGTTCCCATGCATACTGTGCTATATTTATCCAGACAGAGCACTCCTGCCTTTTAAAATGCCGGCTAGCTTTTTATTGTATATTTATTTGAACTCCATCTTTCTTTTTATTTGTATTTTTGTCCTGTTTAATCACAAGACTGAATTGTATGTGGGACAAAAACTGTCTCAGTAATAATAATAATAATAATAAATCATTAGGCGTATAATAAATGGCTTAAGGCTGATTTTTTTGTTCTTGGCAGAGATGAGGTGAGAAGTAGTGTCCTTGCAGCTCCTCCTCTCAGTCCCCCAGCTCTCATAAGAACATAAGAACATAAGAAGAGCCTGCTGGATCAGGCCAGTGGCCCATCTAGTCCAGCATCCTGTTCTCACAGCGGCCAACCAGGTGCCTGGGGGAAGCCCGCAAGCAGGACCCGAGTGCAAGAACACTCTCCCCTCCTGAGGCTTCCGGCAACTGGTTTTCAGAAGCATGCTGCCTCTGACTAGGGTGGCAGAGCACAGCCATCATGGCTAGTAGCCATTGATCTCAAACTCATGTTCTGTGAGAAAGAGAGAGATTCCCAGTCCCAGAGAGAGATAGACTGTTGACAATCTCTGCTAATATCTATACAAATGTACATAACATGCATCACCTGAACTCACATGATCTAGAGTTACCTTAGATCTTGCAACATTTGCAAATGAGAAGCAATAGGGTTTTATATTAGTTCTGATTGTCTATTGGGCTATCATAGGTTATATGTTTTTTTTCATTTTCTATGACAAAAACTCCAACTTCAGTGGAATTTATGTGATGTGTTCTAATCATTTGAATTTGGCTAATGAATGCTTTATTCTTTCATCAGAACTTTAGCAGTAGTACTAAAATATTAATAAAAAAGAAAAGGGAAAGAAAAAATACTTTACATACATCATTCAGCTGTATTGCTAATTATAGATATAGATATAGATATAGATATAAAAGATAAACGGCATTTTGTCAAAAGTATTTTTGTCTACATTTTATACCTCATCCTTGGTTTTCCAAGCTTGGCATGGAATGCTTCTCATACAGAATTAATTTGAAATGCTGCATATTTATTATCATAATCATCATATTCAAAATAAAAAATATATGTACCGCCTTCAAGTTGATTCCAACTTATGGTGACCCTATGAATAGGGTTTTCATGAGGCTGAGAGGCAGTGACTGGCCCAAGGTCACCCAGTGAGCTTCATGGCTATGTGGGGATTTGAACCCTAGTCTCATTTTGTTCTCACAACAACCCTGTGAGATAGTAGGTTAGACTGGCCCAGGCAGGGTTATTCAGTGAGCAAAAATGATGCAAATAGGATCTCTTTTAATTGTGCTATCGACCTGCTTACTTCCACTCTGACTGGGGGATCTTGCAGCATGGGGAAGAGATGGGGGCACATCACAGCTGAAGTTCACCCATATAGGAGCATTATCTCTTGTTTATTACAGAGACGCCTGTTGCAGGTTTTGCTGCTGAGAGCAGCAGTCAGTTAGTGCGGCCACTTGAGTCACAGCTTGTTGATCCTGAGGAGGCAAAACTAGAAAGTGAGGTTCAGAAAGGAGGCCCTGTGCATGAGGAGGAGGAGGGCATGAAGCAGTGCCAGTTGCCCACAGCCACATCTGCAGAACAGCAAGTACCATGGTTTGGCTTTGAGAAAGCTTGTACATTTGTGAGCCAGAGTGGGAAAAATGTTGTTGTATGATGCAATTACTGCCTTCCAAGGATCAAAAATCTGAGATCAGCTGTTTCCTCCTCATCCAATGTGAAGAAACATTTTGAGGTAAGCCTTTGTCATGCTGGTCCTCAAAGAGTGTCCATTGTCTATTTATGTTTAAATTGTGAAGTTCCTCTTCCATTTTTTCTTGGATTCATGCTTTGTTCTTCTTCCTCAGAGGGCACACCCTGAGAAGCTGAGAGCAATTGAAGAAGCAATAAAGGCAAGGAGACGTGGCCTTCCTGAACCAATGCATGACACCCCTCCTCCCAAAATGCTGAAGCAGCAGCAGACAACCCTTGAGAGGTGGGGATCTGGCAGGGAGCCTGTCACCCAGAGCAATCTTGACAGGAGAATCATTGATTTCATTGTAGAGGAGACATTACCACTTCAGACTGTGGACAAACCATCATTCATTAGTCTGGTTCGCATTGGACTCCCCAAAGATCTCACCATCATATGTGCTAAGACTCTGAGAGACAGAATTGAGAAGAGAGCATGCCACATGAGAGAAACTCTTGCAAACCGAATGGGTGCTGTGGCATATATAGCAACCACTGCAGATTGTTGGACCAATGGCAAGAAGAGTTACTTTGGGGTAACAGCCCACTGGATCAACCCAACTACCCTGAAACGTGAGGTCGGGGCCTTGGCTTGTAAGTGTCTGAAGGGGCGCCATACATACAATGTCCTTTCAAAAGCACTGCATGATGTACATGTGCAGTACAGGATCCACAACAAAGTTATGTACACTACTACAGACAATGGCTCCAACTTTGTGAAAGCGTTCAGAGTTTTCATGGCCAAAGAACCAGTGGAAGCTGCAGGCACCAGTGACGATGATGGTGATAACCAGGAGGAGGCTGAGGTGGAGTTTGTGCCTATCTGTGAGATCCTGGACACAGGACCTGAGGCAGAGGAAGAAGCTGCAGACTCAGGAGAGGATTTTGTTTTACCACCACGCCAGAGATGTGCTAGCCACACCCTCAACCTTGTGGCAACACAAGACATAGAGGCCATGCTTTCTGACTCCTCCAAAAGTAGTCTTCTTGGTCCTTTCAAGGAACAGTCTCTTTCACTGGTCCACACTGAGCTGAACCAAGGTTTGGCTTAGTGTGTCATCCAAACCTGGGTTTGTGGTTAAGGTTTGTTCTTGGCTGCAGCTAGGGATGGGGAAGAAATTTGTTCAGTTCACATTTAAAGCCAAATCTATCCAATGTGCACTTTCCAAAATAATAAAAGAACCAAAACACAGCGATCCTTCAAACTTTGCAGGTATCCGAATATTGCGATGCAGTTCTGCAACCCTATAATGCTTACAAAATGCATATATTGGAGGAAAGTGTGCATAAAAATAAATATGAGTGAAAAGAGCATACAACATGCATTATATTAGGAGACACTACTTACAAAAATGTGTACATTTGTCAAAATGGCATACAAAAATGTGTTTATTATGAGAAATTTGCACTAAAATACTGAAGAATTTTCACAAGGATTTGAAAATTCCTGCAAAAACATGGAGGACTGAAGTTGGGGGAAAATGAGAAACTGAGAGATTGACAGATCCTTCCATCCCTAGCTACAGCTCGTGGTTAGTAAGGAGAGAGCTGAACCATGAGCCTGGGTTCAAAGAACACACTAAACCAAAGTTCAGCTCAGCTTAACACGATGGTAAATGGGACCGGGGAGGAGCAAAATGTCTGCGAGCTGTTCTTTAGGAGCCTGTACATCCATGCAGTCCTAGTAAACCATAGTTTGGCTTACTGTATTGTGCAGAGCAAGCCATTGTTTCCCAGACTGACCTACCTTGCAATGTTGCTTTGATGGCAAATAGGTAACAAAACTCTCTCTCTCTCTCTCTCTCTCTGTGTGTGTGTGTGTGATGGGGAATTTACATATATCCATGATTTCTATATAGACGGACGGACGGACAGACGGACGGACGGACAGACGGACAGACAGACAGATGGACAGATAATGCAAGGTCTGAGCGAGTGATATCAATGAGATTTAACAGGAAACATAAGAACATAAGAACATAAGAAGAGCCTGCTGGATCAGGCCAGTGGCCCATCTAGTCCAGCATCCTGTTCTCACAGTGGCCTACCAGGTGCCTGGGGGAAGCCCACAAGCAGGACCAGAGTGCAAGAACACTCTCCCCTCCTGAGGCTTCCGGCAACTGGTTTTCAGAAGCATGCTGCCTCTGACTAGGGTGGCAGAGCACAGCCATCATGGCTAGTAGCCATTGATAGCCCTGTCCTCCATGAATTTGTCTAATCTTCTTTTAAAGCCGTCCAAGCTGGTGGCCATTACTGCATCTTGTGGGAGCAAATTCCATAGTTTAACTATGCGCTGAGTAAAGAAGTACTTCCTTTTGTCTGTCCTGAATCTTCCAACATTCAGCTTCTTTGAATGTCCACGAGTTCTAGTATTATGAGAGAGGGAGAAGAACTTTTCTCTATCCACTTTCTCAATGCCATGCATAATTTTATACACTTCTATCATGTCTCCTCTGACCCGCCTTTTCTCTAAACTAAAAAGCCCCAAATGCTGCAACCTTTCCTCGTAAGGGAGTCGCTCCATCCCCTTGATCATTCTGGTTGCCCTCTTCTGAACCTTTTCCAACTCTAGAATATCCTTTCTGAGATGAGGCGTCCAGAACTGTACACAGTATTCCAAATGCGGCCGCACCATAGATTTATACAATGGCATTATGATATCGGCTGTTTTATTTTCAATACCTTTCCTAATTATTGCTAGCATGGAATTTGCCTTTTTCACAGCTGCCGCACACTGGGTCGACATTTTCATCGTGCTGTCCACCACAACCCCGAGGTCTCTCTCCTGGTCGGTCACCGCCAGTTCAGACCCCATGAGCGTATATGTGAAATTCAGATTTTTTGCTCCAATATGCATAATTTTACACTTGTTTATATTGAATTGCATTTGCCATTTTTCCGCCCATTCACTCAGTTTGGAGAGATCTTTTTGGAGATCTTCGCAATCCCTTTTTGTTTTAACAACCCTGAACAATTTAGTGTCGTCAGCAAACTTGGCCACTTCACTGCTCACTCCTAATTCTAGGTCATTAATGAACAAGTTGAAAAGTACAGGTCCCAATACCGATCCTTGAGGGACTCCACTTTCTACAGCCCTCCATTGGGAGAACTGTCCGTTTATTCCTACTCTCTGCTTTCTGCTTCTTAACCAATTCCTTATCCACAAGAGGACCTCTCCTCTTGTTCCATGACTGCTAAGCTTCCTCAGAAGCCTTTGGTGAGGTACCTTGTCAAACGCTTTTTGAAAGTCTAAGTACACTATGTCCACTGGATCACCTCTATCTATATGCTTGTTGACACTCTCAAAGAATTCTAATAGGTTACTGAGACAGGACTTTCCCTTGCAGAAGCCATGCTGGCTCTGCTTCAGCAAGGCTTGTTCTTCTATGTGCTTAGTTAATCTAGCTTTAATAATACTTTCTACCAGTTTTCCAGGGACAGAAGTTAAGCTAACTGGCCTGTAATTTCCGGGATCCCCTCTGGATCCCTTTTTGAAGATTGGCGTTACATTTGCCACTTTCCAGTCCTCAGGCACGGAGGAGGACCCGAGGGACAAGTTACATATTTTAGTTAGCAGATCAGCAATTTCACCTTTGAGTTCTTTGAGAACTCTCGGGTGGATGCCATCCGGGCCCGGTGATTTGTCAGTTTTTATATTCTCCATTAAGCTTAGAACTTCCTCTCTCGTTACCACTATTTGTCTTAGTTCCTCAGAATCCCTTCCTGCAAATGTTAGTTCAGGTTCAGGGATCTGCCCTATATCTTCCACTGTGAAGACAGATGCAAAGAATTCATTTAGCTTCTCTGCAATCTCCTTATCGTTCTTTAGTACACCTTTGACTCCCTTATCATCCAAGGGTCCAATTGTCTCCCTAGATGGTCTCCTGCTTTGAATGTATTTATAGAATTTTTTGTTGTTGGTTTTTATGTTCTTAGCAATGTGCTCCTCAAATTCTTTTTTAGCATCCCTTATTGTCTTCTTGCATTTCTTTTGCCAGAGTTTGTGTTCTTTTTTATTTTCTTCATTTGGACAAGACTTCCATTTTCTGAAGGAAGACTTTTTGCCTCTAAGAGCTTCCTTGACTTTGCTCGTTAACCATGCTGGCATCTTCTTGGCCCTGGCGGTACCTTTTCTGATCTGCGGTATGCACTCCAGTTGAGCTTCTAATAGACTGTTTTTAAACAACTTCCAAGCATTTTCGAGTGATGTGACCCTCTGGACTTTGTTTTTCAGCTTTCTTTTTACCAATCCCCTCATTTTTGTGAAGTTTCCTCTTTTGAAGTCAAATGTGACCGTGTTGGATTTTCGTGGCAATTGGCCAGTTACATGTATGTTTAATTTAATAGCACTGTGGTCACTGCTCCCAATCGGTTCAACAACACTTACATCTCGCACCAGGTCCCGGTCCCCACTGAGGATTAAGTCCAGGGTTGCCGTCCCTCTGGTCGGTTCCATGACCAACTGAACTAGGGAATAGTCATTTAGAATATCTAGAAACGTTGCTTCTTTGTCATGACTGGAACACATATGCAGCCAGTCTATGTCTGGGTAGTTGAAGTCACCCATTACTACCACCTTTCCTAGTTTGGATGCTTCCTCAATTTCATATCTCATCTCAAGGTCTCCCTGAGCATTTTGATCAGGGGGACGATAGATCGTTCCCAGTATTAAGTCCCTCCTGGGGCACGGTATCACCACCCACAACGATTCTGTGGAGGAGTCTGCCTCTTTTGGGGTTTCGAGCTTGCTGGATTCAATGCCTTCTTTCACGTATAGAGCGACTCCGCCACCAATACGTCCTTCCCTGTCCTTCCGATATAGTTTATATCCAGGGATAACCGTATCCCACTGGTTTTCTCCATTCCACCAGGTCTCCGTTATGCTCACTATATCAATGCTCTTCTCTAAGACCAAACACTCCAGTTCTCCCATCTTGGTTCGGAGGCTCCTAGCATTAGCGTACAGGCACTTGTAAGCAGTGTCTCTCTTCAAGTGTCTTTGGCACTTGTGGTTAGGCCTGTGGTAATTTTGCTCTTCTGAATTTATATCCTGTGCCCCTGCTCTCACAATGCCTACTTCTAGGCCTACCCCTTTTAAAATTTCATCATTTCTTTGGTTTTTATCCCAGGGGGGAGGTTTATTCCGAACCGGACCTTTCTCAGCTCCTGTCGGGTTTCCCCCCTCAGTCAGTTTAAAAGCTGCTCTGCTACCTTTTTAATTTTAAGTGCCAGCAGTCTGGTTCCATTCTGGTTCAAGTGGAGCCCGTCCCTTTTGTACAGGCCCGGCTTGTCCCAAAATGTTCCCCAGTGCCTAACAAATCCAAAACCTTCCACCCGACACCATCGTCTCATCCACGCATTGAGACTGCGAAGCTGGGCCTGTCTGGCTGGGCCTGCGCGTGGAACCGGTAGCATTTCAGAGAAAGCCACCTATTAACATGACCATCATCCAGGTCTATGCTCCAACGGCAAATACAGAAGAAGAGGAATTGGAGAGATTTTATGCAGAAGTACAGGAAGAAATTGATCACACACCAAAACAAGATGTGCTGATAATCATGGAGGACTGGAATGCAAAAGTGGGGAACAGAGAAGAACTAGGAATTGTAGGAAAATGGGGCTTAGGAGATAGAAATGAAGCAGGATAAATACTTATTGAATTCTGTGCAGCCAATAATTTGTTTCTTGCAAACACATTTTTTGAGCAACCAAAAAGAACACTGTACACATGGACATCACCAAATGGTCAATATAGGAATCAAATTGATTATATAATAGGTAGCAGAAAATGGAGAAGTTCCATACTTTCTGCGAAAACAAGACCAGGAGCAGACTGCAGTACAGATCATGAACTGGTAATATCGAAAATCAGAGTAAAGCTAAAGAAGAAGAACAAAGCAATCGTAATGCCAAAATACAATTTAAATAACATCCCAGAAGAATATAAAGATCAAATAAGGAACAGATTTGAGGCTTTATTCTTAGCTGACAGAGAATCAGAAGAACTATGGAGTGAAGTCAGAGACATTATCAGGGAAGAATGCAAAAAGACAATACCTCTAGTTAAAAAGAGAGAAAGACCTCAATGGATGACTGAAGAAACTCTTAAAATGGTTAAAGGGAGAAGGAAAGCAAAAGGTGATAGAAACACGGTCAGAACCCTAAATGCAACAATACAGCAACTTGTATGTAGGGACAAAGAGAATTATTACAATGGTTATTGTATAGAAATAGGACAACAAAAAGGGTAGAACAAGAGCCCTATTCCAAAAGATTAGAGAAATGAAAGGGAAGAACTCTATAAAAGAGATGCCAGGATGACAGATCCATTCACGGAGGAACAGTATGATGAAGAACCAAAAATTTTAGAATGTGAGGTGAAAGCTGCTCTTAAAATACTTGGAAGAAACAAATCACCAGGAACAGATGGCATACCAATAGAGTTGCTACAAGCTACTGAGACTGAATCTGTCCAAATTTTGATAAAAATTTGTCAACAAATATGGAAAACTAAACAATGGCCCACAGACAATTCCAAAGTAAGGGGATCCCAGGGAATGCAGTAATTATTGAACTATTGCCTTAACACCCCATGCAAGTAAAGTAATGCTCAAGATTCTACAACAAAGGCTGTTACCATATATGGAGTGAGAAATGCCAGATGTCAAAGCTGGATTTAGAAAGGGAAGAGGCACCAGAGATCATATTGCAGACATACGTTGGATAATGGCACGGACCAAGGAATTTCAGAAGGAGATCACCCTGTGCTTTATAGATTGCAGCAAAGCCTTTGATTGTATAGCTCATGAAAAACTATGAAATGCTTTAAAAGCAGTGGGGGTGCCACATCATCTGATTGTTCTGATGCACAACCTATACTCTGGATAAGAGGCTACTGTTAAGGACAGAATATGGAGAAACCAATTGGTTCCCCATTGGAAAGGGTGTGAGACAGGGGTGTATTTTATCACCCTACTTGTTTAATCTATATGCTGAACATATCATACGGAAAGCAGGATTAGACCAAGATGAAGGAAGTGTGAAAACTGGAGGGAGAAAAATCAATAATTTAAGATATGTAGACGATACCATACTCTTAGCAGAAACAAGTAATGATCTGAAACAAATGCTGGTGAAAGTTAAAGAAGAAAGCAAAAAAGCAGGACTACATCTGAACGTCAAGAAGACTAAAGTAATGACAACAGAAGATTTATGTAACTTTAAAGTTGACAATACCTTGGCACAGTCATTAACCAAAAGGGAGACAATAGTCAAGAAATCAGAAGAAGGCTAGGACTGGGGAGGGCAGCTATGAGAGAACTAGAAAATGTCCTCAAATGCAAAGATGTATCACTGAACACTAAAGTCAGGATCATTCAGACCATGGTATTTCCGATCTCTATGTATGGATTGAAAGTTGGATGTGAAAAAAGCAGATAAGAGAAAATAACTCATTTGAAACGTGGTGCTGGAGGAGAGCTTTGCGCATACCATGGACTGTGAAAAAGACAAATAATTGGGTGTTAGAAGAAATTAAACCAGAACTGTCACTAGAAGCTAAAATGATGAAATTGAGGTTATCATACTTTGGACACATAATGAGAAGACATGATTCACTAGAAAAGATAATAATGTTGGGGAAAACAGAAGGGAGTAGAAAAAGAGGAAAACCAAACAAGAGATGGATTGATTCCATAAAGGAAGCCATAGACCTGAACTTACAAGATCTGAACAGGGTGGTTTATAACAGATGCTACTGGAGGTCATTGATTCATAGGGTCGCCATAAGTCGTAATCGACTTAAAGGCACATAACAACAACATATATATATATGTTAGGAAAATATTTTAACAGGTATAATGAGTAGGAAACTTATAACAAAACAACAGGCCTGTGGTATTCTTGAACTTTCAGGCACCTTAACATGAGCAGAACCAGGCCTGTATATGATTAACATTTGATAAATGGTTAAGTTGCTTAAGGCCATGGATGTGTAGAACATGTTTCAATAACAACAGGTGTGGTGGGAAGGCTTGCCCGATCAGAAACAATGGAATATGCTATGTGCTGAATATGCATGGCAGACCAATCATAATAGTACAATGCTGTCTTTGCTAGTAACTGGTTTCAACTGTCCTCGAAGAACATCCGTCAAGGGGACAGCAGGAACAATGGTAATATTAGTTCAGTGGACAGAATATTGGAATAGGAAATATGCTTGCGTATGATGGAAGCTTACCTGTACACGTGTTCATGTAACTAGATATTGGAGTTACCTAATATTATCTGATTGGTTTAGAAATGCTGTAGGAAGGTTTAATCATTATGTAATGCTTTAAGGAAATTGTATGATAGGTGAAATGATGTCACATGCTGTGCTTAGGAATGTATAAAAGATCTATGCAGACAGTGCCATGTTGCAGTCTTCACTAGATGCTCTGGGGAAGCTGTGCTTGCAGACGCTTGTATAGAATAAAGGCCTACTTTTGCCTGGCGCCTGTGTTCTCTAAATTCTTCAAGGACCCCCAGTCCAAGATCCCCAAATTCCCCATCATATGTGTGTGTGTGTATAAAGATGAGAAAGACATGCTAAGAACCGCTAAACATTTTCAGGCCAATCATATTCATTTCAAAATGTTATGGCAATTGTTTCATCCCTTCAAGTTTTAGCAACATAGCCATATATGGTTTACTTGCCCAGGACAATAAATAAAAAATGATGTAACAAGAGGGTCAGCCTTATGTCATTTTAGCGAAGGGATGTTAGAGAAAGTGAAGTTCCACAGGAGAAACCCTGAGAGAACAAATCATTTTGCCACAAACTTCACACAGGAAATCTGAGATTCAGAGCAACTTATATTTTGGCTTGCAATCGTCGATCATGGGGTGATCCAGAAATAAACTCCACACTTCAAAGAGGAAGAAAGTTCAGAGCTGCTCTTCAGTTTATCAACACACAGAGCTGGAGAGAGATGCGTCCAAAAGGGAATTTTCTGAATTAAGAGTTCACCAAAGAAAACCATTCTGGGTAAACTTTGTTAGCTACAGAAATCATAAGGTAATGCAATTGTGCATGCTTTGAATGTATTGGTTGGGTCCAGAGCCTGAAATTTGCTTACAACATGCATAAATGTTCCTCTCTCCAAATGTTGAAATGCATTAAATTAACTATGGACAAGTACTTACATACAAAATATCTTGGGATAAAAAAAGAAATTTTAAATAGGATTTACCTTGCATGCTAAGTGGATTTCTAAAATGTAAATATAGAATCTCTCTCTCTCTCTCTCTCTCTCTCTCTCTCACACACACACACACACACACACACACACACACAAACACATATGCATTTATACGGCAGGAATGTTTTTATGTCTTTACTTCTGAAATATTGCGTGTCAAGATGATTGATCTTAACAGGGACATCTGAATGTTTGTAGTATCTGGTCTCTAAAGGAAAGTGGTAAAGCCATCTTAAGCTACAGTTTCTTTCATTCTGATTGTTTCAGTTATTTCAGTGACTATACCAAGATACTATAATTGTGACGATGGATGCAAAGTGGTAAGAGTAAAATAGGGCAGGAACTGAGGACAAAAACCCAACTGCATACAAGTGTTGTTGTTGGTATGGTAGCTAAGATGTGCCAAACGAACTTCATAAACAGTTTGATGCATCTAGACAGCTGGGGATTGACAGGATTCATTTACTCAGAAATGTTTCATCATCTGGAAACTTGCTTCCCTGTGCTTTAGCAGATTGCAGCAATCATTGTAGCAAATATATATTTGCCTGCTCCTGACCTACATTGTATGCAGTCAGTCTAAAAATATTAGCTCTAAAGGTCTGCACGTTCACCTTGTGTGTATCAGAATCAAATGCCTGGAAACTTCCAGATCTTGCAATGAAAAACTCTGGTCAACAAACCAGCTGATTCTCACATAGTATAAAAGCAGCTGGTGAGATAATTCAGGGAAGAACATTAAAAAAGCAGGGCAATGAGACGGAATGCAAAGGTAGCTTTTACAGTTTCAACTTTCTGCCAGGACTTACATCAGAAGCTAGAAATCTGTGTGGCTCAGATGGCTTTTGTGCTTATTCAGTGACCTCCAATCTTTCCTTTGGCCAACTGGCACCCACAAAGGGGTACATGTGCATTTCATTCCTGGGCACATGTTTGCCCATGATGAAACAAACACAGAAACCATTCTTGTTGTGGTAGTTGTGTGTGTGTGTGTCATGCACACATTGGAGGTCCCATGACCCAAAGAAAATTGCTGGGCTATTGACTATATTTTAACATTGGCCATGCTGTCTAGGGCTGATGGGAATTGTAGCCTAGAACATCGGGAGGGCACCAGCTTGTGGAAGGCTGATGTAGAGTTTGTACTGATAATCATATTCCAGAGTTCCTGATCATGAACATATGCATTGCAAGTATATAGTTGTACAAAGGGCCTATTCTCACATTCCACCTGATGTGTAGAGGGAAAGGTTATCAGCCACATGGAGGTAAAGAGCAGAACCAGTGGTTGCAATCCTGTTTCCCTGGACATATTGACTGAACAAAGGAATATAGGAAGCTGCCTGTCAGACCATGGGTCCATCTAGCTCAGTATTATCTACACTGACTGGCAGCAGGTCTTCAGGGTTTTAGGCGGGGGGGGGTTCCCAGACCTACCTGGAGATTCCAGGGATTGAACAAGGGACCTTCTGCATGAAAAGCAGATGCTTTACAGGCTTCCTCCATGTGGCCTGGAGCATGCAAAGAAAGTTGAAGTCATCTGTAGTCCCTGAGAGACCTCTCTGATGACGACTGTAAAAAGGAGTTCTGCTAACAGCCTATTTGCAATCAGTTTTAATGGGCAGGATATCCTGCCCTTAGCCCTTCTGGAAATCAAGAAAGGTCAGGAGTCTGGCTTTGACTCCTTTGCCCTCAATGTCCTGTGAGTTCAGTTGGGGAGATATCATTCAATGAAAGACCTCTCCATTTCAGTCCCTAGGTGTCATCTTTTTTTGAAGAGTGATCCAGAGCTGCATTGTGGTTTTTTTATATGGGGCTCTTGTCATAATATTCAGCCTTCCTCAACCTGGTGCCCTCCAGATGTCTTGGACTACAAGCCCCATCAGCCCCAGGCAGCATGGCCAATGGTCAGGGATGATGAGACCTGCAACTCTCATCTGGAGGGCACCAGATAAGCAGATCGTAGTGCCAGCAAGGGTTTATGTTTAATATGTGGCTGTGAGGTTGGTTGCTAAATCGAAGAAATGGATCTCCAAAATGGACTGATCCTTCTTTCCTCTGTTCCATAGTAAGATGTGGGGTTGGGAATTGTCTCCGTGTATGTCCAAATACATACAAGTCTGAAGTGCACTGCTGGCAAACCTCCCTGATGTTGCTATACTATTGTGTGCCTCAGGGCTGCTTCACACACTACATCTTTCGATATACATGTGAAACACATTACATATACATTTAAATCTCATGTCTGATGTGACATACACAAGTATTGTGCACGTACCCTCATTAGGGGTGTCATGATTAGATGCGGTGCTCTCTCAGGTGTATACTTGGTGGCAAACTCAGGTTTGCCTCTGAGTAATGTGTGAAATGGCTGTTTGGTGGGAAGTAGACCCTCCTTGGATTGAGCACTGTGATGGAACTGCTTCTATCAAGCAGTTTTTTCTGTGCCTGCGACAATGGCTAATTCATGTCAAATGGGTTAATAGGTTTATATGCCAAGAGAAGACATGCTGAAAGTTTGGACATCACCTCATACAACCTCAGCATGAGTTGCATCCAAAATTTCAGCTTTCCCTCACTGTGGACAGCCCCTTTACAATAAGAAAATGGACATCAGAAGTTTAGAAAACAAAATGGTTGCCAAAAATGGTTGCTCTCTCTCTCTCTCTCTCTCTGTGTGTGTGTGTGTTCATGGGTACGAGCCTTGGAACCCTCACAGATGGTCATCCTCTGCCAGTGTATCCAGACAATTGTCTTAGGGATGTCACAAACACCCACTTGCATTGTGCCCTACTGAAAGGAATGTTCTCCTTTGTAATGCTTCTCCTCACACACTGACCTCCTGTGAGCTGTTTATTTTGCTTTGTGTGTCATATGAAATACTTGGCAAATGTCAAGTTGCAACCAGATCCAAATGGAGTATTTTTAAAGAGTGACACAACTCAGGGGAGGAGGATTTGGGAGGAAGGAGGGAGAGCTGATATGTGACAGCTCTAACAGGAGGCCCCTTTTGATTTTGCAAAAAAAATGGCCTGGACCTTAATGCCAACTACTGGGAATAATCTGCTGTCCAGGATAAAAAAAACCCTTCTGACTTTTATATTTGTTTGTTCATCCACTTTCCCACCACACAATTATTCTCCCCCTCCCCGTTGGACGTAGTAAATGTTGCTGTGTATGGGGAAGGGAGAGCAGCATGATTTCTTGTGCATGACTTTGTTTGAGAAGCTGCTCCTAAATCTAAGAGACTTTTGAACCTCTTAGGGAAATAGCCATTTGGCAGGAGGGAGTTGGGGAGGAACTAGACGCGACAGAAAAGCTGTCCACATGACAACCCCATTCACATATAAAGCAGGGGTGCTTAATGTTTTTTACTTGAAAAAGGAATGGATGGCAGAGGGAATCAAAACCTGATCCCTTCCCTGCCTTCCTTTCCTTTCTTTCTTTTTGTGTGTTTTATGTTCTGCTACTTTAAGATGCCCCCCCCCCCATTTTGGTTCCGGTGCTGGAAATGAGACAGGCAGGGCAAACATTGCACAAAGCTGCAGTGTTGTGAGCTAAGGTAAGGGAGGGTTGTGCTGGGGGCTAACTCTGGCCACTCCTGATCAGTGAAGATAATACGGCCAGAATGGAAAAAAGAAAGTGGAGGAAGGCAAAGGAGAGGTTGAAGGGAGGGACAAAAATACCCAACAATACGCAACCCAGATACATTCTGTGAAGCTCCGCCCACTTGTGTGGATGGCGGGATAGCAATGCATAACCACAACTGAGACAAATGGGAGTGTGTGGATGGATGCTTGCATGACACTCGTGCACAGACGAAAAGCAGATCTGAACGACATGTTTGCAAGATAAAGCCCCCATCTGGACACTGCCTAAGTCTCATTTCTATGCATTCCAGGTGTTTTTAGCCATCACTTCTGGCTTAAAGGGGAAATTGGAAGATGACAACGCAGGTCACGGTGGCGAGGAATTCGCAAACAGGAGCAATAGGACATGAGGACTACAGTCTGTACAGCAGTATGAGTGAGGATGAGCTCATTCAGATGGCCATAGAGCAAAGCCTGACAGAAGAGCCCGCAGAGCAAATAGCTACGCAGAAGACAGTCACGGCAGCCCCCAGTGAACCTTATTGCCAAAATTTCTACCTTTACCCTTGGCAAAGGTAAGCAAGCAAGGGAAGAAAACAAAAATCTTTCTATTGTAAGGTCACTACATATCCTGCATCTCAAAATTTCTGTTGGTCCCTCTGTGATTTCTCTGATATACATGAGCTACATGTTAATTCTCATGTAGCTTTCTGGTGTAGTTGCTGGTCTTGGGCTATATAGGCCTTGCCCTCACCAGTAACTGGACAGTCTAGGAAATAACCTCATATATGTTGCTCTGAATTCCTTGGAGGAAGGAAGGGTAGATTTTTTAAAAAATGTCAGATTTTGGAGTGAAATACTGAAGTAATGAAATTGTGACCATCTGACAACCCCCAAATTACTGTTTGAATCTTCTGGTCATAAATATTTGACTGAAGTCTAAGGATGGAAAGATGTCTCAATTTCAGTTTTCTCAGTTTCTAATTTTTCCAAACTAAAAGTCAATTTCCCACATTTCTGCAGCAAATTCTGATTTTAATTTTAAAAATCCTCATGAAAATTCTTCAGCATTTTAGTGCAAATTTCTTATAATAAACACATCTTTGTATGCAGTTTTGATTAATATACACATTTTTGCAAGCAATTTATCCTAATACAATGCATTTTGTATGCTGTTTTCACTGATGTATCTGTTTTTATGCATACTTTCCCTAATATAGGCATTTTTGTAAACTTTGATTGGAAAACTACACTGCAAAATTCAGATAAATGTGAATTTCAAAATATGGCTGGGTTTTATTTCTCATACTGTTTCAGAAAGTGTGAATTTGGTAGATTTGGCTTTAAATGTGAACTGAAATTTCTCCCCATCCCTACTGAGGGCCAAGCTACACATTACATTACTTTTTGAAGAAAAGTATGCTTTAGATGGTTACTTTTATTTCAAGAAAAAACAGTGCATGGGCCCCCTATCTGGCTCCCCCTCTCAAGCTTGTTCCAGACTGAGGTCTTGCATAGCTGCTACTCCTTCAAAATAAAAGTAGCCAGCTGAAGCACACCTTTTAAAAAGAATATTCAATGCTTATGTATAGTTTGGCTCTCAAGTAGATTCCAAAGTGGATTTAACAATGCATGGCACTTTTCCCATGCAATCATTTCTCCCCTTGCCACTGCACCACCTATTAAAAGTAGCAATTTCATCTCTAGCCATTTTGTTATTATGATTTCTATTGTGACAAGTAGGGGTAGGAGAGACATGTGATTCAGTTTGCATTTAAAGGGGACCCAGCCTAATTCACACTATCCGAAACAGTATGCAAACTGAAAACAAACCATCCTTCAAAATGTGCACTGCTGTAAATTTTGCAGTGCAGTTTTCCAGCCAAGGAATGAGTACAAAGATGCATATATTAGGGTAAAGTGTGCATAATATATTTATTAAAATTAACATTTAAAATGCATAACATTAGGGAAATAGTTTTTCCAAAAAATGTGCATATTAGGCAAAGCTGCTTACAAAAATGTGTATCTTAGGAGAAATTTGCACTAAAATGATAATGAATTTCATGAGGAGTTTAAAAAAATCAGAAACTGATGTGGAAATGTTGATAACCAACCTTAAGACTGGATAAATGAGTAACAGAGAGAAAATGGATTCATTTTGACAGATTCATCCATCCCTAGTGATAAGGAAGATGAATTTCCAGAGGCTATATCAGTCTGTTGCAGCAAAAACAATAGTCTTCCGATTTATCACATTTTATTATAGCTTAAGCAGGGTAACCTTACATGGTGTCCTCCAGATGTTATAGACCACAACTCACATCATCCCTGACTTTTGGTTTTGCTGGCTGGGGCTGATGTGAGTTGTAGGCCAAAACATCTGGAGGGCACTGTCCTTGCTATCCCTGGTATAAGCTGTCATGGACTAATGTCCACTTCATTCAGTGCATGGAGTGAGATCATCAATACATATATACATGGGTGTGAAGAGAGGAAAATAGAAATTGGAGTTGAATGGCAATGGAATGCAAGAATGTGACAATGTAGAGCTTAAATATGTGCAAAATGACCCTTCACAGCTGTCATAACTGATGACAGCACAATCATCTGAGTAAATTGACAATACAACTAGAGCTGAAATGTGTGCAAAATGAGCATACAGCAGCAGATATTAATTAAGATGAAATTATCCCCAGTTTGCCTTTTCCTCAGTGAAACAAACATTTGGACACCAGTCGTGTCCTATTCATTAAACTTTAGGTGAGACATGAGAATAAATGCCATATTTGAGAATACCTTTTTCCACGTGTATCTGAACACTATTAGATCAAACTTGCTTAAAACTATTACACATGTCTATTTCCACTGCCAGAAATTATAGCTGCCTCCTTTCGGCTTCCATCCGATGACTCAGTTTGGCTTAGAATCGGAAGTCTCAAAAATGGGGTCCAATCCCAACAGTCTGCTGGGACTGGAACAGAGTAAACTGTGTCTGAGAGAGACTCTAAGCATGGAATATTGTGTGCTGGCAAAGACAGAGAGTGATCCATTTTAAATTCACTTGTTCAAATTTTTTCTTGGACATTTGTTTTTCTTAATAATGTTATTTGTTATTCAGTTTAATTTTTGTAAATTGTATTGCTTTTATTGATGTATTTTTATACTTGTGTTTATTTTTCTTTGTAATCCGCTTTGAGGGCCTTTGGCCAAAAGGCGTGGTATAAATAAACTTAATAATAATAATAATAATAATAATAATAATAATAATAATTGACACAACTCTGGAAGCTTTTTAACAAACATATATCTAGCTGACTTGAGCCATCACAATAATAATTACAATCAAGAGGGCACTTTAGTTTTTCTTGCCCAATACTACTTTTGAAGAAGTGTTATATTTACCTGTTCTCTCATTGTCTTAGTTTACAAACTAGCTCAGATGACTCTGGATCATAGTGGCAACTTCACAGGTGTATGAAATCATCTTTCAGGGAAATCCCCGGTGACCACTATAAACATGATCATTTTAAAATCAGTAATTCTCACTTTACAGTTGCAAAGTTGGGAGTAACATTATGTGACCCAAGAAAGTGGGACAAAGTCATTTGATGTGTCTGAGCAGTTGTAGGGGATAGGATGTTTTGCAGATTTGCAAAACCTATTCTTGAGTTTGATAGGAGTGCTTGATAAACATTCATAACATATTGTGCTACTACAGATCAATGTTTTTCTAAGACATTCAAAGCAATATGGTTGCATTTATCTTTCCCCCTTCTTGTTTTGTTTTGTTTTAAAAGGAAAGACTTAATGAGACCAGATTAAGATCTTGTTAAACAAGATTAAGATCTTGTTAAAACCTTCCTCTTTTCCAAAGCATTTTAATTTAAATTAACCTGATTTTCATATTTGTTGTATTGATTTTAGATTGTTCTTATTTTATATGTTTTTATTGTATTATATTGTGTATTTTATTGTATTCTTTGTGTTCACCGCCCAGAGAGCTATTGCTAGTCGGGCGGTATATAAGTCTAATAAATAATAAATAAAATAATAATAAATGTATGGGGGAGAACAAACTCTCTTTTATCTCTTATCTTCTTGACTGCTGATTTGTGATTTTATCTATTTGAGCCAGGAAAAGGCTAACTAGTGCCTCCTGCTCTATTTTACATTTTATCAAGTTTACTTAAATATTAGTTTGTTCCAGGAGTGCGGTCATCCAAGGTCTGGGGTGTGTGTGTCTTAGACCCTTACTTTTTTGGAATCAGGGTTCCTACCTCTCCAGCATCCTAAAAGCCAATCAGCATGAAAGGGGAGTTTGTTAGTCACTGAGAAGTGTCTTCTAACATGCTTGTCCTTTCCTGCTGATTGGAGCTGATCAGAGTGAAAGGAGATGAGTCAGCCACAGAGAAGACTCTTTTTAGTAGCTAACCCTCTCCCCTTTCATGCCGATGGGCGTCTAAAGACATCTGTTGTTGTGGGAGAAGGCAGTAACTAGGATCTCATTCTCAAACCAAGAGCAAAAAAGGGTATGTGGGGCTGTGACTATGATGAAGGGACCATGCACTTCTGAATTTGCTAGTACACTACTTGTTTATAATAATAATAATAATAATAATAATAATAATAATAATAATAATAATAATAATAATAATAATAAATTTAATTTCTGTGTCGCCTATCTGGCCAATGGCCACTCTAGGCGACGTACAAAATCGTTAAAACACAATATGATAAAATACAGTAATACAATATAAAACAGTATAAAAGCAATACAGCTGCAACAACAATATTAAAACAGGGCAGGAGGCATTTCAGTCATAGCAACTAACCCTCCTCTGCTGATTATGCACTGCCTTTTATATATTTGAAAAGGAAAATAAATAAAAATATTTTTTTTAAAAGGAGAGTTCCACCAAGTGCAGCATCTCACATCACTGTAGACCTGTGATAGAAAATCTATTGCAGAGTGGTGTAGTGGAGAGAGCCAGTGTGGTACAGTGGTTAGAGTATTGGACTGGAACTTGGGAGACCAGGGTTCAAACCCTGTCTCATGCAGGAAGCTCATTGGGTGACCATGGGCCAGTCACAGGGATCTCCATAAGTTGTAATCGACTTGAAGGAATATAACAATAAAATACATTAAAAAAAATAAAAATCTTTGTATCTGGTGAAATTCTGTTTTCAATGCAGTTCTGAAAGATGTAGAAGCTATCTTAGTTTGGGACCTGGCAACCCCAGCGATCTCTTCTTGGCCTTGCTCTGAACAGTTCTCTCAAAACATTCTTCCCACAGCTGTTTCCCAGCAAAAGTCTCCAGCCTTTCTTCTCCCTGAGGTGAAGAAGACCTTCCAAACCTTTCTCTGCCTGCTGCATGGTGGCGGTGGGATTAATCTCCCTGTTGTCTTATATGGTCATTTGAATCCCCTGACACTTCCTCTGAGGGCCAAAAATAATCCAGAATTGAGAAAGCAGCTGTGACTGGGGCCAGAGCAAGCCTTCTTTTGTTTTCAGCCCCTGAGGGGCTACAGGTTCTTTTGGCACTCTCTCCTTCTGTCCCTTTCTCGGTCCCAAGGCCTTGGTTAAGCCAACCAAAATATGACTTGCTTTTCTTATTCAGAGTATTTTTCTCTGTTTCATTCATGCCATCACCACTTCAGGCGTGCTGCACAGTCCGGAGGCCAGACTCAAGCATCCGGTTCAGGGGTCAGACGGAGGTACGATGGCAGCTTCTTCAGCTCACCCCAGCCAGAGTAAGTCCCTCCTCTCCCCTTCTTTCGTGACTCTTGTTAAAAACATTTGTTGTTGTGTGCTTCGCCTGACCAGACAGCCGAAAGGTTATTATTATTATTTTCAGAAGGGGGGGTGACGGGACAGTGGCATTATACGCCTCCTAAGGAATTTCCATAACTAGCCGAGGGAAACTCTGCTGACTTGCTCCATTCCCTCTCACTGTCAGCCCTTCTCATTCTTTCTCCTCCATCCACCCCTGGGGCCTCCTAATCTTGAAAGCACCCTCTTGAGCCCCATGCAAGCGTCTTTTAGGACTCTCCACTGCACTGGAGCGACTGACTCGGAAGAAACAGGAGCCTTGTCTAGCAATTTATTTAGAACGGCCACAGTTCCCATGTCAAGAATAGTAAACAAATCTGACTGGAATTATTTTTAGCTGCGTTGCCATGCTTTCATTGTGGAAAATGGGAGCTCCAGTACAGTAAAAAGCATCAAAACAGGGATACAAGGACCTGATCTTAGTAACATTTGGAATATAAAGTCTGCTGTGTTCACTGGCTGTGGGACTAGGGAGGGGGTAGGGGATTGGTTTGTTTGGGCCTCTCAGCCCATGTTATCTGTGTTATTCAGTCAGCCAGCCACATAATGTGTGAAGTTTGAAGTATGTGAGCTAATTTCCAGTTTGCATTTGGAAACTCTATTACTTTTGACAGATGCAGTACTTTTGATAATGCTGATAATTATGCAGTACTTTTGATAATGCTGATAATGCAATAATTTCTGAAGTGTTTCATTCCTGAAAGGGTGAGCACCCCAGGACTTTTGTGCTCTTTGAATTCTTAATTTCTTCTCTATAATCTCTGCCCTATGGACTGGCTATGCTTGCAAAGCAGTGACAAAGGGGCACTCAGCCCATGTTCATGGACACTGGGTTATTATTTCCCTTTTTCTAGGGCTAAATCCTGCATGAAAAACATGTTCTTGACCAATCTCAGTCCAGCTGCGAAAGAACACTGCAGTAGTTAGGGTTCCGCTGAAATTTCTCAAGAAAGAATTTTGTGACAAATTTTTGATCATTGTCTTTTTTGAACTCCTCCTGAACTGTTGAAGCCTTTCACCTCCTTTCCCCACCACTGATTTTGCTTCCCACAAATAATGTGAAGAATTTTGGAAGGCCTTTTTAACACAGCCCTACAGTAGTACCCATTGTAGGTGTTCTTTATCAGCTCCCCAGCTCCTCTCCTACATTCTACCTTCTTCCAAATACCAGCCAAAATCACTGAAAAATGCCAACTTTTCCTCACTGGGAGTTGTGAGGTTGCTGGAGCCACCACTGGGCATAAAAGTGAAGCAACCTTGTGCTCACACTCTCCTTCCTTTCCCTCATTCACTTTGATTTAGTGCTTCATTTTGAGCACAATCCATAGTTTACCACTGCATCTGAACTAGCACACTATGGTTTGCTCTCGTCCTCCAAATCAGGATAGCAAACCATGTTTTGAAGTTGGTTTGCAATCCTAGACTGTATATAGATGTCATGTTCTCCAATGGTTCAGAGGACTAAGAACAAGCTATGTTCATGCATAATTCTCTCCTCCCTTTGGGCTGAAAATTATTATTATTATTATTATTATTATTATTATTATTATTATTATTATTATTAGTCAGGTCCAGGATGAGACTGAGGAACCAGACCAGTGGGTGAAAGCAATTCAGTTTTTATTAGAGTGACATCCACACAAACGCTGCGCCTTCTCATAAAGCGCCACTGACTTACAGATCCTGCGACATGGAAAGATAGTTGACAGAGCGAAGTGCACTTTCCCGCCCAACTCTTAAGTAGGACCCAAACGGGCGTGAAGCCTTTCACTCTGCCTCAATCCACCCTCAGGGGCCACCTGTCTCCCCCTCCCCCTTTCTTGTCTCTTCACTCGTCGTCGAGTACGCGGTGAGGGGGGAAGCGCCAGCCCCTCCCCTTCTGAAGACTCCGACTCTGGTATGGGCGTAAGGGGAGGTCCAGGCGGAGGGGGAGGCGTGTGAACTTTCAAGGTTGGCTCCGAGACTCTGGCGCTCCCAGGATCTCCGTTGCTGTGCAACCCTATCTCTGGACATTCCTCTCCTTCTCCTTTGCTCAAGTCTGACAGGGGGCTCCCCTCCTCCTCGTCTTCTGACTCTAAATCCCCGGGACCCCAATTCCGCATCCCGACATCATCCCCTCTTCCAGGCTGAGCCCCCCCCCTCTAACTGGCTTGGGACGGTGGGGAAATAACTCATGAAACCGTTTCACTAACTCTGGAGCGTGCACATCAACTTCATTTTCCCAACTCCTATCTGCAGACCCGTACCCTTTCCAATGGATCAAATACTGCAATTTCTTGCGTCTTATTCGGGAGTCCAAGATGTCCTCAACTTCGTACTCCGTCTGCTCATTTACCCTGATCGGAGCCCCTGGAGGTTCCACTGGCCGCAACTCACTGGGGGGGGGCTGCTTTGGTGAGCAGAGATCGATGAAACACAGGGTGTACTTTGAATGAATCGGGTAACTTCAGCCGGTATGCCACCGGATTAATTTGAGTCTCTATTTCAAAAGGCCCCACCCTCTTATCTTGCAGTTTTCTGCATTTGCCTGGCATTGGGAGGAATCGAGTGGACAACCATACCTGGTCTCCTGCTTGAAGGGGGGGGCCTTCTCTCCGGTGTAAATCGGCAACTCGCTTGTACTCCGTCTTGGCTTCGTCCAGTTGTTGTTTCAGGGTCTGTTGGATGGCTTGTAACTCCTGTAGAAATTCTTCAGCTGCGGGCACCAACACTCCCTCCGAACTGCTAGGAAAGGCTTTAGGATGAAATCTATAATTTGCGAAGAACGGGGTTTGCTGAGTGCTGGAGTGTAAGGCGTTGTTGTAGGCAAACTCTGCAAAATGTAAATACGAAGTCCAGTCAGTTTGTTGGTAAGAAACGTAACAGCGTAAATATTTCTCCAAAACGGCATTCAAGCGTTCCGTCTGACCGTCTGTCTGGGGGTGATGGGCAGATGAGAGTTTTAACTCCATCTGCAGCTGCTTCCAGAGTGCCCTCCAAAACTTAGCCGTAAACTGAGTCCCTCGGTCCGAGACTACACTGTTGGGCAATCCATGCAACCGGTAAACCTCCTTGATGAATAATTTGGCCGTTTCTTTCGCTTCTAAGGGCCCCGGGCAAGGGAGAAAATGTGCCATCTTGGTAAGTAGATCTACCACGACTAGAATGGCAGTCATCCCTTGTGACTTTGGTAGATCAGTTATAAAGTCCATGGAAAGGTCCTTCCAAGGCTCACTGGGGACCTTTAACGGTTGTAACAGCCCTGCCGGTTTTCCCGTTTGATGTTTAGCTCGCATACAAACCGAACAGGATTTCACATAGTCCTCAACGTCCCAGCGCATCTTCGGCCACCAAAAGTCTTTAGCTATATTCTGAATGGTTTTGTAAATCCCGAAGTGTCCTGCAGTGACAGAGTCATGGCACTGGCATAGAATTTTGAGTCTTAAGTCTCCCTCTGGCACGACCCTGGCCGTTTTAAACCACAACAACCCATCTCGCCAGTAGAAATTCACTTCTGAGTCTGGATCCTGCCCCGCCTCGTGAATGTACTGCTGCATGCCCGTCCCTTCCCGTTGTGCTCTTTTGAGCTCTTCCTCCCATGAAGGTTGGCATGATCCTAGTGTTAATTTCTCCAGCGGGATCACGTACTGTGGCTGGTCCTGGGGCTCACTCTCCTTAAATTACGGCTGCCTGGACAAGGCATTGGCTCTCTGATTCTTGGCTTGGGCGTGATACATAATCCTGAAGTTGAACCTGGCGAAGAACTGGGACCATCTGATCTGCCTCTGGTTCAGCTTCCTGGCCGTTTGCAGACTTTCCAGGTCCTTGTGGTCGGAACACACTTCAATTTGATGGGAGGCTCCCTCCAAATACTGCCTCCAGTTCTCAAAAGAGTCCTTAATGGCCAGTAACTCCTTCTCCCAGACCGTGTAGTTCTTCTCTGCAGGCTTTAACTTTCTAGAGAAGTATGCGCAGGGGTACAACTCCTTTCCCTCGGGATCTCCTTGTAGCAAACCCCCCCCGATGGCAAAGTCCGAGGCATCAGCTTCCACTATGAAGGGACGGTTTGGATCAGCAAAGCGCAAAATGGGTTCGGTAGCGAATTTCTCTTTTAACTCCTCAAAAGCCTTCATAGCGTGCTCCGTCCATTGGAACTTTTTCTTTCCCCTTAAACAGTCGGTCAGGGGAGCCGTTAGTTTGGAAAACCCCGGGATGAATTTCCTGTAGAAGTTAGCAAACCCTAGAAACCGTTGCACATCCTTTTTCATGACAGGTTGCCCCCAGTCCTTTATGCAACTCACTTTCCCTGGGTCCATCTCCACTCCTCCCGCTGAGATTCGATACCCCAGGAAGTCCAAAGACTCGAGGTCAAACCCACATTTCTCCAACTTAGCATACAGGTGGTTTTCTCTCAGTCTCTTTAACATGGTTCTTACGTGTCGGTCGTGATCCTCTTGATTCTCCGAAAACACCAGGATATCATCTAAGTAACAGATTACATACGTGTCCAGTAAGTCTCTAAATACATCGTTCATGAATTTTTGGAAAATTCCTGGACTCCCCGAAAGCCCGAACGGCATGACAAGGTATTCAAATTGACCGTAACACGTGAGGAACCCTGTTTTCCATTCATGTCCCTCCTTCATTCTGATTAGATTGTAGGCTCCCCGCAAGTCCAACTTCGTGAAAATCTTGGCTGAACGTAGCCGATCTAGCAACTCTGAGATTAAAGGCAGTGGGTAGCTGTTATGGGTGGTGATCTGATTCAGTGCGCGGTAATCATTACACGGCCTGAGCTCCCCCCCTTCTTCTTCACGAACAACAAAGGCGCCCCGGCCGGAGACTGTGACCGGTGAATGAATCCTCGCTTCAGGTTCTTTTCCAAGAACTCTTTCAGAGCCACCCTTTCAGTCTCTGTGAGCGAGTAAATCCTTCCCGACGGTATGCTGGCCCCTGGCACAAGATCGATCGTACAGTCGTAAGGACGGTGGGGGGGGTAAGGTTTCCATTTCCTTTTCGTCAAACACATCTTGGAATTCCTCATACTTTGGAGGGAGCATCGCTAGCATGCCCTCTTGTATGGCTCCCGCTAAGGTGTTCTTGATTCCTTCTGGTTGGCAGTTCTCCTGACAGTACTGAGATGTGAACCACACCACCGCCTCCTTCCAACTTATTTTAGGCTCGTGCATGGCAAGCCAGGGCATCCCCAGAATCACCTCAAAGCTTGAAAGATCTGACACGTACAGTGAGATGAGCTCTTCATGCCTGGGAATTTGAAGCTTCAATTCCTCCATGGCTTGCGTTACCCCCCCTGACTTCAGGGGTCTCCCGTCAATGGTCTCCACGGAAAGGGGGGTGTCCAGTGTCCAGCTAGAGATGCCATAACGCTTGGCCAGCTTTGCGTCGATGAAGTTGGTGGAGGCTCCACTGTCGATTAAGGCAGTAGAGTTGAACATCACTCCTCTGGCAGTTGTAATCTGCACAGGTAGAACCAGCACTCCTTTGGAGGGAGGCTGGGTGATCAGGGGGCCTTTGTACAATGCTGCCCCCAGCCCACCGGCCTTCACGTGGACTGGGTGTTCTAGTTTTCCGACGGCTCCGTCTTCCCCTTCTTTAGCCCACAGTCTCTGGCCATATGTCCCGGTTTGGAACAATAGAAACATAAGCGTTCTCAGCGTCATCTCTCTTTCTTTTCTTCCGAGAGCCTTGGTCTGCCCCCCCCTGCCCTTCGGTCGCGCTACCCGTCGTTCCCGAAGTGGAGGGATTCGTGCTGCGAGGCGCCGAGGCGGAGTATCTAGGGGCCTCCTGTCTCTTCTCCAGGCGTCTCCCCTCCAGTCGGTGATCGATCTGCAGGCACAGCCGAATAAGTTCTGGCAGGTCGGTGGGGGGGGCGGTCCTGGCCAGTTCATCCAGGATCTCCGCGTTCAGTCCGCTCCGGTACATGAACATCAGGCTGCCTCATTATAGCCAGTCTCTTGGGATAAAATTTTAAACGCATTAGTATACTCGGAAACAGTTCCTTTTTCTTGTTTCAGAGCTCCTAGCTGCCGCGCTACAGTTTCCGCTCTTTGCGGGTCTTGAAACATCTCGGTCATTTCTTGTATGAATCCTCTGTACCTTCCTAGGAGAGCATCCTTTCTCACCAGATACGGAGTCACCCACTTTGCAGCTTCTCCCTCCAGGAGGCTGATCACGAATGCCACTTTAGCCCCATCACCCGGAAATTCTGCATTCCTGACATCCAAGTATAGTTCACATTGAGCCACGAAGGTTGCCAACTGATCACTTTGTCCCGCATACTTTGGGGGTAATCCAATGGGCACCTTTACCGCAGCGGCTGGAGGGGCGGTTCGCATCCGATCGATCGTGGCTTTCAAGGCCTGATTATCCGTTTTCAGCGCCTTGACTGCTGCCAGCAAGGATTGAACATCCGTCTGTAAATCAGCCACATTAGTCCTCAAGAGTCTCACTTCTTCCGTCTCAGAAGTGGGATTTGTTCCCCCCTCCGCTCCCTTTGACATCTTGTCCTCGTCCCGTGGAGAGAGCGTTGAGAGTGATTTAGGTGGCTCTGTCAAGCTGTCAGGTCCAGAATGAGACTGAGGAACCAGACCAGTGGGTGAAAGCAATTCAGTTTTTATTAGAGTGACATCCACACAAACGCTGCGCCTTCTCATAAAGCGCCACTGACTTACAGATCCTGCGACATGGAAAGATAGTTGACAGAGCGAAGTGCACTTTCCCGCCCAACTCTTAAGTAGGACCCAAACGGGCGTGAAGCCTTTCACTCTGCCTCAATCCACCCTCAGGGGCCACCTGTCTCCCCCTCCCCCTTTCTTGTCTCTTCACTTGTCGTCGAGTATGCGGTGAGGGGGGAAGCGCCGGCCCCTCCCCTTCTGAAGATTCCGACTCCGGTATGGGCGTAAGGGGAGGTCCAGGCGGAGGGGGAGGCGTGTGAACTTTCAAGGTTGGCTCCGAGACTCTGGCGCTCCCAGGATCTCCGTTGCTGGGCAACCCTATCCCTGGACATTCCTCTCCTTCTCCTTTGCTCAAGTCTGACAGGGGGCTCCCCTCCCCCTCGTCTTCTGACTCTAAATCCCCAGGACCCCAATTCCGTGTCCCGACATTATTAAATGAAACATATAATTGATTCTGACTACATGATCAAAGGTGGAGTACCTGAAAACAAGACGCATAGTGCCAAACCATTGTTTGGTATTCAACCCATTGAGCCAGACCATTAGTCCATCTAACTCTGTACTGCCTATTTTGACTGGCAGTTGTTTTTCCAGTTCTACTACCAGAGATCTTTTTTGAAAAAACCTGGGGATTAAACTTGGGCCTTCTGCCTGAAAAGCATGTGCTCTGCCACTGAGCTCTGGTCTTTCTCCAGTTTGTGTACATGAATGCATGACTTTCAATATTCTTTTTTTAAAGAATGATTGATGAATAAATGAAAGCAGATAAGCTGAAGGGTAGGTTTTATGCTCTTAGGGTGATATGCTCTTAGACATGCCCTGAAATCAACAAGAACAGTCAATAAGAAGAGTCATGAAATATATAGGGTGATAACAATATAAACTGGAAGACTTTCAGGATTGATAACAAACCAATTATTGTAAAGGCAACAAACAAAAGTGTTAAATTGTTAAAAAGGTAAATATGGGTAGAAACACATTAACTGTTCTGACAGTTCCAGTGTGTCTCCACCTCTCTTTTCTGAAAATGAGGACACACAACACTAGTCAAACTCACCCCTTTTTACTGTAAAACCTGGTGTGAGCAGCTTGAGTGCATGCTTAGTAAATTCAGCTTCAAAGATATTTTGCAACTGATCTGCACAACTAGTTCCCCCTCCAGGGGTAGCTAATGGAAACACTTTGCTCTGGCGACTAGAGTGTCCACAGCCTATATGAACCCATTTCAATCCAGTTTCAAGCCCAGATACAGCCCTGAAACTGAAAGACTAAATAAATAAATATATATTAAATAATTGTATTATTATTGAAAAGTAAAAAGTACATTGAATATCATATATATACTCCATGCCTGGTAAGGGCATTAAGATCAGCAAATGGAATATGGCTAGTTATTCCCAAGTTAAGGGCATGTGGGAATGGTGCCATAACTGTTCCTTCAGTTCAAATTCAACTAGTTTCTTTGGAGCGTTTGATCTCTGTGTTTTGGCTTTCATTGAACCATGTTGCTTGATTCTTTTGCTAGAGTCCTTTGCAGTTACTTGCTTTGCTTGCACTTTTGAGCAGCATGTCTGCTGTCTGACTGTGTGGATCTAATGCCAAAATAATTATGTATTTTAAAGCAGTCCAACTGATTCCAATGTCCCAATATGTTTGGCAGTACTCTAGAATAAATAGATTTGACAATGGCAGTTTTGTGAAGTATACACATGTATTTGAGACTGGTCACTTTTTCTTTTATCCTTTCCCTCTGTTACATGGTATTTTAAGTTCTGATTTCACTGGGTTACCTTGTTTCTTATCAACTGAATCAGTCCCCCTGCTACAGAAGGCTTTCCTGTAATTTCCTGTTTTCTCACAAATATTGCTGCAAGACAAGCATTGCCTGCTTCTTTAGATTTTGGCTTGGATTAGGTATGAGTATGGAAACAAGTGTTAAGTACACTCAACTAGTAACTTCAAGTGATCCATCAGGCAAAAATACCCCAACAGGCTTAACGATAATGGTGGACTATTCTGCAGCCAGGGCACACGGAGTATTTCCAGATTCATATAGTGCTATCATGCCATTGCAAATGTCAGAAGCAAAATCCTGCAAAAAGTGACACATTTTCAACTTTGTTTTAAAGAGTGCTGGATCCTGTGGTGTCAATGATCAAGAAAGGAGATGAAAAGGCATTGCATGATATGATGAAGTCAGGCAAAAACCTTGCACAGCCTAACAAAGATGGATGGCTGCCACTCCATGAAGCTGCTTACTATGGACAAGAGGGCTGCTTGAAACTGCTGCATAAATGCAAGTATCAGAAAAAAAGAACTGATAGAATCAAAACACGAAGCCATCACAGGGTACAGAGTAACCCATTAAGTCATATTAATCCCTAAAATATTCAAATGTACTTATTCAGCCTATTTTTGCATATGCAATTTCATGCTTATACACATTTCTTTCCAAAGATTAAAAGCTACAGCAGAGGTTCCCAAACTGTGGTCTGTGGACCACCAGTGGTCCACAAGCTTCATTCAGGTGATCTGTGGCATGTCCATATTAAATATTCATATTGATTTTAAATTGCATTTATTTTTATTGCTTTTTTTTCTTATACTGTATTTTATTGTATTACAATTTGAATTCAATGGAATTCAAATTTATTTCATATTCATCAATATTATTCATCAATAAATATTCATCAATAGATATTGAATTTATTTCAATATAAGAAATAAAAGAAGCAATAAATGCAATTAAAAATCGCACAACTCCTAGCACAGCGCATTACAATTTCAACAACAGGCAGAAAAAACTTTAAGTGGTCTGCCAAGACCTTCAGCAATATGCAAGTAGTCCATGCTGGGGGAGGTTTGGGAACCCTGGGCTAAGGGATTGTTTATAAATAACATTTTCACTGTACCTTCTGTTTCCATCCCTGCTGTCTCTTGCTGACAAGCAAGAGAAAAGGAAGAGCAATTGTTACCCAGGATCTCAATTCTAGCAGCAGTTTTATGGAGAGCTTTGGGGACCTCATCGTTCCCTCCAAGTTCTCTTGGCATATATTGAAGGTTTCATTCTGCACATCCCCTAAACTCTTCCTGTCTCATCCTGGTTTGCTGCAATAAAATCTTGTGGTGGTTTTTTCATGGAAATACTGTGACCTCACTTTAATGTATCAAAATCTTCACTGATGACACTGGCAGGAGAAGGACTCAGGCAATCAGGCTTCCCAAAAGTACCCAGAAAATTGTAATTTCTTCCAAAAAAGTTGGAGCAAGAAAATAACAGGAAAACATGCAAAATTTCAACCCTGATGAAAGGTGTGAGACTTACAAGATGTATATGGGTAGTTTCCTGTCACATCAAAGTTGGACTTTGTAACAATATTGACCAAAGATAATTAGCAAGTGACTGATGTTAGAATTATCTATGTGCACTACATGCCTTACTAATGGCTCAATGCTTTCTCAATAGCGTATCCTGGGATAATTGATCAGCGTACCCTTCAAGAGGAAACAGCACTCTACTTAGCAACAAATGGAGGGAATATTGATTGCATGCATTCATTGCTACAGGCTGGAGCAGACCCTGATATCGCAAACAAAGTTAGGGAGACTCCACTTTATAAAGGTAAATGGCTTGAGTCTCATAGGTATTGAGCATACACAAGGAAACTACTTTTTTTGAGGTGGGAAAACAGTGGGTGCAAAATAACGGTGTGCATGTTTACAATGAGCTTCTAGCCTGCATTTAGTTACACCTTTAGCATTGGATATGCTTCCTATCCTGGATATTTTGAACATCCCAGATTTGAGAAGACCCTGAGCAAAGTGTCCCCCAGTGGGCCCTCTCGTCTCTTAGTGGGTGCTGGCAGGCTCATCTGGCTGTGGTCGCAGTGCTTCAGTCCACATGGAGAGGATGTCCCTAGCCATACTTGAAATAAGAGCATAAGAAGAGCCCTGATGGATCTGGCCAATGGCCCATCTGGTCCAGCATCCTGTCCCCACAGTGGCCAACCAGATGCCTATGGGAAGCCCAGCAGAGCCTGAGTGCAAGATCACTTCCCCCTCCTACAACTCCTGTAAGTCCCCAGAACAATTCTGGGTCAGGAGCATTGTGGGAAATTAAAAGGATGGCTAGATCCAACTGCCTGTCTGTGCTCAGACTGTTGGGCAATATAAAAAAGAAGATCAGAGGGTCAGGTCAAGAATCAGCAGTGGGTCCTGCCAGGGAGCTGGGACTTGGTAGCTGTCCAAGAATGCCTGGTGCTAATGTGGTCCCTGCCTGAAAGATATAATAGTAGCTGGTCCCAACACACAATGTTTGAGCAGTAGGGAGCCAACGGGGACTTTTTCAGAATAGGGACCAATGAGTTCACAGGTTCAGTGTCTTTTTAAAAGTCATAGAGAAACAGAAATAATTAATGAATGTTTACCTTAAAAGGATTCAGTTTTAGCTTTAAAATGGGCTCTTGCTAAACAAATAAAAATAATTCAAATCTAAATTTAAAATTCTAAGTTTGAATTATGAATTTTGAACTCCGATTTTGAAAATATGCCAGATTTCTCCCCACCTTTACATGACTGAATGTGTACATATGACTTACGTACATATGAAAATTCACAGACCTGTCTTCCACACAGTGCAGAGTTTTTTTAATTTTAAATTTCCAAGCATCTGTGAGTACATCCTATCCAACTCTAGCAGGGGTGGGGAGCAGGATCTAGCCACTGGGCTGTATCCATACCTCCCCCCACCCCCTGACATCTATCACCTGACATCACCATGGCTTCAGATGACTCAACTTCAAAGGAAAAAACAGGGAGTGCACTCTCTTCCTTTTTTCCTTTATGTGTGTAGCTTTCATTCAAGCCATGCTTCCCAAAGAACATTTTTCCTTTGCAGCCCAGCTTGAGTTCAAGATGTGGCTGCAAAGGAAGAATATTGCTTTGCAGATGCTATTTGAGCTGAGTCTGCAAAGGAAGATGCTTTGCATCCCTAACTTGAATTCAAGCACAGATGCAAAGGAAGAATTGGGAGCCTACTCTAAATGTGTTCCTAATTCTTCCTTTGCATCAAAAAGTCACTTTTTGAACCTGACACCTTTTTCTGTTATTGCAGGATTCAAGCTGCAGGTTTCAAGCCACAGATTGAACTCACTCATGCCTGACATCATCTAAGATGTCAGGTCTAGAAACGGTACACGAGGCTTGCCCCAAAGACAAGTACAGCCCTATACATCTTAGGGTCAATATTTATTTATTTATTTATTATTTTATTTATATCCTGCCCTTCCTCCCAGCAGGAGCCCAGGGTGGCTCAATACAGGCTGAGGTATACATCTTAGGACATAAATACCTGAATGAGAATTTCCTCCCATATTTTTATTTATTTATTTATTATTTTATTTATATCCCACCATTCCTCCCAGTAGAAGCCCAGGGCGGCAAACAAAAGTACTATGAACTTGCCTGTGTGTTGAGATCATTGAAGGAGGGCTTTTTGGTAAGACCAGCAGTCAGCCAATTGCATTACATGGGGAAGGACCTTCTTGGTGGAGGACCCTGTCTATTGAATGCAGCTGGTGCTTCTGAGATGCAGCCGGGACTGACTCTTCTCAGTTTCCATCATCAGCTGAGATCTGTTTGCCTAGGCTTTTGCAAGATATTAGTGCCTTGTCTGGTTTTGATATTGTACTGGTTGCTGCTTTGTTGTATAATCTAGACTTTTTCTTATTATCATTTGTTGTGTTCTTTCTGAGTTTCAATTGTTTCCCGCCCTGAGATCACTTTGTGATGAACAGTAGGCTAAGTATATCATCCATGCCATGTAATTAGTAGTCTGCTGCCATTTTCAAAGCAGGAAGGAAGATATACAAACTCTACATGAGAAGATCTGAAATGATGAAATCAGCAGGAGAGGGAGTCATTTTAGATCCTTATTATATGTATACTTATCAAAGTTGCTAGTTCATCACTTTTTTGGAAGGGGGCTATGTGAGGCGTCCTTCCCTGGCTCTCCCTGTCAGGTTCCTACCTGCTCGTGGTTACTGCCTGTCACTAGGCACCACCAGGGACTCCACCAGTCCGGACCGTCCTTTCTTATGGTTTCTCTCCCCGCTCTAGCACAGATCTCAACAGATCCCCCTGCTAGGCAACCACCAGTAACGTCCCAATACTAGTATTCCCAGAGACTCTGAATACTGGTATTGTTATTCTCTTCACCGCTGCCACCATTTGTTACAGTTCCCCTTCAGCCTTGGTCTTTACCTTACCCTCCCTTCTGGTCTGTGAAACCCCAGCCAAGGATCAGGCCTTTGGTAAACCAAATTAAGTATTTATTACAGATAACAAAGCTAACAAGATTAACAAGATTTCTTCTTAAGGCACATAAGCATATGGTTTTACTCAATACTAATCCAAACTCCACTCCCTCCTGGCAAACAACTCTCTAAACCCCACCAAGCAACCCACTCAGTTCTCTTCTCCCCCCCCTGATTCCACTCTCACTCTTCCTTTTATACATTCAGCCATTTTAAACACTCAGCCAATCATCTCGCATTCTACTGCCCATTCACTCCCCCTCTTTCACTCCACTTACCATATATCTTCTAAACAACCAACACTTACCATATATACATTAATATAGGAACATCACATTCCCCCCCCTTAAACAACAGCAGAGTATTATTCCTGTTCCAGGATTTATACGTCGCGTTAACAAATAAAAGTCTCTATGGGGAAAATGTCTTTCTTTGTTCCTCTGTCTGGTCACATCACTGCAGTCCCAGCCACTTGCCTGGAAAGTCCATCGGCCAGTACATTGTCCTTGCCTTTTATGAACTGGAAGTCCACTTGATAGTCCTATAGGGCCCAGGACCACGTCTGCAGCATAGTGTTATGGTTTTTCATAGTCTGCAACCATAACAAGGCCCGATGATCCGTAGTCACTGTGAATCTTCGTCCCCACACGTATGGGCGCAACTTGTTCAGTCCCCACACGACCGCTAGGCACTCCTTCTGGACCGACGAATAGTTTTTCTCCCTCGGCGTCAGCTTGCGACTCAGGTACGCCGCTGGATGTCTGGTGCCTTCTCTCTCCTGTAGCAAGACGACTCCCAGCGCCAGGTCCGACGCATCTGTAGCCACGATGAATGGTTTCTCATAGTCTGGTGCTATTAATATGGGTCGTTGGCACAAGGCTTGCTTCAGTAGATCAAAAGCCTTCTGACATTCATCCGTCCATACCACACGCTCAGAACACTTCTTCTTTGTTAATTCATGCAAGGGGGTTGCTATTTCCCCAAAATTTCTCACAAACTTCCTATAAAATCCAGCCACACCCAGAAATGCCCTTACTTGTTTTTTGGTTAAGGGGATCGGCCATGCTTGTATTGCCTCCACCTTGCTCCATAAGGGGGTGATTTTCCCACTCCCCACCTTATGTCCTAAATAAATTACTTCCTTTAGTCCAAACTGGCATTTCTTAGCTTTTATTGTGAGGCCTGCTTTTCTTAAGGCCTCCAGTACTGTTGTCAGGTGTTGGACATGCTCAGGCACCGACTTGCTAAAAATGGCCACGTCATCGATATAGGCCACTGCAAAATCTGACATGCCTCGCAACACAGTATTGATTAGCCTCTGAAATGAACTTGGTGAGTTCCTTAGTCCCATGGGTAAGGTCACAAACTCATATAACCCATCTGGTGTACTGAAGGCAGTTTTGGCTCTGGATTGTTCGTCTAGTTCCATTTGCCAAAATCCTTTACAGAGATCTAGTGTAGAGATAATGGTTGCTGCCCCCAATAACTCTAACATTGCGTCTACCCTAGGCATAGAATACGCATCTGGGACAGTAATTTTATTGATTAGCCGATAATCAATGCAAAACCTTGTCGTTCCATCTTTTTTCGGAACCAGGACAATACTTGAGGCCCAGGGACTGATGGATTCCCTGATCACTCCTAATTCCAGCATCTCTTCCACCTCCTTTTTGATCTCATTCAAAACTTTCCCATTCACACGGTACGGAACAGATCTGATTGGGGCATGATCTCCAGTATCAATGGAATGTATAACTATACTGGTTCGGCCAGGTTTGTTGCTAAAGAGATTCCTATAGGTTTTCAAAACTCTCAGAATCTCCTCTTTTACTTCCTCCTTCACCTCCTCTGACCATTCCACTTGATCTACCCCTCCTTTGTCTTTGCTTTCCTGTACCAAATCTGGAAGTTCAGGCCCACTTCCCTCAGGGAATAAGGTAACTTGCAACACCTGTGCATCCCTGGTATGGTAAAGCTTTAACATATTTACATGAACCACTTTGTTTTTGTTTAATTGGTCTGTGGTAATTACATACGTCACTGTGTCAAGCCTTTCTCTGATGGTATATGGTCCTTCCCAGTTAGCCTGTAATTTGTCATGTTTCCTGGGTATGAACGCCATAACCATATCTCCCACATCATACACACGTTCCCTGGCTGTTCTGTCATACCAGTAACGTTGCTTCTCCTGTGCTTGACTCAAATTCTTTTCCACCACCTCCATCACTGATGTTAATTTATTGCGGAATTCCAATACAAAATCTACTACAGATGTTTTGTACTCTCCCAGGGTTCCTTCCCATGAATTTTTTAATAGTTCCAAAGGTCCCCTCACTTTTCTAGTGAACATGAGTTCAAAGGGTGAGAAGACTGTTGACTCCTGAGGGACTTCTCTGTATGCAAATAAGAAGCATCCCAACCGTTCATCCCAGTCTTGTGGGTGATCTTGAACATAGCTTCTGATCATGCCCTTCAAAACGCCATTGAATCTCTCTGTTAACCCTTTAGTGGCGGGATGGTAAGTAGTGGTCTTTAGATGTTTTAGACCACAACATTTCCACATACATTGCATCACTTCTCCCATGAATACACTGCCTTGATCCGTCAGCACTTCATGAGGGAATCCCAGCCTCATAAAGATTTTTAATAAAGCCTCTGCCACTACAGGGGCTTCCACGGATCTTAGTGCTTCTGCGTCTGGGTACCTGGTGGCAAAATCCACCACCACCACTAGATATTTCTTGCCATGCCTTGTGGGTTTGGAAAAAGGGCCCACCAAATCTATTCCCACTCTATAAAAGGGTTGTCCAACTATAGGAAGGGGCTTTAAGGGTGCCTTAGTCTTTACTCCACTTTTCCCCACCTTTTGGCATATTCCACAAGATAGACAATGTTGTTTTACATCTTTGGAGATGTTTGGCCAATAATAGTGTGCAGCCAATCTCCTCTTGGTCTTTTTTATTCCCAGATGTCCTGCACATGGGACATCGTGGGCTACCTCTAGCAATCTGGTTCTGTATTTGCTAGGTACTATCAATTGCTTCACTGGTTCACATTCATCCTTTCTCTCAGCAGGCATCCACAGTCGATATAAAATCCCATTCTCACACACAACTTGATTCCTCAGTTTGTCAGTGAAAGGAATCTGTTGGGTCAGAGCTTGTTCCTTTATCTGCTTCAAACTTACATCTTTTTGTAGCTCTTCCCTGAATTGATCTGCCTCATCATTATCAGAGACCACTTGATACAGTTTGTCTCCTTCAGCAGGCCTGCTAGTGGTTGCTATGGTGACCTGAGGCTGGTTAACAGATTCCACCCTGTTTGTTTCAGCCCCCCTTAATATGGCTTCTTTTTCTCTGCCAAGTTGCTGTCTGGTCACTACATAGATCTTTCCTTGGGCGCCCATTACATCCCTTCCCAGTATTACTGGTTCTTGTTGCTGGGCATTAATGCCTACTTTATATCGGCCCTCTCGGCCTCTCCATTCCATTTTCACTAGGGCCACAGGCAAACTTTCTGGTTGACCCCTCACTCCTTGGATAGTCACAGTTTCCTGAGGTAATATTACCTCAGATTTTATTAAATCTGGCCTCAGTAATGTCTGAGCGGCACCAGTATCAAGCAATGCCCAATAATTTGCCCCTTGTACACTCACTTCCTCTCTCAGACTTGAATCAAGGTCTGTTACTTCTGTCCAGTTTATCTGGCAGAACTGAACCTTTTTCGCTGTTTCTAAAGCCTTGGGCTCTGTTTTCACTGTCCTTGTCTGAGCAGGATTACTAATGGGGTTGGCAACCTCACATTGAAAACGTAGGTGCCCCGGTCTACCACATTTGTAGCATAATTTCTCCTCACTTTTAGGGTACACAGATCCACTCTGGGGTGTCCTGTGCCCTTCAGATTTTACTGGAGGACTCACTCTCTGTGGTACCACATCCCTTCTGCCAGCGTTATATGGTCTGGGTTTAAAATCTCTTGTTGTTTTCCCCACCCAGCCAGTTCTGTTGGAGGCGAAGTGATCCGCCATCTCTGCGGCCTCCTGCACCGATGTAGGGGAACGGTCTTTGACCAGGAGCCTTATTTCTGGTGGTAACTGATGGTATAATTGATCCAATATCATGAGGTTTTTCACCTCCTCCACAGACTGAGCTTTTGCACTTGTCAGCCATTTCCCAAATATGTCCATCAGTTTTGCCCCCAGCTCCACGAAAGACCTCCCTGTCTGTATCTGGCAATTTCTGAAAAGCTTTCTAAAATAATCAGGCCCCAGTCTGAATCTTTTAAACACTGCTTCTTTGAATTCAGCATAGGTGACGGGCCTGTCTGAGGGGAAATATTGGTATACCTCAGCCAATTCCCCTTTAATCAGGTTTGATAAATACTGCATGTATTTATCTTCATGTAGCCCCCACAACTGAGCTGCTTTTTCAAAGGTGCTGAGGTAAATTTGAGGATCTTGACCAGGCTCACAGACAGCAAAGTCCTTTGGAGTAATTTTTATTTTTGCTCCATCTCTGTCTTTCCTTGTCTCCTCAGAGTGAAATTTCTCTCTATCAAATTTTAACTTTTCTACTTGTAATTCAGCATCCAATGCTCATTGCTTCTCCCTCTCCTCAAACCCCATTCTCAACTTCTCAGTTTCCAACTCCCTCTGTTTGTCTTTTTCCTCAGCCTCAAAGACCCGCTGTTTGTCTTTTTCTTCCATTTCAAAGACTCTCTGCTTGTCTTTTTCCTCAGCCTCCCATCTTAACTTCTCTCTCAAGTACTCTATATAAGCGGGATTGCTTGAGTATCCTTCTGGGGTCTCTTCCCTGACAGGTTGTTTTTGCTGGGCAGTTGCAAATCCTATAAGTGCTACCCTCAATTCATCTACCCCTTTACCCTCGTGAGGTAAATTGAATGTTATGTACTTCTCCACCAGCTCCTCTCTTTTCAGTTTTATATATTCAGCCATGGTGTTTGAGTTCACTCACTCTTTGCCACACACTCTTTGCCAGTCACTCTCACAAGTAATCTTGTTTTGTTATTTCTGTTTGCCACACCACTGTTAGGGATTCTCTAGTATACGTATCTGGATTCTCTGTTGTTCGTATCCCACCGCTACTGCCACCACATGCGATGCGTCCTTCCCTGGCTCTCCCTGTCAGGTTCCTACCTGCGCGTGGCTACTGCCTGTCACTAGGCACCACCAGGGACTCCACCAGTCTGGACCGCTCTCTCTTATGGTTTCTCTCCCCGCTCTAGCACAGATCTCAACAGATCCCCCTGCTAGGCAACCACCAGTAACGTCCCAATACTAGTATTCCCAGAGACTCTGAATACTGGTATTGTTATTCACCGCTGCCACCATTTGTTACAGTTCCCCTTCAGCCTTGGTCATTACCTTACCCTCCCTTCTGGTCTGTGAAACCCCAGCCAAGGATCAGGGCTTTGGTAAACCAAATTAAGTATTTATTACAGATAACAAAGCTAACAAGATTAACAAGATTTCTTCTTAAGGCACATAAGCATATGGTTTTACTCAATACTAATCCAAACTCCACCTCCCTCCTGGCAAACAACTCTCTAAACCCCACCAAGCAACCCACTCAGTTCTCTTCTCCCCCCTGATTCCACTCTCACTCTTCCTTTTATACATTCAGCCATTTTAAACACTCAGCCAATCATCTCGCATTCTACTGCCCATTCACTCCCCCTCTTTCACTCCACTTACCATATATCTTCTAAACAACCAACACTTACCATATATACATTAATATAGGAACATCACAGGCTATTTTAGGGCTGAAAAGTGGTATGTAACTCTTTTTTATAAATAAATAAATGTGGGTTTATTTTTGTGTGAAAATCTAAAATAATGCCACAAGCTTGATTATTTTACATGGTCTAGTCGTTTGGTGGGGGGAAGGTTTGCAAACCAATCCTCTTATACACTGAAAGCAAACTAAAATCTTGGATTTGTTTTGAAAAAGAAAAAATGTAGAATGGACTAAACGCCTTTCTTGGACAATGGGTAACTTCTTCGTGAAATTGTCCAAAATAAAAATGTTTTTCAGATGACCTAAACCTTCTTTTGTTACAACAGCCTGTGAACGCAAAAATGTCGAAGCAGTTAAGGTGCTGTTGCAATACAATGCTGACACGAACCATCGCTGCAATCGGGGATGGACTGCTCTCCACGAAGCTGTTGCTCGGAATGATTTGGAAATAATAGATCTTTTGATCAAAGGAGGTGCCAAAGCTGAAACTGCAAATTCCTATGGGATCACCTCATTTTTTGTGGCCGCTGAGAGTGGCCACTTAGAAGCCTTGCGTTACCTTGCCAAGTGTGGTAAGTAGAATTGCACAAGTACGCACATATCATGCATTGTGGCTTCCAGTTGCAAAACAATCCATTAGTTTTGAGGGCTGGGTTTTTCAGGCATCACTTTATAATTTTGGATTTGCTTTTTTTATTGGTCTTGTCTGGTTAGCTTGCAATGGAAGACTGTTGAAATTCTAATCTCCAAGAGTTCTTGCTTGAGGAAACTGATTATGGGGCTATGTGTTTAATTAAATAACTAATTTATCTGCCAATCAGATTTAACTTACAGAGACCCAACATTTCTCCACGAAGCAGAAATAGGGATAAAATAATGCCCCTGATAAATAGGGACAGTTGGAACATGTGGGAATGTACTTCGTAAGAGTGTAAAACTGCATGTTCAATATTTGAAACGTTGAGTAAACTGAAAAAGTGGCTGAGATTAGATTTCAGTTTCCAAAGTTCAATTATGAACAAAAAAAAAAGATTTGCAAGAGGAAAATATAATAAAACTGTCTAACTATTCCAAGCTTTAAAAACCCTTCTGGGAACTCCTGCAATAATGTTATTGCATTTATACAATGCACAGTGTTTGCTATAAAACAAAGATTTCATTTCTTTCTCGTTAAGAAGTAGCCTCATGTTGGGCTTTGTAACTGTGTTCCCAGTTACAGTTACATTAAAACCTCAAATACAATAGGGAGCTTTTGCTGTGTGCAAAGGGAGCAGATTGTCTTTGGCAGACGGTTGTGCAGCTGAATCCTACTGGTGTTTATTTATTTATTTATTTATTATTTCAATTTATATACCGCCCTTAGCGAAATAGCTCTCAGGGCGGTGAACAAACAAGAAGGAAGTCTCACCCTGTTCAATGGGACTTATTCCTAAATTAAGTGTGCATAGTTTTTGTGATCAAGCAGAGAGAGAATTCTGGCATGTTAGAATTTCATTGTATGGAACTAAGGTTGCAAATCTATAAAAACATTTTGATTAGACAGGGTAGGATTGCACTGTTAGTGGATTGTGGCTTCCATTTATATATCTTTTCTACTGGCTCTGTTGGAGCAGATTAACCATGAATAGGAATAGAAGGATCTGTCAATTTTGGTTCTCTCAGATTCTCATTTTTTCAATCTTAACTTCACTTCTCCACATTTCTGCAGCAAATTGCAATTTGCAATTTTTTTAAAAAAATCCTTATGAAAATTCTTTTTTCCTAAAAAAAATACATTTTTGTATGCAGTTTTCACTAAAGTACACATTTTTGCAAGTAATTTCTCCTAATATACCATTTTATATGATATTTTCACTTACTTATTCATTTTTATGCACATCTCCCCTAATATATGGATTTTTGTAAACATTGGTTGATTGAAGAACTGTATTGCAAAATTTGGATAAGTGCAGATTTTGAAGGATGGCTGTGTTTCAGTCTCACATTGGATTGGATAGTACAAATTTGATAGATTTGGGTTTAACTGTGAACCTATCTAATTTCTTTCCCATCCCTATCCATGAATAGCTCCTACGCATCTAATACATATGACACAAATAGAAATGATGTAGCAAAGGGAAGCAGTGGGTACATCTAGTGTTGTTTTTATAGTGAGTGTGAATATATGGAGCCAGTAATTTGTGAATCGGAGTGTTCCCATTCATGTTTGTTTACCATTGATTTCAGTGGGAAACCCAGTCAGTTTTGCTGCCAGTAACTTCGGTGTTTTTCATCCAAATGGTATCGCATTTTCAGGAATTTTACTACTCCTTCAAAACATTACGAGTGTCACATTTCAGACAGATGGGGAAAAGGGTTCAAATTTTATAAGTAATTGTAAAAGGCACACATCCTATACATTTCCTGTTGCCTTCAACTTATTGCTTATTGCTGCTCTTAATGCAACATCAGTGTTTTGGATCTTAAATGTTCAGGCATCCTTCCCCACCACCAGAAAAGGATCAGAACTGCCAAATTTCAGAGACATAGGACAAAGACTCACGGTTTTATAGATACCATTTTACATTGTTCACTGCTCTTTCTCCCTGTAATCTTTCTCTGACCTATACAGGGTGTTCCAGACTGTTTCCATTTTTTCATCCCAATAGAAACAACTAAAGCTAATGAGAAACATTTTTTTTCATTCAGAACTCATTTGCTTGACTTCTTATTAATTTTTATAACTAAAATGAAATGAACAAGATTCATTTCTTTAATTTTTCATTTGTTTTAGAATGCACACCCCTGAGGCTAGGGATGTAGTTGTCCAGGGTCTGGGGTTGGGTGGGTATTAGTTCCCTTATTTTTTTGAGAACAGGGTCCCAGCAGTGTATCTGAGTCTCCAGCCTCCTTTCCTGTTTATTGGAGCCAATCAGAGTTAAAGGAGGTGAGTCAGCCACTGAGAAGAGTGGCTAACACACCCCTTTCATTCTGATTGGCTCCTAAGGACATCTGTTGTGGTGGGAGAAGGCATAGGAGGGGGGAAGAATGCAGTTACTCTGAGTCTTACTATGACAATCAGGAAGAGAAACTCAGCAAACAAAGTTCCTTACCTTGCAGCATCTTAGTACATTTGCCCATGTATGTGCACAGAAAATAGATCTAGCTAAAAGACAACTAATGGAGATCTGCATTGATCGTTGAAATGCATCAGTAAGGGAAAGTATTCCATACGAAGTAAGGGTCTGAAAGCTCATTTTATTGTATAATCTTAGAAGGTTTTATCATCTTAGAAGGGCTGTGTGGTTGTGAGGGGGCGTGGCATAACTGTTATGAAGGGGCCCTGCACTTCTGAATTTGCCACTACACTACTGCCTGAGGCATAAATAGTCTAATGGAGATATGGTGCCCTGACTATAAGGGCTGCTAAATTCACTGTGGCAGAGAAGACATGAATGTGGTAAACTCCCCTCCACTGAAAAGCAATGGTGCAACCTCCACTGCAGTGAACATGACACCTGATGCATGGAAGAATTCTGTGTGTGGGCTGAAAACTCAGCTCTTGAATGGTTTAAGCTTCTTCTCTGGCATACAGACATAAGAAGTCTTAATGCCACTTTTCTTACAAAACGTTCAGACATAAAGACAAATGCTACTGATTTCCCAGTTTCTTCTGACCCTTGCCTTATATTTCTTCCACTCCCAGGAGCTGATATCAATACTCAAGCAAGCGACAAAGCCTCTGCTCTCTATGAAGCTTGTAAAAATGGACATGAGAAGATTGTGGAGTTTCTCTTGTCCCAAGGTGCCGATGCTAACAAAACCAATAAGGATGGGTTCTTACCTATACACATGGCCTCCAAAAAAGGCTACTATGAGTAAGTTGATTTATTCCTCAGGGCTGCTGATGGATTTAGGTGTGACGATTATTTCTGCATAGAGGTTAAAACGGATTATTAAACAAAACAGTTCACAATGGAATCCATAGTTTGTGTCCACGTGAAAGGCATTTGGGATCTGAAAGGCTATGGATGTACTACAGAATGTCTAAAAGAAGCAGTTCTGTTTTGAGTGGCCCAAGTTGGCACCAGGGATATGTTGCCTGCTTAGAATAAATTATCTCTGTATCATCTCCTTCCTGTAAACTCACATCTAATGCACCTTTTATCTCTCTGATTGGAGGGTGTTTTGTTTTGTTTGTTTTATTGGAGTTTGGTATCTATCACAGCGGAGTGCTGGAAATGAATAGTCTGGTAAGACTGTTGATTGAAAGAATAAAGAAACTTAAGGTTTGTTATTACTGGGAAAGAAAGTCATTCTGACTATAGGCATACATGTGGCCTTTGTAAATTGCACTCACAGGCACCCTCTCTGACTAACTAGAAAGGAAGAGAAGGGAGAAAGTAAAGCCTGAGGAAAAGCAAACAAGTTTAAAGAAAGAATCAGTGAGGGAATAATAGGTTGCCTTTCTGTCTATCCCTCCACCCCACCCCTCTGGTTCAGTTTATTTGTTACAAGTGTTGGTGCTTTACTCCCAACAGTTTTAAATATTTCTAGGTTGCTTAAGCCTTGCAGGGCAAAATCCTCACAAATATAAAGGGCAGTATCACATTTGAATAAAATCCCACCATGAAAACAGCAATCTAAAGCAATTCACTAGGTCAGTGATGCACCATTATAAATTAGCTATGAACAATGTAGAACCAGCAGACCAGCAGCTCTATGATTCTGTTTGTGATGCCAGGTGTGGGGCAGATAAAGATGCAGCTGGACCAGCCGCGTGGCCAAGTTCCCCATGGGAACATGATCACACAGCTAATCCCTGCAGAAAGCAGGGTTGAAGTCATTGTCCGTCAGCTGATTCAGGTCTTCCAGATGAAGCACAGGGCTGGTGGTTTGCCACTTGGGAAGCACTGTGCAACGGACTTTGACAGGCGGGCAGGACAACCCACCTGTTAATCATCTGACATCATAATGACATCAGGTGATTGATGAATGTGTTGTCCCACTCACCTGTCAAGCTGGCCCACAGGGGTACAGACCAATAACAATCTGGCCTGCTGGACCAAAAAGGTACTCTGCCCCGACATAGACTGATCCATTGGTGGCTAATAGATGGGTAGGCAGCTCTTCCTTTGGGACTATCTCTCTTCCTTTTAGATATACTTTTGGTTCTAACAATGATTCTATGAATGTTTTTTAAAATATTTTAGCCATTGCACTGTACAAGTGGCTTCAGTGCAGCAATTTTTAATTGTGATTTCTGGATCCATTCCAGGTCAGATCAGCTGATTAGGGAATAGAGCTAGAAGAATATGCCATTAGGTGGCACCAGTATAGTGCAGTGAAATATTGTATGGGTTCAAATCTTACTTGGCTGTTGAGCTCACTTGGGTGGTCTTGGGCAAGTCACCTCCTCTCAGCCAAATCTGTATCACAGAGTTGTTTCTTATTTGTTTTACTTTCAACCTCATATGATTGCCAAAGCAGGGTACTAGTCAGCTTCACAATACAGATAAGGTTTATTTGTATGAATTAAATGTGAGGGGTGGGCACATTTTTGGAGGCTCCCATAATTTTAAAAAACTCTCCCAAAGACAACTGGTAAAGGGGTATGCTAGATTTCAATTTTCAGAGAGTTTCTATGTGCAGAAACATTCAAAATTATGATCCTCACATGCAGTTTGAAGTGGTACATCGGGGGTAGAGAATTGGTGGCCCTTCAGATGTTGTTGGACTTCAACTCCCATCAGCCCCATGCCCAACACATCCAATGGTCAGGGATGATGGGAGTTATCGTCCAGTCACATCTGAGGGATCAGAGTTTCCCCATCCCTGGGATACAAACTACCACTTCATTGCCTACTCACGTGCTCCCCTGTGCACTTTCCTTGCAGCCTGATGGGTTGCCCAGCCACACTAATTTATCATATATTTATAACTTAATCTTGAGCTTACTTACCTGGAAATAAATCCAGTGTAAAACTAATCTCCCTATTCCTAACCAGAATTATATGGAAGTGAGCCCCATTATTTTAAGTTAGATTTATTTTCAGGTCAGTAAGCTCAGGATTAAAGTATAAATAAAATAAACCACCATGGCTGTTGGCTGGTCTATGACCGTAATAATAAAATTCATTCATTCACCACCATGGCTGGATTACCAGTCTGCAAGGAAAAAGCATAGGGGTGCACCATAGCGAAAACCTGATGGTAGTAGACTGAACAGAAATCCATAGATTTTACTCACTGAAATCACACAAGTTGATGGCAGTCTTGCAGGTTAAAATGCATTAACTAAAACACAGTTATTGCAATTATGTAATTTGGCTCAGCTTCAAAGCTTGGAAAAGTTACTTTTTTGAACTACAACTCCCATCAGCCCAATCCAGTGGCCATGCTGGCTGGGGCTGATGGGAGTTGTAGTTCAAAAAAGTAACTTTTCCAAGCTCTGCTCAGCTTTATTTAAAATAACAATAAAAAGGTCAGAATTTTACCCTGCAAAGATGCTTAATGTTGAATTGCATCAATACATGAGACAAGAATTAGGTTGAAGACCCAACATTTATTAATATTTGAAGATCAAGCCATTATTAAAAAGTTGTGAGGTGGAAGTGTTACAGGGCTTCCCATTTTTAGCCACTTGGACCAAAATATTTATCCAAATGTCAAACTTGCCCCTGCATGGCCTGTCATTTTTAATCGCTTTGGTATTCTGAATAACAACACTTCACAGTGACCTCTCTTTGTAAGCATGTGGATTTAATACGCAGTTCTGCAGGAATTCCATGTTCAGACTCACTGCCAAAACACGAAGGCTCCATAACATTAAAAAAGTGAAGGGGATAATTTCATTTTTTTCCAATTCTTGATGCTTTTTATTTTTTTTAATGGCACTTTCATTAAAGAAAAAAAAAGAAAGATATTGAGTGCCACAGATTCCCCATCCTTGACCTAGATAATGCCTTTAAAAATTACCTCACCAGGTACAAATAATTGCACAAGGAATAACTAGTTAAAACAATCTTTTCTTACAAGCCCCTTTCTTCACAAATCAGGTGGATAAAACATGATGGCAATCAAAGGGTTGTATGATGTTGATCCCTCCATCCCATCCCATCTACTTGCTTGCCAAATTTTAGTTTAGATTTACATACAAAAAAAAACTGGTTTGCTCTCTGGGTTATAAAGGTTCCTTTTTGGAGCTAGATTTGACCAGGGGTCTTCAATGCCCATAAAGGTTATGCCTTTTTATGTTAAACAAGATGTTGAACAAGAAAGTTATGTTTCCCTAGCTAGAAACAAAGCTTGCAATGTCTCTTTAACTCAGTTGTTAGAAGCTTGCTTGAGCAGCACAATAATCTCAACCCTTAAATTTTAATAAATCCCAGTAGATTACAGGATGACTAATACTGGTGCTTGGCATACTCTCCTTTCAGCACTCTGTGTGACTTTTCAGCTATTATGGCTATTGCAAAGCATTTGTTAGTGGTGGATTGTTGCCAGCAAAACAGCACCCAGGCTTCCTGCCTTCCAGGGAGCATCACTGCTGGGTGATGTCAACCTTTCTGCTTTGAGAAATGATCTCTGCATGAATTTTCTCTTGTGGCTTTGATTTACCTCTGATGAGGACATAATGTCTCAAGAGCATGGATAAATGCAAGCAGGCTGGTAGCTGTTCCTAATACTTTTTCCATTAGTGATCCTGTTCCAGCTGCTGTTTAGACCTTTCCCCTACTGTAACTGTACACTATCAACTATTTCATGCCATAGGCCTGCCTCATACTGAACTGCTCAAGAATGTTTTAGATAAAATCACTCATGCTGCCTATCTACCCATCCTAGTCTTGAGTACATCCACACCATACACTTCAAGCACATTTGAAGCACATGGTACCTCTGATGTAATCCTGGAAACTGTGGCTTGTTAAGGGTGCTGGGAAACATAGCTCAGTGAAAGGTGAATGACAATTCACAAAATTCTTTGGGGAAGGCCATATGCTTTAAATGTGCTATAAATGTATGGTGTGGATGTGATCTTGTGCAGTGGGTGCTTATCTGTGGACCAGATGAGCAGGTTTAGTCACTGAAGTCCACAAACTGAAAATATGTGCCTCTGTCCATCATACCTAGTGGCAATGTTCATTCTAAGGGGAAATATCAGGGAGGGGATACTGTTCACCATAACATTTTATTATACAGCCACAAGAGTGGCTGTATACTATAGTCAGCATGGATTTTTCGCATTCCGCAATGTTAAATTGAAAAGACCCCCATGCCATTCCGATGCTTCCCTTAAGCTCATTTCAAAACAAAACCTTACAAAACTTAACATAAGAACATAAGAAGAGCCTGCTGGATCAGGCCAGTGGCCCATCTAGTCCAGCATCCTGTTCTCACAGTGGCCAACCAGGTGCCTGGGGGAAGCCCGCAAGCAGGACCCGAGTGCAAGAACACTCTCCCCTCCTGAGGCTTCCGGCAACTGGTTTTCAGAAGCATGCTGCCTCTGACTAGGGTGGCAGAGCACAGCCATCATGGCTAGTAGCCATTGATAGCCCTGTCCTCCATGAATTTGTCTAATCTTCTTTTAAAGCCATCCAAGCTGGTGGCCATTACTGCATCTTGTGGGAGCAAATTCCATAGTTTAACTATGCGCTGAGTAAAGAAGTACTTCCTTTTGTCTGTCCTGAATCTTCCAACATTCAGCTTCTTTGAATGTCCACAAGTTCTAGTATTATGAGAGAGGGAGAAAACACTTTTTTCAATCCACTTTCTCAATGCCATTTTCTCAATTTTATACACTTCTATCATGTCTCCTCTGACCCACCTTTTCTCTAAACTAAAAAGCCCCAAATGCTGCAACCTTTCCTCGTAAGGGAGTCGCTCCATCCCCTTGATCATTCTGGTTGCCCTCTTCTGAACCTTTTCCAACTCTATAATATCCTTTGTGCTGTGCTGTGCTGTGCTGTGCCACCCTAGTCAGAGGCAGCATGCTTCTGAAAACCAGTTGCCGGAAGCCTCAGGAGGGGAGAGTGTTCTTGCACTCGGGTCCTGCTTGCGGGCTTCCCCCAGGCACCTGGTTGGCCACTGTGAGAACAGGATGCTGGACTAGATGGGCCACTGGCCTGATCCAGCAGGCTCTTCTTATGTTCTTATGTTCTTATCAGGCGACCAGAACTGTACACCGTATTCCAAATGCGGCTGCACCATAGATTTATACAATGGCATTATGATATCGGCTGTTGTATTTTCAATACCTTTCCTAATTATCCCTAGCATGGAATTTGCCTTTTTCACAGCTGCCACACACTGGGTTGACATTTTCATTGTGCTGTCCACTACAGCCCCGAGGTCTCTCTCCTGGTCGGTCACCGCCAGTTCAGACCCCATGAGCGTATATGTGAAATTAAGATTTTTTGCTCCAATATGTATAATTTTACACTTGTTTATATTGAATTGCATTTGCCATTTTTCTGACCATTCACTCAGTTTGGAGAGGTCTTTTTGGAGCTCTTCGCAATCCCTTTTCGTTTTAACAACCCTGAACAATTTAGTGTCATCAGCAAACTTGGCCACTTCACTGCTCACTCCTAATTCTAGGTCATTAATGAACAAGTTGAAAAGTACAGGTCCCAATACCGATCCTTGAGGGACTCCACTTATAGTCCTGAACTCATAGTCTTGAACTCAGAAACACTTGCTTAACAACCCTCTCAATTTTCATGGCAATACACAAAACAGTCAGAGAGAATCGAGAGTTCAAAGTGTAAAAAGAGAGAGAGAAAAACCGGACCCCTTTGGACTTTTTTCTGTCAGAGTTCTCATAATCTGTTGACTGGGCATGCTCAGTAAGAACCAACTGTCAGTGTTCTAAAAGCCAGACTCACAGCTGTTTGGCTTGCCTAATCAGGGGGCCAAACCCACACCAGACCTTTATTTCACTTGAGACAGTCATGGCTTCCCCCAAAGAATCCTGGGAAGTGTAGTCTGTGAAGGGTGCTAAGAGGAGACTCCTGTTCCCCTGACAGAGCTCCAGTGGCCAGAGTGGTTCAACAGTTAGCCGCCCTGACTGAAGCTCTGTGAGGGGAACAGGGCATCTCCTAGCAACTCTCAGCACCCTTCACTAACTACCCTTCCCAAGATTCTTTGTTAGAAGCCATGATTGTCTAAAGTGGAATAAAGGTCTGGTGTGGATGTGGCCAGGGACAGCTTTGGTTTAAATTTGGGTGGGAGGCTACATGTGCCTGCTGTAGAATACAATTTGGGGGAAACCCTGTAAAAGAATGATACCGTTCACAATGTTTTCCATTTGGAAAGGAAAGGGGCTTCCCCTCTTCCCAGTGCCCACCCACCCAATCTCCTCCCCTCCCCCTTCCTCCTTCCTCCTCCCCTCCCTACCTCTCTCCCAGGTCAGTTTCACCTATCCTAATCAAGATTGCACAGGAGTAAATCCCACTGAACTCAAAAACATGCAAATGATCAAACCTGTCCTCCCCTCCTCCTCTCTCCTATATCTTCTCTCTTGCCCCTTCCCTCCCCCTTCCTTCAACCCTCCCTTCCTCTCCCCCATCCCCTTCCAATCCCCTCCTCCCCCATGGTCAGTTTTACCTATCCTAAGCATGATTGCACGGAGGTAAATTCCACTGAACTCAATAGCCTTGCAAATGATCAAAACTGCCCTCCCCTCCTCCTCCTCCCTCCCCCTCCCTCCCCCTCCCTCCCCCTCCTTCCCATCATCTCCCTTTTGCCCCTTCCCTCCCCCTTCCTTCACTCCTCCCCCTCCAATTCCCTTCTTTCCCCTCCTGTTCCAATCCCTCCTTCCCCCTTCCACTCTTTCTGCTCCCTTCTCCCCCGTTCCTCCTTCTCTCTATTCTCCCCCCTGCCCCATGGTCAGTTTACCTATCCTAGCCATGATTGCACGGGAGTAAATCCTACTGAACTCAATAAGCATGCAAATGATCAGACCTGCCTTTCTCCTCCTTCCCCTCTCCTCTCCCTTCCTCCTCCTCTTCCCTCTCCTCCCCTCTTCCCTCTCCTCCCCACTTCCTTCGTCCTTCTCCCCTGCCCACTCTAGGCCTCCCTCCCCATGGTCAGTTTTACCTAACCTAAGCATGATTGCATGGGAATAAATCCCATTGAACTCAATAAACATGCAAATGATCAAACCTCCCTTCCCCTCCTGCCTGTTCCTATCCCCCTCCTCCCCTCCCCATCCCCTGTGGTCAGTTCCACCTATCCTAAGCATAATTGCAGGGGAGTAAATCCCACTGAACTCAATAAGTATGCAAATGATCAATCCATTCTCAGCAAACTTGCACAGGATCCCATTTCTTACCTCCTGGATTAAAAAGCAGAGAAATTCAGTAATAGGCAAAAAAACCTTGTGGTTTAAGAACGTACCTATAGCCCACAGATATTTTTATCAAACTTTAAAAAGCAGGAAAATTGGGCAGCTATAGTGAATGCACCAAGGGACTAGGAGACCTTCTCTTCTCTCTGAGATAGTGTATTGCCCTACAAATTTGTCAAAATGCAAACACAATTTGGGTTGGTCTTTCACAGTCCAATCTACTTCCTGTGGAGCTTGGAAGAATTTGGTAACATGCGCCTCTGAGCATATGGTGAGTGGTTGCAACACCTGCAATCAGCCCAAATAATTGAAAGAAGACGTGCTGTGCTGATCTTGTTTTAGCAGGGAGGAAGCAACAGTTGATATAGTTCAGATGGTTACTTTAAATATGTCTGATTTACTTTGCAATTTTAGTGAAGTTTCCTATAGGAAATCATTTTCTTTTGTTTCTATTTCTGTGAATATGTGAAGTACAGCAACACTTTGCAAAATTTACACTAAAAAAACTCCAAACATAATTGTGGAATAATGGCACTGACTTCTGCAGAATAATCTCCAGTGGACCTCAGGAGTGTCTCAATTTGCACAAAATAAAACAGTGGGAGGTGAAATATATTCTAGTAAATTCTAGGTGTGCTGTATGTTTTTAATTGACCGTGCCCACCTTGCCTTAAATAAAGTGGTTTAAACATAGCAGGCTGAAAACATGCATCCTCTTTTTTCCAACAGCTAGAGTCATTGCTGAAGTAGCAATATATTGTAATCAGTCTGATTTTACATCAAACTGCAGCTTCAGATTCAACTGTTAATGTGCCCCAAATAGAAATAGAGCCTAACCTCCAGTTTGACACACAAAAGGCTGTCTTCACCATCATATGACACTGACCAATAAAAAGGCTTTGAAATTAATAAAAATAAATTTGACACAGATTTCTAGGATGAATAATGAGAGAAATATAATTTTCTAGGTTAGATTCTCTGTAGAAACAATAGTAACAACAGAAAAGAAGCAAAGTAAGAAGAACACCAACAAACGTACAAAAATGTAATTCTCCATCTTTGGAGATGTAGTCCTGATTGCAGGTGTTGTCACCACTCACCAAATGAGCACGTTACCAAATTCTTCCAAGCTACACAGGAAGTGGATTGGACTGTGAAAGACCAACCCAAATTGTGTTTGCATTTTGACCAATTTGTAGGGCAGTACAATATCTCAGAGAGGCGGTCAGGTCTCCTGCTCCCCTGGTGCATTCACTATAGCTGCCCAATTTCCCTGCTTTTTAGATAGAAATATCTGTTGGCTATAGGTATGTTCTTAAACCGCAAGTTTTTTTGTCTATTACTGAATATACATATCATTTAGACAGAGTCTGTCACTTTAGGAGAAGAAAGCACAGAATATAAAGACTGAAAACAGATGAACAGAGAGTTGCAAACTAGGGTGGAACTGTCCAGTTTTATTCAATAAAGCTTCCCAAGGGAGGTGTGGCTACACAAAACTGAGTAGTAGCCCCCCTGCTTGTGGAATGCTTTCCACAGGGAAATGCGCCTGGAGCCATCATTATCAGTTTTTAGGGGCCACGCTATGACATTTTTATTTAGCCAGGCCTTTGGTAATTAAGTTAGCTTCTATTGTTGTGCTCAGCTTATAGTAGGGTGGGATAGGACTTATCCTTATTGTGCTGTTGGATGAGCCTTTTAGGAATTTTGATTGTACATTGTTAAATTTTTGGCTTTTATTTAAATTTTTGTTAAATATTTTGTCATTAAGTTGCTTTGAGACTTGTTTTGTATAAAGTGACTAACAAATGCAAAGAATGACGGTGATGCTTGAAGCAACTAAAGGTGTTTGAGCAGTTCTTCACAAACAACTGTATATGAACCGCATTATTCCTTCCTTCTCTCCCCCCTTGTTTTACAGAGGAGAGTTCCTTCCCTGCCTCCCCCCCACACACACACACACCTTGGTGCAAACCATTGGACTGGAAGCAAGAGATGCTCATATGTAGACTGGAGCTGTAGTTTCTTAAGGATGCGAAGAGCTATAGTCCCCTCACAGAGCTATAGTTCCCACAGCTCCTGGGAAGAGGGATTGATAGTTAAACTACTCTGGGAATGATAGGTCTGTTGCCTTAAGTTTGTATTTCATAAATCATAAGGAATTTGAGGGTAGAGATGATTTTGTTGCTGTATATATCTATGTTGTATATATCTATGATACCTAGCAGATTGGGTCTCCTAGATGCTGGAATTGCAACAATAACTTTGCTAAAAATGCAAGCATAAGTTTATGTCTGGCCCCCAATTAATTTCTGCTAGGATTGTGAAAATGCTGCTCCCGGTAACCAGTCGCACTCGAATCAAACGCAGTGGCATCAGTCCTCTGCATTTCGCAGCTGAACGCAACCACGATGATGTCTTGGAAGAGCTGATTGAGGCAGGCTTTGATGTGAATGCCACTCTCTCTTTTGAGCGCTCCCGACTCTACGAGGACAGGCGTACTACTGTTCTGTATTTTGCAGTTGTGAACAACAATGTTTATGCTACTGAACTGCTGCTTGAAGCCGGGGCCAATCCCAATGTTGACCTCATCAACCCACTGCTCATCTCCATCCGCCATGGCTGCTTGAAGACAATGAAGCTCCTTCTTGATTATGGAGCCAATATTGATGCCTATGTTGCTTCCCACCCTACTTCCTTCCCTGCTACCATCATGTTCTCAATGAAGTACCTTGTCCTGCTGAAATTTCTGATGGATCTGGGCTGTGATGCCACCTCCTGTTTTCAATGTCAGTATGGGTGTGGCCCACATCCTCCCATTGATACTAGGAGAGACAGGTATCATGATCGCCAGGTGAATAAAGAGCAAAGTGTTGTGCAGGTGAGTCTACTCTTTCTATCTCGTGTTTTTATGACATTTGGAGGAATATGTGGGGACAGGTTTTAATTCTGTAGTTACGGCCTTTCCTTAGGAAAGGCTCCAGGTTTGGTTGTCAGCTTTTTCATTTTAAAGCAGCCTTCCCCAACCTGGTACCCTCCAGATGTTTTGGACTACAGCTCCCATCAGCCCCAGCCAGCATGGCCAATGGTCAGGGATGATGAGAGTTGTAGCCCAAAACATCGAGTGGGCACCAGAATAGGGAAGGCTAAAGTATGTCAAGTAGCAGGCCTGCAAAATGCCTCAATCTGAAATTCTAGAGAGCCATAACCAGTCTAGGTGACAAGAGCATACAACTAACAAATTGGCTTAATTTAGAATAATCCCATAGAAAGAGGGGAACATGGCCAAGCCAATGAGAAATGACCAAACTCCCAAACTGTTGGATGTCTAATGTTTATAAACCTTCTTGAGGGCTAACTATTAGACAGTTTCTTATATATGTGTTTTGAGTAAGCAGCCAAGGAATAAAACTTGAATAAAACTTGCTGTTTAGCCATGAAGGTCACTGGGTGCAGCATCTCTCAATCTAGCCAACTTCATAGGACTTTGATGAAGATAAATGAGGTCCTAAACACTGTAAAGAAATCTTTAACACCAATACTTGTTAAAAGAATCAGAAATAGTAATCTGGTCCTCCATGTCCCTGAAAAGGAAAGGAGAAATGGGTACTGTTAATTTAGAAAGAGCACATTAGAAGTGGGGCTTGCAATAAAATGGTGGTGTGGAGTGTTCTTGTTTAGAGTTCCAGCCAGCCATGCCCTCTTCCAGGATACTGCTTTCCATTCCCCTTTTCACTGACATTTAATCAGAGCTTGGAGAAGTTACTTTTTTGAACTACATCTCCCATCAGTCCCAGCCAGCATGGCCACTGGATTGGGCTGATGGGAGTTGTAGTTCAAAAAAGTAACTTTTCCAAGCTCTGCATTTAATCAGCATTCTGTGTCCACTGACTATGTCATCTTATTGGGCTATTTTTGGCATTTCTCCCACCCTTAGCATTTCTTTTTTGGATGTTTTTGTACCTCTGCAAACACTGGGGCTCTCTGAAGCTTTCTGGTACTTCCCTCTTGTGCATAGATGGTGTTGTTTTGGTTGCAGAAGAATAAGCACTTGAGAAGATGAGCTTGCTATTAATATACATAGGATGTACCTTGAGAGGTAATTTATCTGAATACCACTACAGGGCATTTAAACTATTTTACAGAGAACTGTTATGGACAAGTGTGCTTGGTTCTTGTATTCATCTACATCTTCATACATCTGCAGAATACTTATTTTACTTTCAGGGCAATCTGAGAGATGTTTGAGTTAATATGAAAATTAATATGATGTTTATTTTTTATAGCTAGAGCAATGTTTTCTCATGCTATTACTGGTTTGTGTGGAGCTGGGCACTGGACTGTGCCAAGCTGGCATACTATGCAGAAGCTGAGTTTCTGTAGCCTTGCATTTTGTGTTATGGATGCATGTGGGCAAATCAGGTTGCAACCTCTTGTGTTATCATGGAACTAAACCAGGGATGGGGGACCTGTGGCCTTACAGATGGCTGGACTACTTATTCCCGTCATCTCTGACCATTGGCCATGCTGGCTGAGGCTGATGGGGATTGGAATCCAGCAACATCTGGAGGGCCACAACTTCCACATTCCTGAGCTAAGTGAAGAACAAGGTACAAAATTATCTGGGCCCATGACCGTACATAAAATAATAGAAATGTACAGCAGCTGTACAAGGCAGCTCACACAGGGCCACATCTGAGAGCCTATCTACACAGCACACAAACTGAAGTAGTAGAATTCTGGATTTTACCATTTCAGGCTGCAGGTGGTCATATTTTTGAATGCTCATTGTAAAAATGCATGGAGTAAACAGTTACATCAGAGAGAGGACTGAGTTAAACCTTTCTCCCTCATAGGCTTGTTTACTACATGCAGGGAGGGATTTTTATGTGGGTGAGTATTCAGGGTCAAGAATTCTACCATATTTGGGTACCCTATCCTTCTGCATAATGTGTAGATCTGTTCTCCTGAGTCTTACTTGTACACAGTCAGATGAATCAATTTCAACTTTCCCTGCAAGATTTGAACTTTCCCTGCAAAGGTCATGAACTTCCATCTTAGTGTTTCCTTTGTGGAACTTTCTTGAAAACTACGCAGCTTCCTGTTCACATGAAATAAACATGGTAGATAATAATACCTAAAATTGCCATAGAAAAAAAAATAAGTTATGAAAACATAAACTTAGTCATATTCTATTCTTAATGTATATTTTGGAAAGTTGTTTGCTCTCTGTCTTTGGACACCTTTTAAGATATTGTAACCAAATATTGCAACCAAATATTGCATGTATGGCTCCTGAGATCAAGGACCAGGTTTTCCACTGGTTGGATAAGACTGGATAACATTTTAAATCAAGATGGCAGTCTGAACGTTTCAAAAATCCATTCATTATAAACAAAATTTGCATGATTCCTGAAGTCAAGGAACAGGTTTTCATCTATGTTTGGATACAATTGGATGCTATTTTGAATCAAGATGGTGAACTGAAGCTTTCAAAACTGCACTGATTTTTTTGTTTCTTTGAAATGCCCGGTATGAGGCCGGGTATGCTTAATAAAGAGAATAACTCTTTCCTATTCCCTAAAGAATGATTTTCCATCCAGTCACAAACACATTCCCTTTAATATTTGCCGAATCAAAAAGTTATAAAGGTATAAGGGTGTGTAGCTCCTGCAAGTGGAATAGCAAGCAAATGGGATGAGCCAGCCTCTTTCCTTGGCTCCACACAACCAAATGTTTGGGGATTCTATATCAAAATGTCTGTTTTCCTCCCACCAGAGTAAAAAATCATGCTTACATTTAGATAACACACTTGTAAATTTTTCAATCTGATGTGCAGATGTAGTAGATCCCCAACACTACCATATTTAGCGTTTTGCAACTTGTTACACATTTGGAAATTTGGTAGCCCCTAATTATTAGGGTCTAATCCAAAGCAAGTTAGTGGATATTTTTTCCAGTGTTGGTAGATATGTATAGTATACACACCAGCAACTTGTACATTGTTGTTGTTATATGTCTTCAAGTCGATTACAACTTATGGCAACCCTATGAATTTTTTGGATATATTAATAGGGTTTTCCTGGCAAGAGGTATTCAGAGGTGGTTTACCATTGCCTTCCTCTAAGCCTGCAGCACCTGGTATTCCCAGGAGGTCTCCCATCCAGTACTAACCAGGCCTGACCCTGCTTAGCTTCCGAGATCAGATGAGATCGGGCTTGTTCAGGGTAGTATGGCCGTAAACTTGTACATATAGTAAGAAAATTAAGTACCTATGAAATAGAAGATTCTGCTTCATACTCATCTCTTTTGTTCCCATCCCACCCCCAATATATGTACAAAACCATGCCTTGTGGTCACCATTCTCACCTGTATTCCCCAGGCAGGAATCCCCTCCCACCTTTCACTTATTCTGCAAAGTAGGCATTTCACCTTCTCATCCAACTGTCTCATCCACTACCTTGGCCTCCATCAACCCTCCTCACACACCCTTATGACCCTTCCCAATGCCCTGCTTACACGTTACACAACAATTCCACACACCCAGTGCTACTACCCATTTGCCCTCCTCTCAAAAACTCAGATTGACCCCTTCTACTGTGACCTGCTGTTTTCTTCCCTATCTGGAGAAATTACCTCAATCAGTGTGCCATTTCTCATAGTTGTAACAATCTCTTCTACTCCTAAATTCTAGTTAGAGAGGAGCAGTAGCCTAGGATAGTCATTAGATGAGCCCCGACCACAAGATTATTTCCATTTTAGGCTAACCTGCATACAAGTGGGCAAGCAGTACTAGTTGTTTTTAGAAGGAAAGTGGAAATTCAGGTTAAACATAGAATGCTAACGTCTGGATTCTTTATTCCTAACTATCCATGATATAGCTTGGCTGCTGTCAATGAAAGCTCCACCTGTGTCTAGACAAAAAACCTATTGCTCCAAGTCAGCCAATAGTTTTACTGTACTGGAAGGTCATTTTGAGAAGCAGGTTAGGAATGACAGGCCAACATCTCAATCCCTACTATCTAAATAAGTCCACCAGCAAGTTCTATTGGTGCTATTTTTCCCCCAGAACTCTTTTACAGGTTGCCTACTGGAGGGCCAGTTGTCATTTCTTGGGGAGAGAGATTTGATCTCCAGTTGCTGTTCTCCAACAATATAAAAGATATGTCTCATTTCTGCCCCCAGTTTTGTGAAATGGTTTCAACTCCAGAGATAAGTCGTTGGGCAGGGCCTATTATCGATGTTCTCCTGGATTACGTGGGCAATGTGCAACTTTGTTCCCGGCTGAAGGAGCACATTGACAGTTATGAAGACTGGTCTACCATTAAACACAAAGCAGGTTGGTTAATCTAAGCTTCCAAACTCCTCCAGAACAGGCAGGGGGAAGCGAGAGTCCAAAGCTAAACTATATGAACCACCATGGATTTTTTATTACTATTATTGAAGGGTAGTATAGAAACTTTAAAAACTAATTCAATGGGGGTGCAGATGTCGCAGCCAGATCGCCCTCACATCCATAAAAAAAAAACTAATTAATTAATACACTTGCTTCTCTAAAAATGTTTTCTAAATTTCTCTGATGACCACTTTGGGGGACTGAAAAACAGTATAAAATTACAGTTTTGCTTGCTTGTTTACTTATTTTCCAGAGCCACCAAGGCCACTTGCTCACCTCTGCAGGATCAAAATTCGAAGTCTGATTGGGAAGAATCGTTTAGCTCTTATTGACACTTTGCCTTTGCCAGCAAGACTACTTCGCTATTTGCAACATGATTATACTCAGTGATCTCAGGTGAACTTGAAGTCAATCATTTGCTGGAGCGACAGCCATATTTATCACAATCATGAGACGGAGGCAGACTGATGGAATGGAAGAAAAGACTGGCTTTGCTCTGTAAGAACAAAAAAGGCTGTCTGCAAATCAGAATTGCGGAAGAGGTTAATCCAACAATATTTAGAGTGTGGAAAGGAAAACAGGGTAAAAGACACTGAGAGCATATGGCAAACAAAAATGCTATTTTGTATATAAAAACATTTAAACTTTGAATTTCTAAGCACCTCAGCACTATATGTAAGGAGGATAATATGAAAGAGCTCACAGCACCAGTTCACATAGGCAGTCACAACTATCCCTAAATATGCCCATACAGACAAATATAATATGTAAACCAGGTGATGATCACAGTTTTCATTATTGTAGTGACACATTCTTTTCTGTTTTCTTTTGCATTTTGCATCTGTGGCAATTGCAGGAATTGCCAGTTCACACATCATATTTGTCGGCATGACTGGTTGCATACCCAGGAGCAATTAGGGTTGCTCATAAGGACAACAAATATATTTTGTGAATGGTCCTCCAGTTACAGCATCCTGTTCTAATGCAAAGATTTTAAATCCTCCAGTAATGGTTAAATTTCACTATAATGTTTCATTTCATTGGTAGTGCTTCACTTTAGTTGTTTGCTGAATTGATCAACTGGCAGTTATTTCTGCCTCATTTGATACCATCCATGCACATTCTTCTTATAATTTAGTTGGTCTTTCTGAATGTAGAGTTGACTTTTTTCCTTAGTGATAAATGTCACAAGCATTTAACAATATTTTTGTTCCCACATAACACATTTTGTGAATATGGGATCTAATTAAGAAATTATTCCAATAAAATTTAAGCAAAGGCCTTTCCAAGGGGTCATTCTGAGGTCATTGAAGCCAATGGTATTTAACCCTTCTATTATAGCAATAATGCAAGAAAGAGCTGATTCAAAATTTGCATCACTTCAGAAGAAAATTGTTACTGGAAAACAATGACAATGTTTTGCACAATTGCAAATAGACAATGAATCAGCTTCAGATCAAGTACTTTGGCTTAACTTGAGTTGTGATTTGGGTACTCAGATGCTGGATGATGCCTAATCAACAGCCCAAACAGAAAATCCAAACAGTGAATGACCTATGGCTTATATGTATTAAAGAGTATCAGGTAAGTTAGCTTCTAAACCATAGTAAATAATTCCTTCAAAATGAAACCATGACTTAGCTGAGGTGTATTTAAATGAGCTAAAGAGGTGACACAATGCCATTATAAGGAAAATTATTCATGCATTTTCACTGATGTCTGTCATGATCTTCCATTGGCATTGTCTTCATATTGAACCCTTAGATCAAGATGTGTTATGGTATGGTTTCACCCCTTTCTTATAAACGTTCAACACATTAAAGTGAAATAGAACTCTCAAGTATATAAACATTGCCCTGTAATTGGTGTAGTTCATGGTTACAGCCTTGAGTTTTGATCATATGCTTTTTGTGTTTGAGAAGGTGACAACAGAAATAGGCCTAACAACTCTAAAGCTATTGTACTGAAGCAGAATCAAGCACATCATTACAAACATCTCAACAGAGCTTGGTGGAGATGTCCAAAATAAAATGCTGGACACCTTGTGGACAGAACTGTATGAAATTCTTACACTGTAATGCAGGAGTAGGTTATATAATAAGGAACACACAGCAGAGCTTTTGCCATTGAGTAAAAAATAATAATTCCCATGCACAGTAATAATAACAAAGGCACAGTTTTCTTTATAGCTTGAAATGTCCTAACTGGTTGTGGATGGAGCAACAGTACTAATCTTGAACTAACAGTCTAGTATTTATATTATTCAGAGGCTGAGGAGTCTGGTCAGCTTCTTATTCTTAGGGAAACCCTTTCTTGTACTCAAGATATTGAAGAAGCAGAGAAATGGCCCTCCTGGTTTCTCTCTATCCATCTATGAATATGTAACCTATAGATATGAATTCCAATGAGGTTATCACAGAATCATAGCATAGTAGAGTTGGAAGGGGCCTATAAGGCCATCGAGTCCAACCCCCTGTTCAGTGCAGGCATCCCAATTAAAGCATACCCGACAGGTATGCGCTGCAAAAAAAGTTAGCACAAACCTCAGGAAATAATAATGTAGTTAGCAATAAACATAAAATGAGGGAGGAAATGGTCAGAGGCAGCATGCTTCTGAAAACCAGTTGCTGGAAGCCTCAGGAGGGGAGAGTGTTGTTGCACTCGGGTCCTGCTTGCGGGCTTCCCCCAGGCACCTGGTTGGCCACTGTGAGAACAGGATGCTGGACTAGATGGGCCACTGGCCTGATCCAGCAGGCTCTTCTTATGTTCTTATGTTATTATGTCTACTTAAAAGCTCCCCTGACAATTGTGCTTTCACTTGATTCTTTTTGCCATCTATTTTACATGGTTAGTTTACATTTATTTGCACATAGTGCATGCTACCTCTCTAAATCATTTTCTCTCAGTCCAGTAACAGAAAACAATTTACACAAAGGTTTTCATGCACAGGTCAGCTGGACTGAGTTTGCAAAAGGCTACTGGATGAGGAAAACAAGACTGTTTGAACATTGGGTTAATGAATGTAAATCTGCATGCATTACCCCACTTAAATCCTCATACAGCGGTCTGTACTGGGGAAATATAGGCACAGCAGCAGGTATGTGGCTTTCTGCTGCTCCAGTGATTTCCTGGATATGGGAAACTGAATTTTTTACAAAAACTATTTCACCAGTTATACAAAATTTGTACAAATTCTACTGCCTTTTATAAAAATCAATGCAGCTGTACAGAAGTGATTGTAAATTTGAAAGATAGAATAGTTAGGACTTTATAACAAGTTCTGCAGTTCCAGTATATAGAATGGTGGCATGCATTAACAGATGTTAGAAAAATCCTCATTAACATATATCTGATATTCAAGGAATGTTCTATATTTTTTTTCAGAGCATTCTGTGGCATGACTGATGTATTATTTCCATAGGCATGTGTGCAATTTGTTTTGTGTTATAATGCACTTTTGAGGTTTTCAGTTTTGTTACTACAGCTTTTTAAAACTGTGGGGTTTGATTGGGGGGGAGGAGGGGTGCGTGCAGTATTTATAAAGTTGTTTTAATTTTAGGCTTTATTGCTTGCATTAAATATGAGTAAAATTACCAGTCGTTGCTATTTTTTAAAATGATTCACACAGGCAAAACAAGAAAGTTCAGTGTTAGATGGTGTATATGTGCAACAGGGGCCTTAAATTAATTTAGACTGAAAAAGTCTGAGTCAGTCTCTAAACTATAATAATCAGAGAACTTCATTTTCAGATGTGATTTGCAGCCATTTTTCTTTGAACCATAAAGTCATATGTCATTGCAGACTCATCTGGAGTTCTGGTATGATGCGATGGTAGGTCAAAATGCTATGATATGAAATATAATTCTCCATGCACTCTGGAACAGCACTGGAAGTTAGTTCACAAAAGTTCCAACCCACAAGATTTTACTAGCCTACCCATATATGCTACATTAGTCATTGGTGGCACATTTGACAGCCTGCAAGAAAGAGAACAATGTTTCTTTCGATTTAGAAAAGTTACGTTGGGCACCTATCGCCAATTCTATGTCACCACAGGTGATCAGGAAAGTGGCTGTTTACAAGCCTGCTCTAAGATAATGCTTTACACTTGCTATTTAACTTTAAAAAGGGTGCAGGATGAATAATATAAAAGACAGAGCATGTATCTGACTGCTGCTTTTTTTTGAGGGCACATAATTTGACACCTGTGCAGTTACTGAGGTATGCAGCAAGTGAATAAATCTACTGAATGGATAACAGCTTGCAAACAGAACATCTCATGAAAAAAATGGCTATCTACAGTCACAGTTCAGCTACCCTTCTTCTAGAAATACATAGCATTCCAGTGATATTATACATTCCCTGTTTGTGAAGGAGAGATATTTAAGGTATGACACTTATTAACTCTTGTCATAATTAATATCTAGAAGATAACAATACATAAATAATTAAAGCACATATGTTCCCAAATGGAGTCCCTGAAAATATCAAGTGACCACATAAAGATCACCCAGACTTCGAATTGCAAGACTTCTCTGGAGCATCATTTCAAGTGTGAGATTTCAGTAGCAAGATTCAAAACAAGGCTTAAAGGGAGAGTCTTGGATATACATTAAAGATTACATTACACCAAAAAAGCAGTGTGCTTTAAGAACATTTGTTGTGGTTACTTACATTTTTATGTGTATATATACCACATAATAAACCAGAAACATAACTGATACTGAGGAATAATTACATGTGGTCTAAAATATGGAAGAGGCTGCTCATCTCTCTCCTTAAATGGTACCTGCACTATTTCTGTTGACCCCATTATTTTATTACACAATAGTAGAAAAATAACCTAGTAGTGGAGTATGCAGAATTATCAAAGTGCAAACTGCGCTCTAGGGCTACCCTAGGCCATATGCCTGCTAATGCAGTGTTATCCCTGCTTAAATATAAGAGAAAGTGCGTCTAATACAGCATCCTGTTTTCCACCCTTGACAACTAGATGCCTCAGAAGCCCACAAGCAGGGCATAAAGGCAGCAGCTCTCTTCTACTACAGCTCCTTGGCAACTGGTATTCAGTTGCTTACTGCCCCTGTAAATGCAGGTTGCATTTAGCCATCATGGCTAATAACCATTGACAGATCTATCTTCTTTGAATTCCTCCTGTTTAAATACATTCTTCCTTTGTAGAGCACTTGTACCTATCTCCCAGGTCTCCCAATCTTTTTAAGTCAATTAAAGAGATTGTGGACCAGACCAAACCCATAAATTATGGGCTCAGGTCTCATTGGTTAGTAGTCTATTTCACCATTGCTGTCTCATTTGTTGTTGTTGTTATGTGCCTTCAAGTCGATTACAACCTATGGCAACCCTATGAATCAGTGACCTCCAAGAGCATCTGTCATGAACCACCCTGTTCAGATCTTGTAAGTTCAGGTCTGTGGCTTCCTTTATGGAATCAATCCATCTCTTTGGCCTTCCTCTTTTTCTACTCCCTGCTGTTTTTCCCAGCATTATTGTCTTTTCTAGTGAATCATGTCTTCTCATGATGTGTCCAAAGTATGATAACCTCAGTTTCATCTTGTTAGCTTCTAGTGACAGTTCTGGTTTAATTTGTTCTAACACCCAATTATTTGTCTTTTTCACAGTCCATGGTATGCGCAAAGCTCTCCTCCAGCACCACATTTCAAATGAGTTGTTTTTTCTCTTATTCACCTTTTTCACTCTCCAAATTTCACATCCATACATAGAGATCGGGAATACCACGGCCTGAATGATCCTGACTTTGCTGTTCAGTGATACATCATTGCATTTGAGGACCTTTTCTAGTTCTCTCACAGCTACTCTACCCAGTCCTAGCCTTCTTCTGATTTCTTGACTATTGTCTCCATTTTGGTTAACCCTGTTTTAAAAGGGTAGACAGAGAACATAACAGCCCTGATGGATCAGACCAAAGGCCCAACTAGTTCAGTATGCTGTTCTCAGTGACCAACCCATGCAAGTCCAACAAGCAGGACCTGAATGCAAGAGCACTCAAGAGTGAAATGGAAATGAACTGCCTTCAAGTCAATCCTGACTTGTGGCAACCCTATGAACAGGGTTTTCATGGTAAGCGGTATTCAGAGGTGGTTTTACATTTGCCTTCCTCTGAGGCTGAGAGGCAGTGGCTGGCCCAAGGTTACCCAGTAAGCTTCATGGCTGTGTGGGGATTTGAAACCTGGTCTCCCAGGTCGCAGTCTACTTGCTTCTAAATGACACACACACAAAGAAATCATAGAATCATACAGATGGAAACCACCCAGGGAAATATTGCTAAGCAAGGCCCTCTGCTTAGAACACGGGTGGGGAACCTTTTTCAGTCCAAGGGCCACATTCCCTCATGTACAAACTTTGGGTGGGCATGTGCCAGTGGTGGATGAGGCCAGAGAGAAAAGTAGGCGAGGCAATGGATTTGTCAGTAGGCTACATTCCAGCAATGCAAAATCTTCAAACTTCTTACACACACACACACACAGAGAGAGAGTTTTCCATCCAGACATGCAAGAGGGATTTTCACAGTTCAAGGACACAGTCTAGACTGGCAAAAACACTTGACCAGAGGACAGAGCAGGGCTGATAAGGGGCACACCCTAAGAAGACCCTTAAGGGTCAGATAGAGAAGCCTGGTGGGCCATAGTCAGCCTAGAGTATGACCAGCTACTCACAGGTCAAAAAAGTAACTGCCACATTTGCAGGAGCAGCCAAGCTTTTCTCTCCTTACTTTTGCTGACAGGAAGGCAAATACTTTCCCACCTGAAAGGATTTGACTGGCGAGACTCAAGGAAAACAACCTTTTGACTTTTATTCGTTTTAGCACTCTTAGTATTTACATGCCAGGAAGAAAAGAGATCTCCTTTGCAAAAGCGTGCCTTGCACTTTCTTACACGTCCTTTCTGTAACTGCAGGCCAAAGCAAGCCTCCTCCCAAATCACACTCCTCTTCCTTATTTGTCATCGATGACTCTTGGCCAACCCAGTCAGGGAGGTTCTCCTCCAGGGAGAGAATGCGGGTGGTGTTTCCAGGGATATGGATGCTCACCCACACTTTCCCTCCCTTTTGTGATCCCCGGTGTATCCTCACGAGCAAGGAGGAGGCCCCGCACGAGAGAGATGAATCCAGGAGGGGGAGTGAGGGAACAAACTTTGCGTCGCTCCCTCACCCGCAAAGGCCGCTGCCTTAAAGGAGGGCTGAGGACGGTTCAGCGAGAGACGACGCCCTTGCAAGGTGGGGTGGGGGTGGGCCGCCGGGCCTAAATGTACCCAAAGACACTGAAAATGGAGGGCGGCGCGGCGGGCTTGGTGGGGATGGGTTTCCACACCACAGGCCGGTGCACTTTCTGCCCTGCCCCGCCGCCGCCTCCTGGCTTGCGGAAGGGCTCACCCTCCGTCGGGGGGGCCGTGTGTTTCCTCCACAGCCCCAAGCCTGGGAAGGGGGCCACGGGCGGAAGGGCGGCGGGTAGGGGCGGCGGGTAGACCCCGGGGGAGGGTTGTGGTCCGTGGTACTGAAATGGACAGCAGCTCCAGGCGCTTAGCACTTTGACGGCCTCCGTATCCAGCCCACCGCATGGGGGGCTCTCGGGCGCAACACCAGTCCTGCTGCCATCTGGGTTTTTTTTACTTTTCTTCCCCTCATAAAGGGGCAAGTCCTTGGAGGAGGACGAGGAGACGGCCGCCGAGAAGACCACGCCGCTGACGCCTAGAGGGCCCGGAGCCGGCCGGGGCTCTTCCCAAAAGGAGGCAGGTAGCTGCCTTTTCCTCATGGGCACTTGGTCGGGCCTGGCGGTCGCCTCAGAGATGCTCTGCTGCTGCTGCTCGCCGCCCGGCTCCGCGGCATTGCAGGCCTTGTCGTTATGGGCCGTCACGGCGGCGTCGACGGCGCTGAGGCCTCGCGTTCTCTCTTCAGGCGCCTTTCGCTCTCTGGCGGGTTGCTGCTGCTGCTGCTGCATGTGGTGGTGACATCGAGGCAGGCGGGAATATTTCTGGGAGAAGCGCTTAAGCTGCTTTTGCAGGTACTTCCTGTGGTCGACGGAGCGGCGGCAGGGAGCCGACTTGTCCAAGGCGGCCTTGATATCGCTGGAAGCCAAGTTGACGAAGTTGAGGAGGGTTTTCACCTCGCTGTCCGCCGAGGCCATCTCTCACAACACGGGGAGCCGAGGCGGGTGGGAAGGGGCTGGGAAGGAGGCTCGGTCCATGAAGGGGTCTCTCGCTCTCTCCTCTGGCAGCACACACCTCGGCTAGGCTGAGGGACTTGCAGACACGCAACAGGTGATGTTTAGGTTAGGCTAACGGGGATGACGAGGAATCATTATCCTTGGCACAAACCCTTGAGGAAACGAAGACAAATATGCTAGTGATTAAAAAATAAATAAATACCGTCACGCACATTGTTTACATTTTCCTGAAAAGGAGCTTTTGCACGCACGAGGCACTTACAGCTTTTACTTTGGGGGAAGGATACAAATGTGCATGCATGGATGGCTTTCAGGCCATGCATGTGCCTTCTATAATGTGTGAAGTAGCTGGCCACATCGTTTTTAGTTAGTTTTTAATTGCACACGGTGTGAAGCTGCATTTAGTTGCTTCAGATGTTAACAGTTTGAGTAGGTTTGTGCTGCAGGTGTGTTGTGGGTACCTTAAGACCTTTTCTGCTTCCCACAAAATATTCCACCTGTGCTTAAGAGAGTGTGAATTCAGTGTGAACAAAACTTTTCTTCCCCATTTTGCCCTAGTCCTAGGTTACTAACATCCACATGTACATCCAAATAGGGCAACAGAGACTAAACAGTGTATTTAGTGGCACATGTGAAAATAACCAACAAATTGACATGTACCACTTATCACACATCTATTATACACAGCTATTTGTATGTGCATGCACACACATTCTTAACATCATTGATAACTGCTTTGCATTATTACCCACAAAGCTGTTATAGCTCCATTCAAATACTCAAACTTTCTCTTGTGCGCACACACACACATTCAGAATTACACTGCAAAAAGCAAAGCCAGCATATGTGAGACAATACTTTTAGCTAGACAAAGAATCATTTGGTCCAAATAACTAGCAGATCCAAATATGGGTATTCTCTCACATCCTTGTTTCTTATGTAGGAGATCATGTGGAGGCTCTGCTGTTCTATGCACACATTTCTTTACAACTATTCTACAGACTCACCAGTGATCCATGCATACACTCATAACCATTTCTATTCAACATATTCTTTCCTCTCTCTCCCAGTCTTACAAACATCACTTTCCACTGCTATGGCCCCACTAGTTAAATTTGTTAGACAGGTAGCATTTAACCCTGGATTAGAAATCTATGCATCACCTTCATGGCACTCCAAGTCAAACACATACACCCTCCCAGCTAGATTGTCTCTTAAATATTGAGTGTTACTGTAACTCTGTGGTAGAGAAGAAGCTCACCAGCTAATCTTGTTACATAGGTTAGACACTACCAACCTTTAGAGAAGCAGCCGGACCCTGTGAGTGTTTTGCAGCACTTGAGTAAACTGAATGAATATCAAGTCCTTCTAGTTAGGAGGCTTTCTCAGGCCAATCAGAAGCCACTTTGCAAAATACAAAGCATCCCAATCAGGCATTAGGCTCCCCGTTCTCACATTCTTTTCCATCACAAATTGTCACCATGGGGACAGCCACAGAAAGACAGCTAATAAATACGATCATTTCCCTGTGATTCCTACCATTCTCCCCTTTCCAGCCCCCTCCCCCCTTTTCTTAAACACAATCAAACATGATATGCTGAGGATGAGTAAAGAAAGTTTGCTGAGGCCCTTTTCTCTAAACTACTCGAAAGCTGTCTGAAGGCTGGCAGTAACCATGCTTGAGTAACATTGGACAATGCTGGATTGGAAGTCCTGGCTAGCCTACTTTTTAAACTGTTCTTGATCGGGGCCTTCCCCGCGCCCCTCCCCACCCCTTAAATTGAGGGTGATGTCAGAAAAAGGTAGGAATGGAACAAATCTCTAAAGAGATGTGCAGATATCCATGGAAAAGGAGCTTGAGCGCTCAAGAATCTTGTCTTTATGTTTGCCCCCTCAATTGAGCCACACAAAAGCTGAATTACCCATTCAAACCACCCGGACAAAAGGATGGAGTTGGATAGTACTCTTGCATCTGTAGTCAAACAGTTAGAGACTTAAATCGAGTCGTCATGATGGAGAAAGAGTTAGACAAAGCCCATAGAATTGCCATCAGCAAACATTTTCCTGTGTCATATTAGTGGGTCTCCATGACTCCCCCTGGCCTAGGGACAATAGCACAAGTTTGCACACTCGACTACTGTCACCCTGCCAACGCTGGCAAGGAGCAGAAACAGGACAATCCTTTAAGGGGAAAGCATGCCCACTGCAGGGTAGGTAAGAAGAGAGAGAAGAAAAGCATGTGAAATGCTAATTGAGCTGCTTCCTTTATTGATTCAGAGTTATGTGAGTCCTCATCCTCCTTGCAGGATTGTCCTTAGGGGTGGCAATAACTTAATAGCATGCTAAAGCCAGGAGTCCCACATTATGTGCTATCCCCACAGAGATCTTTAAGAATAGCAGTGGGGGGAGAAAGAAGTTACCCCGAATGAATTTCAGAAATGCTAGACATTCAGGAATAAAGCCAGCTTGCAGTGCAGTACGTCCAGTCACAACCAGGGCTGGAGCAGACGTATGTCCAAATGTTTCCACTCTTAAAACACACACTATGGACTGCATGGTATATAGAATGTGCTATAAGCACTGTCAAATGCTGATGGATCAGGTCAACAAAAGCTTTACCCTACCAGGGCTCTAGCTTATCAAACAACATTTTAAAGAAAAAACTACCTTAAATGATTGAATGTTGAAATTACATATTGGAAGAGTATTGGAAAGAGTAATAAATTAGGCAAACAGCCAGTTCCTAACCTTATTTATTCAGAAGTAACTACCACTGATATAAGTGGGTTTTATTTTGAAGAAAATATGCATGGGATTGTAGCTCTCTTTTGTAAGCATTAATTAATAAAAGGGATCTTAAAAACATAACTAAATTTTGGATAATTAAAATTTTATATTTTATTAAATTTCTATTTTCCATGTATTTGAGTCACAACTATTTCTTTTGCTTTTGATATTCATCCCCTGAGAGGACTACATAGCTGTGAACTGGCCTGCAATTTATATAGTTTGCATTGGAATTAATTACCACAAAGACAGGTTGCCTTTGCTTTAGTTTGATGCTTTTAGAGAATTAATCAGATTTTTTTTCAGGATGAAAGATCTTTCCTGAGCTCTTTTCAAAGTCAAACAAGCTCCAGAACATAAGGTTTAAGTAGAAATGCAGGTGTGTATTGTTTTTCAATAGTCTGCATTAGACTCTAATTTCGTTCCCTTCAACTTTGGACCAAGAAAAATGGATACCATAGGTTAATATTACACAGTCAATGGAAATTCAGAATAGTAGTGGAAAAGCTACATGAGTGAAGCACTTCCATAAGGTCCAGTGAGACATACTTTACTAAAGAAATGTTTAACTTCAACACACACCTGCAAAAATCCAGATAACATACTTTTTTACATTGAGAATTTATACACTTGCACATTTCTTATTGTTGGCTTATTCCCCATATTCTAAAATGCTCAAAATTCTAAAATTCAGTGCCCACAACCAAAATTTTTGATACTCAATTTCTAAAGAAGGTACCCATTCCAGCTCTTCCAGGCTTCGTTGTATATGGTAAGTGACCTGGATTATTATAAGCATCAAATGCATCCATGAACCTTAGAAGCAACCAGATGGATACTGCAGTGTGCATTTGGATCAGCTTTATGCATAGATCTGCTCTGCTGGATCAGCATGTATGGATCAGGTAAGCTGTGCCCACTACTGAAAAGGCCCTCCCTGGTGGTTGGAGCCAGTGCAACTGAGATACAAATTCAGTATATATCAGCAAACCATACAGATGAGGGAAAAAATGACACTTTTTAAATAGGTGAAGCTGGCTTGTATCAAGATGGTGGTAGCTCTTTAGAATTATTTGCTTATCCAAGCACAAAGTTGTGTGGCTACCATCACCAGGGACAGGGCCTTTTCAGTGTTGGCATAGTGGTTATGGAAGGACCTTCCCAAGGAACTTTGCCTGGCACCATCTTTGGGGGGGGTGTCTTTGTTCACCTAGGCCTTTTAAATAAGCCTGAGCCTCTCAGTTTTTATTTATGTTGCTTTTGATTTTATGGTTTTATATGTTATCAGTATTTAAATTGTTTTATTGTAAACTACCCAGAGAACTTTCTGTTATGGGGCAGCATGCAAATACCATAAATAAATCCCAACATTCTTGTCACATTTCATTTCCTCCCATCTGCCTTCACATCTCCCAGAAATGAGGGCTCAAATTTTCATTTCCTCCCCCACTAAGAATGTTGAATTTGTACAACTGAATCCATACACCTGTACACACCCTTGGTATATTTGATGAAGCATGCTAAAAAGTGGAAGGGCTTTATAGGGTATTGTAATGTAATTGGATTTTAGGAATATGAGATAAATAATTGCACCTAGCAGAGGCTGAACGCAAAGGAAGTTATAGCAGATGAAATTAGCAAGGTGCCCAGGTGAAATGGTGCTTTCACTGGGAGAAAAAAAACCTTTTCAAAAGGAGCCACCAGCAATGATGGAGAAGGTCAGGACAATGACTGGGAAGAGAGGTAATATAAAATCTTTGGCCAGGCTAGAGCTGCATAGCATGATAGTCATATTTTGATTTTCAGGTCAAAAGTAATTTTTCAGAAGGCAGAAATATGTCCTGCTAAATTACTTTTAAAAAACCCCTACTCATTGCTATTGTTTCCCCTATTTGCTGTTGCTTTGGTGTCCTTTTTTCTTTTTGTGATGTCTTCCTGGATTAGTGACATGGGCGTTCTCAATGAATTGGTGATCACAGCATTACATACATAGCCAATCAGATTCAGCTATGTGCCTCCATCACAGAAGGCAAAGTCAATTCAGATTGAGGACAATGCTTTCTGAACAGACAAATACTTCTGAAGCAACTACTCAAAAATCACTGTAGTCTGGAGCACCTTTTAATTCTGAAATTTTCACAAAAAAGCAGTGAGGGCTTTTGGCTGAGTGAGCTCTAGTACAGAGCAAGTGCAAGAAAGTTTAATGAGGTACAAGTTTTAGATCAGAGCATTGGGTTTTCTTTTGCCAACTTCTTGAGTGATTATTAGTAGCAGACTGTATGAAAAGACACCAATATGGATGCAATCCCAAAATATATTTTAATTCCACATTCCTATATTCATTTCTATTTAGTCCCCTAATGCATTTAATGTTTTAAGACCCCCAGCTAAATGCTCCATGCTGCTGCAGAAAGTTGTTCTTCATGTGCCGACATTCCCTCCTTTAGAGACCCAGTTTCCCTGCCGTTGGATGACAATAGGGCGATGGAGTGAAGAGCACAATTTTCTGAATAAAGGAAACCCTTTCAAGGTCAGACTCAGGTTGAGCTGCACAGGGGTTTTCCAAAGAGGCCACCGGAACCCTTTTGTTCCTCTCTGCTTTAGCCATGTTCGTCCCAATGTACATCTGAAAGAAACAATTAACAATAGGGCACTCCTCTTGGAGTTTCTAATGCACTTTGAAGTGTCCACTGAGGAAAGGCATAAGAATGATACATCATTTTAACTGTGAGACTGTCAAAGTTGTACAGCAGTTGAAAAAAATGTCTCCACATGCCTTCCCAGCATGCAGACAGGGACCAGCTGTAGAGCCACTTCATATCTGACATGTCATTCTTTTGACAGCTGGCTTCCTGAGTGTTTTGGTATGCAAAGGTTTGAAAGGGGTAGGATATTTCCCAGTAGCAAATGAATTTAAATGCAACAAGCCTTTCTCCGTTTTTTTAAAACTGCTTTCTTTTCCCCCAAATAGGAAAAGACTCCTGCTGGAAGGAAGGGCGGGATATAAATCAAATAATAAATAAATAAATAAAAGCCCTCAGACCTATATGTAAATGTATAGCAGTTGTTTTTAAATAACTATTTTAAATTATATCTTGAGTTTAGCCATCTCCAAATGAAATAGTAACAGAAAATGTATGTATGTATGTGCATATGTATAGATGTATAACCAGCCATTGTGTACATTCACCAAGCCTCATGGAGAATGTGCACATTAACCTTCCATGAGAAGAGGATTATGCACATGTCCCAGTCCATATACATAATCTCCAACAGGCCTTGGGGAATGTGCATAAATTGCCTGAATTCTGTACATTCTCTGGCTATTATGCGCAATACCCAACAGGCCTTGGGGACACTGCATATATTGTCTCAGTTTTGTACATTCTCCAGCCATTATGCATAATCTCTATCAGGCCTTAAGGAATGTACATATCTTAACTACATTGTGTACATTCTCTGGGCAATATGCACATTCTCTGGCCAGTATACATATTGTCCAAGAAACATGCCTTTTTTCTATCTATTGTTCAGAAGAAGTGTGCAGTCTGTGTGCCCTGGGTTGCTTCTGGATCACTGCCTGATATTGCATGTTCCACAGCATAGCCTCCCACTGACCAGCAGAGCAACAGGAAGGGGGGGAGGGGGGCTCCAGTTAAGATTAACATTTTTCTGCCGTCCAGCCCCCTTTTCACCATTCTCACCTGTTTCCAGTCAGTTGAGCAGTACAAGGTGATTGCATGGAGAGGAAAGGTTTAAACCTTCCCTCATCCTTCCACAATTCTGATGGACCCCACCCACACACTTAAGCTAAGGAAAAGGCTTAATAGCACCATGGAGTCAATCATCATGGGAAAACAAGGCAGGGAAGATTTAACCAGCTGCGGAAGGGTTACCTGCATGAAAAAGAAGATTGGAAGAGACAGTGAAGTAACTCTGATCCTACCCACTGTCATTCCCACTGCTGAGAGACTACTCCAAGAGAATCCAGCTCTTGATGGAAAAAAGTTGTCCTCTCCTCTCATTGCTGTAGTCTTTTCAATGCTTTAGGATTGGATGTTGGCAGGCCAGAAACACAACATAAATGCATGGTCCAAACTCCAACTGGGAACAGAGCAGTAGGGCGACGGCCACATTTGCAGCCCACCTACTCACGCCAGCTATTGCAGAAAGTGGGGATGGGGGCAGTCAAATCACTGTTCTAGCCTGGAGCCAAATCAGGCTGAACACATGCTAAAAATGTCACCAGATCTCAGCTAGCTTGCAATACTGACTTTACAGAGTTTGTTAAGAGAGCCACTTCACTCTGAAATGTACAGTAGAAAAAGGAGGGCAGGCTCAAAACATGATGCTGTGTGAGGTGGAACAGTAAATGCTCCCACCTTCTGCCTGCGCATAGCACCCAAGGGCAGCCAAGTTGTTTTGGCACCTGAGGCAGAGGATGTCATAAGTATTTCTCCTCCCTAGCAGGAAAAAAATGCAGTCATAATAAACAACTATCAACTTGCTGCCATTTCATGACACCCATTCATTTCCTCCTTCCCTAACTCAATCTGTATGGGCCAAGTGGGGCAATCCCTTTTCCAGCTAGCTCAGTTCTCACTAGGACCTGTCCCCTGATCTCTGAGCTATATGTCCAGCTTCTTACCAGCCTCATATGAAGCACTGCTGCTCACTTGGCAAATAGATTATATTAACAATAAGAAAATGAACATTCTAAGCTAATAGAGAGCATCTTAAAGAATGGTCTGAAGGCATGTGGCAAGCAGTTCAACTGCTGAAGCTAAACAGGATCAGGCCCCTGCAAGCTGCCTGCAAGCTGCTTTGATACCCTGTTTACCATTTCCAGCTTGAAATCTATTACCAAGCTGATTAGTGCCAGCTAGTTGAGGCTGGAAGCTAGAAGCAAGCACTGCAGGAAACATTCCACAAACATTTAGAGAGCCAAATACCCTGCTTGAGCTTCCTATCTTTCTTCATCCGATTCTCAAACACGAATCAAAGAGTGCGGATATACAAATAAGCATATACAGTAGGGTTGCCAGGTGTCTGGTTTTTGCCCAGAGACTCTGGATTTTGGGGGTCCTCTCCAGTCTCTGAGTGAGTCAATTTAATCTCGACTCTCAGCTTTCATTTCTTTAAAAAATTAAGTTTCTAGGTGTTCTGGTTCACGAGATATACACCAAAACGTCAGCCGCTGCCCCCCGCAACTTCTGTGAAATCATCTCTTAGCTGGTTGCTCTAACCCTTCCCTTTCAGGTTTGTAGTCAATAGTGAAGTCAGGGTTATGATTGACAAGGGATTTCTGGGCTTCCAGGCAACCTAGATTCCACTGCAAAGGTAGAAAACTGTTGTTTTTTTCCTGTTTATCTGCAAATGTTCCGTTCCTGGGCAAGGTTTTAGAGCGTGTGGTCGCTCACCAGCTCCAGGCTCTCTTGGATGAAACTGATTATCTGGATCCATGTCAATCGGGCTTTCGGCCGGGGTTTGGTACAGAAACAGCCTTGGTCGCCCTGTATGATAACCTCTGTCGGGAGAAAGACAGAGGGAGTGTAACTCTGTTGGTTCTCCTTGATCTCTCAGCGGCTTTTGATACCATCGACCATGGTATCCTTCTGGGACGTCTTGCGGACTTAGGAGTTGGAGGCACTGCTTGGCGGTGGCTGTGCTCCTACCTCAAGAATCGTCTCCAGAAGTTGGTGCTTGGGGAGCATTACTCGAGTCCCTGGATACTCCAATATGGGGTCCCACAGGGTTCAGTTCTGTCCCCCATGCTCTTTAATATCTATATGAAGCCGCTGGGCGAGGTCATTAGGAGATTTGGAGTGCGTTTCCAGCAATATGCTGATGATACGCAGCTCTACTTCTCCTTTTCATCTTCTTCAGGTGAGGCTGTTAATGTACTAAACCACTGCCTGGCCGCGATAATGGACTGGATGAGAGCTAATAAACTGAGACTCAATCCTGACAAGACTGAGATGCTGTTGGTGGGGGGGCTCTCTGCCCAGATGGTTGATGTCCGACCTGCCCTAGATGGGGTTACACTCCCCCTAAAGGAGCAGGTCCGTAGTTTGGGGGTCTTATTAGATCCGCTCCTGTCACTGGAGGCTCAAGTAGCCTCGGTGGCACGGAATGCGTTCTACCAGCTTCGGCTGGTAGCCCAACTACGACCCTATCTGGATAGGGAGAACCTTGCCACAGTTATCCATGCTCTGGTAACCTCTAGATTGGACTACTGTAATGCACTCTATGTAGGGTTACCTCTGAAGACGGTTCGGAAACTTCAGCTGGTGCAGAATGCTGCGGCCAGAGTTCTTACTGGGACCAAAAAAATTGATCATATAACACCTGCCCTGGCCCAGCTGCACTGGCTACCAATATGTTTCCAGGCCAGATTCAAAGTGTTGGTTCTTACCTATAAAGCCCTTAACGGCATCGGACCGCAATACCTGGCGGAACGCCTCTCCCGCTATGTACCTACCCGGTCGCTGCGCTCGACGTCGAAGGCCCTTCTCCGTGTCCCAACGCATAGGGAGGCACGGAGAACGATAACTAGAGCTAGGGCCTTCTCAGTGGTGGCCCCCGAACTATGGAACGCCCTCCCTGATGAGATACGCCTGGCGCCTTCTTTGTTATCTTTTCGGCGCCAGGTAAAGACCTACCTCTTCGCCCAGGCATTTTAAAAATTTTAAAAATTTTAAAATTTGAATTTAAAATTGAAAATTTTTAATTATGTTTTATTGTGTATTGTATCTACATCCACTTGTATTTTAACCTGTTTTATTATGCTGTACACCGCCCTGGGAGCTTATTGCTATAGGGCGGTCTAAAAATGTAATAAAATAAAAATAAAAAAATAAATAAATAATAAAAAATATAAATTGAGTAAGTATATAAATGCGGCCGCATTTGGAATACTGTGTACAGTTCTGGTCGCCTCATCTCAAAAAGGATATTATAGAGTTGGAAAAGGTTCAGAAGAGGGCAACCAGAATGATCAAGGGGATGGAGCGACTCCCTTACGAGGAAAGGTTGCAGCATTTGGGGCTTTTTAGTTTAGAGAAAAGGCGGGTCAGAGGAGACATGATAGAAGTGTATAAAATTATGCATGGCATTGAGAAAGTGGATAGAGAAAAGTTCTTCTCCCTCTCTCATAATACTAGAACTCGTGGACATTCAAAGAAGCTGAATGTTGGAAGATTCAGGACAGACAAAAGGAAGTACTTCTTTACTCAGCGCATAGTTAAACTATGGAATTTGCTCCCACAAGATGCAGTAATGACCACCAGCTTGGATGGCTTTAAAAGAAGATTAGACAAATTCATGGAGGACAGGGCTATCAATGGCTACTAGCCGTGATGGCTGTGCTGTGCCACCCTAGTCAGAGGCAGCATGCTTCTGAAAACCAGTTGCCGGAAGCCTCAGGAGGGGAGAGTGTTCTTGCACTCGGGTCCTGCTTGCGGGCTTCCCCCAGGCACCTGGTTGGCCACTGTGAGAACAGGATGCTGGACTAGATGGGCCACTGGCCTGATCCAGCAGGCTCTTCTTATGTTCTTATGTTCTTATATAGCTTTCAGCAGTACAAAAAGTCTTATTTTCTCTTGTGTGCAGGAGTCGAATAAATTTAAAATTTCCTGGACTCTTGAAGAAGGCAGTGTTTTGAAAACCTTCCCAATATGACGCTTTAATCCAATACTTGCTTTTCTAGGAGAAGCTGCAGTACTGATCCCACATACACAGAGTAAACCCCATTGTATTCAATAGGACTTACTTTTGTAAATTGTTGTGTTGTAAATTAATTGAATTTTTGAGTGAACATAGCAAGGAATTGTGTTTGTGTTGTAAATCTTTCTCTCCCTCTCCAATCCTATTTTTAAAGCAATTAGGCAGGGTTTACATAGGTATCACTGCTTTTATTACATAGGAAACTAATACTGATTATATATTTTTTTAAACATGTTCTGCAATGACCAACTGGTTTTGACAATAAACTATTATATGGGGGTCTATGTATTTTTAGATCTCAAGTGTGTTTGCGTATACGGAATCTTCCCAACAAGGCAGGAATGCTGATTGGAAACCAAGGCAGCTTGCAACAAGAAATAAATCCCTCTAAACTCCAATAACCATAAAAAGTATAAACAGTTGCAAAACAGCTTAAAGTGACATGATTCTGAATTTTGGGTTGGGTGAGTGTTCCTTATTGCTTGAGGTTGCAGTTCTCTGCACACTTCCCTGTTTGAGTAAGCCCCATTGAATGCATTGGGACTTGCTTCTGAGTCCCTTCCCTGTGGGACTTCTGCCTGGCGGACCTGCATCCTGCAGGACCAGGCCCCAGGTACTCAGCCAGCTGGGACTGATTGCTACCACCTGTCCCTCTCTGGAGGGATACATAAGCCGGCTGGCTGGGGTGGCCTGGGTGTTTGTTTGTTTTTTGTGTGCTGCTTTTTTTTATGATGTTTTAATTGGAAATTGGTTTTAAATTGTTTAGGACTGTGGTTTGTTTTTGTATATGTATATTATGTATAGCTTTTTGTTATTGTAAGTTGCCTAGAGTGTCCACTAACCTGGACAGATAGGCGACCAATAAATAAAATATTATATATTATAAAATATTATTATTATAGTAAACAAACATAGGATTGCACTACAAATATCTTTACAGGTTGTGTAAATAATAAACATCTCTGACAGTCATGCTTATATAAATATTTCTTCATACTATGTCTTAATAAGTATTTGATTTCACACTATGTTTGTACTTCCTCTACATTTTAAGTGTGCCCTTCTTCCTTGGGGTGGTCATGGTTCCCCTCTGTTGTTTCCACTCTGAGGGGCAGATTAGGCCGAGAGATGGTGAGTAGCCCATGGTCATCAAGTAAACTTTATAGCTCATTTCTATTTTTAAAAAATTAATTAAAACAATTTACATGAAGGCAAAGTTTATTAAGAAGATCCACACAATACATTTAAAGCACATCCAACTGGCATTTAAAATGCATGACTTCCCCTAAAGAATCCTGGGAAGTGTAGTTTTCCCCTCACAGTTATTGTTCCCACCACCCTTAACAAACTAAAGTTCCCCTGATTCTGTGGTGGGATTCATGTGCTTTAAATGAATGCTGTGGATCTGCCCTAGGTATGTTGTGCATTCATTAGTGACTTGAAAAGAACAATTTTAAAAGATACATTTTCAAACGGGAAGAGTTGTAGCTCAGTGGCAGGGCATATGCTTTGCATACAAAGGTCCAAAATTCAATTTCTGGAAAAGACTGTTGCCTGGGAGCCAATGCTAGTACGTGTGATCAATAGTGAGCTAGATGGTATAAAATGGCCTGAGTCGGTATAAGGTAGATTCCTTTGTTCCTAAAAGTGGAAAGAGACCCAAAGGCCACAGTGATTCCAAAATTTATTTATGTATTTTATTTACATTTATATACCGCTTTATTGTAAAAAAAAACTCAAAGGGGTCTACAGAAGGAATTAAAACAATACAATTATTGACAAAAAAATTTAAAGACAGGTATAGGAAATGCTTTGATTTGGATTCCTACATTGAGCAGGGGGTTGGACTTGATGGCCTTATAGGCCCCTTCCAGCTCTACTATTCTATGATTCTATGGTTTTGGTTAGGAATCCTGACTGGTTGTGGGATGCTAAGTTTTCTGCCTTACTCATAGGAATTTTGATGTGGTTGGTATGGTATTGCACTTAGGAAATCATCAGTCCTTTGCTTTGCTTTTTCTGATTGCATTTCATTTACCTCTGACCTCACTCCCTTATATCCATAGAAGCAACAACAGTTGTTCCATGTGCTCAGCTCAACCCTCTTAAACCCACTGATGACGCACCTTGTTGTTTGCATGATGGTTTGTTTCTTGCCCAATAGTGGTAAAAGAGAATTCACATACTGGGAAGTGTGGCTTCAATTGCTGTTGTTCCCAGGCTACTGCCTGTGAAGGTAGACCAAACCATATGTGTTTTCTCTCTGTCAATAATTACTCACTGGAATTGGGTTGGCTGTCAAAGTGAGTTTACAGCAGCCCACAAGGTAGACAGAAAAGGGTAGAGAATTTTCTTACTGTTATTCACTTCTCAAATCTCTTTCTGAAGTGAAGAGTCAAATGTGTGGAGCAGGGTACGAGTAGGGCATTCCAGGCAGGGGGTTGCCAACCCTGCTTAGATATGAATATCTTTGCAAAGGATCCCTAGTCAAGCCAACAGCACAATCCAAACAATCCTACTGAGAATCTGTGGCGCTCTTTGAAAATTGTGGTCCACAAGCAATGTCCAACCAACCTGAATGACCTGGAGCGAATCTGCCAAGAAGAATGGGCCAAAATCCCTCCGACACTGTGCAAAGCTGGTACATACCTACCCCAAAAGAGTTAAAACTCTTATTGCAGCAAAAGGTGGCTCTGCCAAATATTAATATGTGGGGGGTGAATACTTATGCAAGCAACATGTTTCAGTTTTTTATGTTTATAATGTACCATTTGTAGTTCAGTAATATGAAAATGTTAGGGGTCTGATTACTTTTGCAAGGGACTGAATCTTTCTTCTCCAGAAGCTTCCCCCTGCCACCACCCCTCATGAAAACTGCATGGTTAGTGCCTATTCCACACATCTGCAGGATGAGAATTAGGGAGAACAACCAGGCTGATTAGAATTATTATTGTTGTTGTTATTACCTGCTCTTCAGTGTAAGGTCTGAGGGCAGGTTACCTCTTTAAAATATAATACAACACGATAATACTTTTAAAAAACCCACCCAAAAATACTATACCATGTTGCTGTTATAAGCCTTCAAGCTGATTTCAACTTATGGCGACCCTATGAATCAGCGACCTCCAGTAGCATCTATTATAAACCACCTTGTTCAGATCTTGTAAGTTCTGGTCTGTGGCTTCCTTTATGGAATCAACCCATCTCTTGTTTGGCCCTCCTCTTTTTCTACTCCCTTCTGTTTTTCCCATACAATTTATTTATTCATTTATTTATTGGATTTCTTAGTCGCCCATCTGGCTGGCTAACCAGTCACTCTGGGCGATGTACAAAATAAGCAAAATAGCACAAAATGACACATCAATACAATAACATTAAAATCTAAAATAAATGATGTTAAAATCTAGCTAATATTTACAATACATAAGTATTAAAAAACCAGGTCTGACACCCTAGAAAACTGTTGCCAGTTAGAGTAGAAAATATTGAGCTAGATAGACTAGTGGTCTGACTCAATATAAGGCAGCATTCCCTCTGTTTCTTTGGAATCCTTCAGTCTATCACAGTGGCTCACAAGAAGGCTGCAGGAAGGTAATCACTTTCTCCCATTATTCCTCCCTAGCAATTCAGTGGTATTCTGCACAGAGTTTCTGTATAACCATTATGATAGAATACAACCAGCCATAATAGTAATGGTTAATTTTCCACATTGCCCAGCAATCCATATACCCTTTCAAAATGTGAACCGTGAGCGGTATCCTAATAAACTTGTTCTGTCAATGGAAGGATTTCCACTTGAGCAATGGAATGTCCTGCCTCTCCTCTCTCTGTGCACCCCGTAAATCTGTTCTGGGGTTCCCCCAAACCCTCCAGAGCAGATTTCAGGACGGTGTAGGAGTGTGCTGAGAGAAGGGGGGGGAAGCTCTGTTGTGCAAGCAGAAATGTGCTGATGGAACGAGTTAGTAGTCATCATACAGTGACATCCCCTTAAGACCTATTGCAGCCTTCGGTGTCTTTGGGTTTTTCTTTTTCTTTTGACCCTGAAACAAGAATGAATGACACAGGCTATAGAGATGTGACAGCCCAGGGGGAACAAAAACAGAAAAATTGCAGGAAAACAGTCCCCCCCCATTTTTCCCCAGGCCTGTTTTGTTGTTTGGAAAAAAGTGGGGGGACAGCTTTTTTCCTGAATTTTCCCAGTTCCAGGCCTTCACATCTCTATGCAGGTACTTCTTATGCTGTTATGCATGTGAATTCACACACACACACACACACACACACACACACATATTAGCGCGAGAAGAAAAGTCAATATACCAGAAAGTAGCTAATATTTCCTCATATAATACATATTTGCATATAGTTTGGTTGACAGTGGGCATTTGTCATATCTTTTGATGTTTATGTTTGTTACTGTTATTGTAAATATTGCAAAAGATATATATATATATATAAATATATATATATATAAAGGTTGACTCTGCATTCACCTAGACTGAAACTTGAAGCAAATTTGGAGTTTTCTTCTCAGGTGAAATATCCATGGAATTTTGAGGCAACCAACAAAAGTTTTGATAATATTAGGGACAATTTTGATAATATTAGGGATAATTTCTCATGAATGGGTAAGTTAATGGGTAGGGTTATCAATATTTGCTATTGCTGGGTTTCTCGTTTCTCTAGTTTGCACTTTTGTTGTTATGTGCCTTCAAGTCGATTATGACTTATGGCGACCCTATGAATCAGCGGCCTCCAAGAGCATCTGTCATGAACCATCCTGTTCAGATCTTGTAAGTTCAGGCCTGTGGCTTCCTTTATGGAATCAATCATTCTCTTGTTTTGCCTTCCACTTTTTCTACTGCCTTCTGTTTTTCCCAGCATTCGTGTCTTTTCTAGTGAATCATGTCTTCTCATATGTCCAAAGTATGATAGCCTCAGTTTCATCATTTTAGCTTCTAGTGATAGTTCTGGTTTAATTTATTCTAACACTTAATTATTTGTCTTTTTTGCAGTCCATGGTATGCACACACACCTTTAAAAGTCTTGCACACACGAAAGTATGCCTTTTCACACACATTCACATTTTTGTATGCAATTTTGACCAATATGTATACATTTTTGTAAGTTGTTTCCACTAATACATGCATTTCTATGCACACTAGCCCCCAATGCTTGCATTTGCATACACATTTTTTTATTGAAGAACTGCATCACAAAATTCAGAGGAGAGTAAATTACAAAAGACAGCTGCATTTTGGTTCATGCATTGGTTCAGGAAGTGTAACTGCGAATTGAACCATTTTCTTCCCCATCCCCGTGCATGGGTGGGGAGGATGAGTTGATGCTAAAGAGATAGGATTCATCCAAAGTCAGCCTGTATCCATAAATTAGGATGGGTGAATAGATGGAAAGACCAATACACAGAAGTATAATCTCAACTTCATTTGTGTTTTTTGGGGTGGGGGGGTGGGTGGGGAAGGGGAGTTCACAATCTCACATCCCCTCTTTGCCTTTCTGTCTGTTCTACTCTGTGTGGGGATTTAAGTTATGACCTAAATTTTGAGACGTGTAAAGAGGGCATGCAAGGGGAGGGGAAGAGGTGCTGCTACCCAGAAGCCTGCCATTCAGGCAGATGGTGGAATGATTTGATATGAATAGCTGCTGTCAGTCTCATACAGCGAACTTTTCAGTTGTGGTACTCATCAGGCAGCATGTGACTAACGCCATTCTTTTGCAGGCTGCAGGCAGGACACAGCTGTTTCCTTAAGAAAGAAACTGGTTTTACTAATGGACAGAAAATTTATGGCTAAATCATTTGAGAAAATGCATGACGGCCAGCACTGCACTTCATAATGAGAGCCATCCAAATCCCACAATCATGGCTGATTTTCTTCTCAAAATGGGGGGAGGAGGAGGATGGAGGCAGACTCTAGTCTGGTATTGAAGCTTGTGCTCACTTTATAGCTTTGTAGTCTTAAGCCACTTGTTCACCTTCCTAATATCCTAGATGAAAAACAAACATGATTGGGTTGTTAGAAGGTACATACACAATGTTAAGGAGTGTGAGATGGCAAGCCGGGTCCTCCCCTTACACTTCCTCAGTATCTGCTTTATAGTAGTTCTGGTCATTGCTCTTCCCAGCCCAGCTACTACTTTTTCTGTCCCTCCTCCTAATCCTTACTTGCTATCTTTCCATTGACTTTCAGGCGGGGATGAGAGAGAAATCTGATTCAGTTCACATTCCAAGCCGAATCTATCAAACTCGCACTTTCTGAAACAATATGAAAACCAAACACAGCCATCCTTCAACATTTGCATTTACCCACATTTTGCAATGCAGTTAGCCAACCAAAAAACGTTGGTCAAAAATGCATATGCTAGGGGAAAGGATGAATAAAAATGAATATATGAGTGAAAACAACATACAAAAATGTATCATGTTAAGAGAAAGTGCTTACAAAAATGTATTTATTAGGAGAAATTTGCACTAAAATGCTGGAGAATTTTCATGAAGTTTTTTTTTTTTTTAAATCCACAAATGGTTGCAGAAGTGTGGAGAACTGAAATTAAGACTGGAAAATTGAGAAACAGAGAGAAGCAAAACTGACAGATGGGAGCCAGTGGCACAGGGGACACTGATTTTGAGTTGAACCTTGTGGGGAGGCAAAGAGTTAAAGCACCCATCTCACGGTCCTAATCTGACTCTCTTCCCCACTACAGGCTATTTATTTATGTATTAAAACATGTATACCAGGGCTAAAGATTTCAGTCACAACACATCTAGGTGATACACCCTGGCCCATGGAAGTTAGGCTTATGGATGTATGAACTGACCTTCGCCATGGCAACACAAGCTGTTGGCCGTTTAAATAGTTTTTCATTGATTAAGCGCTTGATTTTTCATTGGGCATATTAACCGAAACCATTTGCACCAACAGAAGTCCCCCTCCATGCAAATAGCAGGTGAAGGCCCTTTGGCAGGGCCACAATGGGGAGCAAGGGGTTAAAGCCCTGAAATGGATCCTGAAATGGATCTCGCTGTGCCCAGTCTTTACTTTTAAACCATCATTCATGCAATTGCTAATTGTGTGAATGGTGTCTCCTCTAGTTAGGCCCTATGATTCAGTTACTTCGGATGGCACTCAGGACTGCAAAGCAGGGATCCTCAAACCCAGTTCCCTAGCTCCCCCCCCCCCATATTAGCCAAATCATCCCCCGGCCCCACCACACCTTTCTATAAACAATAGCTATCAGGGCCATCACAGAAGGTAGGATGCTTGGTTCCTTTTCCCCTATCCCACCCCCACTGAAGGTAATTTGATCACTGTTAGAGTATTAATAATCTAGTGCTACATGCAGGGCTACATTGCGTTTTCTGCTGTTGCCTGCATGGTGTTGGTGTTTTTCTTTTTCGTTTAAAGTATATTGTTTTTATTATGGATCATAAAGCTGGAAAGGGAGAACATAAATAGTTTTAAACAGATATGTACATAGAATGATGCAATGAGTATCTGTGTGCCAAGTGCCTGAAATGTACAGGCCCTTCCCTGCCCATCATAATGACGAACATTTCACTGGTGACTGTGAATAGCCTCTGTCCCCAGGCCTCTGAATGTTCCTAGATTTTTCTTCTCCTTAGGAGCGAATGTGAGAACACTGTCAAATCAATGCAATGTGGCGTCAATGAAGTGACACTGGTTACACTTTTCATCTGTACTAGATATACCATTTGGCACTGTCCCTTGGGACGGCACCTTCAGGTCTGTGCCCAGGTATTGCCAGTGGTACAGATGTTAAATCTGTGACTCTGATTAGCATTGGCCCTAACACCTATTCAGAAACCCTGACGTTTGTTTGTTTCTAGTTGCATGGGAGAGCATTACTTACATGAAGATATTGCAACAGGAGACACAATAGGAGAAAGCTGAAGAAGGCCTGTTAGTGAGACTCTGGCCCCATCTGCACTAAACATATCATACCAATTTAAACAGTCATCTTCCATCAAAGAATCTTGGGAACTGTTGTTTGTTAAGGTTGCTGAGAGTTGTTAGGAGACCTCTGTTCCCCTCACAGACCTACAGTTCTTAGAGTCTCCTGGGAAGAGAGGTTGATTGTTAAACCACTCTGGGATTTGTACCTCTGTGAGGGGAAACAGAGTTCTCCTACCAACTCTCATCTCCTGTAACAAACTACAATTCCCAAGACTATTTGAGGGAAGCCATGACTGTTTAAAGTGATATGATATTGCTTTAAATGTACAGTGTAAAACTGTGAACTGAACTGGAATGCTGGCATGGCATTCTGAGGAAAGCTGGCATTGGAGGGCTAGGAATTCCTCCAACATTTGGATTTGGGCAGTAGTATGCAAGAAGCCTCATCCTGTGCTTGATCCTGGTTGTACACAATCTGCTGCTCACACATGTACAGATTGAATACAACCCCAGCAATACTCTGCAAAATGAGAATACAACCACCAAAGTCAATACTGTACTCAGCAACCATTCATCTGACCATACAAAGACGTGCACTCTAAAAAATTCTCTTTAATATGGTAGCCAAATCTAGACACAGAATAGAAATGCAATGCAATGCAATGAATGCAATATAGGAGATGCCGCGCTGTTGCCATAATATTTTGGTGAATGCTGGGGGCCGGGGAGCGCCCCTGCAGCCGCCACTGTTCTGTCATCCGACCTCTGTCTGCTTTGCCTTGATGTCGGCAATGTTTACATCCTAGTGCCTTTGTTTTTGGCTTCTCTGAAGAGCACTTTTCTGTTAGTCGCGACTTCAAGGGGTCTGTTTGCAACATCTCACTCTCCACTGAATGTACTGGACGCTGGATGCTGAGATCAAGAGGGGGTGTCATTTTTTGGTCTTGCAAATGGACTATCAACCACACCGGTCTTTGTGCTAGGGTGGGAAGACTCACACCAGGAGTTTCCATCTGAAGGCGCACTTTTTGGACTATACCGACAAGAAGCCTTATTGTAATTAAGTTAGTCTCTATGTTATTGTTTAGCTTTTTTGCTTAGTTTTTTGATGTTCTTGATGTTTTAGATGTTTTTGCTTTGTACGTCGCTCAGAGTGGCTGGGTAACCAGCCAGATGAGCGACTAATAAAATTATTATTATTATTATTGTTGTTGTTGTTGTTGTTGTTGTTGTTCTTGTTGTTAATAATAATAATAATAATAATAATATATTGTTCCAGAAATAAAGCATCTTTAAAGCAATAGTTGCAAGTCAAACTATTGACTACAGATGTGGCTGTAGAAGTTACCATTGCAGGAATCAGCCACTGCTGTGGACATTTTGAAATGGCAGCTTACAGATGGCAGCACCTTAGGAGTAGGGTTCAGCCAAAACTTTTGCAAATGCCCCGCAGCTTGAATAGGAACAGGACTGGGTTTGGACTAGATGGCTTTGTGAGTTACAGGTGTTCAGAGGGATTAAAGAGCATACCTGGGAAAGCATTCTGGAAAATACATATTTAGCAAATTTATCATCATCATCATCATATTTGTTGGTTGCTTTTCTCACCAAGGTGACCCAAAGCAACTTACTTTAACAAGTAAAAAAACAATGGAGTCAATAAAACCTAAAAACACTTCCAATAATTAAGAACTAATTTAAACAAACACAATCAATACAAATAGAGGACAGATATACAGATCCTGTCCCACTAGATTAGATCATCAATAGCCAAGACCCCACACATCAAGGGCCAAAGTCCTGGGAAAAGAGAAAGGTCTTTGCCCAGTGCCTAAAAATGGATAAAGATGGCACCAGGCATGCCTCCCAGGTGTGCCTTCCACAACTGGGGGGCACCAATAAAAAGGCCTTGTCTCATGTTGCCACCCTTCAAATCTCCCGTGGGGGGGAGCACATGGAGAAGGGCCTCTGATGATGAGGTTGGTTCATATGGGGAGAGAGAGTCCTTGAGATATTCAAAACCAGCACTTTGAACTGAGCTCAGAAACTAATTGGTAGCCAGTGCAGTCATGCCAGAATTGGTGTTATATGCTCAGATTGACTTACCTTGGTCAACAAACTGGCTGCCGAATTCTGCAACTGGTGCAGTTTCCAAACCATCTTCAAAGGTAGCCCCATGTATAATGCATTGTAGTGGTCTTCCCTAGAGGTTACCAGAGCATAGACAACAGATTTAGGCTGTCCCTGTCCAAATAGGGGTGCTTCTTAGCCACCAGCCGAAGGTCCATGCTACCGAGGCCACTTGAGGATCAAGCAACAGTAATGGATCCAGAAGTACCCCCAAGCTACGTATCTGCTCCTTCAGAGGGAATATATCCCCCTCCAGAGCAGGCTATACCCCCTCCATCCGGTCTAGGGAACTGCCCATATAAGTGCCTTAGTCTCATCTGGATTAAGTTTCAATTTATTGGCTCTCATCCAGTCCATTACCAAGGCAAGACATTGATCTAGTGCATCTACTGCCACACCTGCAGAAATAAAGAAGAGGAGATGTGTGCCATCAGCATATTGCTGACAACACACACCAAAACTCTAGATCACCCCACTCAGCAGTTTCATATAGATGTTAAACAGCATGGGTAATAAAATCCAGCCCTGAGGAACCTCACACAGAAGGTTCCCCAGGCATCACCCTCTGTAGGTGACCATCCAAGTAGGACTGCAAAGCAGTACCTCCCACCCCCAACGTGAATAACCACTCCAGGAGAATACTCCTATCTCTCTCCTGACAGAAATCATCATACTGGGTGACCAAGACAGTTTCCGTGCTGAAAGTGTGCCAAAACCTCGATTGGAATGGATCTAGAAAATCAGTTTCACCCAAGAGAGCCTGCAAGAACCTTGCCCCAAATGGGTTGATTAGCAACTGGTCAATAATTACTTAAGATTTTCTGAAGCCAGGGAGAGTTTCTTAGGGAGTGATCTTACCAGTCCCTGCTTTAAACAGGCTTGGGCCACCGTCACTCAGAAAGAGGCATTAATCACCTCCCTGGCCCAGCTGGCTGTCTCTCCTATCCTTGTTTTTATTAACTATAAGGGGCAATGGTCAAGAGCAGAACTGGTCATCTGGACAGAACCAAGCACCTTGTCCATGTCCTCGAGCCTTACTAACTGAAGCTCATCCAGCACAACAGGACAAGACAGTGTACTGGACACCCCTTGAGACTCATCTGCTATAACTTTGGAGTCAAGGTCCTGGCAGATCCAAGCAATTTTATCTTCAAAATGCAAACAGGTCACAGTGAGACACTGCTGGTTCTACATAGGGTTGCCATATTGCCCGGATAGCCGGGTTTTACCCGGATTCTATGCATGCCACCCGGCGCCCGACTAGCCCCTTACGTGGCCCGGATTCTCAGCTTTAATTTAAAAAAAATTAAGTTTCTAGGTGGTCCGGTTCTCGAGATATACATAAAAACGTCAGCCACCCCCCTCGACTGTTAAATCTTTCTTTAAACAGTACTGTACTATAGCACTTTGTAGCTTTAACCCCGCCCGTTCAGCATTGCAGCCAATCAGGGATTGTGTTTCAGTTTCATTGACCTCAGGCAGTGTCTAGAAAACAAAATGGTGGTTTCACCCACCTACCCACCCCCGTTTATCTGAAAATCTCATAAATTGGGTAAGTATATACATTTCAGTTTTTTTCCTCTTGTGTGCAGGAGTCAGAGCTTGGGCAGTGTTTTGAAAACCTTCCCAATACTTGCTTTTTGTAAAAGCAATGCTAATCCCATATGCCCAAAGTAAATCCCATTTAATTCAATAGGACTTACTTTGAGTAGACATGTTATGAATGTGCTGAAAATCAATGGGACTTTGGAGTGAATGTAAAAAAGAATTATCTTTGTGTTCTAACTCTTTCAGTCTCCAGTCCAATTTTAAAGCAAGTAGGCAGGGCTTACTTAGGTATTACAGTTTTTATTCTGTAGGAAAGTAATACTGATTTTTTTAAAACTAATACTGATTTTTCTCCAATGACCAACTGGTTTGACAATAAACTATTATATGGGCTGTATGTATTTATACATCTGCAGTGTGTGTGCGTGTGCGTGTATGGAGTCTTTCCAACACCCCTGTGAGGTAGGGTTGGAAACCAATGCAGTTCACAACAAGAAATAAAGCCATTTAAAATCCAATGACCATAAAACAAGTATAAACAGTTGCAAAACAGCGTAAAGTGGCATGATTCAGAATTTTGGGTTGTGTGAATGAAGTTGCTTATCACTTGAGGTTGCAGTTCTGTCCCTGTTTGAGTAAGCCCCACTGAATACGCTGGGACTTGCTTCTGAATAAATAAACTTAGGATTGCACTATAAATATCTTTACAGTTTGTGTAAATAATAAATATATTTGATAGTCATGCTTATATACATATTTCTTCATTTATCATATTTTTGGTTTTTGGTTAGGAATCCTGACTGGTTGTGAGATGCTTAGTTTTTTGCCTTACTCATAGGAATCTTGTTGTGGTTGGTATGGTATTACATTTAGGAAAGTGTTACTGCCTTCTGTGTTTTTTTTCCTATTTGCATTTCACTTATCTTTAACCTCACTCCGTTACAGCCATAGAAGCAACAGCAGCATATGCAAGATAATTAACTCCCATTAGTGATAAGAACAAGAATTTATAATTATTATTTCAATTAAAACAAGAGGCTTATCAATACTTTGAAGAGGACCAGATATTTATTTTCTTTCTGAGCCCAGGACTCGGTCTTTCATGATGCCCGGGGAGCAGGAGAGTAGTCGATAAGACAGACATCCTGGCATTGGTAATCTAATTAGCAAGGTATGTGTGGGGTTGTTGCACACTTCCAGGCCCAGTTTCATTTTGAGTATGGAGGTGGAACCTGTGTAGATGTGGTTGAGAAATTTTGAGTTAAGCAAAGCTCTGCTTTTATAAAACCTAAGAAACATACAGATACTTTGAATGTCTGAGTGCCTGCACCAGTGGAATACTGGAGGAACTTGTAAAACTTGCTGCAACAGTATTTAGAACTGAGCATGTGGTGTGAAAGACTCCTTTTCCTAACATTTTGGCTTGTTTTTCTCCACCCACCACATCTCTGAAATATATTGTATATGTTATGGTTAACCATGCTGCTGCCCTGACTTACTTTATGTTTGTTGCTATTTTGTGTTTTTATTATGTTTTTATATTGATTGTGTATTTTTATTGTTTTTATTATATTTGTAAGCTGTGCTGAGCTGTTTTTAACAGCAAAAGGGCAGGATATAAATTCTCTTAATCAATCAATAAATACTCCATAGTGTTGGAAACTAGAGTCTAGGCATTTAAGGCTGAAAATGTTGCTTAAAAAAAAAAAGATTTCTCACATCTTTCCCCAGTTTTTGGTGGTAATTCCTAGGCACAAAAACAAAACAACTGGACAATCCAAATATTAATATGCAAATATTTGCATAATATGCAAATAATATGCAAATAATTTGCATAATATGCAAATTAACCTGCCCAGATTTGTGGAACTGGAATATGGCAACCCTAGTTCTACACCTCCTTTGGCCCAGAGTGTAAAAGGCCCCAACAACCCGGAAAAGCTTTGCTGGACGGCATAATGAGGATGTAATGGATATATATATGGGGGCATGGCTGGGTGAGTGGGTCGGCTGGTGGGCAATCCAGGGACAGAAGCCCACATTGGCATCAGCTGAGGCCCATGGAGGCTGTGCAGCTCATGCAGGTAGAGGCCTCATTGGCAGCAGAGGAGGAAGCCTGCAGGCCTTGTGGGTGGAGGCGGTGGCAATGGAAGACACCCCACTAGGGAAAGCTGTGGCCAGGGCCTGGGCCTGGGCCTAGGCCTGGGTGGGTAGGAGGCCAGCAGTGGCAGCCCAATAGCTGAGGTTGGGTAGGGAGTGCCAATGCTTGGGAGGTGGCGGTGGTGGGGGGCAAGGGCAGCTGGGAGGGGTAAGGGGGTTGGCAAAGGGGAGTGTGTTTCTATGTGTGTGTGCAAGAGACAGAAAGAGTCCCTGTGTGTGTGTGTGTGTGCATGTCCATGTGTGTCTGTTCATGTTTGAGGGTGCTTGTGGTGTATGTGGGGGCTTTGGAGACCCTTGGGGGGCATTGGTGACCCACAGGGGTGTGGGAGGCATTGGAGATGCATGTGGGAGGAAGGGGGGTTTGGCAGCCAATGGGGGGAAAGAGGAGAGCTTTGATTACAGTAGGCAGGGTTGGTGAGTCAAGCAAGCATGGGTGGAGCCCTAGTAAGATATAAAAACAGTGAAGAACGTAAGAACTGCTAGATCTGTCCAAAGGTACCTCTGGACCAGCACCGCTGTAAACTAATTGCCCCAGGAAGATCTCAGTTGGAAAGATGAAGATAGCAATCCCCTTGTCTCAGGTACTTGGTACTCAGGTATCATGGAAGTTTCATTTATAGTTACCATTCCATCTAAGTTCTAGCAGCTCCTAAGTTGTGGAATTACATGTCCACAGAGTTGTGCCTGGCATCTTCACTTTATTTATCTATTTAATAAATTTATATCCCACCCTTCCTCATAGAAGCAGCCCACACCTTTTGTTATATGCTGGAGATGCACCTCTTCACCCTGACTTTTTGGCAATTGAAATATTTGTATTTTAGGACCCTCCCTAGTTGTGAATGTAATTTTTTAATAATGTATTTTATATTGTTGTGCCTTGCCCTAGGGATCTACTGGTGAAGGGAGTGTAATAATAATAGTAATAATAATTCATATGTTCAGGTTTGAGTGCTGTTGCTTATATAGCCAAAAATACCAGTATCCAACAGTAGTCATACTCAGAATAATGTACTGAAACTACTGGACATGAAGATTCATTAATTCCAGTGTATCTACTCTGAGTACATTGAAAACAACTCAAAGTTTGCTGAAGTACAAAAAAAATTTTGGGGGAGGGGTGAACTCTAATTCAGAAACAGCCTAACGAACACTTAGTGTGCTCAGTGGCCATCGAATACTAATTAACTGTTATCTTTTCGGCGCCAGGTCAAGACTTTCCTTTTCTCCCAGGCATTTTAGCACATGTTTTAAGTTGTTTTAAAGTTTTAAATTGTGTTTTAAATTGTTTTTAAAAGATGTGTTTTTAAATTTGTATATTTGTTTTAATGTTTTTAGTTACTGTAAACCGCCCAGAGAGCTTCGGCTATGGGGCGGTATATAAGTACAATACATAAATAAATAACTGTTCTGGGGTACAGAAAACAGGATGGGCAGGGGAATGGAATGGATTATCATGGAGAAGGGCATGGTTGGTTGATTGGCTGGCTGGCTGGCTGTCCTGGTGACCATTGGGCTGCTAGTGCAGAAGGCAGGGAGACCAACAGTAGGCAGAGCAACTAATTTAGTTTTCCCCCCATTCTTTCCATGCTGAAGTTGTGCAAGGGCAACACTGAGACCGGCCCACCCCCAGGACTGCTTATGAATAAGAGGACAGGCAGGTGAGGGCTGTCTGAAGGCAGATTGAGGTTCACCCCAAAATGGACCAGCCTCCACTGGCTGGAACATTAAACAGGAGCACCCCAAACTGAATGTTGCAGGTCCCACTTGCCATAGCTTTTTTAAAAAATGGTTTTAGTGCAAAAAATAATGCAAAAAATAATGCAAAAATAATGCAAAAAATAATGCAAAAAATAATTGAAATGACAAAAGGAAGAAAGGCGTACATATAGAATCATAGAATAGTAGAGTTGGAAGGGGCCTATAAGGCCCCTGAGACCAACTCCCTGCTCGATGCAGGAATCCCTACAGCATCTAAAATAATCAAACAAAGGAGAAACAAAGAAAGAAGAAAAAGTAGGAAGCAAGACAAAAAGAACAGAAAATAAACACACTTTCAGCATCCATTCTAATTGATTCATTGTCAGCGGTGACTGGTGCCCTTCGAGACTGGTGGGGAGAACGGAGGCACCCCAAACAGTAAGCCGAGCCAAGAGGCAATGACAGGCAGAGGCAGAAGCAGAGGCAGAGGCAATGGTTCTAGTTTAGTCCCCTCCTCTTCCCTGCTGATTTCTACAAGGGGCACCGCAGAGACTGAGGAGGAAGCCTGCAAGGAGGGCCACCGCCCCCTGCATTGGTTGTAAGAAAGAAGACAGGGAAGTGGAGGCTCGGCGAGATCAGACTGAGGTTGGTGGGGCTGTGCCCTATTTGCCCAAACGGGCCAGCCTCCACTGTCCATTGTTCACAGAATTAGTCAAAAATGGCTGGTAATTCCAGGAGTACTGGGGACCTGGGTTAACTATGGATTGCACCATATACTTGCATATCTCACTGGGGTTGCTGGAGTGGCTGAGGGCAGACTGAGGTCATTTGGGCAGCGGAGCAATCTCCCCTGGCTGGAATGTGAAACAGGAGCACTCTTCGCTCCCTGCTGCAGGTCCCACTTGTAATAGCTAACAGCTGTTGATTACTTTCTTAGAATTTCCTACTTGCCGCCCTGGGCTCCTACTGGGAGAAAGGGTGGAATATAAATCTAATAAACAAACAAACAAATACATAAGAATTAGAACTATTATCCATGAACTGGTCTAATCTCTTTTTTAAAAAGACATCTAAGCTGGTGGCCATCATCACATTATTTTTGTGTTCTGTGAAGAAACATGTAGTTTGTTTTGCCCGAAATGGATAAAATTCTGGTGTAGGGGAAGGGGGAAAGAGGGAGAGTTTGTCCCTGTTAGCTATCTGATCCTCCAGCCTCTGATAATATTAAGTATTATTTTTCCACACCTTGCTCAGTTCATTTAAAAAAAGAAAAAAGATGGGCCAACCTTGGCACATCCCCAAATTTCAAATGTGGATGCACCACAGAGTTATTACATTCAAACCACAGGACTTGTCTGTAATGGGGAATGGCATAACCTTAGTATAATGTGTGGAAAGTTAAGCTGTTGGGAACCAGCTAAATACATATATGACTCCCTCTAGTGACAGGCTCTAGTAATCATGCCATCAATGCGTGGATGAGACGATGGTGTCGGGTGGAAGGGTTTAGATTTGTTAGGCACTGGGGAACTTTTTGGGACAAGCCGGGCCTGTACAAAAGGGACGGGCTCCACTTGAACCAGAATGGAACCAGACTGCTGGCACTTAAAATTAAAAAGGTAGCAGAGCAGCTTTTAAACTGACTGAGGGGGGAAACCCGACAGGAGCTGAGAAAGGTCCAGTTCGGAATAAACCTCCCCCCTGGGATAAAAACCAAAGAAATGATGAAATTTTAAAAGGGGTAGGCCTAGAAGTAGGCATTGTGAGAGCAGGGGCACAGGATATAAATTCAGAAGAGCAAAATTACCACAGGCCAAACCACAAGTGCCAAAGACACTTGAAGAGAGACACCGCTTACAAGTGCCTGTACGCTAATGCTAGGAGCCTCTGAACCAAGATGGGAGAACTGGAGTGCTTGGTCTTAGAGGAGAACATTGATATAGTGAGCATAACAGAGACCTGGTGGAATGGAGAAAACCAGTGGGATACGGTTATCCCTGGATATAAACTATATCGGAAGGACAGGGAAGGACGTATTGGTGGCGGAGTCGCTCTATACGTGAAAGAAGGCATTGAATCCAGCAAGCTCGAAACCCCTAAAGAGGCAGACTCCTCCACAGAATCGTTGTGGGTGGTGATACCATGCCCCAGGAGGGACTTAATACTGGGAACGATCTATCGTCCCCCTGATCAAAATGCTCAGGGAGACCTTGAGATGAGATATGAAATTGAGGAAGCATCCAAACTAGGAAATGTGGTAGTAATGGGTGACTTCAACTAACCAGACATAGACTGGCCGCATATGTGTTCCAGTCATGACAAAGAAGCAAAGTTTCTAGATATTCTAAATGACTATTCCCTAGACCAGTTGGTCATGGAACCGACCAGAGGGACGTCAACCCTGGACTTAATCCTCAGTGGGGACCGGGACCTGGTGCGAGATGTAAGTGTTGTTGAACCGATTGGGAGCAGTGACCACAGTGCTATTAAATTAAACATACATGTAACTGGCCAATTGCCAAGAAAATCCAACATGGTCACATTTCACTTCAAAAGAGGAAACTTCACAAAAATGAGGGGATTGGTAAAAAGAAAGCTGAAAAACAAATTCCAGAGGGTCACATCACTCAAAAATGCTTGGAAGTTGTTTAAAAACACTATATTAGAAGCTCAACTGGAGTGCATACCGCAGATCAGAAAAGGTACCGCCAGGGCCAAGAAGATGCCAGCATGGTTAACGAGCAAAGTCAAGGAAGCTCTTAGAGGCAAAAAGTCTTCCTTCAGAAAATGGAAGTCTTGTCCGAATGAAGAAAATAAACAAGAACACAAACTCTGGCAAAAGAAATGCAAGAAGACAATAAGGGATGCTAAAAAAGAATTTGAGGAGCACATTGCTAAGAACATAAAAACCAACAACAAAAAATTCTATAAATACATTCAAAGCAGGAGACCATCTAGGGAGGCGATTGGACCCTTGGATGATAAGGGAGTCAAAGGTGTACTAAAGAACGATAAGGAGATTGCAGAGAAGCTAAATGAATTCTTTGCATCTGTCTTCACAGTGGAAGATGTAGGGCAGATCCCTGAACCTGAACTAACATTTGCAGGAAGGGATTCTGAGGAACTGAGACAAATAGTGGTAACGAGAGAGGAAGTTCTAGGCTTAATGGACAATATAAAAACTGACAAATCACCGGGCCCAGATGGCATCCACCCGAGAGTTCTCAAAGAACTCAAATGTGAAATTGCTGATCTGCACACTAAATTATGTAACTTGTCCCTCGGCTCCTCCTCCGTGCCTGAGGACTGGAAAGTGGCAAATGTAACGCCAATCTTCAAAAAGGGATCCAGAGGGGATCCCGGAAATTACAGGCCAGTTAGCTTAACTTCTGTCCCTGGAAAACTGGTAGAAAGTATTATTAAAGCTAGATTAACTAAGCACATAGAAGAACAAGCCTTGCTGAAGCAGAGCCAGCATGGCTTCTGCAAGGGAAAGTCCTGTCTCAGGAACCTATTAGAATTCTTTGAGAGTGTCAACAAGCATATAGACAGAGGTGATCCAGTGGACATAGTGTACTTAGACTTTCAAAAAGCGTTTGACAAGGTACCTCACCAAAGACTTCTGAGGAAGCTTAGCAGTCATGGAATAAGAGGAGAGGTCCTCTTGTGGATAAGGAATTGGTTAAGAAGCAGAAAGCAGAGAGTAGGAATAAACGGACAGTTCTCCCAATGGAGGGCTGTAGAAAGTGGAGTCCCTCAAGGATCGGTATTGGGACCTGTACTTTTCAACTTGTTCATTAATGACCTAGAATTAGGAGTGAGCAGTGAAGTGGCCAAGTTTGCTGACGACACTAAATTGTTCAGGGTTGTTAAAACGAAAAGGGATTGCGAAGAGCTCCAAAAAGATCTCTCCAAACTGAGTGAATGGGCGGAAAAATGGCAAATGCAATTCAATATAAACAAGTGTAAAATTATGCATATTGGAGCAAAAAATCTTCATTTCACATATACGCTCATGGGGTCTGAACTGGCGGTGACCGACCAGGAGAGAGACCTCGGGGTTGTAGTGGACAGCACGATGAAAATGTCGACCCAGTGTGCGGCAGCTGTGAAAAAGGCAAATTCCATGCTAGCAATAATTAGGAAAGGTATTGAAAATAAAACAGTCGATATCATAATGCCGTTGTATAAATCTATGGTGCGGCCGCATTTGGAATACTGTGTACAGTTCTGGTCGCCTCATCTCAAAAAGGATATTCTAGAGTTGGAAAAGGTTCAGAAGAGGGCAACCAGAATGATCAAGGGGATGGAGCGACTCCCTTACGAGGGAAGGTTGCAGCATTTGGGGGTTTTTAGTTTAGAGAAAAGGCGGGTCAGAGGAGACATGATAGAAGTGTATAAAATTATGCATGGCATTGAGAAAGTGGATAGAGAAAAGTTCTTCTCCCTCTCTCATAATACTAGAACTCGTGGACATTCAAAGAAGCTGAATGTTGGAAGATTCAGGACAGACAAAAGGAAGTACTTCTTTACTCAGCGCATAGTTAAACTATGGAATTTGCTCCCACAAGATGCAGTAATGGCCACCAGCTTGGACGGCTTTAAAAGAAGATTAGACAAATTCATGGAGGACAGGGCTATCAATGGCTACTAGCCGTGATGGCTGTGCTCTGCCACCCTAGTCAGAGGCAGCATGCTTCTGAAAACCAGTTGCCGGAAGCCTCAGGAGGGGAGAGTGTTCTTGCACTCTGGTCCTGCTTGCGGGCTTCCCCCAGGCACCTGGTTGGCCACTGTGAGAACAGGATGCTGGACTAGATGGGCCACTGGCCTGATCCAGCAGGCTCTTCTTATGTTCTTATGTTCTTATGCCTACACGATCATTTTTAAATGATGGCATGAACAGATTATGGGCCCCTCCAGATGAGGGATAAAAAGACCTGTCAATTTCAGCTCTCCCAAATTCTCATTGTTCCAGTCTTAAATTCAGTTCTCCACATTTCTGCAGCAATTTGTGAACTTTTTTTAAAAAAACCTCATGAAAAAATTCCTGTGTTTTAGTGCAAATTTCTCCTAATAAACACAATTTTGTAGGCAGCTTTGACTAATGTACATATTTTACAAGCAATTTCTTGTCATATAATGCATTTTACATGTCATTTTCACCCGCACACTCATTTTTATGCACACTTTGCCATAACATATGCATTTTTGTAAACATTTTTTGGTTGGTGAACTGCATTGCAAAAGTTGAATTAGTGCAAATTTTGAAGGATGGCTGTGTTTCAGTTCTCGTATTATTTCAGAAAGTGTGAATTGGATAGATTCGGCTTGAAATGCCAACTGAATAAAATTTCTTGCCCATCCCTACTCCACTTTGGTGGTGGGGGTTGCAGGTGTATTCTGCAACATGTCATTTACAATAATACTGCTTTAGTTTGGGATTTATACTGGACAGTCCACACATCATTTGACTTTATTAGTTCTGCGATGTTACCCCACTGCTACCACATTATTTATTTATTTATTTATTTATTATTTGATTTATATGCCTCCCTTCCTCCCAGCAGGAGCCCAGGGTGGCAAACACTTCAAAACATCATAAAAGCAGACAGGAACCCAGGGTGGCAAACACTTCATAGAAACAGACATTAAAATACATTAAAACAAAACAACTTTAAAAACATTTTTTTAAAGGTTTGAGGACTTTTTTTAAAAAAAGGTTAAAAAAACATACTGTTTTTTTTAAAAAAAGGTTTAAAAGCATATTAAAAAGCAATTCCAACACAGAAGCAGACTGGGATAAGGTCTCAACTTAAAAGGCTTGTTGAAAGAGGAAGGTCTTCAATAAGCGCCAAAAAGATAACAGAGATGGCGCCTGCCTAATATTTAAGGGGAGGGAGTTCCAGTAGCGTACTAAGGGCAGTGGAGTGGGAGTGGTTCACCCCGGGTGCAGGCAATAAGGGTGTGCATTGTCTGTAGAGAATTTTAAAACAATAATAAAACCGACTAAAAGTCAGTCTGCTTTTTATTATCACCATGCGCCGGCAATTCTAAATAATGTCAGTGATAAAATACTCCTCCCCGAAAAAAAAATATTTTGTTGGTCTATGTTCTAAACAATTGCTGCAGTCACTGTTGAGTTTTAACAATATATATGTAAGCTTCAAATTGGCACATTTTTATTACTCATCCTTTAGTAAACATTGTATTCTACATGGAAGTTAATTCAGAGAACTCCCAGTTATACAGTCGACCCCCGACACACACGGACTCAGCTATACGAGTTCGTTTCGGGAGTAAGTTTGTAATGGTTCGGAATCGTTCGAGTTTGCTTCTGGCGCAGTTCAGTTTTTGTCCTGCAGGAACTTGGAGGAACTTGCAGTCGTTTGCAGTATTGTTGTGAAACCAGCAACTGGTTCATAATTATTCTGAATTTCGTAAAGAAATTTGAAATGGGGTACCCGTAACAACATGAAATATCAACCCAGTGGAGTTCAACAAAGAACAATAAAAAAAGCAAAAGAGGAGGCAATTGAAGTAATGTCTGGATCTATTTTGAAATATGTAATGCCTTCAACATCGCGTATAGTTAACGAAAGTTCTGAAGAAATGCAAGCTGGCACATCCAAAGCACCTATACTAGAAACAACACAAGATTCAGATGACACAGGGCTGAAAGACAATAATGAATCATCTTCTATAAGCACTGACAATGAGGAAGAGAAAGGAAATGTTAGCAAGAGCCAACACCAACAGGATAAAAAAAAATGGAGAAGAAAGAGATGCTAGTAAAGACCAGGACCAAGACTTTGATGAAGAAGAGATGATGAATGATATTTTAATTTATTCTGATATTGCTGCTTGGCCAATACCGGTTCCAGACGACTTGAGAGTTAATCTGGTTAAGAGGGGAAGTGAACCTCTTCAGAATAAAGATAGACCTTTCTCTGCAGTTCAACGAGAAGGAGAAAAGAGCAAAGGAGGCAGTCGACACAACAACTTCATGGTTTTATAAATCTTTACCAAATGGCGAAAAAGTGTTGAGAACTTGGATGGTTTATTCGAAATAAAAAAATTGTTTGTTTTGTTTTTGCTGCAGACTGTTTGCAGATAATGAGACAAAAGCTGGAACATCCAGCTTTATAACTGGCTTTAAAACCTGGTGGAAATTAAATCCTAAAGTCCCTGAACATGAGATATCTGAACAACATCTCTGCTGCTTAGAAAAATGGAAGACCTTGGCAACGGGACTGAAACTCCAAAAGACTATTGATAAAATCCATCAAGTGGAAATGGATAAAGAGAGGAAAAAATGGAGAGACATTTTACACCGTCTTTTGGATGTCATCATGTTTTTGGCTACACAAAACCTTCCTTTCCGTGGTCACAGAGATGTCATCAGCAAACAAAGGAATTTTTTTGGAGCTGGTAGAATTACTCTCAAATTACGACCCAATTTTGAAGGAAGATTTTGTAAAAATCAAACATGCTATTCCTTCTGAAGGGAGATTGATTTCATACTTATCTCCAAAAATTCAAAATGAATTCATTCATCTTCTGGGAAATTACGTCAAAGAAAAAATAGTGGTGGATATTAAAAAAGCAAAATACTTTGGAATTCTTTTTGATAGCACTCCCAAATGTGATCAAATGTGTGAAGTGATCAGATATGTCCATATTGAAGATGGTAAAGTTGAAATAAAGGAATCATTCTTGGGCTTCTTTTTTATTTCCAGGAAGACTGCTGCTGAACTCATAGAAGAGATAATGAAAAAACTGGATAGTGATGGACTGGACATAAACCTCTGTCGTGGTCAAGGATATGACAACACTGCAACTATGGCCAGTATTCACGGTGGTGTTCAGGCAAAAATCAAAGAAATTAATCCCAAGTCCATATTTGTGCCTTGTGCAAATCATTCTCTGAATCTTTGCGGAGCTCACTCTTTTGGAAGCGTTTCTTCATGTGTGATGTTTTTGGAACTTTGGAAAAATTTATTCATTCTTTTCAGTCTCACCTCATCGATGGAAAATGCTGCAGAATTTAGGTATAACAGTGAAAAGGCTTTCCCAGACAAGATGAAGTGTTCATTATGAAGATAAATTTTGAGAAGTTAATCTCAACCTTAGAAATACTGTGCAATCCAAAAGAAAATGCGGACACAAGAGGATCAGCTCAGATTTTGCTCTCTGCTGTATGAGATTTTTCTTTTCTGAGTTATCTTTTTTCCTGGTGTGAAGTTTTAGATGAGGTTAATTAGACACAAAAATATATGCAAACAGACAGAATCAGCCTTGAACAATGTACAGTGAAACTCCAAGCTTTAAAATTGTTCCTTGAGGATCAGCACACAGAAATTGTGGAGAAGGCCATTAACTATGCAACAACAAAATGTAAGGAAATGGACATTTACATAGAAAAAAGAATCAATTTCAAAGAAGAATGCCAGGAGAAATGACAAAAGATGCTGGTCTTACATTGCCAGAAGAAATCAAAAGGGCAATGTTTGAATGCTTCGATCATTTTCACGAAGAACTGGACACTCATTCTAAAGCAATGGATCAAATAATGTCAATGTTTGCTATCATTCAGCCATTTTCTCTGATTTTTGCAGAAGAAGAAAAACTTTGGAAGTTTTTACCAAGTATAATAGAAATTCATAATGAATTTTCTGGTGAAGATATTTTAGTGGGAATTTTTTGACTGCGGAGACATTTGAAAGCCGCTAGAATCGATCCTGAAGAAACATGGACAGTATTGCAATTTCTGGAATTTATTGTGAAATGGGATTTTTATGAATCTCTGCCAAACTTATCCTTACGTTTAAGACTTTTCCTAACTATTTGTATATCTGTTGCTTCATGTGAAAGAAACTTTTCAAAATTAAAATTAATAAAAAGTGTTCTTCGATCAACTGTGAGCAAAGATAGATTAACAAATCTGGCTATACTGTCTATTGAACAGGTCAATTTTGACAAAATCATTGACAAATTTGCAGAAGTTGAGGCTCGAAAATAGAAACTGTAATGTTATTATTCATTACTGCGACAGACCAATATGTAGGTATAATTTTTTTCCTCTTTTTTTCAAAAAATACATTAATGTAATTAAAAAGTATTAATCCATTACTTTTTTCCTTTTTTGTACTGTAATATTTATTTTATTTTTTATTTTTTTACTGGCATGATTATATACACGAAGTTCAATAAAAGGAAAATTTCACTGTCTGTGTTTCTTTTCTGGCCATTATTATTATTTGTTTCATTTCATGATTATTACTGAAAATAATTTTGTTGTATAGAGGAGGGGGGTGTTAAAAAATGATCCATTCCGGGTGTCAAATACACTAGGTACACCACTGGGGAGTTCCACAGGGTAGGTGCTGCCACACTAAAGGTCTGCTTCCTATGTTGTGCAGAACAGACCTCCTGATAAGATGGTATCTGCAGGAAGCCCTCACTTGCAGAGCGTAGTGATCAACTGGGTATATAAGGGGTAAGTCGGTCTTTCAGGTATCCTGGTCCCGAGCTGTATAGGGCTTTGTACACCAAAACTAGAACCTTGAACTTGGCCTGGTAGCAAATGGGCAGCCAGTGCAATTCTTTCAGCAGCGGGGTGACATGTTGGTGAAACCCTGCCCCAGTGAGCAGTCTCACCGCCGCATTTTGCACAAGCTGCAGCTTCTGGACCAACCTCAAGGGTAGCTCCACATAGAGCTCATTACAGTAATCCAGCCTGACGGTTACCAGTGTGTGGACAACAGTGGTTAGGCTATCCCAGTCCAGAAACAGCCACAGCTGTCTTACCAGCTGAAGCTGGTAAAAGGCACTGGTAGCCACGGAAGTCACCTGGGCCTCTAGCGACAACGATGGATCTAGGAGCACCCTTAGACTACGGATCTGCTCTTTCAGAGGGAGTACGACCCCATCCAAAGCAAGCAACTGACCAATTATCTGAATTCGGGAACCACCAACCCACAGCACCTCCGTCTTGCTAGGATTCAGATTCAGTTTATGGACCCTCATCCAGCCCACCACTGAGTCCAGGCAGCGGTCAAGAGCTTGCATGGCCTCTCCTGATTCAGATGTTATGGAGAAATACAGCTGGGTATCATCAGCATACTGCTGACACCTCGCCCCACTTCTCCTGATGACCTCTCCCAAGGGCTTCATATAGATGTTAAACAGCATGGGGAACAAGATGGTACCCTGTGGCACCCCACAGCACAACTGCCAGGGGGCTGAAAGACAATCACCCAATGCTATTCTTTGAAAATGACCCTGGAGATAGGATCAGATAAAAAAGTGCCTCCAATACCCATCTCACCAAGTCAGCCCAGAAGGATACCATAGTCAATGATATCAAAAGCCGCTGAGAGATCAAGTAAGAGTAACAGGGTCACACTCCCCCTGTCCTTCTCCCGATAAAGGTCATCCATCAAGTTGACCAAGGCTGATTTGGTCCCATAACCAGGCCTGAACCCAGACTGGGATGGGTCAAGATAATCTGTTTCATCCAAGAGTACTTGCAATTGCTGTGCCACAACCCTCTCAAACATCTTCCCTAAGAATAGGGTATTTGTGACCGGTCGGTAATTGTCACAGACCAATGAGTCCAGGATGGGCTTTCTCCGGAGCGGTCAGATCACCACCTCTTTCAGGGCAGCTGGAACCACTCCCTCCTGCAATGATGCATTGACCACACTCTGGATCCATTCGGTCAACCCCCTTGGCAAACTTTAATAAGCCAAGAAGGGCAAGGGCCAAGAGGACACGCAACCGAGGGGTATACCACAGTGCTCTCCTATGTCTGTTTAAAGGGAGGGGGCATTTGGGGGCCAACCGGTCCACCGCCTCGGTCACCCCCACGTTTCACCTAGACACCAAGGTCTTGGCCGATTGGCCATTGGAGGTGTTTAGAAAGTCCCCCAATTCACGTATAAAGCCTCTGGGGTCAACATCCTGGTAGATCCTCCAGTCCTCCGAGGAAGGGGGGGATAGGCGAAGATCTATTCTAACCAAATAATGGTCCGACCAGGACAGGGGGGCAGTGACCAACCCCCCAACTTCCAAGTCACTGCCCACCTCCCTGGAAAGAAACACCAGATCAAGGGCATGACCCGCAGCGTGTGTAGGCCCTGTTTGAATGGATTGTAGCTCCCAGGCTGCCATCATGACCATAAAGTCTCAGGCCCCTCCTGAGAGGGAGGCCTCAGAATCCCCCAAAACAACCAAGTTGGGGGATTGTGCCCGTACATCTGAGACCACCTCCAGCACCTCGGCCAAAGAATCTGAGGTGCAGCGTGGTCGCCGATAAACCAAAAGGAACCCAAGACTACCCTTTGGGCCCAGACCCCAGTAAAGGCAATCCACAATCTTAGTCTCACGAAGGGGGAACCTGGACAAAAACAGGGAGCTACAGTAAATAACTGCCACACCACCACCACCACCCCTACTCCTCAGCTGTTGCGCAAACAGGAATCCAGCTGGGCATGAGGCCGCTAAAATAGGACCCGCCACCTCATCCAACCAGGTCTCCATGATGCAAGCCAGATCTGCCCTCTCATCCAGGATCATATCATGGATGAGGAGAGTCTTTTGAGTAATTGATCTAGCATTAAGTAGCAGCAGCCGGAGGCCGGAAGACAGAACTAGACGACCCCCTATACCTTTACAACTCTGATCTGGCCCCGAGCAGGTAATAGGAAGTATATATCGTTCACCCCTGCCCAAAGGTTGACAAACCCTGCTCCTCCGATGGTAGGCATTAGTCAATGTACTAATATGTTGGTCATTGGACGGCTCTCCATCAACCCCCATGGGCAGACACATGATCCCAAGCGGTCTCCCAGCAATGTATCAGGGGTCTTATTGGATCAGTAAAGATCCCTCCGTGACCCGGCGCCCAATCCAGGAATATCACTCCTTGAGTTCAATCAACTTTACAGGTCCGACTCACAGGTAGGTTATGAGAAGAAATAGTGAATGGTCCATTGTTACGCTGAAAGCTTCACAGCTGAGTAGGAAGAAGAACCTAGACTATCCAGGCTAAGTCCAGCATTGCGGAGTTTTTGAGTAAGTTGTCAGCAATATGCTGATGATTCACAACTCTATCTGTCCTTTACATCTCCAGGTGTGGCAGTAGATGTGCTAAACCAATGTCTTGCCTCGGTAATGGACTGGATGAGAGTCAATAAACTGAAGCTGCATCTGGACAAGATTGAGGCACTATTAGTGGGTGGCTCTCTAGATCGGATGGTGGGATTGTGGCCTGCTCTTGATGGGGTTACACTCCCTCTGACGGAGCAGATACATAGCTTGGGAGTACTTCTGGATCCACTACTGTTGCTTGGGGCTCAAGTGGCCTTAGTGGTGAGGACTGCCTTTCATCAGCATTGGCTGGTAGCCCAGCTATGACTCTATCTGGACAGGGATAGCCTGACTTCTGTTGTCTATGCCTGATAACCTCTAAATTAGATTACTGCAATATGTTATCCGTGGGGCTGCCTTTGAAGACAGTTTGGAAACTGCAGCTGGTGCAGAATTCAGCAGTCAGACTGCTCACTGGGATGAGACAGTTTGAGCACATAACGCCAATTCTGGTGCAACTGCACTGGCTACCAATTAGCTTCCAGGCTCAATTCAAAGTGATGGTTTTGACCTATAAAGCCTTATGGGGCTCAGGACCCCAATACCTCAAGGACCACCTCTCCCTATATGTACCAACCTGGACCCTGTGCTCAGCATCAGAAGCCCTTATATGAGTATCCCCTCCAAAGGAGATGCAGAGAGCGGCAACATGAGAACGGGCTTTCTCAGGAGGTACTCTGGGGCCATCATTATCCATCTTTAGGTGCCAGGCTTAAACATTTCTCTTCTCCCAGACATTTGGTTCTTAATTTTGTTGTATAGCCTTCCTAAGAAGCGTTGCTCCACCGCCTTATGTACTGTTTTTTAAAAAAACTATATATAAAAAATCTTTTACTTTTAATTAATTGTAAGTCACTTTGAGTGCACATATTTATGTAGAAAAGCAACTAACAAAATTAATATAAATAAATAAACATTTTATTAGCTATACCACATTTGATGATAAGCACAAGTCAGGTGAAAGGAAGGATTTTTTCATACAATGCGTAATTCGCTTAATGAATTCACAAGATGCATTAATGGCCACTAGTTTTGAATTACATGGGTTAAACATAGGATTAGACAAATCTGCGGAGATTTGGTCTATCAACTGCTATTAGATAAAGCAGCAAAATAAAACCTTCAGGTTCAGAGGTATCGTGAAGACCCACCACCACATCAGTGAATAGATATTGTTTTCCTCTCTTGCTCTCTCATAATTCTAGAACTTGGGGGCATCCGATGAAGCTGAATGTTGGGTGATTCAGGACAGACAAAGGGAAGCGCTTCTAAAGATTGTTGTTGTTGTTATGTGCCTTCAAGTCGATTACTACTTATGGTAACCCTATGAATCAGTGACCTCCAAGAGCGTCTGTCATGAACCACCCTGTTCAGATCTTGTAAGTTCAGGTCTGTGGCTTCCTTTATGGAATCAATCCATCTCTTCTTTGGCCTTCCTCTTTTTCTACTCCCTTCTGTTTTTCCCAGCATTACTGTCTTTTCTAGTGAATCATGTCTTCTCATGATGTGTCCAAAGTATGATAACCTCATTTTCATCATTTTAGCTTCTAGTGACAGTTCTGGTTTAATTTGTTCTAACACCCAATTATTGGCCTTTTTCATAGTCTATGGTATGGTGCAGTCCATGGCGTAAAGCTCTCCTCCAACACCATATTTCAAATGAGTTGATTTTACTTCTAAAGATACAGCATATTAAACTATAGAATTTGTTACTACAAGGTGTCATGATGGCCACCAGGATAAGATGGCTTTAAAAGAGGATTAGACAAATTTATGGAAGGTAAAGCCATCAATTACATCTAGTCATCTTGACTATATGCTACCTCCAGCATCACAGGCAGCATGCCTTTCAATACTAGTCGCTATGGAACATGAGGGGGAAATGCTATTTGCACTCATGTCCTGCTTGTAGGCTTTCTCTAGGCATCTGGTTGGCCACTGTGAGAAACAGGATGCTGGACTAGATGGATCTTTTTTTCTGAGCAGAATGGGTCTTCTCTTGCTCTTATACATGCAATATTTTTAGATTTGAGATTGTGTGAACTGGCTGCTAGTATGCCTATATCTAGCATCTATTCTAAGACAAACATAAACAGATTAGAATGGACTGTTTTTCCATTCCATCTGCAAATCACCCTCTTTATTATGAAAACTTGCATGGTCCTGAACCCAATGGAGACAGTTAAATAAAAATGGTTTCTGATATATTTTACATATTGCTTACTCATAATATTTTATTATAATTGTACCACTAGAGGGCACTAAGGACCATATTGAGACTTTCTATTTTGCTAGACTTGATAACCTCCTTTTTACCATTGAAAAAATAATGTTAAGAGTCAATGTCAGCCATAAGAAGAAGTGCACGTTCTTAGTCTGCGAGGGCTTTAATCACTCACACTTTGCATTTTAGGTGGTCACTAACACATCATACGTGTACACCTAAAATCTCCAAATTTTGTAATTCAGTTCTCCAGCCAAGCAATGTGTACAGAAATGCAAAAACTAGGGTAAAGTGTGCATATAAATGCATATATTAGTGAATATACAAACATGTATTACATTAGGGGAAATGATTTTCAACAATGTTTATATTAGTCAAAATGGCATGCACAAATTAGGAGAAATTTGTGCTAAAACTCTGGTGAATTTTCATGGGATTTTTTTATTTAAAAAATCACACATTGCTGCAGAAATGTGAAGAACTGAATTTAAGATTGGAAAAATGAGAACCATAAAGAAATGAAACTGCCAGATTCGTCCATTTCTATCTTTGGCCTAATTTCATGAGTACTGAGCATGGTCAGTGAACATGGACTGCTGGCTGATGAGTGCATGGAGTAAACTGAGGGGATGGGAAAGGGTGGCTTGGACCCTTGAATAGAAGTATTCCATATGGTAACCTTTTGTTGTAGGGCCTCACTTGTTACAGATGTGGCCCATCTTTTGTGTAGCTAAAGCAAAATTAACACTCTCAAACCCCCTCACCACGTTAGGTGTGCATCCTAGAGAAGGGTGTCCAAGATAGACTACTGTAATATGCCTCACGTGACCTACCTTTCTCAAGTATTCTGAGAACTGCAGTTTGGTGAGCGTACTGAGAATGATCGGTTAAGCGTCCCTAGGCCTACAGTTTCCAGCGTTCCCTGGGGAGAAGGAATGCCTATTAAATTAGTTTAAGGGAGAAATCCAAACCCAAGATCCGCTGGGATGAGTGCAGTTTGGAATAGGCGGAACTCTGGCTATGCCAACTGAAGACCCTCATCCTTGCTCAGCTGGAGACACTTTGGTTGAAATCCTCCATCCTGACTCAGCCAGGGCTCAGCTGGCTGAGGCAAGGTTGGAGTAAGCCTCGAAAAAGAGGTGTGGCAGGATGGGGCAGGCAGAGACTTACTCCTATTCCAAATCCTATTCAGCTTGGTCGTGTGTCCTAGGGCTCAATCTTCAAAATTTAGGCCCAAACTCACCTGCCTGCTCAGCCAGCAATGCCCCTAAACAGAGTTTGGAACAGGGGTGGCTTACACTGGAGCCGGTCTAAGTTGCACCAGCTTGTTATAGTTAGGATTGCTCTGTGAGTCTGTGATGTGTAGTGTATATGCCTGTAGAAGAACCTTGCTTTATCTACAATATCAAGTAAATGATACTTCATACCTATCACCAGTAGGGGGAGTTTTCTGCTTAATTTTTTTCAACATCATCCTGTAGTGCTCCAAACTGTATAGCAAGTGACAGACTTTGTTACAAGTATTGAAAATCCAAAATTATGTTTCTAAAACCAAGACCTATGGACAATACAGTAAGGCTGCAGTTATATATACATTTACCCGAGTAAATTCTATTAAATACTCAGAGGATATGTATATTTTGTTGTTGTTATGTGCCTTCAAGTCGATTACTACTTATGGTGACCCTATGAATCAGCAACCTCCAACAGCATCTATTATAAACCACCCTGTTCAGATCTTGAAAGTTCATGTCTGTGGCTTCCCTTATGGAATCAATCCACCTCTTATTTTGTCTTCCTCTTTTTCTACTCCCTTCTGTTTTCCCCAGCATTATTGTCTTTTTATAGGGTTGTGCTATAAATCCGCTATTACAGACATTTCTTATGGCTAGCTTTCATGAGTTTTTTTTGGGGGGGGGGGTTCTTCGAATATGGATATCTGAATACAACATATATGGGTTCCTTCTGGAAGGTAGGGCGGGATATAAACGGTGATGATGATGATGTGCTGTGGATGAGCATAAAAGGTGCTTGAGCATGAAAGGTGTACATACTGTATGTATGTTTACCAAGTGCCACTTTGTAATAGACATATGTGGTGACTGGCCCAGATTGGGTCTCTGTTCATGTATTTTTTAAAGGAGACTATGTCAAATAAATAAATAAATGCACCCATCACAGTTGATGGGCAGCACCTCTATTTAATGCTCAGGCATCCATACCCACTACAACAAGAAAAAGAAATGCTGTGAGAAGCAGAAGACCTACAGGTCAGTGGTCAAGCAAGCACTTTGCATATAGGGGGTCTCAGGTACAGACAAGACACATGTCTGAGCCCTGCATAATTCACTGCCAATCACAATAGGCAGTGCTGGGCTAGATGGACCAATGCCTGTTTAGCTCAATACAAGGCAGTTTCATATTTGCTTCATAAATGGTCATCAGAAAAGCTTTGCAGACTCAGTTTATACATGTTTCTCTTTGATAATGCAAATAAAAGAACTGGACCACATAGTGCTTGCCTGTACAGCTAATGCTGCATAGGGTTGTACCCAATGCTAGTCCTACTATGAGTAGATCTATTGGGTTGCATTCAACATAGCATTAAGTAAGTAGTTCCATCAACAGAAGGATTTCTGCTTGTTCAATGAAACTTTCCCCCCTATACTTCCCTTGTGTGCCCCCTAAATCTGTTCTAGAGGTTCCTCAACCCTTCAGAGCAGTTTTGGGGAGGACATGGAGCAAAGAGAGCAGGGGTAAGTTCTGATGTGCAAGTGGAGATCCTTGCACTGACTTAGTTGCATACCGCCCATTGAAATTAATGTACATAACTAATTTAGGTCCATTAATTTCAGTAGGTCTATTGTGAGAACTTAGCTGGGTGTAACACATAGTTCTAAATCCTGTGTTAGGAATGAAGTAGGGACAGAGGAGGTTGCCTTATACCTAGTCAAACCAGTGGCCTGCCTAACTCAGCATTATCTACACCAGGGTAGGCAACCTAGTGTTTTCCAGATTTGTTGTACTACAATTCCCATCTACCCTAGACAGATTGGCCATTAATTAGGGATCATGGGAGTTGTAGTCCAACAACATCTGGAGGGCACCACATTGGCTACCCCTGGTCTACATGGACTGGTAGTGTTTCAGGCAGGCTTCTTTCCCATCCCTACTCAGATTTAGCAGGGATGCAGGCAAGTAAAATGAGGGAGTGAGGGGAGCAAGGATGGCTGCCGGGTGGGTGAGCGAGCAAGAGGGCAGGTGGGGCGGGTGAGCAGTGGGTGGGCAAGTGTGTGGGGGGAGAGTGAGCAAGCAGGAGCGAGTGAGCGATTGGAGGCGGGCAAGCAAGAGATTGAGGAAAGTGGGCAGCAGTGACAACAAGGAGGCAGGTAAGCAGTTGAGGTGGGGCAGTGATAGCAGCAGCCTGGGCAGATGGGAGGCTGGTGAGCTGCCTAAATGGGGCAGCGCCGAATGCCTGGGGACTATTTTGGGAGTTGCTTAGGGTGGGGACATTTTGGGAGTTGCCTCTGTGTGTGTGTGTGAGAGAGAGAGAGAGAGACAGAGACAGAGAGACAGAGTGCCTGGTATGTCTGTGCATGTGTTTGGGGATGCCTGGGGGGGTGTATGTGTGTTTGGGAGAGAGAGAGAGAGTGTTTGGGAGACCTTGGATGTTTGTGTGTTTTGGATTCATTGTGTCTGTGGTGCTTGGTGTGCAAAGCAAGCAGGTGCAAAGCCCCTAGTAAATGAAAATTAATGGTTCCGCCAACACCCCACTTCCCCAGCTAGGTCAGTTGAATGTCAGTGCTCTGTTCCCTAGAGGATTTGACATCATAAATCCGTGAAGGGACACGGGGTATAAATCAGTCCCCAAAATGCTTATCTCAGAGCTGATCCACGTCAGTCAGGAAGCAAGTCTAGCTTTCCCAAGAAAGTCTGCAACTTCATGGAATGCCCAAGCAGGTGATTTTTATTTTTTTAACTGATTTTCTGTCCTGCGCATGACTTCAATGAAACATTAAAATCCACAGATAGTGGTTATATGGCGGGGGGAGCCTGCATTTCTCTTTGGCACCTTAAGGCTAGAGATGGACAAATATTTCTGTTTCTCTCAGCTCCTCACGTCCACATCAGTGTGTCATTTTTTTAAACAAAAGGACATACAAAGATTTGTACATATTTGTACACATTTCTTCTAATATATGCAATTTTGCCACAGACACATGATTTTGCAAGTCATTTTCCCTATTATAATGCATTTTTGTAGTATCTTTTCACTAAAATATGCATTTTTGTGCACACTTTCCCCCAATTCATATATTTTGTATGCATATTTTTGTTCAGTCTGAGGACTGCATCACAAAATTCTAAAGCCACCCCTCCCCTCCTCTGGTTCCCAGTAACTGGTGTTCAGAAGCATACTGCCTCCAACCGTGGCAGCAGAGCACAGCCATCATAGCTAGTAGCCACTGATAGCCTTAACCTGCATGAATCTGTCTAATCCTCTTGTAAAGTCATCCAAGTTGGTGGCCATCACTGCCTCCTGTGGGAGCGAATTCCATAGTTTCACTATGCAATGTGTACAAACCAAACAATTTTCCTCCTTTCTCCCCACTCAGAGGGCAGAACACCCATCTAGCAACTATCCTTGCTTACCCTAAGTTCCTTCCCCCCTTACCATGGCAAGAAAGGAAGGGACATAGCTACTCACTGGTGGCCGCTTGCTTGAAATCAAAGGGCTCTTGGTTCTGTCCGCCTGGTGCTGTCCTGGTCTCAAATTATAAATACATTTATAATTTGCAAATGTATTGCCCACTGTCGAACACAGAAAATTGTCCCACAGCAGCTCACGACATTAAAAATCATTTAAAAACCATATGAAATATAAAACAACTGAGCGATAACGTATCAAGTCTTATCCTTCATTCCTTTCAATACATCACATCCCTAGAAGACTGGGGATGCTGCCCACCCAATTAACTTATTCCATCAGCACAAAGATTACCTCTCCTCACCCCACACATGTCCAGTGCCCTCCCCAAATATGCTCAAGAGGGTTAGGGGAAAACCTAGAACAGATTTAGGGGGTACTTGGGGGAAGGAGGGGGGGAAAGTTCTGTTGGATAAGCAGAAATCCTCTCACTGGTGGAAGGACTTTGTTGGGTACTGCCCTGAGACTACTGCCTATTGATCCCTCTGACTCAAAGCAACCCTGAGGGAAACATTCTTAGAGCTTGGCTAAACAATATCAAGGAGAAGGTTTATTATATATCTCAGGAAAGGGAGTTCCATAGCCACCCTTGTCACTTGTGCACGGCAGCCGGGTCTCCTGGTGGGTAATAGAGCAGGCTCTGCTGCTACAGGTTTGGGGCCAAGGATCCCAGAAACGGAGCTCTACTGCTACTGATACCTTCTCCCCCTCTACTGTGTTTCGGAGGTACCGGAAGCAGCTTGCCAGATGGGGCGGAGCTACTAAACTCACTTTCTGGTCGGTGAGTCCCTGTAGCTTACAGGGAGGGAGAGGCAAAGGGTTAAAGTGGTGGGGAGGTTGGCACGGTGCCATCATACTGGCAGGAGTAATGGATTGGCTCCACTGGTGCGTTTTGCACTATGACGAGCCTCTCTCCCTCTCAGGAAGCAAAAGTGACTCACCTGCCAGGAAGCTAGCGCACCAGCTCTGCTCCACCTTTCAAGCTACTTCTGCCTTTACAGAGCAAGGAGCCATGTGCCAGGATGACACCACCATCCTTTACTTCCACCTGGGTTATCCATACCATGGAGCCACTGGGAAGCCTCTCCACAGGATCACTGCCCACAGTGGTGGTTTCCTTCTCACAGTGCTTTTCAAGGGTATGGAGCAGAGATGGGAAACCTGTGGCCCTCCAGATGTTACTGGACTACATTCCCATCACCTCTGACGATTGGCCGTGCTGGCTGGGGCTGATAGGTGCTGGAGTCCAACAAAACCTGGGGGGCTACAGGTCCCCCATTCCTGGTATATAGAATTGCAATGTTATGGCTGTAATCCTATATTCACTTACCTGGGAGCAAACCTCACTGAATTCAATGAGACTTGCTTATGCATAGGATCAGGCTGTAAATAAATCTTCTCATAGGTCTGTATGAGCTTTGGCACCAAAACAAGTATGTCTGTTGCTGCTCTTGTTTTCTAGGGTTCTGTTGAATTATATGCTGTATACAGTACATATGCAAACAATAACTTAGTTCTCCAAGGGTCAATCATTATGGCCCCAGAGCTTGGAAAAGTTACTTTTTTGAACTACAACTCCCATCAGCCCAATCCAGTGGCCATGCTGGCTGGGGCTGATGGGAGTTGTAGTTCAAAGTAACTTTTCCAAGCTCTGCCCCATCCACACAGAACAAGGAAGTATTAGCAGGCTTTTGGGATCTGCAGTGTTTTCAGAGGTACAAAAAATCTTGAGGGGGGAAACCCTAAGAGGGAGATCCCAAAGCAACCCAACTGAACATGTTGTCTGGGCCACAGAATGCTGACTAACTGGTGGTGGTGATGGCAGTGGAATGGACTATCCTGGAAGATGGCATGACTGGCTAGCTGGAACCCTGAACAAGAGCACTGTTACGTTGCAAGTCCCGCTTAAATGTTTTCCATATTCACTTTGAAAGTAACCCCTGTGAAGCAGCTGAAGAGCCTGTTGGCGGGGGGGGGGAATATTTACCTCACCAAGCATTTGCTGTTTCAGGGCTGTTTGGTATCCTTCTATTCCTTTGGCTGTTCCCTTGCGTGCTGCTGCATCTCCAAGCCACTTTCCTTCCCCTCATCTGTTGCCCTCACCATTTTCAGCAGCCGATATAACTGTGTTGACAAGTGTCCATGAAGCCATCTCATTGGACTTAGCATCATGGCAGATGTCACCACAAGTGATGCCAAAAAGAACAACAGGACAACAATGTGAAAGGCACTAAAAATGGGAGTAGCTTCTTCACACTTATGGGAAAGGGAACAAAGGGTTGTGTTCAATGGAGCCCTAAGTAGATTGTTCTGGTGTGCAAGGAAGAAATGGAACAATCGACCTCTCTCCTCCCCCTGTCCCCCCAAATCTATTCTGAGGGTTCCCCAACCCCCCAGGGCAAATATGGGCATGGTCCAGGGTGTGTGCAAGGGGAAGAGAGAAAGGAAGACATCCCATAGTGCTAACTCCAATGCTAGTGCAAAAAGGTAGCTGAACACCTCCCAGAATGAGGCAGGTGGGACACAAAACTTAGTCAAACAACAGCTCCATCTAGTTCAGTATTGCCTACACTGACTGGGAGCAGCTCTCCAGGGTTTCAGGCAGGGTTCTCCCCTAGTCCTACTTGGAGATGCCAGGGATTGAACCTGGGACCTTCTATACGCAAAGCAGATGCTCTGTCACTGAGCTATGGCCCTTTCCCTTTTGTAAAAGTCATTAATTAGAAACGTAGGAAGCTGCCTTGTACTGAGTCAGTCTATTGGTCCATCTCGCTCAGTACTGACTGCATTGACTGGCCGTGGCTCTCCAGGGTTTTGGACAGGCTTTCCCCCTAGCCTTACCTGGAGATGCTGGAGGTTGAGCCTGGAACCTTCTGCAGGCAAAGCGGGTGCTCTACCACTGAGCTACGGCCCTTCCTAAGAGATTAGTGGTTCCACCTCAGCCCTGTGTTTGCACCTTGTTTGTGTTCTGTCCTGTGGGAATTATTGTGTGTGTGTGTGGATTTGGGATTGTTGTTTTGAAATCCACTGGTCCTCTGTCACCAGGGACAAAGGAGAGTCTTCCACAGTCTCGCTCTGTGCAAACCTCATTGTGTTGACAATGACAGTTGAAGGGGGCAGTCCAAGGTCTGGAATGGTGCACTGGTAGCTTTTTGTTCATCATACAGCTTTCCTGAAACAGATGCAAAGGTGCCGTTAATATCTACAGGGCTGCAGCTATATGAGGATATGTCACTCCTATAAACAACAACAGTGATTTGTGACAGAGGAGGAACATTTCTCTTCTCCAGCCAAAAAGGCTGTCAGACCTGACTCTGCATAATACAGATGATTCTTGCACAACATGAAAAAGCTATTACAGCAAGCAACCTTTCTCTATTCTCTAATAAACACAGCCCTGCAAGAGAAGAGGGACAGTAATGTAAAACAGGGGAAGAGAGTGGAATATTGTCCATGGAAGGAACTTCTCCGTCTCCTGTGGTCACTTCCTGAGATTTATTTGACAATGAAACAGGGCCTGCAATTCACTGCAATTTTTTTTTTAAAAAAAAAACCTAGGTGTCAGCTTTTCATGCACCAGTAACTCAACAGCTGTCAAAGACCCTTCCAAATAAACACCGACTCCAAGACTTGGAAAAGTGTCTGCTCCAACAGCTGGATCTTGACAAGCTTTTGGAGGGGGGGGTGAGTTGAGGGAGTGTTTGTGCAACAATACAGCTTTCCCTAAAACGGAAGGCAATGAGTGAGTGAGAAAGAATAATGCACTAATAAGTAGATAGACAGGCAGACTATGCACAGATGTTTCTTATCTGAAGAGCTGTCTGCTACAGGGATCGGCCTGCTCTTCAAGAACTACAGCAGGAGTCCTGGTCCAGCTTCTGCTACCAGGGGTAAGATGAGGGATGGGATCCATCTGCTGGTGTTGGTTCGAAAGCATTCCATCGCCCTAACAGTCTGGTATCAATTCTAGCCCATTCTTTGTCCGTGAGCCCCTGCTTTTACTGATCCATTTCCCCCCCTCAGAAAAATATTAATATTAATACTGATATTTTAAGGGGAATGTTACTATTTTTAAAGGAATGGTCAATATTTTGAAAGGAAATATTGATAAATTTAAGAAAGTATTGATAAAAATATCAATATTTTAGATGCAGATTTTTTAAAAAAATCATTTCTGAAAATAGCTGCGAAAAAACTTCCCAGGAGGATTGCTCCGCCTGTGACTGCCTCTGAGACGAGCTCCCGTCTCAGAGGAAGCTTTTTCAGTTTTAAAACCAGTCAGAAGAATGTTTTGACTGGTAAAAACTTTCTCCCAGGCAAGGGAGAAACGAAGAGATCACCCACAGAAGCTTCGTTGTGTTTGTTGGGGACTGGAATTAGGATCGCCTATGAACGAAGGTGTAGCCAGCAGCGTCTGATGGAGTCAGGGAATTCAAGCAAGCTCAAACTGACTAAGCGAGATGTTTTTTTTTCTTTAAAGAAAAATGGATTTTAACAGGCAAGCATCCTTCTGTCCACTACTATCTACTAGCACTCTTATCATTGTTACAGTAAAAGAGATTTGTTATAGAATCAGCAACAAAGAATCCTTGGATGAGTTATACCTTTCTCTTTTATACACGGAATTAAGGAAGAAGAAAATCGAAATAGCTTATCTTTGTTTTTATTGCAAAAAGCTGGCATGGAATTGAGCATTATAAAGATATAAACGGATGAGGGGCATCTAATTTGAAGAGAAATATCTGATTAATATGAACATTTGAGTACTATTTGTTTGGGACTATTTTTTCTGGTCTACTTTATTTTGACGAATCTGCTTATTCTTTATGCCACTAATTATTTTGATGCTGGGAACTAAGTTTGTTTTGCACTCTTGGTAACATAAGAGATAAGGCAGTCTGTCTAGAAGATTATGTCAACAGGCTTGGAATATTAACTCCTTTGTTGCTGGAAAAAGAAATAAATTGGTCTTTGCTTGAGAATAGTGGCTATATTGGAAATTGAAGGGGGGGGGGTTTTGGTCTTAAGAATGACAATCAAGAAAGCGGCCGAGACCCTGGATGTACAGGAAGGGGTTCTCTCTTTAAACATGTTTCAGAAAATAATAGATGAGATTAAGATAATGAAACAAGAATTGAGACAGGGCAGACAAGAGATGAAAATTGAATTTGGCAAAATGAAACAGGAGCTGAAAGAAATAAAGGATTCTATGAGAAAAGAAGATATAACTGGACAAGCAACAGGAAATGAAAGAAAAATTAAAGGGAAGGTGCAAGTCCTGGAGATTGGAATAGATATATCAAATGTGGAATTTGAAAAAGATTTGGACTTTATAGCTGTGATGGATCCTAGTGACAAAGATTATTGCTTGGAATTCAGCGCTGTCTCTGAAGGAATTGGTGAAGATATCAGAGATAAATTTATCAATGTTTCAAAAAAATTTCTGGACTGGAATGATCTGATGGAACCTGAGATAGAGAAAGTTTATAGAATTAATTCCAGATATGTGACAATGGAAAAACTCTCAAGAGATGTGCTAGTGCACCCCGTAAAAAAGAAGAACAGAGATATGACTTTTCAACAATATTTCAGTAACGCAGTCAGAATTGATGGCAAGAAAATATTTGTGATGAAGGAAATTCCTATTAGACTCTTACTATATGACTATGACAGCAGAATTATGTGTGCAAGGATGGACGATGAAAGATGGAACTAACACTGATAATGGAAGAATAGCTGTTGAAACTACTGGATTTATTAGACTTGAATAGATGGATTAATTGACATGTCTATTTGGAGAAAAATCGATAGAAATATTTCTCAAGAACTGGAAACCTCTCTTTGACTTTTTGTGGAAAGAATAAAATGATATGATGTTAATGAGATTTAATGATTAACCAAGATAACCACTGGAGGAAAGTGATTTTGTAATATATTAAGGGACAGGTTTGTTATATACTATAGACCTATAGCTGATTTAAGACAAATCGGAAGTCAATATTTTTATTGTATTAGTTATTAATTTGTTCTTTTTCTTTTTCTTTTGTTTTGTTTTAGAAATCTGAATAAAAATTTATATTAAAAAAAACTACATAAAAATCCGATCTGCAACGACAGTGAATAAGTGAATTAATGGGAAATTTGGATCCAAATCTGAATTGGGCAGAATTCTAGCACATCCCTAGGTGAGACTGATAGTGACTGGAGGCAGCGCCTATTCAGTGTTGTCCCATCTATGGAATACTCTTCCTTAATGCGCAAATTTGGTAATTATTTTATACTAGTTTTTCATTAGCAATGAAGAAAGTTTTATTGTCTCCAGTGTTTAATGGATGGTTGATTTTATTCTTGCCATTCCTCTGCTTTTGTTGCTAGTTTTAATTGCTATTTTAGTGCTGTCTTGTGGTTTGTAATATCTTACAGTTTGCATTTAATATTAATGGTTCGCCTCATCTTGAATACTGCATCCAGTTCTGGTCTTCACACTTCAAGAAGGATGCTGACAAACTGCAATGGGTTCATAGGAGGGCAACAAGGATAATCAGGGGACTGGAAACAAAGCCCTATGAGGAGAGACTGAAAGAACTGGGCATGTTTAGCCTCGAGAAGAGAAGACTGAGGGGAGATATGATAGCACTCTTCAAGTACATGAAAGGTTGCCACACAGAGGAGGGCCGGGATCTCTTCTTGATTGTCCCAGAGTGCAGGACACGGAATAATCGGCTCAAGTTGCAGGAAGCCAGATTTCGACTGAACATCGGGGAAAACTTCCTAACTGTTAGAGCCATATAACAATGGAACCAATTACCTAGAGAGGTAGTGGGCTGTCCGACACTGGAGGCATTCAAGAGGCAGCTGGACAGCCATCTGTTGGGAATGCTTTGATTTGGATTCCTGCATTGAGCAGGGGGTTGAACTCGATGGCCTTATAGGCCCCTTTCAACTCTACTATTCTATGATCCTATGATTCTATGGTTGAACTTTTACATGTTTATTGCTAGCTGCTATGGAAACATTTCCTGAAAAATAGAAATCTTTCCAATGAAATTAATAAAATGTCCCTTATAACATTTTTATTACAATTAATTATAGCAAACACAGTGCTATATTTACTAACCATATTTGTCATAAAAGGGCTGTGTGTGCTCTGTGATATATGCTGCATCCAGGCAATTCAAATTCTGTACCAAGAGTGGATTCTGGAACCTGTATAAATTCTGCAACTAGCGCAGATATATGTAATACCTCTTGTTTCTCTCTTCCATTTTGCACAAGTAAATCTGTTTTGCTACCTATGAAGAGAGGGAATAGTCAGGGGACAGAAATCTCACACCAATGCCTAGAAATATTTTCCAGGAACATTTCTGAAATTTGAGGCCCTTATCTGTGAGGCACCCAAATTGGGGAATTCTCCCTCTAGACATGTTTGCGTGACATCATCTCTGTTATCTTTTAGGAGCTGCACAAAGTCTGTCCTTTCAAGGTTTTAATGGTATTTGTGGTCTTTTAATATTTGACCAAGAGGTACATGCCTTAGCAAACAGGCCTTGTTCACCACTCTCTCTGGGCCTGGCTTGGTCTGCCTCTAACCAAAGTATGCCATACTTTTTAACAATTCCTAAGTATGGTAGAGTTGATCTGCTGACACATTTTCAGTAGCATAGTGGCAAATTCAGAAGAGAAGAGTCCCTTCATGTTAGTCACATCCACGCCCTCCCCTTTTTTTGCTGCTGGGTTGGGAATGAGATCCTTAACACCTTCTCCCACAACAACAGATATCCCTAAGAGCCAATAAGCATGATCAGGAAGAGTGTTAGCTGCTAAGAAGGGTCTTCTCAATGGGTGACTCACCTCCTTTCACTATGATTGGCTCCATTCAGCAGAAAATGACAAGGAAGCATGTTAGAAGACTCTTCTCAGTGGCTAATACACTCCCCTTTCATGCCAATTGTCTCATAGGATGCTGAAGACATAGGAACCCTGCTGGAACCCTGCTCCCAAAAACATAAAGGGTCTAAGACTCCCTGAGACCTTGGATGACTACACCCCTGCACGTTTTAATAGTTTACCTTCAATGATGTTAGAAGGCAGATTTGCTAAAGTTCCTATCAAGGATAGATGCTATCCGTGAAATCAGCTGGAACTTGAAATAGTTTCCCATATGTTTTTTTACTGTAGGTTTTATCAAGGGGTCAGAGAACATATAATCTACCCCATGAGGCAGTTTCTCGGTCGATCCTTAGAGACTGTCGCAAGCATTTTCCTTGAGGGATCCAATAAATTAATTACTGAACAGATAGCAATATTTCTGAAGGTAGTAATATCTCTTAGACATTCAATGACTGTTAGGTCTTAAATCCTCACCTTTGCTCTTCTGATTTTATGATTATGTATTTATCCAGTTGTGTACTATCTAATGGTTGGTTGACTGCAATAAAATGTGTTGTTGCAATATTGGATGGTCCGCTACTTCCATCTGTGGGAACTATTGTTTTCTTGATACATTATTTTTATTGTCTTTCATTGTTGCTATAAGCTGCCTTCATGGTGTTTGCAGTGAAAGGTGGGATATAAATCCCATAAGCAATAAATGAATAAACATAAATGGGAATTGTCCAAGAGCACATCAATGTTCTGGTACAAATCCTGCTCATTCCAACGTGTCCCGTGAAAGAGCTGGATTGTGTCTTGTGATGCTTGAGGGTTTTGTGCAGTACACATTTTTAAATAAACTGACCATTTACACTTCCTGGACTAATGTGCTGAGCAGAATGCAGTTTTCTCACTTCTCTGCATTTTGCAACACAACTGGAGGATAAGGCTATTAATGGCTACTAGCCAAGACAGCTATGTTCTACCTCCACTGTCAGAGGCAGTTTGCCTTTGAATGCTATTTGCTGGGAATTGCAGATGGGAGAGGGCTGTCTGCCCAGGTTCTGCTTGAGGCTTCCCATGGGCATCTGGTTGGCCACTGTGAGAAGAGGGTGCTGGACTAGACGGTCCTTTGACTTGATCCAGCAGGGCTCCTCTTATCATCTTACATTCTTATGTTCTTCATTCTCAACTCAAAAAACATACCAAAATGCACCAAACGCATAAATGCATATTTTATGTTAGGATGCAAAATGCTTGTTTTAAGGGAAAATTAAGGGGGGTAAACTCAGAATGATGCAGAAAGGTAATAGAACAGACTCATCAGTGGACACATGCAAAACTGACATGCAGATAGACTAGTTCAGCCATCCTAGGTGAGAACTGGTAGCTAAGAGTTGACATTTGTAAGTCGTGAATGACCTGGTGCAGTGGCTATAGGACAATACCAGAGGAGACACAGGAGACTGTGCTTGAATACTCTCTCCCCTTACCCACAAAAAAACCCTTCTTGCACATAGAAAGCCCATCTGTTGGGAAAAAGACTAGGCTAGAACTCTTCTCCCTGTAATGCTAGTTTTCTATTGTAGTGTTTTTGTGGGTTTTTTTTAAAATGAATGCACTTTCCTACTTGCTCTCTGAAGTGATGCATTCCAGTGAGGCCTGCATCGTGTAACTGTCCTGGTTGTGTAGCTTAGGTGTCACTTTCGATAGAGACATACCACAATCCATTAGGGGTTAACTCACAGGTTTATTCAGCATATAAACTCAGTAAGTGGGAAGGCTCAACTTTCAGCTTGAATGCAAAAATTATTGCTGTGTGGGATGCACTATAAATGCTTCGGTTTCTATTTTGGCAATTGTTAATGAGAAAAGAATTATATATACATTTACTTGCCGGAACAGTAGCAAGCTTTCTTTCATGTGTATGTCATGTCTGGTCATGTGAGCTGGGTCTTCCTGGCATGGTATGAATAAAACAAATAATTTTATTTTCTATGGTATTCTTTTTCTTTTTTTAAAAGGCTGTCAGTTTGCTCTCATTTAAGCTGGGCAGGTAGCAAACACTCTGCTTCCTAGGCAGCTTGGGGGCTTCTGATTTGGAATCCACAAGCGCTTGTCCAAGAGAGGACAATTAGGTCTGGGGAAAAGAGATGATTAAGGGGAGATATGATTGCTTTATTCAAATATCCAGAAGTGGCTTGCTGCAGGTGTGGGTCCTTGTTACATGCCAGGAGGGAAAGGGGGAGGCAGCAGGGAGGCTGGTGCGGTGCTAATGCACTGGCAGAGCCAATGTGGCATTCCTTGCCATACATTTGCAGCATGCCACACTCCTTGCTGCTTCACCCCTCCCCCTCTCCTTCCTTGGATGCTACAGAAGCCCACCTGCCAAGAACCTAGCATGGTGGCTCCGCCTCACCCGGCAAGTCATTTCTTGCAACTATCTGAAGGGTTGCCATGTAGAAGATGGAGCAGATTTAATTTCTGTTGCTCCGGGGTGGGGGCGGGCTAGAGCTATTGGGTGGAAAGCTGTAAGGAAGCTGACTGCAGCTAAACATTAGACTAGGGGTTCCCGAACTGTGGTCCGCAGACCACTAGTGCTCCACGAGCATCATTCAGGTGGCTCGCGGCATGTCTGTGGATTTGTGATTGAAGATGGGAGTTGGAAAATCCATTGCATTTAATATCCATAAGAGGTTTTCCACATTGGCACAGACTTCCTCAGGAAGCAGTGGGCCTTTTTTCTCTGGAGGCATTTAAACAGAGCCTGGACAGCCATCTGTCAAGGAAACCGTAGCTGCAAGATTTCTACACTGAACAGTATTGTCCATACTGACTGGCAAGATTTCTCTAAGGTTTCAGACAGGGAACATTCCCAGCCCTCCCTGTCGATGTCGGGGACTGAATTTGGAATTCATGTGAGGAAGGTGCTTTACCTCTGAGCTATGGTCCTTCCCTGTTATATTCAAAAATTCTATTATCTGTATTTGGGTTAATGCAGGTCTTATCCAAAATGGCATTCAGTGGAGGCTGGTCCATTAGGGTAAATCATAGAATCGTAGAGTTGGAGGGGGCGTATCAGGCCATCGAGTTCAACCCCCTGTTCAATGCAGGAATCCAACTTAAAGCATACCTGACAGGTGGCTGTCCAGCTGCCTCTTGAAGGCCTCCAGTGTTGGAGAGCCCACCACTTCCCTAGGTAATTGGTTCCATTGTTGTACCGCTCTATCAGTTAGGATGTTTTTCCTAAAGTTCCTGAGAAGAAATGGGGCACTTCCCCCTCCCCAAACTCAGTCTACCCTCAGACAGCTCCTGCCTGCCGGCCTCCTTACAACCAATCCAGAGGGTGGCACTGGCTGTCAGCCTGGTCTTCCTCTGCAAACTCAGTGTTCCTTTTGTAGCACTGAATATTTTTTTGTTTATTTATTTATTCAATTTGTATCCTGCCCTTCCTCCCAGCAGGAGCTCAGGGAGAATAGGGAGAAGGATGGAGATAAAACCAGAATGAGTTGGCTTTGCCTGTCATTGGCTCCGGCTCTCGCTACTGTCAGCCTCTATGCCTTCCGCCTTACCAGGTCCCAGTGGACATCAACCGCCGACGATGGCATTCCCTGACCTCATGAGCATTCTGGAATATCCCAGACTACCATTTTTTTTCTTCCCCTGTGCAAACTCCCTGATCCACATCAGAAGAATTTTGGGATGGCGGGAGGAATGGAAGGGATGTTCTGTTTAAGTGTTTAACTGGAGTTGGGTGAGGATATTTTCCTACACAGCATCCCTAGACTACATTTTTCTTCTCTCTTGCAGACTTTCTGGGAAGTCTGGTACAGCATTGTATACCTAGAAAATGGCTGTAACATGGCAGTTGTATAAGAACTGGCACCTCCCCTGACACAGGCACAATACATGCCAGGATTGTGATCCAATTTGTTGCTACCCCAAAAAGTTATGTGGAGAGATATGTAAATTAATTTATTTCAACATTCATAGGCCACCTTTATCCCTCTCAAGGTGGCTCACAGAATGTTAAAACACAATTTAACAATGTTGCTAAAAACTAACGCCTGAGCTTGCTTTTCCCCATCTCCCTACCAGTCCTTTTTCCTTTTATGTCATGTCTCTTAGATTGCTAACCTGAGGGATTTATTACTGATATTTGTAAGGTGTTTTGGGAACCTTTTCTGGCTGACAAGCAGAATAAAAATGGTAATAATAACAATAACAAAAATAATACATATTATAAATAATACAATAATAAAGGCATAATCTAAAACACGTCAACACATCTAACAATATTGGATTGTATCCAATGCAGTACTCAGTTAAAGTCACTTAGCAGTAAACGTGTTGCACTGGCAGAATGTTGTTGTGCAAGGGAAAAATGCAAGTACATTATCAAAGATTGTTGCACAATGGATTGCACAATAAGAATCAGCTGTTGTGCAACAAGATTCTGCTAGTGCAACAGTTGCATTGGATTTCTTCTTTGCAGCGCAACCTTTAAACTCTGCCAAGGGCTTTTGCGCTAGTGGACAGAGAATGCTGGCTATGTCTCACTATCAGATAAAAACTGTATCAGCAAACAAAAAATTGTGCAATTATAAAACCAGACAGCAAAAATAGCAAATTTAAAAACCAGCAACAGATGTATTCAAGATAAATGCAAGGTGTTGGTGTTAACCTTTAAAGCCCTACACGGTTTCGGTCCAGTTTATCTAATGGAACGCCTCCAGCATCACCAAATAGGCCGCCTGACGAGATCAGCCTCACAAGACCTTCTCTCGGTCCCACCAGTTAGAACAGCTAGGCTGGTGCGGACCAGAGAGAGGGCATTCTCGATTGTGGCTCCCACCCTCTGGAACTCTCTGCCATATGATCTTCAGCATACCCCCTCCCTGGTAGGTTTCCACCAAAGATTGAAAACTTGGCTGTTTCAGCGGGCATATAGGATTCCTGGGTAATTTTAGTTTTATAGCGTACAGATGTGGGTGGGTTTGATAATTAAAGACTGATGTTATCATAGTATTTATATGTGTATTTAATTTTATGTACGCCGCCTAGAGTGGCTGTTCATTCGGCCAGATAGGCGGCCTAAAAATAAAATTTTATTATTATTATTATATATCAAACATAAATCTTAATGAAAAGCTTTGTTATTTGTACAGCCACACCGAACTACTCTGGGGCCCTGGGAAACGGAAATCCAGTTACAACAGAGTGTGCCCCTCTGCTCAGCCCACCCTTCCCCGTCTGAGGTTCTCACCAACACCAAATAAGGAATTACATTGTTTAAGAAGGCTGCCTTTTGTCAAACAGCCTCCAAATTCCACCTGGGTCTCTCTGAAACCTCTCAAGGTAGCGCGATATTGTGGCTTTGGACGTGGGTGGTAAACACAAAGACAGATTACAATAAGTTCATAAAACAAATAAAAAGTTTACTGAAACAGAAAGAAAAATATGAGACTTGAGGAAAGATATGCACCAGAGAAAAATGTGCAGGAAATCAACATATTCCCCTCTGCAGCAAAATAACAGAATAAAGTAGACTAAACTGCCATTTAGTACTTTCTAACGAAACACTCCCTCAACTCCCCAGGCTCTTAGGAAAACCTGACTTTTGAGTAGCAGCCTTTCCTCTTGGTTTTATTGGAGATAGAAAACCTTGCATACTACCACCAGAGGGCAAGGTTGTTCCTGTTTTGGTACAGTAAAGCAGAAATGCCTCTCTGGCTAGATTCAGAATAATTCTGTAGTTTGCTGTTGCAGTAGTTTCCTGGTTGTTTGCTGTTTGTCCTCTCCCCTTTCTCCTCCTTCTCCTTCACTATGCTCTTTTTGAATTCTGTATTAGCCACATGGGCTAAGCAAGGATGGAGGCTCCTAACAAGAAATGGAAAACTATGGACCGAAAGTAACCTCATTTCTTCTTTCTGAACTTCTAAGCTGTGCCTGTATCACTGTATACATGAATGTCATGAGTCAAAATAGTTTGTATACTTTACAGAAGAAAGCTTGTTTGTTTTCTTCTCCTACCTAGACTGTGGGTGGGTTGAAGTGAGGCTGGTTAATTGCTCATTCCTTTTTGCCATTTTTACTCTGCTAGAGACAGAGCTATAAAAGTGTTTTATCCCATAAACCCCGAAAGGTTTTTGCCTATCTCCCAGGCTTACCAAGCTTTTCCTTATTATGCTGAGAGCCACCTTGATCTAAATGCTGGTTATCTCAGGAATTCCAGAAACTCCAGAATGGCTAGTACTTCCTCCTTGTCAGTCATATAGCCCACTCCATTAGGTCACAGAAAGCCATGAATGCCCCAGACTAAGATGTAACTTCCAACACGTATGCAACGGTGGCTACACTGCCTTGATAGCTGTGCTCCCAGGCCAGGTCATGTGATGAGCCAGACCAGGTGATTTGGTAGGTTAACTCCAAAGAACAAACAAGTTGAAACATGCATTCCCATATTATTCCCAGCATTCTATAAAAAGGTATAGTCCATATTAACAGTCCAGCATAGCAAAGTCCCATTCTTTCACGTTGTTCCTGTTGTTGCTGTTGCCACTGCTGCTGCTGTTGTTCTGCTTCAAGGTATTTTTAAGAGGCATCACTGTAGGGGTTGTTTAAAAATCAGTAACTGGAAGAACAAAAATAGTTTTTCCTTTAACAAATCACGATTTCTGCACTTACTTATTTTTAAAATGTAACTACTGTGCCAGTAGTTAAAGGTCTCACTTTTCTGGATGCATAACTTTTAACCTCAGATGGAGAATGTGCATTCCCACCCACGTCAAAGGATGCATTGCACAGACTAAACTGGCACGCTGTGAACAACATGCAGACCTTCTGTGTCTTTTAACAAATGTGGGGGAACCCATCTCTGTTCTTCAAAGTGCTACTGTTATGGGTAGGACATTTCCCCTGTCCCTTTACAGGCTGTTGAGCCCTACCATGAAAGGATGCAGGGATGAGAAATATATCACTACAGGGGGAAAAGTTGCCTCCCTGGTTAATTGTTTCTTCCCTAGAGTGTCTAGCTGGGGAAATGTCAAAACCTTCTCGTCAAAGGGAGGTTTAAAGGAAAGTTAACCTGATGCTGGCAAAAAACAGATAACAAATGCTGGACTTTGGCATTTTTGCTTCTCTTTCAGAGAAGCAGCATTCTTTCTTTTTCCTATAATTTAACAGCAGAAATATGAATAATTTCTAAGCACAGTATGATTAATGGAAAGGAACACCCAGTCTGCTTGTTATTTCAAATTGACCTGCAAAATAAATTTCCTGTGCCCCACCCTCTGCATCCCCAACCAAAAAGCCCCCCCCCCAGTTATCCAAGATTTGGTTTCTCAATCTGACTCCTAAAGTAGCAGACAGGCTCTTCTGTCACTAAGCCAAATTTGAGGATTTGACCCAGATTCCTTGTCACCATAACACAAGTGTGCTATCTGCTGACCCTGAGGGTCTCAGACCCCCCTGCCACAATTCATTCCTCCCCCCCCCCCATTCTTGGACTCTCCCAGTTTCTTCCTATCTGGTCAACCTTCTGCTTTTCTCACTGCAGCTGGACTGATTGTCAACATTCTGACACCATCCTTTCCTCTTAATTTGGGCACTTTTGGTGGAAAGGCAGGGTAGCGAATGTATACATCAGCGAACAAGCATTTGGCATGTTTATGAACATTCCATAACATCAGGAAAGGTTTTTTTAGCCAATATGTGATGGGAAAGTAGATTAGATAGCAAGTTTTAAAACTAGATAGATAGATAGATAGATAGATAGATAGATAGATAGATAGATAGATAGATAGATAGATAGATAGATAGATAGATAGATAGATAGATAGATAGATAGATAGATAGATAGATAGATAGATAAAGAAAAGAAAAAAAGGTGCCCCCAAACTTATAGTGCGAGTCATTTCCGACTCTTAGGGTGACGTTTACTAGGCAGACCATATATATGGGGTGGGATTGCCAGTTCCTTCCCCGGCCTTTCTTTACCCCCCAGCATATGCCGGGTACTCATTTCACCGACCATGGATGGATGGCTGAGTGGACCTCGACCCCTTTTACCGGAGATTTGACTTCCTCCTTCCGTTGGAATCGAACTCCACCAATGAGCAGAGCTTTGGCTGCATTACCGCTGCTTACCACTCTGCGCCACAGAGGATCTTAGATAGATAGATAGATAGATAGATAGATAGATAGATAGATAGATAGGATTCAACTACTTCACTTGTGCTAGGAAGATCCAGGGGTGGGTCCTTTAAATGACCTGTTTCCTCATCATGAGAGAATACTGGAGACTTAAGGGAGCTTCCAGATGATTGTTTATTGTGGAACTATTGTGCTGCTTATGCATGCAAGATTTTTGCAGCATCCAGACAATGTTGTTGTCATCAAAATGCCAGCCCATACCCTTTTTTTTTACACATAATCCATATTTCTCCTTACTATGGGCAATCCAATAACTAAAATTAACCTGTTATACATCTGCAGTCACTGCTAGTGTGGAAGCTCATTAGTGCATTTTTTCACATCATGTGTGGTGATGTTTCTGTGGGCGTTTTCTGTTGACACACCCGCTCCTTCCATTTGCTTCTCACCTGAGCACAACCAAGCTATTTAGTTTCTGGTGGCCCCCAATATCAAATTAAAGACACGACACTTCTTTCCACTGATTGCTGCATGCTGAAGGCACACGTGACTTGGAAGAGCTATCGCCCCAAGATCTCCACACTAGATGGAGGATTACCTCAGAGACCATAACTGCAGTACGTATACTAGACTTTTAAAAAACAAAAGACCTCTATCACTTTATTGCTCTCCCACAAGCCATAGGGCACAATCCAACTCACATTTCCTTCAGGCTGAGGGGAGTTGGATGCAGCAGATCTCCAACTGAGGTGGCTGGGTCCTGGCTCAGCTGGGCTGCACCGAGGTAGGTCCCTCAGTCTGGCTCAACTGAGACTGGCGCAAGTGGAGCTGGCGTAAGGCCCCCAAAAGGGGAGGGGTCAAGGGGAGGGGACTTAGGCCACATCCAACTCATGTCTGGAGTGCTCCTATAGGTCCAATCCAGGCAAACGTTATGCTGGGGAAAAGGTCAGCCTAAGAAAATAATTGCAATAGAAGTCAATGTAGAGGGCTTATTCCCCGGTAGAGGTTTTTGGAAGAGCAGGCTTTTACTTTCTAGTCCCAGTGTGCAGCTCACAGCTGAGCCAGTGTTCAGCCGGCCTGGAGGCTCCTGAATGACAATTGGAGGCGACGGAACTTTACTCCGGCTGCTCTTGCTCTAGCACCGCTTCCACCGGCTTCATAAGAACATAAGAACATAAGAAGAGCCTGCTGGATCAGGCCAGTGGCCCATCTAGTCCAGCATCCTGTTCTCACAGTGGCCAACCAGGTGCCTGGGGGAAGTCCGCAAGCAGGACCCAAGTGCGAGAACACTCTCCCCTCCTGAGGCTTCCGGCAACTGGTTTTCAGAACCATGCTGCCTCTGACTAGGGTGGCAGAGCACAGCCATCACGGCTAGTAGCCATTGATAGCCCTGTCCTCCATGAACTTGTCTAATCTTCTTTTAAAGCCGTCCAAGCTGGTGGCCATTACCGCATCTTGTGGGAGCAAATTCCATAGTTTAACTATGCGCTGAGTAAAGAAGTACTTCCTTTTGTCTGTCCTGAATCTTCCAACATTCAGCTTCTTTGAATGTCCACGAGTTCTAGTATTATGAGAGAGGGAGAAGAACTTTTCTCTATCCACTTTCTCAATGCCATGCATAATTTTATACACTTCTATCATGTCTCCTCTGACCCGCCTTTTCTCTAAACTAAAAAGCCCCAAATGCTGCAACCTTTCCTCATAAGGGAGTCGCTCCATCCCCTTGATCATTCTGGTTGCCCTCTTCTGAACTTTTTCCAACTCTATAATATCCTTTTTGAGATGAGGCGACCAGAACTGTACACAGTATTCCAAATGCGGCCGCACCATAGATTTATACAACGGCATTATGATATCAGCTGTTTTATTTTCAATACCTTTCCTAATTATTGCTAGCATGGAATTTGCCTTTTTCACAGCTGCCGCACACTGGGTCAACATTTTCATCGTGCTGTCCACTACAACCCCGAGGTCTCTCTCCTGGTCGGTCACCGCCAGTTCAGACCCCATGAGCGTATATGTGAAATGAAGATTTTTTGCTCCAATATGCATAATTTTACACTTGTTTATATTGAATTGCATTTGCCATTTTTCCGCCCGTTCACTCAGTTTGGAGAGGTCTTTTTGGAACTCTTCGCAATCCCTTTTTGTTTCAACAACCCTGAACAATTTAGTGTCGTCAGCAAACTTGGCCACTTCACTGCTCACTCCTAATTCTAGGTCATTAATGAACAAGTTGAAAAGTACAGGTCCCAATACTGATCCTTGAGGGACTCCACTTTCTACAGCCCTCCATTGGGAGAACTGTCCGTTGATTCCTACTCTCTGCTTTCTGCTTCTTAACCAATTCCTTATCCACAAGAGGACCTCTCCTCTTATTCCATGACTGCTAAGCTTCCTCAGAAGTCTTTGGTGAGGTACCTTGTCAAACGCTTTTTGAAAGTCTAAGTACACTATGTCCACTGGATCACCTCTATCTATATGCTTGTTGACACTCTCAAAGAATTCTAATAGGTTACTGAGACAGGACTTTCCCCTGCAGAAGCCATGCTGGCTCTGCTTCAGCAAGGCTTGTTCTTCTATGTGCTTAGTTAATCTAGCTTTAATAATACTTTCTACCAGTTTTCCAGGGACAGAAGTTAAGCTAACTGGCCTGTAATTTCCAGGATCCCCTCTGGATCCCTTTTTGAAGATTGGCGTTACATTTGCCACTTTCCAGTCCTCAGGCACGGAGGAGGACCCAAGGGACAAGTTACATATTTTAGTGTGCAGATCAGCAATTTCACATCTGAGTTCTTTGAGAACTCTCGGGTGGATGCCATCCGGGCCCGGTGATTTGTCAGTTTTTATATTGTCCATTAAGCCTAGAACTTCCTCTCTCGTTACCACTATTTGTCTCAGTTCCTCAGAATCCCTTCCTGCAAATGTTAGTTCAGGTTCAGGGATCTGCCCTATATCTTCCACTGTGAAGACAGATGCAAAGAATTCATTTAGCTTCTCTGCAATCTCCTTATCGTTCTTTAGTACACCTTTGACTCCCTTATCATCCAAGGGTCCAATCGCCTCCCTAGATGGTCTCCTGCTTTGAATGTATTTATAGAATTTTTTGTTGTTGGTTTTTATGTTCTTAGCAATGTGCTCCTCAAATTCTTTTTTAGCATCCCTTATTGTCTTCTTGCATTTCTTTTGCCAGAGTTTGTGTTCTTGTTTATCTTCTTCATTCGGACAAGACTTCCATTTTCTGAAGGAAGACTTTTTGCCTCTAAGAGCTTCCTTGACTTTGCTCGTTAACCATGCTGGCATCTTCTTGGCCCTGGCGGTACCTTTTCTGATCTGCGGTATGCACTCGAGCTTCTAATATAGTGTTTTTAAACAACTTCCAAGCATTTTCGAGTGATGTGGCCCTCTGGACTTTGTTTTTCAGCTTTCTTTTTACCAATACCCTCATTTTTGTGAAGTTTCCTCTTTTGAAGTCAAATGTGACCATGTTGGATTTTCTTGGCAATTGGCCATTTACATGTATGTTTAATTTAATAGCACTGTGGTCACTGCTCCCAATCGGTTCAACAACACTTACATCTCGCACCAGGTCCCGGTCCCCACTGAGGATTAAGTCCAGGGTTGCCGTCCCTCTGGTCGGTTCCATGACCAACTGGTCTAGGGAATAGTCATTTAGAATATCTAGAAACTTTGCTTCTTTGTCATGACTGGAACACATATGCGGCCAGTCTATGTCCGGGTAGTTGAAGTCACCCATTACTACCACATTTCCTAGTTTGGATGCTTCCTCAATTTCATATCTCATCTCAAGGTCTCCCTGAGCATTTTGATCAGGGGGACGATAGATCGTTCCCAGTATTAAGTCCCTCCTGGGGCATGGTATCACACCCACAACGATTCTGTGGAGGAGTCTGCCTCTTTTGGGGTTTCCAGCTTGCTGGATTCAATGCCTTCTTTCACGTATAGAGCGACTCCGCCACCAATACGTCCTTCCCTGTCCTTCCGATATAGTTTATATCCAGGGATAACCGTATCCCACTGGTTTTTTCCATTCCACCAGGTCTCTGTTATGCTCACTATATCAATGCTCTTCTCTAAGACCAAGCACTCCAGTTCTCCCATCTTGGTTCGGAGGCTCCTAGCATTAGCGTACAGGCACTTGTAAGCAGTGTCTCTCTTCAAGTGTCTTTGGCACTTGTGGTTTGGCCTGTGGTAATTTTGCTCTTCTGAATTTATATCCTGTGCCCCTGCTCTCACAATGCCTACTTCTAGGCCTACCCCTTTTAAAATTTCATCATTTCTTTGGTTTTTATCCCAGGGGGGAGGTTTATTCCGAACCGGACCTTCCTCAGCTCCTGTCGGGTTTCCCCCCTCAGTCAGTTTAAAAGCTGCTCTGCTACCTTTTTAATGTTAAGCGCCAGCAGTCTGGTTCCATTCTGGTTCAAGTGGAGCCCGTCCCTTTTGTACAGGCCCGGCTTGTCCCAAAATGTTCCCCAGTGCCTAACAAATCCAAACCCTTCCACCCGACACCATCGTCTCATCCACGCATTGAGACTGCAAAGCTGGGCCTGTCTGGCTGGTCCTGCACGTGGAACCGGTAGCATTTCAGAGAAAGCCACCTTGGAGGTCCTGGCTTTCAGCATCCTACCTAGCAACCTAAATTTTGCTTCCAGGACCTCACGGCTGCATTTCCCCATGTCATTGGTGCCAACGTGCACCACGACCACTGACTCCTCCCCAGCACTGTCTACCAAACTATCTAAACGACGGGCGATATCCGCAACCTTCGCACCAGGCAGGCAAAAACCTTGCGGTCTACACGCCCATCACACACCCCACTGTCTATGTTCCTAATGATCGAATCACCCACTACAAGGATCCCTCCACCCCCTGGAGATATATCCTCGGCACGAGAGGATAGCTGCTCATCCCCCAAGGAATGGGTCCCTTCTAAGGGATCGTTTCCCTCTTCCTCAGCTGGATGCTCTCCTTCCCCGAGACCATCGTTGTCCATGATAGCAGGAGAGCTATCATCGTTGGAGTGGGACACAGCTATAACGTCCCTGAAGGCCTCCTCCACACACCTCTCTGCCTCTCTCAGCTTTTCCAGGTCCGCCACCTTGGCCTCAAGGAAATGAAGTCGTTCCCGGAGAGCCAGGAGCTCATTGCACCGAGAGCAGACCCACGACTTCTGTCCAACAGGCAGATAGTCGTACATGCTGCAGGCGGTGCAAAACACTGGAAAGCCCCCACACCCCTGCTGGTTTCTTACCTGCATAGTTTTGTTTAAGGTTTATTACGTCAATGGGTTGGAGACTGCGGTTTAGTTGAGGTCAGGGAACAGACGGGCAGAGTGGGGGGCCCTGGCTTCCTCGCCCTGCTGCCGAACTCGCTCTGCTGCTTAACTCGCCTTGACGCTTCGTCAGCTGGGGCTCCCTCTAGCTCGTGGGGCTAGAGGTTGCTTGAAGCTTCAAGGTTCAAGGCTCGTGGGGCTTCCCCTGAGTTGGATTGCTCTGTTAGTCAGGTAAATATTACCCTTGTTCAGGACCTCAGTTGTTTTTTTTAAATGGAAACCCAAATGGAAATTGATATCCACTCCAAAAAAAAAAGCACAAGCCTCCATTCTGACTGTTGTGAAACATGATAACTGGCTGGATAAGGGTGATAACATCGTTCTTGTGCACTTCCTGGTTTGTTTTTGTTAAGGTGCATGCACGCAAATACAAAAGTACCTGCACGCATGCCCAGAATGGGAAAAGGTAGTGGACACCAAGGGAAGAGTGCCTGAGGGAGGAACTTAAAAAATAAAAAGCCCAAATACATTCGTCACTCTCCACCCACTGATGTGGAAGGCAAGGAGCGGAATAGAAATTAATGTCCACAACTGGAAAAAAATGGGCAAGGGGAATGGGAAAATGTGCCAAATGCCCCCACAGAAAAATCAGGTCTGAATTATTTGCCAGACTTGGCCCATGGGTGGGAGAGACAATGATCTGGTCCACTGGCCAGATCTAGCTCCCCACCCCTCGTCTACATTGACTGGTGGCAGCAGCTCTCCAGGGTTTCAGGCTGAGGTCTCTCCCAACCCTATCTGGAGATGCCGGGGATTGAACCTGGGACCTTCTGCATGCAAAGCAGATGCTCTTCCACTGCACCATGGCCCTTCACAAATGTCCAGCTCGTTATCCATTTACTCCAAGTTCTGCCACAGATGGCTTGGATAATAATATTTAAGTATACTCATCATTTCCAGGCTCTTCAAACAGTTGGTTTTTTTTCTGTATTGACAAGGTACAGTTCAAGAACCATCATCTCAGCCTCAAAACCCTCGTTTTATTTTCTTCAAAAGTTACAGAAACATTGCAGAGAAAAAATTGTGGATTATGGTTCTGCCATTGTTCTTTACCATATTCATAAATAGCTCATTAGATCCCAGATGTATGGTGCACCAAACAATTCCTTCAGAACTCATGGTAAGGTTTTTGAACGGCATGTTAGAGACTTAAAGGTTTAAACCTTTTGGTGCAGTTGCTGTTGGTTTGCTTTATTTCTGCCACCTACCTGTTTTCTTCTTTTTGCTCAGACTGCACGTTAGACCATTTACAATGTTGTATTTGCATTTATGCAAATGGAGTGAGAGATCCAAATGTATTTTCCCCTTGACAATAGGTGACAACTACAAATAGAACTGCTTTTAGTCACATATAATTAGAGGAAGGACTGTGGCTCATTGGTAGAGCACAGTAGTGTGGTGGCAAATTCAGAAGTGCAGAGTCCCTTCATGTTAGTCACAGCCACACTCCTTGCCTCACTTTTTTTTTTTTTTGCTGCAGGGTTGACAACGAGATCCTTAATGCCTTCTCCCACAACAACAGACATCCCTAGGAGGCAATAAGCATGAAATCGGAGAGTGTTAGCTACTGAGAAGATTCTTCTCAGTGGCTGACTCACCTCCTTGCACTCTGATTGGCTCCAATCAGAAGGAAAAGACAAGGAAGCATGTTAGAAGACTCTTCTCAGTGGCTTCTCAGTGGCTAACACACTCTCCTTTCATGCTGATTGGCTTGTAGGATGCTGGAGACATACGGACCCTGCTAGGACCTTGCTCCCAAAAACAAAAGGAGTCTAAGACCCTCCCCAAGACCCTGGATGACTACAATCCTGGTACAGCATAGCATACAGAAGGTCTCAGGGTCAATCTGTATGTAGGACTGTTAATTTCCTTTGTACAAAACCCTGCAGAGCCACTGCTGGTCAGTGCTAGAGCCAATACTGGGTTAGATGGACCAATGGATGACAGAATAAGGCAGCTTCCTGTGTTTCTAAGGTCCGTTTAGTCCAGATGTGAAGAACCTGTGGCTCCCCGGATGTGGCTGGACTAGAGTTCCACCATTGGCCATAGTGATTGTGGCTGATGGGAGTTAGAGTCCAACAACATCTCTAGGGCCACCACAGGCAGTGGATGCTGGCCCATTTAGGCTAATTGGGCACTGCCCCATAAACTTCAGCCTGTTCTCAGTGTCAGCTCTCACCTGCCAGTCTTCTTACTTCCATCCAGTTCAGGGGGTAGCACTGGGCTTTCAGCTTCCTCGTCCTTAGTCTCAGTGTTGCCGTTCTAGAACTCGGTAGGAAGGGGTATGGGGGCAAAACCAGAACTGGTTGGCTCTGCCTGTCTTTGGCTCTGGCTCCACCTACCGTTGGTCTACCTGCATTCTGCCCTACCCGTCCTAGTGGGAATCAGCCACCATTGGCCACAGGTTCCCCAGCCCTTGTCTAGTCCATCATCCAGATGCTTACCAGAAGCCTGCACACCAGGCATGAAGGAAAGAGGCTTCTTTTCCCCAGAAACTGGTATTCACTGACATGCTACCTCTAAACATGAATGAACATGACATGCAGCAGTATTTTAAAGAATAGCACTAGCAGAATCTGTGTTTTCAGTCAAGGAAAATGGGTAGCAAAAGCAATTAGGAGCTATAATGCAAGGTCTGAGCGAGTGATATCAATCAGATTCAACGGGAAACCTATTAACATAACCATCATCCAAGTCTACGCTCCAATGGCAGACGCAGAAGAAGAGGAATTGGAGAGATTTTACGCAGAAATACAGGAAGAATTGATCACACACCCAAACAAGATGTGCTGATAATCATGGGGGACTGCAACGCAAAAGTAGGGAACAGAGAAGAACCCGGAATTGTGGGGAAAATGAGGCTCAGGAGATAAAAATGAAGCAGGAAAAAGACTTACTGAATTCTCTGAAGCCAATAATTTGTTTCTTGCAAACACATTTTTGAGCAATCGAAAAGACGACTGTATACATGGACATCACCAAATGGTCAATATAGGAATCATTATATTGATTATATAATTGGTAGCAGAAGATGGAGAAGTTCCATACTTTCTGCAAAAACAAGGCCGGGAGCAGACTGTGGTACAGATCATGAACTGAGCATATCGAAAATCAGAGTAAACCTAAAGAAGAAGAACAAAGCAATCATAATGCCAAAATACAATTTAAATAACGTCCCAGAAGAATATAAAGATCAAATAAGGACCAGATTTGAGGCTTTATTCTTAGTTTATAGAGAACCAGAAGAACTATGAAGTCAGAGACATTATCAGAGAAGAATGCAAAAAGACAATACCTCTAGTTAGCTAGCTTTTAAAAATTAACTTTTTTAAAAAAGAAAAACCTTCTCTGCTGATACTCGGAAACACAAAACTCTGCAATGTCATGCTTGGCAGAGAAGGGAAAGCAAAACTAACTCCCTACTTGGGGCTACACCTGCCTATTTCACGGGGCTGCAGCGGCAATGGAGAGCATCAGGCCGGAGCCGGAGATGGACTAGGGACCCCTGATGGGCCTGGCACAGCAGCCCTGCCCTGGGATCAAACAGGAGGGAGCCCCACAGCCTGCATGCTGGCCACCGGCTCTCTGCAGACCCCCGGTGCAGAGATGCCACCGGTCAGCCCTGTCGACCTCCTGGCAACCGCCGAGGACTGGGGAGCGCCCCTGCAGCCACCACAGCTGCCACTTTACCACCCAGGCTTCCCCCACCAGCTCCAGTATCAGTTCCATCCACACCCGAGCGCCTCCGGTTTCTTTGAGGAGAGCTTCCCCTCCCAGGCCTCTGCCCCAGGAGGCCTGCTCTCCCTGCCCTCCTCCTCACTGGAGCTGTTGGAAGCCAAGCTCAAGAGGGGACACCACTCCTAAATGGACAGCCATCTACACCTGCTCATACACCGGCTGCAAGAAGATCTACATCAAGAGCTCCCACCTGAAGCCGTACCTCTGGACCCACACAGGTGGAGGGCCACCCGCTGGGTTGCCCCATGGCCTTCCTGCATCCATGGAGAACCCCTGCTTGGCATGCGGAGATGCCCTGCCTCCATCTCCAATGCAGCAGCACCCTGTTTGTTTGTTTCTGAGGTGGCTTCTGCCACCAAACATACCTGAAGTGGGGCTCCCTGTAGCCTAAGCCTGGGGGGTTCTTGGCTACAATGGTTGAACTAGTAGGTTCTGTGTTTAGGGGACAGGAGGGGGTAGCAGAAAATCTATATTTGAGTTGTATGTTGCTATTTTTATCGTATTGTTCTATTTATTGTATTGAGTTTTGCTTGGTATGCTTTTGTACCGTTATCTTTATTCTGTATATGTTTTTGAGATTTTTTTTTCTTTTTTGTAAGTCCCTTTGAGTTTCATTTTGGAAAAAAGCGACTAATAAATATCATAAATAAATAAATAGTTAAAAATAGAGAAAGACCACAGTGAATGACTGAAGAAACTCTTAAAATGGTGAAAGAGAAGGAAAGCAAAAGCAAAAGAAGATAGAAACATGGTTAGAACCCTAAATGCAACAATACAGCCAGGGCCGGTTCTAAAGGGCGGCCAGGTTGGGCACTGGTCCGAGGGCCCCGGAGCTACAAGAGCCCCTGAGGGGCCCCTGAGGGGCCCTTCGCTCCCCTTCCGTGATCTGCACCCCCCACGCCCCCCACTTACCTATCAGCCGGCTTTTTAGCATTGCCCTTAATGAAGATGGGGGCCGCAGCTTCCCTAAGGTACTGAAGCCACTGCTGCCATCTTAGTTGATGGCAGAGATGTGCATGTGTAGCACACATGTGTGCCATCAACAAAAATGGCGGCGGAGGCTTCATTCCCCTTAGGGAAACCGCGGCCACCATCTTCATTAAGGGCAATGGTAAAGACTAGACAGGTAGGGGGGCTGTGGGGGGCAGGGGGGCACATGCACACACGCTCACCCACCCACCCACTGGGGGGCCTGGGCAAGCTGATGGCCAAGGGCCCCCACATGCCTGGAGCCGGCCCTGAATACAGCGACTAGTACGTAGGTACAAACAGAACTATTACAATAGTTATTGTATTGAAATAGAAGAGGACAACAAAAAGGGAAGAACAAGAGCCCTATTCCAGAAGATTAGAGAAATCAAAGGGAAATTCAAACCAAGAGTAGGGATGTTGAATAATCAACAGGGGAACACACTGACTGACCAAGATGAAATAAAAGCAAGATGAAAGCAATACACTGAAGAACTCTATAAAAGAGATGCCAAGATGACAGATTCATTCACAGAGGAACTGTATGATGAAGAACCAGAAATTTTAGAATGTGAGGTGAAAACTGCTCTTAAAATACTTGGAAGAAACAAATTACCAGGAAGAGATGGCATACCAATAGAGTTGCTACAAGCTACTGAGACTGAATCTGTCCAAATTTTGACAAAAATTTGTTAACAAATATGGAAAACTAAACAATGGCTCACAGACTGGAAGTGTTCAATATACATCCCAATTCCAAAGAAAGGGGATCCCAGCACATGCAGTAATTAATTATCGAACTATTGCCTTAATATCCCATGCAAGTGAAGTAATGCTCAAGATTCTACAACAAAGGCTCTTACCATATATGGAGCAAGAAATCCCAGACGTTTGAGCTCAATTTAGAAAGGGAAGAGGCACCAGAGCTCATATCACAAACATACGTTGGATAATGCAACGGACCAAGGAATTTCAGAAGAAAATCACTCTGTGCTTTATAGATTACAGCAAAGCCTTTGATTGTGTAGATCATGAAAAACTATGGAACGCTTTAAAAGAAATGGGGGTGCCACCGCATCTGATTGTCCTGATGCGCAACCTATATTCTGCACAAGAGGCTACTGTAAGGACAGAATATGAAGAAACCTATTGGTTCCCCATCTGAAAGGGGGTGAGACAGGGGTGTATTTTATCACCCTGTTTGTTTAATCTATATGCAGAACATATCATATGGAAAGCGGGATTGGACCAAGATGAAGGAGGTGTGAAAATTGGGGGGAGAAATATCAATAATTTAAGATATGCAGACAATACCATATTACTAGCAGAAACCAATAATGATTTGAAACAAATGCTGATGAAAGTTAAAGAGGAAAGCACAAAAGCAGTACTACAGTTGAACGTCAAAGACTAAAGTAATGACAACAGAAGATTTATGTAACTTTAAAGTGGATGAAGACATTGAACTTGTCAAGGATTATAAATACCTTGGCACAGTCATTAACCAAAATGGAGACAATAGTCAAGAAATCAGAAGAAGGCTAGGACTGGGTAGGGCAGCTATGAGAGAACTAGAAAAGGTCCCCAATTGCAAAGATGTATCACTGAACACTAAAGTCAGGATCATTCAGACCATGGTATTTCCGATCTCTATGTATGGATGTGAACGTCGGACAGTGAAAAAACTGGATAAGAGAAAAATCAACTCATTTGAAATGTGGTGTTGGAGGAAAGCTTTGTGCATTCCATGGACCGAGAAAAAGAAAAATAATTGGGTGTTAGAACAAATTAAACCAGAACTATCACTAGAAGTTAAAATGATTAAAGTGAGGTTATCATACTTTGGACACATCATGAGAAGACATAATTCACTAGAAAAGACGGAAGACATAATTCACTAGAAAAGACAATAACGCTGGGAGAAAGAGAAGGGAGTAGAAAAAGAGGAAGACCAAACAAGAGATGCATTGATTCCATAAAGGAAACCACAGACCTGAACTTACAAGATCTGAGCAGGGTGGTTCATGACAGATGCTATTGGAGGTCGCTGATTCACAGGGTTGCCATAAGTCGTAATCGACTTGAAGGCACATAACAACAACAAATCATTTTCAAGAATACTTGAGGAAAATGCTATAGAGCATCATGAATTAGCATGCTTGCTTGCTCTTTCTTGCCAGAATATTGACTGGTAAATGCAAAATATGTTGACAATTCATTTCCCTCCAGGTTTATATGAAATAATATCTTGTGACTACTGTGCCCTTTGTGCAAAAAAGGATAGTGTGCTTTAACTAATTGCATATGTATATTTATGTCAGATACATTGAACTTCATCCTCTTAGCAACTCTCATTGATTTCCAGTTGGCACCGTCTGTCTGCTGCAGAGGAGAAGATCCATCTAGATTAGCATAACTCCACTGAAGCCTTTTAAGTCAAATCTGTTTATACCAGTTGAGGATCTGACCTGCCAAATATAGTAGCAGTCTATGACTTCAGTCGGTGTGATTATCTTGTTTGGCATGCCTCTAAAGCTTGCCTGTTTCATCAAAAGTAATGAAATAAAACATCATGGACAAGAAATGTTACTTGATCCTAAGTATATTCGTCCTGTTCGAACACAATCAGAAGGGCCACATGAGTGCTCCAAAGTACCTCTGGCCTCCTGTATAGGAAACATAGGAAGCGGCCTTATAGCTTCCTTATATGTATCCATCTAGTCCAGTACTTGAGCCAGAAGTGGTTCTACAGGATCTCAGGAAGAAGAATCCTTTTAATTGGAGATGCAGTGGACTGAACCTGATACCTTCTGCAGGTAAACCAAGTGTTCTACTCTACCACTAAGCTATCTGGCCTAAATAAGGATAGCTTGATTTTCTGTAGTGTTAGGGCAGGGATGGGGAAACTTCATCCTGCAGGCCAAATTAGGCACGTCAGGTTCACTAATGTGGCCCAGGCAGCTGAATGGAAAATGAGCACAAACAAAACGTATTTGCCAAGGGAGGGGGAAATCAGGCTGTAAACTATCAAGGAGAGCTAATGAATGAAAGTATTTTGCTAACAGCTGGCTGGTCTTGTTATTAATACAGATATAATGATGTTAAGCTTCTCTATTAAGTCGGTAGACCTGGAGTATTGGTTACATTTCATTTCTTAGAAACAGACCCATTTTTCAATTACATCTAAATTTGCAGTGCCTTTCAAGGCCTGAAGATTACAAGTAATGCAGGAAGAGAAGACATCATCATTCTATTTCCGATTTTCAGGTTGTTATGGAGCCAAAACAGCACTGCCCGCTCACAGGAGGGAGGAATCGGCAGGCTTGGGGAAGCCCCAAAGTTTGCAGACGTATAAATAAATCTTTAGAAAAAAGCTAAGTGTGTCAGGTGTATGTGTCACTACAACAGTCTGATGAGGACTGAGCATGCTCAGTGGCTATGGAATGTCAGCTAACTGTTGTGGGGAGGGAAGATGTAAAACTGGGGAGGGGGAATGGAAGGGAGTGGCCAGAATTCCGAACAGCAGTGCTTCATGCTGCAACATTTTGTTGCAGGTCCTACTTGTTAATACAAAATCCTCCAAAGTTTTGGCAATGTGTAGGGTTTTTTTTTTAACCTTTGAGGCATTCTACATATGAGACACAGGTGTAGTTATCTATTTACCATTAATGTATAATTCCTGTTCACACATCTACCCACACAGAAATTAATACATGGCGAGGAAAACTGGGGGCCATGCCTATTGTTAGCCCTGTCCTCCCAGTTTCCATGGGCCCCATGTGCACAGAGCCACTTGCATCATCTGGGCACACATGGGAATGCCATAGGAACCTTCATCTGTTGGCTGTGTTCACACAGGACACTGAATGCCTGTTTCTTACATATAATAAAAATGTAAAAGTGTCACCACGCAACCCCCCCATTGGAGGATTTGTAGTGCCTCATCACAATCCTGTATTTGCATGAAGTCAGAGTGTTGTAGGGGAACAGAGTGGGATAAGGGAAGGCAGGTCGCACAACAGCAGTGGCCATAGCATGGGAGCAAGAAGGGAGGGATACTGACAGGGGAAAAGTGGTGGTTCAGAACAACAGGAGATGTATGAAGAGATTGGGAAGGGGCACTGAGGGTGATTTTTTCCTAAGTTTTAACAAGAGAAATTGGTACAACACAGAAGCTAACACAAAAGAGCCATTCCTAACTCCTTTCGGGCTGTACTCAAACCTGGTTTTAAACAGTGACTTTTTTCCTTTCAGTGTATCCCCCTGCTCACTCTACTCAAACCTCTGCCGTTGTTTAATACCACCATTTTCCTCTCAGTGTCTCTCCATCCCTGCTTTACTGAAACCTCTGCCATTTTTTAAAGCCACTACTTTTTTCCTTTCATTGTTTCTTCACCCCTGCTTTACTCAAATGTCTGTCATTGTTTAAAGCCAAATAAATGAAAGAACTTGGCCTGATAGCATATGGGCAGCCACTGCAAGCTTTTAAGCACCAGAGTTTTGTGCTGGTGGTAGTTTGCCTCCACCACAGTCTAGTCGCAGCACTTTGCAACAGCTGGTGCTTCCAAATCAAGCCCAAGGTAGCCCCACTCAGAGTACATTGCAATAATCAAGTCTTCAGATCATCAATGCATGAATCACCATGACCATGCTATCCCTATCCATGAACAGCTGCAGTTGGTATAACTCCTAACCATTCAGGCTACCTGAGCCTCCAGCAATAAAGATGGATCTAGGAACACCCCAAACTACAAACCCATCCAGAATAGGCAATTGGTCAACTTCCCAGAAACAGGAACCCCACACCCACAGTACCTCCATCTTCCTTGGGTTCAAACTCAGTTCATGGGCCCTCATCCAGTCCACGACTGCTTCCAGACAATGGTCTAGAAGATCATGCACAGCCTCTCCTGACTCAGATGTTATGGAGAAATAGAGCTGCACATCATCAGCATACTGATAGCACTTTGCTCCAAAATTCCTAATGACTGCACCCAATATAGATGCTGAACTACATATAACTAAGCACTCTTGTGTAAATGCCCTTTTCTATAAAATGTAGTGCTTTGTGATTATAACATTGATTTTTGTTGTGTTAAATTCATGGAGAAGAAATGCAGTGTACTGTACACAAATGACATCATGTGCTCTGTTCTGGTACCCTGTGGAATTGTGGACACTACCATTCCTGCAGTGGGTGCTGTTTGCATTTTCTGCCTCTGCTGTAAAAAAAAAACTTGTGATACTGATAGAGAAAATGTCTGAAAGCAGCCTTCTAGTACTTTCAAAGTTAGCAGGTCCAGTTAAGGGGCTGAGTCTGTCTTGTTGTATAACAAATTATTCCAGCCAGTTCCTTCTGGTGCATGACTGGGCTTATGTTTTGGAAAAGGAGAAGCACTGGACTTTATGCATCACCTCAAAGGTGATTGCCTATGCTTTCTACGCAGGGAAAATTTGTTCAAGAACTGTTCATCCATGAGGAATCCTGTTTCCAGTAAAGCTGCCAAGGTCAAAAAGACCAGCTGAGCTCTGTTATGCTGAGTAAGTAATGGTCAGACAAGGGAGAACTGCCTGGAGACACTTTTACAACCATAAACTTTTGCAGATTTGATAATAAGAATGAAAAGGCTGAAGAAACAACCAAACAAACAGAAAGATCTATGCAGTTTAGATCTTGTCCCCTTTTGCCTTGACAAGTTAAGGATTATCTAGGGTATCATGGCTTATTGAGATCACAGGGTAATTGTGAACAACTCGACACAGCATTTTATTGTTATTGTTTAAGTTCAAAATACTTCTTACATCCACAGGGGGAAGGAGAGCCTGGCTGGGAATCCAGAGTCTGTGAGTTCAAATCCCCGCTCGTGTCTCCTGGGTGTCAAGGGCCAGCTAAAGATCACCCCCACAATGAGTGGCTCAGGGGTTACCTGCCCTGCTACCTGTGCAGCCGTGGCCAAGCTGCATAGTCCCAAGGAGCCCAGTTGCCCCCCAGCTGGCAGTTGCGGATAAGGAAGGGGCTGGCTTGTGCAGCTGTGGCAAGCTGAGCAGGTCCTAGCCAGCTGGGGAGGACTAGCCTCAGAAGGAGGCAATGGTAACCCCCCCCCCCCGAATACAGCTTTCCATGAAATCCCTAGTCATTGGGTCACCATAAGTCGGGTTCGACTTGAAGGCAGTCCATTTCCATTTTTCCCAGAGAAAAATACCATGAAGAAGATGCTTGCAGGCTCCCCGCAGGCATCTGGTTAGCCACTGTGAGAACAGGATGCTGGACCAGATGGGCCATTGGCCTGGCCAGCAGGGCTCTTCTTATGTTCTTATGGAAAAGAATAGTTATTAATCTGTATCATTCCAATAATGAACTAACAAGGTCTAAATTTTAGTGATCTTTTCTGGAATTGATTTAGTATATTTATATCCTTGCTTGCTTGCTTATGTATTATTACATTTATATCACAATTTTGCTCCAAGGAGCTCAAAGTGGCACACATAGTTCACCCCCTCTCCTTATTATGCTTATAACAACTCTGGGAAGTTAGACTGAGAAACTGAATTGCCCAAGGTCCCCCTGTGAGCTTTATGGGGATTTGAACCTTGGTCTCCACATTCCTAGTCTGACATTCTAACCATTACATCACACTACATCCATTATGGAACTCAAGACAATAGGGTTCCATGTTTCCCTCACCCAGGTGCTAGCACACCCAAATCTGCTTAGCTTCACCAGGCAGCTACATCATGTGCCCCCAGACGATGCCTTCAAATCTGTCAATCAATGTCCTTGTTGAATTCTAGTATGGTTAGTCAATTTTGGCAGTTTGTTATAATTCTGAAAATACAGCCAAACATATTAGTGACCCAGTACCTCTGTGACCTCTCTGAACATCTCTGTATCTGGATGAGGATGCATGCTCAGAAAGTTGTGATCCCCAGGGCCATCCCTAGGGCAGGGGAAGGCCCAGCACAAGGATAGGTTGAGGATCCCACCTTAACTCTCCATCAACCCATCAAACAGGGAAGGTATTGGAAAGACCTCTTTTGTTTATGAGCATACCAATCATTTCTAGGTGGAGGTGTGTGATGGTGGCTCCCCTCCTCTCTGCAACAAGATCATGGTGCACATCAACCTACTAGATCAGAATTGATAGTGCATCCTGGCTTTGATTTCCTAAATACTGAGAAAGACTCAGTTGTACAGTTCAGGACTCTGCAATCTGTCACCACAGTAAGTGCTTTTGTTACAAAAATATTTGCTGATGCTCTCCGTCCCTCCCCTCTGCAGCATGGCCAGCTGTCTTTTGAATACAGGCTTGCTGCATGGGTGCCCTGTCCCCCCTTGCCTGACTTTACTGAAGCCGCAAAAGAAAATGTCAGTCCCGCCCACCTCCTGCCCACCTCCTGCCCACCTCCTGCCCAGCAATTCAATAGCAGGTAGTGGGGTTAGTGCCTGTGACTGCTGTGGCATTAAGGAATGGGAGAAGGAAGCATGAGGGCCCAGGGCAGTTGCCCTGATTCCCCCCTCCCCAGGCATGGCTCTGGTTGCCTCCTTTCCTAATATGTGTATGGCTGATCTTCCTAATACAGCTGCAGGGGCTGAATATGTGGATAGAAAACTGGTGATAGCACCAATCAGCTATTCAGGAGGAGGAACAGGAGGCTGGATTTAGACCTAGGGCACTTCCAAGACTGTCTCTAATTCTGGGTAGGATCCAATCACACAGGCATTCAGATTGTGCTGTTATAGTTGATGGGAGGTCTTGCACAACAAACTTGTTCTTATTTATTTGTTTGTTTATTATTTGATTTATATCCCGCCCTTCCTCCCAGCAGGAGCCCAGGGCGGCAAACAAAAGGGCTAAAAACACATCAAAACATCATAAAAACAGACCTTAAAATACACCAAGACAAAACACTTTAAAAACAGTTTTTAAAAAAGCTTTATAATAATAATAAATAATAATATTTAATTTGTTTGTCACCTATCTGGCAATTAGCCACTCTAGGCGACGTACATTAAAAGAGATAAAATACAATAACAGATGTAATCACATTAATAACAATAGGTAAAATACTGGACAGTCATCAATACATATAAAAGCAATTATAATAACAACATACGATAAATGACAGAATCATGGTGATTTACCGAATGACCTCAAAGGCTTGCTGGAATAGCCACGTCTTCAGGGCCTTGCGGAATACATCTAGGGAAGGGGCATGTCGAAGATCATATGGGAGGGAGTTCCATCTTTTAAAACCATCTTTTAAAAAGGGTTAAAAAACATATTGGTTTTTTTAAAAAATATATTAAAAAGCAATTCCAACACAGACTGGGATAGGTCTCAACTTAAAAGGCTTGTTGAAAGAGGAAAGTCTTCAAAAGGCGATGAAAAGATAACAGAAATTATGCCTGCCTAATATTTAAGGTGAGGGAACTCCACAGGTAGGTGCCACCACACTGTTCTTCCCAAAGATCTGACTTTTTGAGATAAGGGAAGTGACAGAGAAATGAACTAGAAGGTATGGAGTAACACTTGCTTCGATGCAATGTCGTCTCACCTCCCCACAAACAAATCAGTGTGAATGTTAATTAAATAGCTGATGTTTTATAATCTCCCTGCAACCAAATCAGGAGGAATGCTCAAAAAACAGGTCATCCAGAAGCACCTCTGGGCAAAGGGAAATGCTAAAATGATAGCAGATAAACACTGTCCAAGCCTAACTACATCTACTCAGAAGTTGGTCTCATTGATTTTAGTGATGCACATTTCCAAGTAAATGTGTTTAGGATTGCAGCCCTAGATATGTTTCCCCTGCAAACTATGGAGAGAGATTTTTTTTTCATAAATGGATTGCTCTCTACTCTGAGCAGAAATTGCTCAAGTTTGCTTACTTGCCCCATGGTATTTGCTGCTGTTCTTGCTTTCAGTCCACAAACAATAAGTAATTGATTACATTCCCCCCGCCATTTACATTGTGTGTCCTTTGCAATGAAATGAATGGGGTCGAATAATGTCATGATGATGTAATTTGCATATTTTACATAATTAATTACGTTACATAATTTCACTACAGAAGAGAGTGAGATGAATAACATAGATGGCAGAAAACTCATGCAGCAAATACAGAGCAGAACAAAAAACAAACCTTTCAGAGCTTGGAAAAGTTACTTTTTTTTGAACTACAACTCCCATCATCCCCAGCCACCATGGCCACTGGATTGGGCTGATGGGAGTTGTAGTTCAAAAAAGTATCTTTTCCAAGCTCTGCCCTTCTTAATCCATACTCTGAACTTAAGTAAATATACAAGGCTCTTTGCAACCTCATTCCAGGGATAACAATAGGCATCTCACTAGTAAATGATATAAAGCAAATTCTTGAAACTGTTATTTTGCATATTTGTCAAAGTGAAATAATCCTAGTAGCATAACTTGTCTGCTTGGCATTTTCTATACAATGAAATGTTGGAACATTCAGGATGTAATTCTATAATACAAATTTGAACCCATTAAACACAAAGAGACTTACTTCTGAGTAGACATGTAGACCATTGAATTGTCCATTACTATAGAGTAAATTCTTCATGACTACCTACATTTCAACTTCTTATTGTGTAGTAGCATTTGCAGAAAATAACCTGTAGGGAGTATATTATCTCATGAACCCACCAGAGGACAGATGCATCCTGGTAGTTAGGAAGAAAGGACGGCAAAGGGGGAATCTAGTAGTATTTAGAACAACAGAGATTCCAAGGACTAGAAAAATGAAACAGAAGCTGGAAAGAAAAGTGAATTAAAAGGGAGGGGAAAACAGCAGCTCTTTAGAACCCCAGAGATTCATGTAGACTGGGGTCCAAGTAACTTACTCATCAGTCACAGTTCTGACTTCATTCATTGGCTAAAAACACTAAAAGATAGGAGCACCTAGACTGGCTTATGTCAGCAATCACTTAGAAGGGTGCCTGCACATTCTGCTTTATAACTTTCCTTCTAGTGGGGCTAGAGGCTTACTTTAAAAAGAAAAGAAAAGAAAGAAAGCTCAGAAGCTGGGGCCCCTTGTAGGAATGGACCCTGGTCTCTGGTTCTGGCATCTCCATGTAGGTGAGATCCCATCTTGCAGAGATCCCATCTAAATTGCTGGAGAGCCACTACCAATCAGTGTGAACAACACAGAGCTAGATAGACCAATTGTTTGACACAGTGTAAGGCAGCCTCCTGTGTGACCCCATCCCCTATTTTCAAGAGTAGGTGGAGGAAAATCCAAAAATCATTGTGATGTGATATCTGCCTTGACGATTGTGATACTGGTATGGAAGCAAGGCTCCCAAACACTGTGCCTACTTTTTTCTAGCTACAGAATTGAACTTCTTTAACTTAGATGGATTTTTACACAGCTGAGATTATTATTATAGTATTCTCCAAGCCAGTCTTCATGCACTCAAGATCATGCTAAATCTGGCTAGATCACACTCCCTTTTCATATGGAGCTCTTGTATACTGATGTACATGCACAGTGCCAGCCAAACAAGTGAACAGTGGGGATGTGAAAGCAGCGCATTTCAGCAGCAGGAAATGTGGTCAAGGTGCACATTGGCAGGGGTTGAGCCTAATCTGTCTGGCCCCATGTTCTTTCAATGCATAGGGGAAACATCTGAACCTCGTTGCTGACATTAGCAAGAAGCCATAATATTACAGTAATTGCAACAATGCAGCTGACAATATGTCCTCTCGACCCTTGCCCTTCTTGGCTTATTAAAGCTTGCTGAGGGGGGTTGACTGAGTGGATCCAGGGTGTGGTCAATGTGTCGTTGTGGGAAGGAGTGGTTCCAGCCGCCCTGAAAGAGGTGGTGTTCTGACCGCTCCTGAAAAAATCCACCCTAGACCCATTGGTTTTTTACAACTATTGCCCTGTTGCAAATACACCTTTTTTAGGGAAGGTGATTGAGAGGGTTGTGAGGCAACCATTGCAAGTACTCTTGAATGAAACAGATTATCTTGACCCATTCCATTCTGGGTTCAGGCCTGGTTATGGGACTGAATCGGCTTTGGTCACCCTGATGGATGACCTTTATTGAGAGAAGGACAGGGGGAATGCAGCCCTGTTATTCTTACTTGATCTCTCAGTGGCTTTTGATACCATTGACCATGCTATCCTTCTGGGCCAACTTGGTGAGATGGGTATCGGAGGCACTGTTTTACAGTGGTTCTGATCCTATCTCCAAGGTCATTTTCAGAGAATAGCATTGGGTAATTGTCTTTCGGCCCTCTGGCAGTTGTGCTGTGGGGTGCTGCAGGTACCATCGTGTCCTCCATGCTGTTTAACATCTATATAAAGCCCTTGGGAGTGGTCATCAGGAGATTTGGAGCAAAGTGTCAGCAGTATGCTGATGATATTCAGCTCTATTTCTCTGTAACATCTGAATTGGGAGAGGCCATGCAAACCCTGGATCCATGTTTGTCACTAAAGGCCCAAGTGACCTCAGTGGCTAGTAGTGCCTTTTACCAGCTTTGGCTGGTAAGACAGCTGTGGCCGTTTCTGAACCAGGATAGCCTGACCACTTTTGTCCATGCACTGGTAACCTCCAGGCTGTATTACTGTAATGCCCTCTATGTAGGGCTGCCCTTGAGGTTGGTCCAGAACCTGCAACTGGTGCAAAATGCGGCAGCGAGTCTGCTCAGTGAGGCAGGATATTGCCAATATGTCACCCCACTGCTGAAAGAATTGCACTGGCTTCTTATTACCTACCAGGCTAAGCTCAAGGTTCTGGTTTTGGTGTACAAAGCCCTATACAGCTTGGGACCAGGATACCTGAAAGTCTGTCTTATCCCTTATATACTCATTCAATCACTATGCTCTGCAGGTGAGGGCCTCCTGCTGATACCATCTTATCAGGAGGTCCATTCTGCACAACATAGGAAACAGACCTTTAGCGTACTGGCACCTACCCTTTGGAATGTGTGTGTGTTTGCTGCCCTGGGCTTCTACTGGGAGGAAGGATGGGATATAAATCTAATAAATAAATAAATAAAATATTTTATGCAGGAAAATGTCTTAGTGGTCAGCAGCACCATGGGTCGGAAGTGTCTGTCTCCTATTTAGTTACCCATAGTGATGTCAAGCCTCCCAAGGCTTGCCTATGGACTTGCTCCTATGAAGGGATGGGGAACCTGTGACCCTCCAGATGTTGCTAGACTACAACTCCCATCACCCCTAAACATAGGCCATGCTGGCTGAGACTGATGAGAGTTGTAGTCCAACAACATCTAGAGGGCCACAGATTTTCCCATCTCTGTCCTAAAGTATCAGCTTAGAATTTTCAGCCTTCATGGTAATTCATTTCAATTATTTATGTAGAAACACCAACCACATTTTAAAATAGCAGACTTTTCTGCAAAAGTGGCTACTGCTGTTTTCCCCACTGCAGGAGCCTTAGCGAGTTGTCTGCATCTCACACTTCATATCCCTACAGGAGGGTGATTATCTCTTAACATCAACATCCTTTGCCGTGGATTTGAAAGCAAACCTGTGGGCAGATTAAAATGTTGAGAGCTCCAAATATACTAAGAGAGAAAGCTAAATGGCCCAATCATTAAATAAAAATAGCATGAAATGTCCATTATACTGGTGCCTAGGCAGCTGGTTTACGGACAACCTGTTTATTGCACACTAGGGATGGTGGAGAAATTTGAAATCTTTTAATTGGAGATATTAATAAGGGTTCAAACTTGGGATCTTCTGCTTTCAAGGCATGTGCTCTGCCTCTGAGCTATGGCACTTCAATACTTTAGCCTGAATCAACTTGAATTCATTGTGTGGATTTCAGAAATAGATGTTCCCCAAAGAAATAGATGAAAGGGCAATCCTAGGCACACTCACTAGGCTATTGTCGCATCTCCACTGTTGGAGACAGTATCCCTCTGAATATCAGTTGCTGGGAATCACAAGTGGGGAGAGAGCTGTTGCATTCAGATCCTTCTTGTGGGCTTCCCATAGGCATCTGGTTGGCTGCCATGAGAACAGGATGCTGGACTAGATGGGCCTTTGGCCTGATCCAGCAGGGTTCTTATTTTCTTATGAGAGTAAGCCTTATCAAACAAAGTGGGACCAGCTTTTAAAGAAACATAAACGGAATGGGTCCCCTTCCTGACTCCAAATTCCTACCATGGAGATGCACTTCACCTGTGCAGAGAATTACTTGGGCTGAAGTCTTTTTCACAGTTACCTTGGAGTAAGTCCCAATGACCACAGCGGGGCTTACTTCTGAGTAGGGGGTAGAAGGATATGCCCATTTTGGTTCTCTCTGTTTCTGATTTTTCCAATCTTAAATTCAGTTCTGCAGCAATTCGTCAGAATTTTAGTGTGAATTTCTTCTAATAAACACATTTTGTAGGCAGTTTTGACTAATGTACACATTTTTGCAAGTAATTTCTTCCAATATAATGCTTTTTTGTATGTTATTTTCACACACATATTCATTTTTATGCACATCTTCCCTTAATATATGCATTTTTAAAACATTCTTTGGTTGGAGAATTGCAGTGCAAAATTTGGATGTGCAAATTTTAAACGATGGCTGTGTTTTGGGTCTCAAATTGTTTAGGAAAGTGCAAATTTGATAGATTCACCTGTAAATGTGAACTGAATTGAATTTCTCCCCCATTCCTACTTCTGTGTAAACATGAAAAGGATTGCACTAAAAATTAAGTCAGGCATTCACTGAGATCACACTCCTAAAAGTACATGAAGAACAAAAGGCATTTTCAGAGTTTCTTTAATGTGCCACACTAGACTCCTGTGTACACCCAAAGGCATGCATGGAGCTTTGTAATTACATCAGCATGCACATCCCTTTGTAGATCAAGTACTAAGATGCTGGTTTTGGTCTACAAAGCCCTATACAGCTTGGGATCAGTATGCTTGAAAGATTGTCTCACCCCTTATATACCCAGTCGATCACTGTGCTCTGCAAGTGAGGGTCTCCTGCAAATACTTTCGTATAAGGTGGTCCATTCTACACAACATAGGAATTGGGACTTTAGTGTTGTGACACCTACCCTTTTGAATTCTCTCCACTTAAATATTAAACAGGTGGCATCTTTGTTGTCTTTTCGGCACCTAGTGAAGATATTCCTCTTTCAGCAATCCTTTCAAGTAGATAACCTTGTCCCAGTCTGTCTTCTGTATTGTAATTGTAATTGTCTTTCAATATGTTTTTAAAAAATGTTTTTAAGATGTTCTGTTTTTAAGATGTTTTTATTTATTTATTTTATTTATTTATTTGTTTCATTTATAAACCGCCCATAGCGAATGGCTCTCTGGGCGGTGTACAAAAGGTTAAAATACAAAATCACAATAAAATAAGCCTACAAACAATGAACACAAGCAGGAACAAAAGAAAAGGAATTTTTTTTTTAAATTATAACATAAACGCTTAAAATACCTGGGAGCATAGCCAGGTCTTAACCTGGCGCCGGAAAGATAGGAGCGTAGGTGCCAGGTGTACTTCTTCGGGGAGGCTATTTCACATTTTGGGGGCCACTACAGAAAAGGCCCTAGATCGAGTAACTGTCCTCCGGGCTTCTCGATGAGTTGGTACCCGGAGGAGGGCCTTAGATGCTGAGCGACCGGGTAGGTTCATAGCGGGAGAGGCGTTCCACAAGATATTGCGGTCCCACGCCGTGTAAGGCTTTATAGGTCAAAACCAACACCTTGAATCTGGCTCGGAAACAAATAGGTAGCCAGTGCAAACGGGCCAGAACAGGTGTTATATGCGCTGACCGGCTGGTCCTCGTCAGCAGTCTGGCTGCTGCGTTTTGCACTAGCTGAAGCTTCCGAACTGTCTTCAAGGGCAGCCCTATGTAGAGCGCATTACAGTAATCCAGCCTAGAAGTTACCAGAGCATGAACAACTGAGGCGAGGTCATCCCTGTCCAGATAGGGGCGTAGCTGGGCTACCAACCGAAGGTGGTAGAACGCATTCCTTGCCACCGACGCCACTTGCGCCTCAAGAGACAAGGAAGAATCGAAAAGAACCCCCAGACTACGAACCTGTTCCTTCAAGGGGAGTGTAACCCCATCTAGAACAGGGTAAACATCCACCATCTGAGCAGGGAAGGCACTCACCAACAGTGTCTCGGTCTTGTCTGGATTGAGTCTCAGTTTATTAGCTCTCATCCAGTCCATTATCGCGGTCAGGCAATGATTCAGCACATCCACAGACTCACCTGCAGAAGATGAAAAGGAGAAATAGAGCTGCGTGTCATCAGCGTACTGGTGGCAACGCACTCCAAAACTCCTGATGATGGCACCCAGAGGCTGCATGTAGATATTAAAAAGCATGGGGGACAAAACCGACCCTTGAGGGACTCCACAATGGAGTCCAAGGTGTCGAGCAGTGTTCCCCAAGTACTACCTTCTGGCGACGATCCGCCAAGTAGGAGCGGAACCACTGCCAAGCAGTGCCTCCAACTCCCAACTCCGCGAGTCTCCCCAGAAGGATACCATGGTCGATGGTATCAAACGCCGCTGAGAGATCAAGGAGAATCAACAGAGTCACACTCCCCCTGTCCCTCTCCCGACAGAGGTCATCGTACAGGGCGACCAAGGCTGTTTCAGTGCCAAAACCAGGCCTAAAACCGGATTGAAACGGATCCAGATAATCGGTCTCATCCAAGAGCACCTGGAGCTGACCGGCAACCACCCGCTCCAGAACCTTGCCCAAAAAGGGAACATTCGCCACCAGTCTATAATTGTTCAAGTTATCTGGGTCCAAGGAAGGTTTCTTCAAAAGAGGTCTCACTACTGCCTCCTTGAGGCTGCTAGGGACTACTCCCTCACTCAAGGAGGCATTTATCACTTCCTTGGCCCAGCCGGTGGTACCAGTCCTGCTAGCCTTGACCAGCCAAGATGGACAAGGATCTAGAGCAGACGTGGTCGCCCGCACCATTCCAAGCACCTTGTCCACTTCCTCAAGCTGCACCAACTGAAACTCATCCAATAACGATGTTTTTAAGATGTTTTTAGTCCTTATGGTTTGTTCACCACCCTTGCCTTCCTTTGGGAGGAAGGTCAGGATATAATAATAATAATAATAATAATAATAATAATAATAATAATAATAATAATAATAACAACAACAACAACATGGGGAAGGCTGCTTCTGTACAGAAGAAGTTCCATGTGTGCATCAGAGCCCCATGCCAACAAGAAAAAAAAAATTGAATTTGCTATGTGTTTGTAAGTTAATTGGCAAAGGGGTTGTGCTCTTGTACAGGACCCTAATTTGCCGTGTTAAGATTTTTTGAATTGGTGTATTTGTATTTTGCTAAAGGTGTACATGTGTCCTGGTATTGTATGATTGCTTTAAGGGTATATAGCGCTTGCAAAGAATTTCATAGCGATGCTGCTTAGTGGTGTCAAATGTATTGAATTAGTAATTAATCATCATGGAAGGAAAGGGAAATTAAACCAAAACTGAGATCGGCCATGGGATGAATCAGTCTTGCTGGTAAGTACAGGAGAGTGGAAAATTACAAAGAATTGTTGAGGCAGTGGTCCCACTGAGGTAATACAGATGGTCTTCAGACAGTGATCTAAGTGTGGTTGGGGTCAGTATGATTTTGAACTCAAGACCACAAGAACAGGGAAGTAAGATCACTCCATAAAATGAGTAAAAACTCACATGAGAACATGGAATTGATATCATAGGTGACGTGTGTATTTGTGCTGGACCAATAAGATAGCTAGAGTTTTATCTCATTGGTGATGCTACAGTGGGTTTGGCAAGGGCAATTTGAAAGGATATTTAATTAGGCACAGGTAAACCAATAGAGAGCCAGTATGGTATAGTGGTTATGGTGTTGGACTATGACCTGGAAGACCAGGGTTTGAATCCCCACATAGCCATGAAGCGCATTGGGTGACCTTGGGCCAGTCACTGCCTCTCAGCCTCATGAAAACCCTATTTATAGGGTCGCCATAAGTCGGAATCGACTTGAAGGCAGTACATTTACATTTTTAAAACAATTAGGGCCTTGTCTTCAGAATCTTGATGAGAGGTCCCACCTCCAGGGGTGTAAAATGTCTTCTACTCTGCTTCAATTTTGTATGTGTCAAAGCTCTGGCTGTGGGAGAAGGTGTTTGTCTGTTTTTCTTGCTATTTAATAAAATGCCTCAATCAATCTTTGGCTGTCTCTGAGTTGGTCCAGTTAGTGTGTTTGCTGAACCTCTCACCTATGGAGTTGTATGTTTGTGAAGCTGTAACCCCTTTGGCAGCTTTTGAATAATCAATAACTTTAAACCCTAGCATCTAACTGCCCAGTCAAGTTCTGGAAACAGGGAGAATTATCAGGAAGAGGAGGAGGACCTTACAGATCTCTGTGTCACCACACCATTGGGATTGTTCTCTTTCTAATCTGATCAGCCTTTAGGCTACAATTGAGCAATAGGAGCCAACTTAAGTTTTGACAAATGCTCACATTAATTTTGCCTCACGGTAGCAGAACAAAGAGGTGATGGAATAAAAACTAATGACCTCCCACCCAACAGCGATTCAGAGGGGTGAGCAATAACAAAGTGGTACAGAACTTATTTATTTGCAGTACAGTGCAATTTCTTGGATAAGGGTGGGGGAAACAAACCATAATGTGTACTGAAGAACCCTGTTTGCTGTCTGGGGGTCCTCCTGGACTTGGCGCTATCTGTAGAAGCACAGGTGGTGGTCTTGGCTAGGACTGGAGTGCCTTTTAGCAGTATAGGCTGGTAGACCAGCTGCAACCCTAGCTCTATGTGGGGGTGCCCTTGAGGTTGGTCCAGAAGCTGCAGCTGGTGCAAACTGCAGCAGCGAGACTGCTCACTGGGGCAGGGTATCGCCAACATGTCACCCCGCTTCTGAAAGAATTGCACTGGCTGCCCATTTGCTACTGGGCCAAGGTCAAGGTTCTAGTTTTGGTGTACAAAGCCCTATACAACTTGGGACCAGGATACCTGAAAAACCGTCTTACCCCTTATATACCCAGTCAATCTCTGCACTCTGCAGGTGAGGGCCTCCTGCAGATACCATCTTATCAGGAGGTCCGTTCCGCACAACATAGGAAATGGACCTTTAGTGTGGCAGCACCTACCCTGTGGAATTCCCTCACCTTAAATAGGCGTCATCTCTGTTATATTTTCAGTGCCTTTTGAAGACTTTCCTCTTTCAACAAGACTTTTAAGTTTCAACCTATCCCAGTCTGCGTCTATGTTGGAATTGCTTTTTGATATATATATTTTTAAAACAATGTTTTTAACCCTTTTTAACAGATGTTGTAAAAGCTTTTTAAAAATGTTTTTAATATTGTTTTGTTTTGGTGTATTTTAAGATCTGTTTTTATGATGTTTTGATGTGTTTTTAGCGCTTCTGTTTGCTGCCCTGGGCTCCTGCTGGGAGGAAGGGTGGGATATAAATCAAATAAATAAATAAATAAATAAATACAATATAAATGAAGAAGGCCTCAGATTCAATCCCCATAATCCCCAAGTAAGGCTGGAAAAGACTCTGTCTGAAACACTGGTGAGCCACTGCCAGCCACTGACCTTGATGAACCAGTAGTGTGACTTAATAGAAGTCAGCTCCTTATCTTCCTAGGATAGCAGAGTGATGCCACCATTGTTTCTCACTAAGACATTTTTCTCCCCTGTCCAATCTTTTCTCCTTTTTTCAAGCCATGGCGCCTTGCAGGAAGAGGGCCCTGAGTACAAGTACCTTTTTCAAGCCATGAAGGCTTCTAGGATCAGCACCCTGGGTACTGGCAGGGAGCACAATCCAAACTAGGAAGATAGGAAGCCAGCATAATTCTCTCTACCCCTCCCTTGTATATTATGCCAGCGTAATTTACCCCTATTCCAAACTCTATTCAGGAGCAGGGCTGTTCCTTGGCAGAAGTACAGTTTGACTTACACCACCCTTTTTGCCAGTGTAACTTTCATTAGGTTGCTAAGTCATGTGGCTGAGCTGAATTGAGTTTGGAATACTAGAGGTTGGCCTCCTCCTGCCCCATCCCACCATATCCCCCCCAAACCCTCCTTTTTCAGGACTTACTGCAGACTCGGTTCAGCCACCTTTGGCTCAGGAGGACTTATGCTGGCATTTCTCCAACTGAGCTGCGATGAGGAACTTCAACCAGTTCAGCTAGCGATCCACCTATTCCAAACTCCACTCATCCTGGCAGATTTTGGGTTTGGGTTGCTCCCAAGTAGCCATGGTGTTAGAGGAGAGGAAGAGAGATCATCCATAGGGTTAGCAGAGTACCTTAACTCCATATGCTTTCTCTCTTCTACCCCCTCCTCCACAGCCTCTTAGCTACTTGGCCAGGACCCATAGGGTTTATCCTTCAAGCGTTCATGGCTTTAATCTCTTCTGGAGAAAAAAGTTTCAGCTCAGAAATGTGCATGTCCTGAAGGCACTTTTAATGGCTCCTGCTTGTCAAAGATGTTTTGATATCCTGGCTACAAGCTGGATTCCCAATGACAGACATGGACTATTCTGATTAATGGCATTTTGGATTGGGTTTGATTGGTTTAGCAGAAAGTTCGGAATTGATGGGTCTCTGCAGCTGGAACAACAGAATCATTTTTTAATATGTGAAAGAGCAAACCTGACAAAGATAAACACCTTTCAGTGACAAGTAGAACTTCTCGGGCAGTGTTAACAGTTGTTTAATTAAGATTTTGATTTTTTTTAAAAAATGTAGCTGCGATATACGGCTATAAATTTGAGGTTCTCTGATTGCCTCTCCCCCACACTTTCCAAACAGAGCATCCCTTTGCAATGAAATATCACCCTGTGAGAGTATGGCAAGAGCAACTCTCTACATTTTCTCAATTACTGACGGTAAAATTCTTATTTATGGTCTTTCCTTGGTTTTTATGGGTGGTATTGCAGAACCTCTTCATCTCAGGGCTGATGAATTTGCAGAAATCTCAGTGCTGGCCATGTTCCATATCTTGTTTTCCTTTTACACCCGCAGCATTTCTGTATCCCAAGAGTGCAGATAGATGAGGTGGCAGGAGATCTGTGACCAGCGTTTGGAAAATGGCAAATAGTGTGTGGAGTGGAGGCGGGCCCATTTTGGAGAATGGGGCACTGCCCCACCAACCTCAGTTTGCCTTCCACCAGCCCCCATCTACCTGCCTTCTTACAATGTCCAGTGGATGGCACTGCCTGCCAGCTTCTTTTTTCTCCTTAGTCTCAGCAGAACTCAGGAGGGAGGAAGATGGGAACAAAACTGCCTGTCATAGTCTTTGGCTCCACCTACTGGTGGCCTCCCTCCCACACGTGTGTGTGTGTGTGTGTGTGTGTGTGTGTGTGTGTGTGTGTGTGTGTGTGTGTGTGAGAGAGAGAGAGAGAGAGAGAGAGAGAGAGAGAGAGAGAGAGAGAGAGAACTGGGCTGAGACTGTAGGATTGGGTGAAGGAGTGTTAACCCTTTCTCCCTGTGCCATTTTCCTGATCTGAATTCCCCCACCCCAAAGAAATTTTCTTTCTTTTTTTTTACAATAATTTTTATTCAAATTTTCATAAAACATACAAAACAAAATCATAAAACATTTGAAGACAAAAAACAAAACAAAACAAAAATGATTAAACAAAAAAATAAAATATTGACTTCCCATTTGTCACAGATCAAATCAGTTATAGGTCTACAATATATAACAATCCTGTCTCTTAAATTATATTATAAAATCACTTTCCTCCAGTAGTTATCTTAATTAATCATCAAATCTCATAAACATTACTTTATTCTTTCCACAAAAAGTCAAAGAGAGGTTTCAATTCTTTAAGAAATATATCTATCAATTTTTCTCCAAATAAACATTTCGATTCATCCATCTCATCAAAATCTGTTAGGTCCAATAATTTCAATAGCCATTATTCCATTATCCCTATTAATTTCATCTTCCATCTTCAATAGTCCTGTTAAGTCCAGTAATTTCAGTGTCCAATCTTCCATTATCAGTATTCCATAATAATCTTGCTGTCATAGCCATAGTCATATAATAAGAGTCTGATGGGAATTTCCTCTATCCCAAATATTTTCTTGCCATCCATTCTGAATAAGTTGCTGAAGTACTGTTGTACAGTCATATCTCTGTTCTTCTTTTTTACAAAATGCACTGGCTCATCTCTTGAGAGTTTTTCCATTGTCACATGGCTGCAGTTAATTCCATAGATTTTCACTATATCAAACTCCATCACGTCATTCCAGTCCAGAAGATTATCCAAGCCATTGATAACTTTATCTCTAATATCTTCATTAATTTCTTCAGAGATAACGTTAAATTCCAAACAGTAGATTTTATTTCTAATATCCATAAACTCCAGATCTTTTTCCAATTCCACATTTGTTCCAATCTCCAGGGCTTGTATCTTCCCTTTATTTTTTCTTTTCTCATCTCTGATCTCATTCTGCTCTCTCACAGGATCCCCTATTTCTTTAAGCTCCTGCGTCATTTTGCTCAGTTCAATTTTCAGCTCCTTACTGCCCTGTCGCAGGGTTTGTTTCGTTATCTCAATCTCATCCATTATTTTCTGAAACATAATTACTTCCAGATTCTCAGCCACTTTCTTGATTGCCATTTTTAAAACCACGAAAACAAAGCAAAACAGAAGTAAAGAAGAACCACTTCTTATTTCAGCAACAATTGGGTTAATATTCCAGGCTTGATGACATCACAGTATAAACAGAGCAGCCTGCCTTATCTCTCTATGTTCAAGAATACAAAACAAATTTGGTTCCCAGCATCAAAACAGTTAGTGGCGTCGTGAAGAAGCAGATTCGTCGAAATAAAATAGACCAAAAAGAGAATAGTCCCAGACAATATAATGTTCCTCGGAATAGAAATCCCTCTTCTGTTTATATCTTTAGAATGCACTTCCAGGACAGCTTTTTGCAACAGAAACAGAGATAAGCTGTTAATTTCGTGAATAACAGAGAAGAGTTATAGCTCACCCAGAAGTACTTCAAAGCCGATCAATCTGACAAATCTCCTTTTGCTGCAACAATTTAAACCAAGTAAGAAAAATAATAGAAAGAAGGGTGCTTGCCTGTTAGTCGGTTTTCTCTTTGAAGAAAAGATAAACGTATCGCATTAAACAGATAGAGCAAAAGTTTGGAAGTCCGTCCGGCATTGTTGGCTGGACCTTTTCTCATAAATTAATGAAATCCAGTCCTCCCAACAAAAACAGGCTTTTGGGGTTGATCTCTACGTTTCTCCCTGCCCGGGAGAAATTTCATCAGTCAAAAAAAAAATGTTCTGACTGATTTATATCTGAATAAGCTTCTTTTGAGGCGGGAGCCCGTCTCAAAAGCAGGCACAAGCGAAGTCACCCTTCCCGGAAGTCCCCAAAGAAATTTTCTTTATGGACAAATAGCAGCTGGGAGGAAGGGATTTGGATCAGGAAAAAAACCCCACACCTTTAACCTCACTTTCTCAGCTGATCTCAATATGCAGGAAAGTTCATATGAATGAAAGCACCCCTGATCCCAAACTCCCAAGGGCTTTAAAGGTCAAAAACAGTACTTTAGTTATGGCCTAGCAATGCACTACCGCCATTGCAACTGGTACAATACTAGTATCCCATGTTCTGACCTCATACCTCCCACCAACATCCAGGTGGCCATATTTTGTACAAATTGAATTTCTGAACTATCTCTAAAGGCAGCTGCAAGAACAGCAGATTGCAGTAATCTAGTCTGGATGTCACTAGGGCGTAAGTGACTGAGGCAAGTTCCACCTACTCTATTTATTATTTATTATTTAATTAATTAATTTGTATGCCACCCTTCCTCCCAGCAGGAGCACAGGGTGGCAAACAAAGCACCAAATCACTTTAAAACATCATAAAAACAGATCTTAAAACACATTAAAACAGAACAGCATTAAAAACATTTAAAAACATTTTTTAAAAACCCAACTTTAAAAAAGGGTTAAAAACATTATTAAAAAGCATATTAAACAATTCTGACACAGATGCAGATTCAGATAGGTCTCAACTTAAAAGGCTTTTTGGAAGATGAAAGTTCAAAAGGCGTTGAAAAGATAGCAGAGATGGCACCTGCCTAATATTCAAAGGGAGAGAATTCCACAGGGTACGTGCCACCACACTAAAGGTCCGTTTCCTATATTGTGCAGAACGAACCTCCTGATAAGATGGTATCTGCAGGAGGCCCTCACCTGCAGAGCGCAGTGATTGACTGGGTATGTAAGGGGCAAGACGGTCTTTCAGGTATCCTGGTCCCGAGCTGTATAGGGCTTTGTACACCAAAACTAGAACCTTGAACTTGACATCCACCCCCTCCCATCCCCAGTGACATCCACCCCCTCCCATCCCCAGACCACCCCTTCCTCCATCTGGAGAAAAACCCAAGTCGAGGGTGTGCCCTGCCCTGTGTGTTGCGCCACTGACAACTTGAGACAGCCCTATGGTCATCATGGAGACCATGAAGTCCCGAGCCGGAACACTAGAGGCAGCCTCAGCATGGACATTGAAATCACCCAGCACTATCGTTCTGGGCTCCTCCAACACCACAGCCGAGATGGCCTCCACCAGCTCGGTCAGAGAAGCTGCCGGGCAGCAGGGTGGACAGTACACCAGCAGCAACCCTAGTTTACTGTCTCATCGGCCCGACACCAGGTGCAGGCCCTCAAAGCCAGCTCCAAGACAGAGTGGTTTTCTGGTGACAGAGATGGAAGTTCTGTAGACCACAGCAACTCCCCCCTGTCCCTGCAGCCTGTGCTGGTGTTGCACTGAGTATCCAGGTGGGCAAAGCTGGGTCAGATCAACTCCTCCCAGCTCACCCACCCAGGTCTCAGTAATGCACACCAGATCAGCACCTTCATCTACAATCAAATCTTGGATGAGAGTGGTCTTGTTGTGTACCGAACTGGCGTTAAACAACAACACACACAGGATAGTGGGCACAGCAGATGAGCAACAAGGAACTCATCCATGAGAGGAGTGGCAGCAAGGAACAAGGTGCAGATAGCCTTGCCCTCGTCTTCTATAGTAATTCACCACATCCTCATGGCTATATTTCCCTCTACCCGTGATCACTGAAATTGGGGTGGCATCACCCATGTTCCTCCATAATAAGACTCTTCCTAAACACCTGATATGGACCCAACACGAGCCCACCAACAAAACCTGCCGGAGCCAATTATTCCAGTAGGTCTCTGCAAGGATTGGGAACAGTCATACCCATTCAAACTTTTTCACACAGGGCCCATCTACTCCCCCTCCTGTCTCACACCTAGGGAGGGCCAGCCTTCTGCCAGTTACAGACTCTCACTCTGAAGGCATCTGGTGACTTTCTCCTATCATTCAGTCCATTGCACAGGCTCTCACCCTGTGCAGGAACTACACATGCACCACATGCTCTTCCCACCACCAATCTCCTCTAGATTAGTTTAACAGGAAACAAATTAAAAAGAAAAAGAAAAGGTAATAGAAGGGGGGTAGCGCCCTCATCCTCGGGGCTCCCCAAGGGGCAACCCCCTTTGGTGGCGACCCCAGTGGCAGCAGACCCATCACCCAAGGGCAGCTGGGCTTTTATGCCTCCTGCCCCAGCCAGGAGCTGATGCAAGGAGGCTGCAAGATTGACTGCAGCCTCTCTCTGGAAACAGGGTCAGGCAGAGGGTCCCAGTCCTTTCAGCACTTACCAGGGACTTCAGCTGTCTCGAGGGACAGCAACCTAAAGGAGCGAGCAGCAAGCACCTAGATCAGTCTTTCCCAACCAGTGTGCCTCCAGATGTTGTTGGACCACAACTCCCATCAGCCTCAGCCAGCGCTGAGGCTGATGGGAGTTGTGGTCCAACAACATCTGGAGGCACACCGGTTTGGAAAGGCTGACCTAGATGCTCAGGTACTCACTCCCAGGGCAGGTCTTCTTCAGTCCCCTAGTGCTGCAGCTGTTAATGTAAAGCAGTTGCTGCTCTGCTAGTGAGCTACAGCCCTTCCTGCGTGCTCCTGGGATTCAGACAGCAGCTTCAGAATTGTGGGACATATTCTTCCTTGACCACAAAGAGACAATATTCACTTGATCTCTCTTTCAGAAATAGGGACAATGCCCTGCACTCCACTACATAAGGAGATAGCACCCCAACAATCCCTCTGTCACAAAACTGCTAATCAAAGGGAGTTTTAACAACCACCTTTAATGCAAGGACTTGTCCTTCCAGGCAGTCTTGAGAGAGAGCACCTGAGAGCAAATTACAGGGATCTAAACTAAAGCTTACTCAGCCATGCCTCATAGTGGCAATGTCGCTGCCCCCAAGAAGGGAGAATGGCTATACCTTGCTGGTCAAGCACACGGTTTGTATTCAGAAGGCCTGCAGCCCAATCCCTGCTGTCTCTCATTAAAAAGGCTAGAGAAAGGTCTCTGCCTGGTACACTGAATAGAAAAAATGGGCTGGGTGGTCTCAGCCCTGTAGCTGGGAGGGGGGCAAATGGGGGCACCGTCTCCTGGAGCTGTGCTTTGCCCCCCCCCCATTTTTGTGTGTGTGGTTTTTTTGGCAATTGTCTTTTTAATTTGTGGCGTGACAGACAATGACAGCCTTAATTTACAGAATGACAACTTATTTTAAGAACAGGAGCAATTTAAGAATAGGACCCTTTGAAAAAGTCAGCCAATAAGGGAGGACGAATGCGCAAGAAAAAACTCATCTGGAAGAGGCCCAGAAAGCCAAGAGTTTCCCTGACTGAGGGTGGATTTTTCAGGATCTCAATTGTCATATAATTACTTCAGTGATGCGGGGGGGGGGAGCCACAATTTATTCCCAGTTGCTTAGTTCGTCCTTTATATAGCAACCAGTTAAAAAGTTTCCCCTTGATTGTCCAAGAAGGAAAATCTACAGGTCAGGCACAAGACTGGAAAGAGGGACCCTCACAGAGGAGTTAACACCTTTTGGTATCCCTTTGTTCACTGTTTCCTTAACAACCCTTTTTCTTATGAACCAAAACATTATGCCCGTCATTTAATTCCTGGTGTTCATACTAAATTTTCTGTTCACTTGACCTTTACTTTGCCCATTGTGTAAGTTAACACACTCTCAGGAGGAAGTGAGGGGAAAAGGTCACAGCCTTTCCCTTCCCCTGGCCTGGCCCTCACATCCTCTCCACCAGGGAGGTGCTAGGCACTCCCCCCCACCAATGTCCTACCTAGAAATGTGGCTGCCCTGTCTAACAAGGAAGTCTGGTTACAGGCCTGGTGGACTAACGGTCTCACTCAGTATAAGGCGTCTTCATACATCCATAGATGTATGTTTTTTAATAATGTTTTTAACCCTTTTTAAAAAGTTGTTGCTTTTTAAAAAATGTTTGTAACGCTGTTTTGTTTAAATGTATTTTAAGATCTGTTTTTATGACATTTTAAAGTGTTTTTAGCGCTTTCTTTGCCACCCTGGGCTCCTGCTGGGAGGAAGGGCGGGATACAAATTAAATAATAAATAAATAAAATAAATAGATGAGGGTGCAGCTTGCACATGGAGCAAACCTAGACAAAGGTACACACACACACACACACACAACACACACATAAATATCCAAGTCAATGTAGAGTTGAGCAGCCATCACCAAGCACAACAAGGTAGGCTTGACACTTCTCTCTTCTTATCTGGATTTGAAAGGCCTAGGATGTCTTAGGAAGCTGCCTTATATGAAACCAGACTACTATTCCATTTAGCTCAGTATTATGTTTTACAGTGACTGGCAGTGCCTCTCTGTTGTTTTAGGCAGGGGTCTTTCCCAGCCTTAACTACAGATGATAGGGATGGAACCTGGGACTTTTTGCACACAAAGCACATGCTCTACCACTGAGCCATGGCCCTGTCCAAAGACGCTTTTCCAGGAGTGCTCATCATGCAGTCATTTCTTCCTTTTTGTTATGTGCTTTCAAGTCGATCACGACTTATGGCGACCCTATGGATCAGTGACCTCCAGTAGCATTTGTCGTGAACCACCCTGTTCAGATCTTGTAAGTTCAGGTCTGTGGCTTCCTTGATGGAATCAGTCCATCTCTTGTTTGGCCTTCCTCTTTTTCTACTCCCTTCTGTTTTTCCCAGCATTACTGTCTTTTCTAGTGAATCGTGTCTTCTCATTATGTGTCCAAAGTATGATAATCTCAGTTTCATCATTTTAGCATCTAGTGATAGTTCTGGTTTAATTTGTTCTAACATCTAATTATTTGTCTTTTTCACAGTCGATGGTGCGCGTAAAGCTCTCCTCCAACACCACATTTCGAATGAGTTGATTTTTCTCTTATCTGCTTTTTTCACTGTCCAACTTTCACATCCATCCATAGAGATCGGGAATACTGTGTTCTGAATAATCCTGACTTTAGTTTTCAGTGACACATCTTTGCATTTGAGGACCTTTTCTAGTTCTCTCATAGCTGTCCTAGCCGCTTTCTGATTTCTAAACAGAGCAAACATGAGCTAAGTCCCTACCTACTGTACCCTTAAATCACCAGTTCAAAGCCCACTATGAGTTGACAAAGCTGTTTATTCACAAACTTTGTCCAGTGCTATTTCAAGATTATCAGTATACTTTGGTTAACAAAAATGGTTAATAAAAATGTCCACATTTTTTTCACTAAATTAACAAAGTATGAATAAGCTGCCAGATGAGACTGTAGAACCACCTGCTGAGCGGCTGAGTGGAAAAAAACTGTTTGTGCTAAAAATATTTGGAGAGATTGATTTGATACATCCACACGACGTCTTCTGTAGTTTATTTCATCTCCTGCTTGTGTTTTCCAAGTTTTGTTTTCATTTTGCCTTTGCCACATAGTTTATATTTTCAGTACCTATCATAGCTGAATAGCGTCAATGAAGGAGATCATTTTATTATTAGATAGTGATGATGATGATGATATTCCTGGATTTTTTGGTGGACCTCTTAATTATTTTTCTGCCTGTTGTAGCAATTGTAATGGGCAGTACTAGATGCTGCATGATTTTTAATGGTACTTTTACAGACATGCCGTGGACCATCTGAATGAAGCTTGCAAACCACTGGGGGTTGTGGACCACAGTTTGGAAACCCCTGCTTCAGATGCTTTCTGAAGTTTGAACAAAGCCTGCTAGATGATGTTTGAAATGCAAGTTGCTAACTAGGTGCCTTGGAACATCTGAATGATATAACCTTGGGAACAATACAAACCAGACTTCACCTTCCATGAATGTAAAGGCTCTTTCCATACACAGAAGACTTTTGATCCATGGATGGATTCCACTGGTGGATGGAGGAGGTGGCAATTTTTGCTCATTTCCCCCTTCCCTTACAGCCCTTGGTGTCACTCTTCCAGAGGGTTCCACCAACTCTTTGGTACAGTTTAGGAGGTGGGTTTGGGAGCTGTAGGGGGAGGGGGAGTTGTTAAAAGTTGCCTCCCTCTCCCTCTTCCGATGGGAACATCCTGTAGGTGGAACTGTGCTCAGGGGATGCTCATGCTGGTGGAAATGGAGTATGTCCATCACACTAAATTCATTGTCTGAGGTGAAATGGGGATTTTTTCTTTCAAAATATTTTAATAGCTACAGTTTTGTTTTTAATGCCCTACTTTGGTGATTTTGGAATGGATAATGAAAAAAGGAGTAAAAGTGTTTATCCATTCAGAGCGAGGGAAGGAAACATTGCCTTTACTCTGAAATGCCTTCATTAAATCATCCTGTAGCCAAATAATTAGCTATGTGGCCTCATGATTTCATCATATTCAATATCATAGCTCTGATTGGCTAGGATCCAAATTAGTCTCTGTGATGTTCCTATATTAATGTATATATGGTAAGTGTTGTTGTTTTAGAAGATACATGGTAAGTGGAGTGAAAGAGGGGGAGTGAATGGGCAGTAGAATGCGAGATGATTGGCTGAGTGTTTAAAATGGCTGAATGTATAAAAGGAAGAGTGAGAGTGGAATCTGGGGGGGGAGAAGAGAAAGAGTGGATTGCTTGGTGGGGTTTGAGAGAGTTGTTTGCCAGGAGAGAGTGGAGAAGGAGGGAGGTGGAGTTCGGATTAGTATTGAGTAAAACCATATGCTTATGTGCCTTAAGAAGAAATCTTGTTAATCTTGTTAGCTTTGTTATCTGTAATAAATACTTAATTTGGTTTACCAAAGGCCTGATCCTTGGCTGGGGTTTCACAGACCAGAAGGGAGGGTAAGGTAATGACCAAGGCTGAAGGGGAACTGTAACAAATGGTGGCAGCGGTGAAGAGAATAACAATACCAGTATTCAGAGTCTCTGGGAATACTAGTATTGGGACGTTACTGGTGGTTGCCTAGCAGGGGGATCTGTTGAGATCTGTGCTAGAGCGGGGAGAGAAACCATAAGAGAGAGCGGTCCGGACTGGTGGAGTCCCTGGTGGTGCCTAGTGACAGGCAATAGCCACGCGCAGGTAGGAACCTGACAGGGAGAGCCAGGGAAGGACGCATCACATGTGGTGGCAGTAGCGGTGGGATACGAACAACAGAGAATCCAGATACGAATACTAGAGAATCCAGAACAGTGGTGTGGCAAACAGAAATAACAAAACAAGATTTCTTGTGAGAGTGACTGGCAAAGAGTGTGTGGCAAAGAGTGAGTGAACTCAAACACCATGGCTGAATACATAAAAATGAAAAGAGAGGAGCTGGTGGAGAAGTGCATAACATTCAATTTACCTCACGAGGGTAAAGGGGTAGATGAATTGAGGGTAGCACTTATAGGATTTGCAACTGCCCAGCAAAAACAACCTGTCAGGGAAGAGACCCCAGAAGGATATTTAAGCAATCCCGCTTATATAGAGTACTTGAGAGAGAAGTTAAGATGGGAGGCTGAGGAAAAAGACAAGCAGAGGGAGTTGGAAGCTGAGAGATTGAGGATGGAAGCTGAGAGATTGAGGGTGGAAGGTGCAGAGAAGGAAAAACAGAGGGAGTTGGAAATTGAGAGAATGAGATTGGGGTTTGAGGAGAGGGAGAAGCAACGAGCATTGGATGCTGAATTACAAGTAGAAAAGTTAAAATTTGATAGAGAGAAATTTCACTCTGAGGAGACAAGGAAAGACAGAGATGGAGCAAAAATAAAAATTACTCCAAAGGACTTTGCTGTCTATGAGCCTGGTCAGGATCCTCAAATTTACCTCAGCACCTTTGAAAAAGCAGCTCAGTTGTGGGGGCTACCTGAAGATAAATACATGCAGTATTTATCAAACCTGATTAAAGGGGAATTGGCTGAGGTATACCAATATTTCCCCTCAGACAGGCCCGTCACCTATGCTGAATTCAAAGAAGCAGTGTTTAAAAGATTCAGACTGGGGCCTGATCATTTTAGAAAGCTTTTCAGAAACTGCCAGATACAGACAGGGAGGTCTTTTGTGGAACTGGGAGCAAAGTTGATGGATATATTTGGAAAGTGGATGAGTAGTGCCAAAGCTCAGTCAGTGGAAGAGGTGAAAAGCCTCATGATACTGGATCAATTATACCATCAGTTACCACCAGAAATAAGGCTCCTGGTCAAAGACCGTTCCCCTACATCTGTGCAGGAGGCTGCAGAGATGGCGGATCACTTCGCCTCCAATAGAACTGGCTGGGTGGGGAAAACATCAAGAGAGTTTAAACCCAGACCATATAGTGCTGGCAGAAGGGATGTGGTACCACAGCGAGTGAGTCCTCCATTAAAATCTGAAGGGCACAGGACACCCCAGAGTGGATCTGTGTACCCTAAAAGTGAGGAGAAATTATGCTACAAATGTGGTAGACTGGGGCACCTACGTTTTCAATGTGAGGTTGCCAACCCCATTAGTAATCCTGCTCAGACAAGGGCAGTGAAAATAGAGCCCAAGGCTTTAGAAGCAGCGAAAAAGGTTCAGTTTTGCCAGATAAACTGGACAGAAGTAACAGACCTTGATTCAAGTCTGAGAGAGGAAGTGAGTGTACAAGGGGCAACTTATTGGGCATTGCTTGACACTGGTGCCACTCAGACGTTACTGAGGCCAGATTTAATAAAATCTGAAGAAATATTACCTCAGGAAACAGTGACTATCCAAGGAGTGAGGGGTCAACCAGAGAGTTTGCCTGTGGCCCTAGTGAAAATGGAATGGAGAGGCCGAAAGGGCCAATATAAAGTTGGTATGCCCAGCAACAAGAACCAGTAATACTGGGAAGAGATGTTATGGGGGCACAGGGAAAAATATATGTAGTGACCAGACAGCAAATTGGCAGAGAAAAAGAAGCCATATTAAGGGGGGCTGAAACAAACAGGGTGGAATCTGTTAACCAGCCTCAGGTCACCATAGCAACCACTAGCAGGCCTGCTGAAGAAGACAAACTGTATCAAGTGGTCTCTGGGGAAGGAGCAGATCAATTCAGGGAAGAGCTGCATAAAGATATGAGTCTGAAGCAGATAAAGGAACAAGCGCTGACCCAACAGATTCCTTTCACTGACAAACTGAGGAATCAAGTTGTGTGTGAGAATGGGATTTTATATAGACTGTGGATGCCCGCTGAGAGAAAGGATGAATGTGAACCAGTGAAACAAATGATGGAAGTGGTGAAAGAGAATCTCAGTCAAGCTCAGCAGAAGCAAAGTTACTGGTATGACAGAACAGCCAGGGAACGTGTGTATGATGTGGGAGATATGGTTATGGCGTTCATACCTAGGAAACATGACAAATTACAGGCTAACTGGGAAGGACCATATACCATCAGAGAAAGGCTTGACACAGTGACGTATGTAATCACCACAGATCAATTAAACAAAAGCAAAGTGGTTCATGTAAATATGTTGAAGCCTTACCATACCAGGGATGCACAGGTGTTGCAAGTTACCTTATTCCCTGAGGGAAGTGGGCCTGAACTTCCAGATTTGGTACAGGAAAGCAAAGACAAAGGAGGGGTAGATCAAGTGGAATGGTCAGAGGAGGTGAAGGAGGAAGTAAAAGAGGAGATTCTGAGAGTTTTGAAAACCTATAGGAATCTCTTTAGCAACAAACCTGGCCGAACCAGTATAGTTATACATTCCATTGATACGGGAGATCATGCCCCAATCAGATCTGTTCCGTACCGTGTGAATGGGAAAGTTTTGAATGAGATCAAAAAGGAGGTGGAAGAGATGCTGGAATTAGGAGTGATCAGGGAATCCATCAGTCCCTGGGCCTCAAGTATTGTCCTGGTTCCGAAAAAAGATGGAACGACAAGGTTTTGCATTGATTATCGGCTAATCAATAAAATTACTGTCCCAGATGCGTATCCTATGCCTAGGGTAGACGCAATGTTAGAGTTATTGGGGGCAGCAACCATTATCTCTACACTAGATCTCTGTAAAGGATTTTGGCAAATGGAACTAGACGAGCACTCCAGAGCCAAAACTGCCTTCAGTACACCAGATGGGTTATATGAGTTTGTGACCTTACCCATGGGACTAAGGAACTCACCAAGTTCATTTCAGAGGCTAATCAATACTGTGTTGCGAGGCATGTCAGATTTTGCAGTGGCCTATATCGATGACGTGGCCATTTTTAGCAAGTCAGTGCCTGAGCATGTCCAACACCTGACAACAGTACTGGAGGCCTTAAGAAAAGCAGGCCTCACAATAAAAGCTAAGAAATGCCAGTTTGGACTAAAGGAAGTAATCTATTTAGGACATAAGGTGGGGAGTGGGAAAATCACCCCCTTATGGAGCAAGGTGGAGGCAATACAAGCGTGGCCGATCCCCTTAACCAAAAAACAAGTAAGGGCATTTCTGGGTGTGGCTGGATTTTATAGGAAGTTTGTGAGAAATTTTGGGGAAATAGCAACCCCCTTGCATGAATTAACAAAGAAGAAGTGTTCTGAGCGTGTGGTATGGACGGATGAATGTCAGAAGGCTTTTGATCTACTGAAGCAAGCCTTGTGCCAAGGACCCATATTAATAGCACCAGACTATGAGAAACCATTCATCGTGGCTACAGATGCGTCGGACCTCGCGCTGGGAGTCGTCTTGCTACAGGAGAGAGAAGGCACCAGACATCCAGTGGCGTACCTGAGTCGCAAGCTGACGCCGAGGGAGAAAAACTATTCGTCGGTCCAGAAGGAGTGCCTAGCGGTCATGTGGGGACTGAACAAGATGCGCCCATACGTGTGGGGACGAAGATTCACAGTGACTACGGATCATCGGGCCTTGTTATGGTTGCAGACTATGAAAAACCATAACACTATGCTGCAGAGGTGGTCCTGGGCCCTACAGGACTATCAAGTGGACTTCCAGTTCATAAAAGGCAAGGACAATGTACTGGCCGATGGACTTTCCAGGCAAGTGGCTGGGACTGCAGTGACGTGACCAGACAGAGGAACAAAGAAAGACATTTTCCCCATAGAGACTTTTATTTGTTAACGCGACGTATAAATCCTGGAACAGGAATAATACTCTGCTGTTGTTTAAGGGGGGGGAAATGTGATGTTCCTATATTAATGTATATATGGTAAGTGTTGTTGTTTTAGAAGATACATGGTAAGTGGAGTGAAAGAGGGGGAGTGAATGGGCAGTAGAATGCGAGATGATTGGCTGAGTGTTTAAAATGGCTGAATGTATAAAAGGAAGAGTGAGAGTGGAATCTGGGGGGGAGAAGAGAAAGAGTGGATTGCTTGGTGGGGTTTGCCAGGAGAGAGTGGAGAAGGAGGGGGTGGAGTTCGGATTAGTATTGAGTAAAACCATATGCTTATGTGCCTTAAGAAGAAATCTTGTTAATCTTGTTAGCTTTGTTATCTGTAATAAATACTTAATTTGGTTTACCAAAGGCCTGATCCTTGGCTGGGGTTTCACAGACCAGAAGGGAGGGTAAGGTAATGACCAAGGCTGAAGGGGAACTGTAACAAATGGTGGCAGCGGTGAAGAGAATAACAATACCAGTATTCAGAGTCTCTGGGAATACTAGTATTGGGACGTTACTGGTGGTTGCCTAGCAGGGGGATCTGTTGAGATCTGTGCTAGAGCGGGGAGAGAAACCATAAGAGAGAGCGGTCCGGACTGGTGGAGTCCCTGGTGGTGCCTAGTGACAGGCAATAGCCACTCACAGGTAGGAACCTGACAGGGAGAGCCAGGGAAGGACGCATCACAGTCTCCTCCTTTGAAAGTAACTTTAGAACAACTTCCTACCTCTTACTTGCTGTCAAACGCGGGGGTTCACAGGAGCATGCAGCTGATGAACAGATAAGGCCAGACCATAAATCTGCCAGGCAGGAGGAATCGCGCTGATTGCCTTCGTTGCTGCAACACCTGTTGGTGTCTTCTCTCTGCTGGGGCAGGGGCAGACTCCTGGTCGCTTCCTGATTGTGGTAGGGAGGCTCCCTCAGGGGCTTGTATCTAGTATGGTGAAGGGTCCTGGGCTATCTCCCTGCTTGTCCCCTCTCCTGGGTCTGTGGTCTCCCATTCCTCTTCCTCCTCAGACGAGTCCTCTGAGGGGGGCATGCCACTTGCTTTAGAACAGCGGTCTTCAAATTCTCTCCCTTCAGGGAACGTTTTCCATAGCACCTGATCTGCTGAGAAAGCTCTCAGTATCTGCCATGGAAATCCTGTGTTGTAGAACATGTTCTAAAGGGCACAATGAGTTCACAAGAAGTGCTGGCCAGGCCTACTGAGTATATATCCTAGAACACCCAACACTTCCCCACAGATCTACATAAGAAAAAGAACCTCCTGGGTCAAACCAGTAGCCCATCTAGTCCAGCATCTTGTTCTCACAATGGCCAACCAGATGCTTATGGGAAGCCCACAAACAGGCCATGAGTGCAAGAGCACTCTTCCACCTGTGGTTTCTAGCAATGAGTAGTCAGCAGCTAGTATGCTAGGCACTGGTGTTTGTAGCTCATGGTGAGACCCTGAGCAATTGGAATATTGATGAGATGAAGTTACTTACTACCATTCTGAGTGAGAGTCTGAATGACACAGAGCTGTCCCCTATCCTGGGTGTGAGGCTTCAGTGTTGAGGCTGTATGAGTGGTTATCTGGTGAGCTGTCTTTGTTGTACAAAGAGATTGGTTGGGATTTGTGTTATTGATTTAATAGCAGAATATTATTTTAGAAGCTTTCATTTGATTATTAATATTTGTACTGTATTTGATTTTTATTTTGAATACCACTTTGAGGTTTGTTTATTTTTTTGTCTTGTCTTTGAGTTGTTTGGCATATTGTTTTAATTTGTTTTGTATCGTATTTGACCTCCACATTGTATATTGTTTTGAGATTCGTTTATACTGTATCTGATTTTCATCTTGTATATTGATTTGAGGGGCTTTTTGTTTATTGTGTTTGATTTTGGACATGATTTTGATTATTATTTTTGTATGGTACTGGTCCTCTGCCTTGTACAATGTTCTGATATTTTGCTGCATTGTATTTTATTTTTATTTTCTGAACATCACTTTGAGATTCTTTGAATATAAAGCAATCAAGAAATTTTCTAAATAAATAAAAATATTTGTAAGCATACTGCTTCCTACCATGGAGATGGGGTATATCCATCATAGCTAGTAACCACTGAGGGCCCTTCTCTTCCATGAACTTGTCTAATCTTCTTTTAAAGCCATCCAAGTTAGTGGCATCACTATGTGAGTGAATTCCATAGTTTCACTGTGCGCTGTGTGAAGAAGTACTTCCTTTTGTCTGCCCTGAAATTTCTAACATTCAGATTCATTGAATGTCCAAGAGTTCTAGTGTTGTGAGAGAGGGAGAAAAACTTTTCTCTGTCTACTTTCTCATGCCATTCATAATTGTATACACTTCTGTCATGTTGCCTCTTATTCACTTTTTCCTCTTAAAAAGGATAGGTTGTGAGCAAGTATTTCGGGGAGCTGGGCCACATTCACACCCTACATTTATTCCACTATTATTCCACTTTAAACAGTTATAGTTTTCCCCAAATAATCCTGGGAAGTATAGTCTGTGAAGGTTGCTGAGAGGCAAGCCCTATTCCCCTCATAAAGCTACAATTCTCAGAGTCCTCTGGGAAGAGGGACAGACTGTTAAACCATTCTGGGAGTTGTAGCTCTGTGAGGAGAGGAGGAGTCTGCTAACAACTCTCAGCACCCTTCACAGGAAAAGATGGACAAAATAGTCCAGTCTGGTATTAGACAGCTTCCTATGTTTCATAGCTTCTCGCTGACAAATTCTTTTTTTAGTTGACCCCAGAATTCCTCAGAATGTTGTTTGAAATCCAGTACTTTACAACATAAATATTGGTTAATAAAAAGAAGAGGTCACAATAACCTTGCAGAAATACAAGTTTCATGTGTTCTAAAATGAAAAGTGCTAAGGAAAGATGGGTATATATCTTCGTATCTAAATCTACCATATCTCAATGGTTGAAATAATTAAGTTTTTTAAAGTGTTAACACAAATTTAATGGATAGCTAGTAATAGAACATCTTGTTTTGAAAGGAGGAAACAAGATGACTCTATGAGGCATCATCAACCAATAAATATATCTGTGAACTTTGTATTCACCCATAAAACAAAAACTACATAAATCGTGAACTAAGGAGACAACTGTAAATCGAAAGAAACTGAAATCTGAGCAGTGAGACTGAAAATAATGATGATATCACAGAACACGTGTGTGGTCAAAAGTCACAGCAATGTTCCACTTGCTCAGTGCTGCTGAGACATTCAAAAGAATGTTCTAGAATGGCTTGCATTTGACTAGTAAAGCCCAGTGTTTCGGGCTCTACTGGACCAATGAGTGATTAAGTGGAGCGTATCAGTATTTTCTCACTCTGAGAAGATTTATAGTGAAGCATCTATGTTTTATTGTCATCTCAGGGCAAAAAGATAAGCCGTTCCAGGAAGATAAGTGAGACAAGGAAAGTGGAGCTATGGCTTTAAATTTTAACACAAGATACTAGAGGTCCTTTGAGGTCACTAAAACCCAATGAATCCACTCACTCTCTGTTTGATGTGCATGAGTCATAGGTGTACATAAGGTTGGTGTGTATGAGTTATGCTTGCTTTATCTCTGTGCAGCCAGCTTTTGGGAGAATTACATTATTTAAGTCTTCTATAAATAACCAACACTAAATCGCCTTTGTTGGGTAAGAGGTCAGTAATGTTATTTTCAAGTGGAATCTTCGGTTTAGTCCAAAGAACCACAAGGAAGACTAAATTTGGTGTTCTCCCACCCTGCTCCAAAAAAACCTGGTGCAATCTCCAAAAAAGGGAGCTGCATGTGATATGTGGGGAATAAGAAGAATGGATGTGAAGCAAGCAGGAATCTCTAAATTCCCTGAGATACAAATAGTGTCATCATTGAAATGTATCACTTGATCTTTCTTTGCTAGTTTATGCACCTTTTAAATATTAAATTCATTCTTTCATTCATTCACAAGATTTCTTACTGGCCCTTCACCATAAAGTCCCAGGGCAGGTTACAGCAATAGCAAATACGATAATAAAAAGAAACCAGATAAAAATTATATTTATAAAATATGTAGAACCATTCCAAATGGAACAGAGCAAGCTAAATAGCAATGGAAGCTTAACATCCTGCAACAGGAAATAGTTTTAAGTACTTAAGTACTTCCTGTTTCAAGGGTAAAAGGTAAAGGTGTACCTGCACTTATAGTGCGAGTCATTTCTGACTCTTAGGGTGACGTCTTGCGACGTTTACTAGGCAGATCGTATATATGGGGTGGGATTGCCAGTTCCTTCCCCGGCCTTTCTTTACCCCCCAGCATATGCCGGTTTCAAGGGTAGGGTTCCCTTTATTGTCACTCCTGGCCACAAGATCTCGAAGCAGCCTAATTGATTCAATGGAGGCTGACCCATTACTGTCACCCTGTCTTCTGTCCTACCAATTCCAATGGACACCAGCCACCACTGCATTTATTGTGACATAAATAAGCAATAAAGTATTGCATCTGATGTGAAGTGGACTGAAAAGGTGATAGGCATACATGAAGGCCTGCTTTTAAGCTGCCACTAGGTTGTATACTGGTCCCAAAGACCAGGCAAATGCATGTGTGCATGTGTGCTGTTTGTCAGACCAATATGTTGCAATACGACTTTTAGAGGCAATGCATCCGTTATAAAACTTATCTAAAAGAATTTGTATTGCATATGCACATCTGTACTCTGAAGAGCCACCATAAAAGCAGAGCTTGGAAAAGTTACTTTTTTTAACTAAAACTCCCATCAGCCCAATCCAGTGGCCAGAAGGGAGTAGAAACAGAGGAAGGCCAAACAAGAGATGGATCGATTCCATAAAGGAAGCCACAGACCTGAACTTACAAGATCTGACCAGGGTGGTTCATGACAGTTGCTATTGGAGGCTGCTGATTCATAGGGTCACCATAAGTCGTAGTCGACTTAGAGGCACATAACAACAATGCACCCTTGGTTGGGGGGAAACCCCAGTGAAGTCATTGGGATTTACTTTTGTGTAAATAATATACATAGGAGTGTACTGTAAAACCTTTATTTCCATTTAAGAATATGGAAATAACGAATGTAGCAATAGTATGCCATAACAGCATGTTTTTATGTAGTATTGATAATGTTGATTTGTAATATTATTTGCCTTGGGTGCAGAGAGAAAGCAATTGGGCTCATCTGATTGACATCACAGATGAGATGAGACAATTTCTTTGCTTATTGGAGAAAAATGGTTAGGATCTGTAAGTGCTTGGAATGTGTCTTCCTGATTGGCTACTCATTAACAGGCCCTTGTATAATCAAGCTTGAAAATCTGCTTCAACAGCAGCTCAAAAACAATTGCCATAACGCTTATATTGGTAATGAGGGGCACTGGGAAGAAATATTATATGTAGATGATACTTTATTATTCATGATATATTCAGGATATAAATTCAGAAGAGCAAAATTACCACAGGCCTAACCACAAGTGCCAAAGACACTTGAAGAGAGACACTGCTTACAAGTGCCTGAACGCTAATGCTAGGAGCCTCCAAACCAAGATGGGAGAACTGGAGTGCTTGGTCTTAGAGGAGAGCAGTGATATAGTGAGCATAACGGAGACCTGGTGGAATGGAGAAAACCAGTGGGATACGGTTATCCCTGGATATAAACTATATTGGAAGGACAGGGCAGGACGTATTGGTGGTGGAGTCGCTCTATACGTGAAAGAAGGCATTGAATCCAGCAAGCTCGAAACCCCAAAAGAGGCGGACTCCTCCACAGAATCGTTGTGGGTGGTGATACCATGCCCCAGGAGGGACTTAATACTGGGAACGATCTATCGTCCCCCTGATCAAAATGCTCAGGGAGACCTTGAGATGAGATATGAAATTGAGGAAGCATCCAAACTAGGAAATGTGGTAGTAATGGGTGACTTCAACTACCCGGACATAGACTGGCCGCATATGTGTTCCAGTCATGACAAAGAAGCAAAGTTTCTAGATATTCTAAATGACTATTCCCTAGACCAGTTGGTCATGGAACCGACCAGAGGGACGTCAACCCTGGACTTAATCCTCAGTGGGGACCGGGACCTGGTGCGAGATGTAAGTGTTGTTGAACCGATTGGGAGCAGTGACCACAGTGCTATTAAATTAAACATACATGTAACTGGCCAATTGCCAAGAAAATCCAACACAGTCACATTTGACTTCAAAAGAGGAAACTTCACAAAAATGAAGGGATTGGTAAAAAGAAAGCTGAAAAACAAAGTCCAGAGGGTCACATCACTCGAAAATGCTTGGAAGTTGTTTAAAAACACTATATTAGAAGCTCAACTGGAGTGCATACCGCAGATCAGAAAACGTACCGCCAGGGCCAAGAAGATGCCAGTATGGTTAACGAGCAAAGTCAAGGAAGCTCTTAGAGGCAAAAAGTCTTCCTTCAGAAAATGGAAGTCTTGTCCGAATGAAGAAAATAAAAAGGAACACAAACTCTGGCAAAAGAAATGCAAGAAGACAATAAGGGATGCTAAAAAAGAATTTGAGGAGCACATTGCTAAGAACATAAAAACCAACAACAAAAAATTCTATAAATACATTCAAAGCAGGAGACCATCTAGGGAGGCGATTGGACCCTTGGATGATAAGGGAGTCAAAGGTGTACTAAAGAACGATAAGGAGATTGCAGAGAAGCTAAATGAATTCTTTGCATCTGTCTTCACAGTGGAAGATATAGGGCAGATCCCTGAACCTGAACTAACATTTGCAGGAAGGGATTCTGAGGAACTGAGACACATAGTGGTAACGAGAGAGGAAGTTCTAGGCTTAATGGACAACATAAAAACTGACAAATCACCGGGCTCGGATGGCATCCACCCGAGAGTTCTCAAAGAACTCAGATGTGAAATTGCTGATCTGCTAACTAAAATATGTAACTTGTCCCTCGGGTCCTCCTCCGTGCCTGAGGACTGGAAAGTGGCAAATGTAGCGCCAATCTTCAAAAAGGGATCCAGAGGGGATCCCGGAAATTACAGGCCAGTTAGCTTAACTTCTGTCCCTGGAAAACTGGTAGAAAGTATTATTAAAGCTAGATTAACTAAGCACATAGAAGAACAAGCCTTGCTGAAGCAGAGCCAGCATGGCTTCTGCAAGGGAAAGTCCTGTCTCGGTAACCTATTAGAATTCTTTGAGAGTGTCAACAAGCATATAGATAGAGGTGATCCAGTGGACATAGTGTACTTAGACTTTCAAAAAGCTTTTGACAAGGTACCTCACCAAAGACTTCTGAGGAAGCTTAGCAGTCATGGAATAAGAGGAGAGGTCCTCTTGTGGATAAGGAATTGGTTAAGAAGCAGAAAGCAGAGAGTAGGAATAAATGGACAGTTCTCCCAATGGAGGGCTGTAGAAAGTGGAGTCCCTCAAGGATCAGTATTGGGACCTGTACTTTTCAACTTGTTCATTAATGACCAAAATTAGGAGTGAGCAGTGAAGTGGCCAAGTTTGCTGATGACACTAAATTGTTCAGGGTTGTTAAAACAAAAAGGGATTGCGAAGAGCTCCAAAAAGACCTCTCCAAACTGAGTGAATGGGCGGAAAAATGTCAAATGCAATTCAATATAAACAAGTGTAAAATTATGCCTATTGGAGCAAAAAATCTTCATTTCACATATACGCTCATGGGGTCTGAACTGGCGGTGACCGACCAGGAGAGAGACCTCGGGGTTGTAGTGGACAGCATGATGAAAATGTCGACCCAGTGTGCGGCAGCTGTGAAAAAGGCAAATTCCATGCTAGCAATAATTAGGAAAGGTATTGAAAATAAAACAGCCAATATCATAATGCCATTGTATAAATCTATGGTGCAGCCGCATTTGGAATACTGTGTACAGTTGTGGTCGCCTCATCTCAAAAAGGATATTATAGAGTTGGAAAAGGTTCAGAAGAGGGCAACCAGAATGATCAAGGGGATGGAGCGACTCCCTTACGAGGAAAGGTTGCAGCATTTGGGGCTTTTTAGTTTAGAGAAAAGGCGGGTCAGAGGAGACATGATAGAAGTGTATAAAATTATGCATGGCGTTGAGAAAGTGGATAGAGAAAAGTTCTTCTCCCTCTCTCATAATACTAGAACTCGTGGACATTCAAAGAAGCTAAATGTTGGAAGATTCAGGACAGACAAAAGGAAGTACTTCTTTACTCAGTGCATAGTCAAACTATGGAATTTGCTCCCACAAGATGCAGTAATGGCCACCAGCTTGGATGGCTTTAAAAGAAGATTAGACAAATTCATGGAGGACAGGGCTATCAATGGCTACTAGCCGTGATGGCTGTGCTCTGCCACCCTAGTCAGAGGCAGCATGGTTCTGAAAACCAGTTGCCGGAAGCCTCAGGAGGGGAGAGTGTTCTTGCACTCGGGTCCTGCTTGTGGGCTTCCCCCAGGCACCTGGTTGGCCACTGTGAGAACAGGGTGCTGGACTAGATGGGCCACTGGCCTGATCCAGCAGGCTCTTCTTATGTTCTTATGTTCTTATGACTAGGCCAAAAAAGCATCTTCTGAAATTCCAAACCTGATCAATCTGTTATGATTTAAAGTTCTCATATTATAATGCTTTGCATTTATAGAATGCATATCATCAGAAGACCTTAAAATGCTTAGGATACCCTGGAATAAATGCCAGCATGAAGCAGATGATTCAAGCAGCCTTTTGCAGATTTATGGTGAAATCTTTTGTCACTCAACTTCAATTGAGGAAGGATTTTATACTCAAAACATTAAACACGTAGCTGAGGAGGCAACAAATTTAGGAAATAGAAAGAGGCTAACAATATAAGCTGACATCTAGTAATCATTAAAGAGTAGTTTAGAACCCGTCTTTGAAATGAAATTGTAAATTACATAACAGCCAAGATTGCAGCCCTGTTTCCTTAGGCTTTGTCAGAAACTTTTAGGCAAACAGAGCCCTGAACAAAATCATAAGCAAAGTGGCATAAAGGGAAAATGTTTGCAATCTGCCCAGAGATAAGTAGTCCAATTTACAAAGGTGATGGAACCTGCTGGAGAAATTCCATATTCAGTTCTGTTTTCCTGATCACTGTGTTTCTGCAGAAAACCCATCTTTTAGTTTGAATCTTTGATTGTGTGTCTCCAGCTATTCACTCTAATTAAAGGCCCTGGACATTTTCAGCAGAGCTTGGAAGTATTCGTTACAAGTAACAAATTACTTGGAATTCATTACTTTTTTGAGGTACGCATGGGTAATTCCTTTACATTTTGGTTGTAATAGAACTAGGAGTAATTTTATTACTTTTGTGGAGTAATTGTAATGTTTCCAGCATTACTTTTGGGCATTACTTTTGGGAGGGGGGGAAGTCTTCTGCTCCTCTGATTTGTGGATGAAAATCATGTGCCTCAAACTGAGCTTCTGTGCAGCATCACTCTTCCCTCATGCTCTGTGGATGGGTAGGAGGCGATGAGGGAGGCGGTGGAGAGTGAGATGGGGTGGAGTGGAGAAAACTAAAAAAATGGATGGTGGTGGTGAAGAATGGAGTGGAGGGAAAAAGGAGCCGGAGGGCAAGAACATGGATAAAGGAGGAGAAGGAGGCAGCAGCAGAATGGAGATAAAGAATTGTGGAAGTGAAAGATGACAATGTGTGTGTGTGAATAATGTGTTTGCACTTGGCACACAAAGTGGCCTCCACCACCCTCTCTGACTACTGTGCTGCATTTGCAGTATTTTAGCTTTTTTGCATCTCAGGGGAAAATGTTTGCTTGGGTGAGTGTCCCTTAGCTGGTAGCAGAGCAGGGTCCGGGAGGTGGATAAGTGAGAGAGGTTATGCTTACTGGCTGACTGGGGGTGTGTGCACTTGGTTTGACGTGCAAATATCTAAGTAGTGGCCTCTGCCTCCCTCCCCATCTCCCTTACCAGCAGAGAGACCACCACTGCTATCTTATGGATAAAAAGAATTATTCTACTACCTCTATATGTGTGTGTTTATTTTTAATGTTATTTTAGGCTACTTAGATGTGCAGCAGCCAAGGCCAGCACCTTGTAGGCCTTTTTTAAAAAAAGTTACTGAAATGTAATTGTAGTGATTACCTTTGAGAAAAAGTAATCAGTTACTTTCAAAACAATTGTAATTGTAATGGTAATTACTACTTTTGGGGACCATGTAATTGGAAGTGTAATTTATTACTTTTTTAAAAGTAATCTTCCAAGCTCTGATTTTCAGCATGCACATTTTGCTTGCAATTACACTAGCTCCCCCCCCCCCGCAGTTTCCAGATGAAGGTGATTTGACTCGAAAGGGTTAAAACATTTTTTTAAAATCCTACTTTTCAATGGGAAGTACTCAAAGGAGTATGAGGCTGTCAAAGAATGTACATGTTTCTCATGAAAATATTAAAATATAGCAAGAATGCATATGTCACAATACAGATGTTGTTTGTTCAGGTAAGTAAGAGGAATTAAACATTTCTGGTTCAGAGTGAATATACAAAGTGATAAAAAACGTTTGGAGGATTTCATAACAGTCATCAGAAATGTTATAGAAATTGCAACCAGCGAGGCATATATATGCATATGTGGTGGTCATGTACTGTTACATCTCAGGAATATGATATTTTCAGAAATTCCAAACGTTACACATCAGAGTATATATGTTGCACTAGCATTAACTTTTTTAACAATTTGGGAGAAACAAAATGAGAAAGTGACATCTAAGGAACAAATACTATTTATGCTGATCGCAGCTCACAGGTTAATAACGAAAAACTGAAAAACTGCAGAACCTCTGACATCAAATTCTTGGTACAGCAAGTTCTGGCTAATTGCTATGGCAGAAAAAATTGACTTATCAACTTAAATTAGCTAAAGGCAAAGCCAGGATATTTAACATGTATATAATGTGGTATGGTTTTATCTCATATACAAATCAGGGACATAACGCAGCAACATTTATGGAAGTCTTGCCACAGATTATGAAAAAGAGACAAGTAAAAACTGTAATATTTTGATTAATTATACATAAAATCTCCAAGTTGCCAATGGGTCTTATATGTGTGTGTGTGTATTTGTGTATGTGTGTGTGTATGTTTAGTTATATGTACAGAGGAAAACTATCTTAAACACATTACCTCCTGTTAGCAGTTTTATATTGATTATTTATTTTATTCCATTTCTATACCGCCCTTAGCTAATGGCTCTCTGGGCGGTTCACAGCAAAGAATAAAATACAATACAGTGACATAAAAATCAGGTAAAATCAGTAAAAACATACATCTTGAGCATTTAACCACTTGGTATAAAATTAACTTAACAATAAACATTAAACATTAAAGATTAAAATGCCTGGGAGAATAAAAAGGTTTTAACCTGACGCCGAAAAGATAGAAGAGTAGGCGCCAGGCGCACCTCATCGGGGAGACTGTTCCATAATTCGGGGGCCACCACTGAAAAGGCCCTAGATCTAGTAACAGCCCTCCGAGCTTCCCTATGGGACGGGACTCGGAGGAGGGCCTTAGATGTTGAACGTAGTGAGCGGGTAGGTTCATAGCGGGAGAGGTGTTCCGCAAGGTATTGTGGTCCAGCACCGTGTAAGGCTTTATAAGTCAAAACTAGCACTTTGAATCTTTGTTTGGTTTGGTATTTTTGGAAAAAGTTTTGTTAACAAAGAAATGTTAGACCTAAAATGGTTATATATTCATGTCATAGTAACCCATGACTTGACATGCATAAGCGAAACGTGCCCACTTCATTCTGCCCCACTTGCACTGGGAGGAAACAAACCACAATATCTGTCTTAGTGTTACATCCAAACTAGGGATCATGGTTTGTTTCACCCACAACAAACCACAATGTGTATCCAAGGTTTGAGCTTGGCATACTTATGGTTTGTTGGACCAAAACAAACCATAATCCTTGATTCAAATAGAGGCTGGTCCATGAAGGCAAGTGGCACACTGCCCTCCCCACCTCAGCTTGCCTTTAGCCAATCCCTCCTGCTGCCTGCCTCCTTACTTACTTACAACCAGCCCAGGGGGTGGCAATGCCTGCCATCTTCCCCCTCTTTGGTCTCATCCAGTTGCTCTTGTAGAACTCAGCAGGGGGGAGGAGGCAGCTAGAGCTAATTGGCTCCATCTGCCATTGGCTCTTGCTCCACCTACTGATGGTCTCCCTGCCTTCTGCCTCACCAGTCCCAATGGGCACTGGCAGCCACCACTATTCAAATGTAACGCTAAGCCAGCGATTGTGGTTTGTTTCCTCTCTGTGTGCTAGCAGGGAGGAGACAATCAGCACAGAAAGGCATATTCATGGTAAATCATTAGCTATGGTTTCCCATAATGTGTGATCGGGACCAATATTCCAGGGTTATTTTTGCAGATATTGTAAATACATAATATACATCTTGGAATCCAACTTTTTTCTTCATAGAACCAGAGAGTTGCAAGATATCTCAATCCACAAACTCCCCTACAGTAAACAGATTCCATATTCTTAAATCACCCCAAGTCATAGTTTAAGTATTCCCAAGCTTGTTTGGTTTGCATGTAAATGACATATCCCTGGATCCTGCAGAACTGTTTTCTATCCCCTCTACTCAACATCATGAGATGTAAAAGCAAATACATGTAAAGCCTGGACAGAAATGAATACATGAGATCCTGTTTCTTAAGACTGAAAAGGGCTATTTTGGAGCAGGTATAAGCAAAATTGGACCAGAGTATTTCAAATGTGTCAGATTGAAAGATATTGTCTTATTGTAGAGATATCTACTTTGATAGACCAAGTAAGATAGTACACATTAGGGGCATTCACGTGTTACATTCAACAAGAGTTGTGGAGTCTGTGCATCCGTTAGCACAAATAGTTGATCTGTACACGTGTACAGTTACTCTCATGCTGCATTCAGTGAATGTACAGTCTGCATACCTGTGTACACAATAGCTGAGCTGGCAAATCAACAAGTGCACATACTTTGACAGAAACACTTGTACACATGTAGAGACAGATTGCACCTGTGTTGAGTGTAATGTGTGAACAAGCCTATTCAACAGTAAAATATCCAGGGATAGTTTGTGGAATATTATTCCCTATTTACTTAAAGAGTTGAGATGTCTGCCTCATGTCTGTCAGAGTCTTTGAACATTACCAAAGTGTCTGTGTTTCTCCCTTCTCTACTCATGTCTTTAATGTAAGTCAGGATAGAGAATTAACAAAGCATTTCTTATTTTACTGACGCTGAGGACAGGCAGTGCACAGCACACATCCCTTTGCAGAGCAACATTGTGCCATGAAAGGTTATGTTTTAAGCCGCAGGCACAGACCTTGTAACAATTATGGAACAATGATGAAGTCATGGGCCATGAGAGAAACATGGCACCTTATGTTTGCAATTGCAAATCCGTGGAAATGGTCAGATTAGTGTTCAGGCTAAGAGTGCGAACCACTCCTAACACCCCTCACCAAATTTTCAACTCTGCCTCCTGAGATGCCAGGGAATCAAAACTTTTTCATCCCATGTAGACCAAGGATGATATCTTCAGCTGAGCCATAGCCCTTGTAATCCTAGTTAGTTCCAAATGAAATCTTTTAAGTTTTGACCATAGGAAGCTGCCTAATACAAGGTCAGACTATTTGTCCATGTAGGTTGGTTTCATTTACTCTGACCAGAAGCCACTCTCTGGAGTCTCAAGAAGTCTTTCATATAATCTCCTACCTGACCCTTTCAACTGGAGGTGCCAGGAATTGAACCTGAAATTGTCTGCATGCAAATGAAATATGCTACCACAGGCTAATGCCCCTAGCTTTCAAGGGCCTTACAAGTCAATGCAATCGTCTTTAGAACAGGAGGCATGGCACCAGGAGGGGTGAGGTGGCAGTGAGGTCAACAGTATGTGGGTGCAATGGCACAAGCACCAATGAGTTCCTCCAGTATGCCCACACCATGCTGCCCTCTCCACTGTCTTGCCCCTCTCCCTCCAGTAAGTGGCAATCATGCTGCTGTTTGGAAGCCAGGTGTTCAGCAGTGGCACCCCTCCCTGCCAGCTACTCCTTTAGAACCTTTGTCGGTTATATGGAGGGGGCACAGCTCTGTGGTAGAGCACATGTTTTGTTCTACAGAAGGTCCCCAATTCAATCTGTGGCACCTTTGCCTACAAGGATCTCAGGTAACAATACTTGGAGGGGCTTCTTTGCCTGCAACCTTGAAGCACCTTTAGCAGTCCGCATAGACCAGGGGTGGGTAACCCTTTTTTCTGTCAAGGGCCACTTCCCTTGGAAATAATCTGTTGGGGACAGTGGTGGCGCTATCTGAAGCACTTTGGACAGCTCCTTGAAAGTGCAGACTAAAACCCAGAGTGGATTCCACTGCCCCATTGACATGGAGCCACCAGTTGCCACTGCCTAGATGATTATTTTCTTCTGTCTTAAGGACAAGCACAAAGTGTCTGACAAAATATACTCTTGAAATGCTGACAGCAGCCAACGAAATTGCAATACATTATGTTGTGTCAGCATCGGCAACTCCAAACATAGATCACGCATTGACTTGTAGAGAGGTAAAACCTCCTGGCAGCTTGCATTACTAACAACTGGAAAACAGATGGGCCTCCCTTCTGGGCTTGCAGACAGAACAGTAATATATTTTCTGAATGGAACAGAAAGCCTTAATATTTCAGAGACAGCAGCAGCAACAACAATGATAGAATGCCAAGTCACAGAACCAAATTCAGCTGTGGCAGAAACTGCTCTTCAGATGTGTGAGTCTTCTTTGACTGTAACTGGTGGCGCTGCTGGTGGCAATAGTCAGGGCCAGCCCTACCATTGGACCCAGTGAGGTGGATGCCTCAAGTGTTAGATGCTGCGGAGATTCAAGAGGGCAGCAGTGACAGCCCCACAGTCATTTGTCTTGAATCCCCAATGAGTTGGCCATTCCCCTCTGTTAGAGGACAGAGGTCTGTGTGACACATAGCCTACCCTGCATCACCTAAGCTAGTCTGCTATAACTACAGTAGTGGACTTCAGTGGTCCCATTGCCGGTGTTGCAGTAAGATGCAACTGCAAGTCTTCTTTATGTGAAATGGGGAGAAACACTGTCTTGTCCTTTACCTCAGGTAGCAAAATGACTTGAGCTGGGGCTGAAAGTTGCTTCTAGGGTCATTGGATCTGTTTTCATGTAGAAACAGTACAGCAGCTGGAACTTCGACCAAGGATTACCATGTTCCTTGATCATATTCACAATAGAAGGGGCCACGAACCTTGACCATTCATTCATTCCAGCTCCACACAAGTATTGGTAAATAAACAAGTTTATTAACACGGGTCCTATATAGCTCCCTGGCAGGTATCTTAATACAGGCCTGCAGCAGAATTGTTTCCTAACCTAAGAGAGGAAGGAAGAGGGAGCCTGGCTTGTACTTAAAGGAACTCTGCAGAGTAAATCTACTATGGCAGAATACAACACAGGAGTGACCTAAGCTACAACGGTGAAGAGATAACTAACTTGTGGACTTAGTATGATGATGAATGCTATGAAATCATATTTTTGAAAATGGTAGAAAACTCAATAATATAAATTAGAGATGTGTAGAACTGTTCTGGGAACAGAGATTTGAAGGCCCAGAAAAAATGTAAAACAATCAGAAAAAAATGTCCCCACCCCCCCCGTAATTTTTCCAGAAAAGAACCCAGAAGAAATCAGGGAAAAAATGGGGAAATGTGGGGTGTGTGCTTTTTTTTTGTTTTTTCATTCCCCCCCCCCCCGGGACTTCACATCTCTATCTGGGAATGCCTGGATTGAAGTTAGTGTAAGTAATCAAGAGAGTGGCCATACATCCTATTTTACAGAGGACAGTCCTTAATTTGAAGGTGTCTTCAGTCTATTTAAAGGGCCGCCCAGTTTAAAGATGAAGGGACAACAGGAGCCTTGAAGTTGCCCATCAACTCGTAACACCCACACAGTAGACGGAATAAGCTCACAATTCCCCTGGTCACAGTTTCCCCCAATTATAGTGAGTTATAGTTCTGTTTACGTTACAGTAGTAATTTCTAAATTTACATCTGTACATATAAATTATGTATAGAATTTAGTATTATGTATCAAATTATGTAATCAAATTATGTATGGAATATATAGAATTGTGTAGATGCTTAGAAACCTTGGTGCTGCACAGTATACAAATTGTTGAAATAAATAAAAACAAATAAATTAGCATGTGCAAATGCTATGCAAATCTGTGTCCTCTTTTTTGGAACGTAATATGTGTAAGTGGCCAACCTACTAAATCACCGAATTTTCTAGAGTGGCTGGTAAGACCCTCTGCTGTACTCAATCCCTCATCAGCTCCTTTTTGTTGAGCCCATAACAAAACTGTCCAGAGCTGCATGGGAGATAACCAGAAATCTTTGGAGCCATGTGCTACTGCTCTGTGTGAATGACAAATCAGGGTTGTCTTTAAGCCATAAAGGTTGCTAGGTTCTCGAGTGACTCTGTCCATCCAGGGCAGCCATTGGCTCCCTTCCATCTAGAAGGATTCTAAAAGGTCCCAAGTCAGTCTGGGTCTTTGCCTAAGAAACAACAATATCCACTGTATGTAGCTTGTGATTCCTGGATTTTATTTATTTATTTATTTGTTTGTTTGTTTGTTTATTGCACTTGTATACTGCCCCATAGCTGAAGCTCTCTGGGCGGTTTACAGCAATCAAAAACATTAAAACAAATACACAATTTAAAAACATATTTTAAAAACAATTTAAAACACAATTTTAAAATTCAAAACAATATAACATTGTCCCCCTGGACGTTCCTTTGAATGTTCCCCTGGGATTCCATCTTGATGAGTGGTTACCTATGTGGGGTTCCTCTGCTTCTTACCTGATGCTATTCTCTCTGAGGAGAGATGAGACTTACCATCAACTACCTCTAAGTAAGTAGACAGGCTAGATAGTTTGTTATTTTCTATTGTGTGTTGAACTCTCTTATGTTATACCTGAACCCTTGGTTGGGTGTGTAGTTTTGAGGAACTGTATTGCTGCTATATATTAATGTGCACTTATATTTTTAATAAAGCTACTTCTTATTAACCTGGTGTGTTCATTGAAGGGGAAAGTTGGTTCTGAATCCAGCACCTTGACCACTGACCACAAACTACCAAGGAGTTAAGCAGGAGTATATTTTGATTTTACCAGAGGTTTCTGGACAAGGCGTGTCTATTTGGCTCTTGTCTATTTGAACCTTGGTTTACCTATTTCTGGGCTCTGAGTTCCCCTAGCTCAGAGTTGAACCAGTGAAGGGGTGGTGGCAGCCTATCTTCTACCTTGCAGGGTTGGTGTTGGTTTGCACAGCCTTGGCAAGGGGAATTTGGTGATTGGGTTCCAGATCAATTGTCCAAAGGGTGGGAATTGGGTCTGAAGCATGTAAATCGTGGCTCTTGGGGGGCAGATCCTCACTCTTTGCTTCCTAAGCTATTGACTTTTACTCTTTGACTGCCAATGGCCTACCATGATCAAAACATTTTATTTTTATTTATTTGATTCCAATTATGAATCACTTCCAATAAAATATCTTGAAATAATTTCACAGTAAAAACATCAACAATAAAAACAATTAAAGCAATTCCACATATAAAAACAATTAAAGCATAACTGCAGAATATTCAAGTTCATTCCATTATCGTAGAGCATCATTAATTTGGAAAGGACCAAATGGTCATTATCCAAGCCCCCTTGCTTAAAGGCAAAATCCACCACCACCACATGATCCTTTGTGATCCAGGCCACAACATGTCATGAGTAGAGAGTAGGTGTGTTGCAGAAAAGGGCTAAGAAGACAAAAGAAGCCAGGCCACCCACTGCAGGGTGCAGCTGTGAGGTTTTGCATAGGAATTTAGGCTGACCCAGGAGTAAGACCTCCAACATGATTGGGTATATTTGTGCAAAGCTTGCATTAAATCTGTGGACCATGTGCCTTGGCAGTTGGCACATTGGAATGTATAAACGTTTGTCTGTACAACATGCAAAAGCTGCCTTCTCCCATTACACACCGTGGAAGACAGAAACAAAATTCAAAGGGACCTTGACAGGCTGGAGCATTGGGCTGATAACAACAGAATGAAATTCAATAGGGATAAATGCAAAGTTCTACACTTAGGAAAAAGAAACCAAACGCACAGTTATAAGATAGGGGATACGACATGTGAGAAGGATATTGTCACTGATCACAAGCTGAATATGACCCAACAGTATGATGTGCCTGCAAAAAAGGCAAATTCTATATTAGGCTGCATTAACAGAAGTATAGTTTCCAAATCGCGTGAAGTACTAGTTCCCCTCTATTCAGCACTGGTTAGGCCTGATCTTGAGTACTGCATCCAGTTCTGATCTCTGCACTTCAAGAAGGATGCAGACAAGCTGGAACTGGTTCAGAGGAGGGCAACAAGGATGATCAGGGGATGGGAAACCAAGCCCTATGAGGAGAGACTGAAAGAACTGGGCATGTTCAGCCTGGAGAAGAGAAGACTGAGGGGAGATATGATAGCACTCTTCAAGTACATGAAAGGTTGTCACATAGAGGAAGGCTGGGATCTCTTCTCGATGGTCCCAGACTGCAGGACACAGAATAATGGGCTCAAGTTGCAGGAAGCCAGATTTCGACTGGACATCAGGAAAAACTTCCTAACTGTTAGAGCCATACGACAATGGGACCAATTATCTAGACAGGTAGTGGGCTCTCCGACACTGGAGGCATTCAAGAGGCAGCTGGACAGCCATCTGTTGGGAATGCTTTGATTTGGATTCCTGCATTGAGCAGGGGGTTGGACTTGATGGCCTTATAGGCCCCTTCCAACTCTACTATTCCATGATTCTAAGCCTAGGAAAGACTGTTTTCTGGAATTCTGGAAAGCAGTTGTCAGTCAGTATAGATGAACCTTCCCCAATCTGGTGCCCTTCAGATGTTCTGAACTACAACTCTTATCCCTCATCATTGGCTGAGGTAACTGGGGATGTAGTCCAAAATATCTGGAAGGCAGGAGGTTAAGGAACGCTGGTGAGGACAATACTGAGCTAGATGGACCAACGGTCTGACTCAGCACAAGGCAGTTTCCTGCATTCCTAGTTTCCATCTGCAACATTTAGCATTCAAGCTTCACAGAAAAGAAAGACTAATATTATCTTGATTTATTTCTCATGCAAACCTCACTGCCACAGATTGTCTCTCTCTGGAAAGAAATACAAATAGTTATTTAAATATTTGACAATGAATGCAAATATTATTTTCATCCAAATGCCTCTGATGTATATTTTTTTTAATGGACAAAAACCCATTTTCTCATATTATTTCTCAGGTTGCTGCTCCTGCTGTTATTAATGTTTAGAATGAAAAACGTCAAATGTCTTTGCCATTTCTTTTTCATACATCCTGCATACACATGAATAGATATCTTCATTCCACACACACATTTATAGATTTAAGGCTGATAAGTTACTGTTTTCCCACAGCAGTCAACAGAATAAGCTTAGCATCAGAAATAAATTTATTTACTCTCATTCCACAATATTTGCTCCATTATTTGGTTTTGCAGAATTTGGCTTGGAATCAACAGAGATTCAAAGTAGAAAAATACGGTTCTCATAAACTTGCAGTAGGCCCCATTAATCCATGACTCTCTCATTTGGTTGGACTGATAAACTACAGTTTAATGTTAGAGGAATAAGCCACAATGAACTATGGGCTTGCATGCTCCCCATCCCTTCTCTACCTCCAGTGTTAAGCGTTATGTGCGAACCTGGACAAACTGTGGTTAGTTTTAACTATGGTTAGTTGAAAAAGCCGAGTTGACCACTGGTTATAAAGCTAACTTGCTTCAATTAGCCAGTGTTAATACTGACCACAATTAGGATATGGATACAGTACTAAAATGTGACCATGGGTAATCGAAATCAGAAGTGAAAGCTTCTGATCTCTTGCTCACACATACACCAGAAAAGAGGGAAGGGAGAGTAACAATATGTATTTAACAATAAACTGTTGCTTACTGTTGTGTACAAACTAGGCCAATATCTGACTCTTAACTTTTAACCAAAGATGTAACATATACATTTTCAAAACCTCCATCCTTGACTCTAAACCAAGCCTCTAAGACTCTTGGCTAGGGGCCATAGCATAGCAGACTACCTTCTTTGCATGCAGAAGATCCCATGTTAATCCACAGCATCTCCAGGTAGGGCTAGAAGTGATTCCCTGCCTGAAATCTTGGAGATCTGCTGCCAGTCGGTATACACAATACTGAGCTAGATGGACCAATGGTCTGACTCAGTAGGCAGTGTCCTATGTTCCTAAGGATCAAAGTACAAGTTCAAACATCTTACTACTAGAAATGAGCAGTGATGTAACTGAGGATCTTAACAACTTCCGCCCAGTCTCTAATCTCTCCTTTCTGGGAAAGGTGACTGAGAATGTGGTGGCTGCTCAGTTCCAAGTTTTCCTGGATGAGTCGGACTATCTAGACCCTTTTCAACCGGGCTTCAGGCCTCATCATGGGACAGAGACTGCCTTGGTCACCCTGCTTGATGACCTATGCCAGGCATCAGACAGGGGGAGTGAGTCCCTGTTGGTGCTGCTTGACCTCTCAGCGGCCTTCAATACCATTGACCATGGTATTCTTCTGGGCCGTCTAGCTGGGATGGGATTGGGAGGCACTGTTTTACAGTTGCTCGGGTCCTACCTGATGGACAGGACCCAGAAAGTGGTGCTGGAAGACTGCTGCTTGACCCCCTGGCCGTTGGCCTACTGTGTACCACAGGGTTCCATTCTGTCTCCCATGCTCTTTAACATTTATATAAAACTGCTGGGAGGGGTCATCAGGAGATTTGGAGTACAATGTCATCAATATGCTGATGACATTCAGCTCTATCTCTCCCTACCACCTGATTGCAGGGAGGGAGTGCTCATTCTAAACCAGTGCCTGGAGGCTGTGAAGGGCTGGATGTGGGCTAACAAACTGAAACCTAATCCAGACAATACAGAAGAACTGCTGGTCAAGGGGAAAACTGCACCAGGACATGGGGTTGCAACCTATTCTGGATGGGGTTGCACTCCCCTTAAAGGAGCAAGTCTGCAGTTTGGGAGTCCTCCTGGATCCTGCCTGCTGCTTGAATATCAGGTGGCTGCGGTAACCAGGAGTGCTTTTGGCCAACTCAAACTGATCTACCAGCTCCGTCCGTTCCTGGAGGCAGTTGACTTGGCCACAGTGACACATGCATTGGTGACATCGAGGCTTGATTACTGTAACGCACTCTATGTGGGGCTGTCTTTGAAAACGGTTCAGAAATTGCAGTTGGTTCAAAATGCTGCAGCCAGAATGTTAACTGGAGCATGGTGCAGGGAGCAGATCACCCCTGTGCTTTATCGACTCCACTGGCTTCCAATTTGTTTCCGGGCCCAATTCAAAGTGCTGGTTCTGACCTTTAAAGCACTAAATGGCCTTGGACCAACCTGAGGGACCGCTTACGCCCATACGTACCTGCCCGGGATTTAAGATCATCTGCCTCTGGTCTCCTCTGCGTGCCTGGAGTGAAAGATGTTAGACTGACAAGTGCACAGGAGAGAGCTTTTTCAGCTGTGGCCCCCAAGCTTTGGAATACCCTACCCCAAGAAGTCCGCTCTGCTCCCTCCCTGTTGGTTTTCTGGAGACTTCTGAAAACGATCTTGTTCCGGAGAGCCTTTGGGAGGGACTGAAGGTAGAGCCTGACACTGGTTTTATGCCTTCTGTGTTAAATTTTACCTTTGTAGTCCCTTTAGTACCACCCCCTATATATGTGTATGTATGTATGTATGTATGTATAGTATTTTAATTGTATTTTATGTATTTTAATTTATTTTAATGTTTTTGTGATTTTACTGTTTACAATTTTATTATGTACGTGTTTGATTTTATTTTTGTAATCCGCCCTGAGTGCCCTATTATAGGGTAGAAGAGCGGGATAGAAATATTTTAAATAAATAAATAAAAATAGATGGCCATTGTTTGAAGCCAGAAATGTAATGGGAACTATTTTCAAGAGCTAAGAAACTCTGACTTTGTAGATAGACATGAATGATGTCAAACTCACATCACCAAGGTCTTGAGCCTGGCTGGTAACATGCTTTGTCATGCTTACTGTATCTCTAGGACTAGTCTAATCTAATCTATCTAGCTATATAATATTTTTGTAAGCCCTGAATGTGTCAAACTGCAGTTTGCTTAGCCAGACAGGTTGCACTGTGAACTACCGCATGACCCAGCCACACTGGGGAAGGAAGGTGAGCAAGTGGCCAGGGACAGGCCAGGAGGAAGGAGGAGGGAGGGAGGTGAGTGAGTGAATGGGCAGTGACTGGTGGCAACCCAGCTGTGCTGGGCTCAAGGTTGGTGTGAGGGAGGTGAGTGAGTGGGTGGCAGTGGGTGGCAGCCTGGGTGACCTGTGAAGCCACTTAAGGGAATGCCTCAGACTGGCTGTTGCAAGGCCTCCCTTCCTCCAGGCCATGTATTGGGGGGAGGAAGGAGGGCAGGAAAGACCAGACAAAGAGTGAGGAAAGTGGGAGGGGGAAGGTGGGGAAAAGTGGCTTGGTAACCTGGGAGAAAGGGTGCGGGGGAGATGCCTTGGCAACCTGCGGGAGGGTTATTTGGTGACCTGTGGGAAGGGGAGAGGGAAGTGCCTACAATACCTGGGAGAGGGGGTAGGTGCCTTGGCAACCTGGGGGAAAGGGAGGGGGAAGTGCCTTGGTGATGTGGGGAAGGGTTGTTGTGTGAAGCGTACATGGGTGGAGCTCCTACCTATATTATAAAATTATTGTTAGGGTCACAAACTAAGATGAGTATGGATATGGGAGACACACAGCCTCACTGGGCAGTTGGCCGTGCCCCCCCCTATTTGGACTTGATTTTCATGTAGTGTTTACTTGAAGGCTAGAATAGGGCTGTTTGCTGAACTTCATTCTCATCCTCCTCTATGCAGATTGACAACTCAAATGATGTCACTGGCTTCAATGCAAGGATGTGAGTCATTTCACACATGCAGGGAAAGAAGTGAGAATGTTACTCATTCTTTCTTTCTACTGAACATTGGAAGTGGGACTTACTAGTGTGGAGCCATCTGGGCTCATGGATCTCACCACAGGAAATGTTCATGCATGCCACTTTCCATGGTGCACATTGGCCAGAATCCAGTGAGCTTCTTTAGACATATCCAGTAAGACCTCTGACCATATTTCTTTCAACATTACATTAGCACCCTGTGCCACAATGAACATGCTCTGGGAAGCCCCCCAGTTTCAAAAGTAGTTTGCTGTGTGTGGCACCTAACTGAGAAGCACAAAACCAAAGGCTCCCTGAATGCACAGAACATTTTCAGCTATAGTGACTAGAATCATAGAATCAGAGTTGGAAGGAGCCCATAAGGCCATCGAGTCCAATGCCCTGCTTAATGCAGGAATGTAACTTAAAGCATACCTCACAGGTGGCTGTCCATCTGCCCCTTGAATGCCTCAAGCTGCAGCACTGGGGAACTGGAGAAGACCTTCCCTGGGAGTGAGTATCTGAGCATCTGGGTGCTTGCTTGCTGGCTCATCTGGGTTGCTGTCTCTTGAGACAGCTGAAGTCCCTAGTAAGTGCTGCAAGGACTGGGACCTCCTGCCTGACTCCAGAGAGAGACTGCAGTCAATCTTGCAGCCTCTTGCATCAGCTCCTGGCTGGGTCAGGGGGCATAAAAGCCTGGCTGCCCTTGGGGAGCCCCATGGGTGAGGGCGCTACCCCTTTCTATTTTTTTAAACCAATCTAGAGGAGATTGGTAGTGGGGAGGGCTTATGGCACATGTGTAGTTTTTGTGCAGGGTGAGACCCTGTGCAGTAAACTGAACAATAGGAGAAAGTTGCCAGATGCCTTCAGAGTGAGAGTCTGCAAATGGCAGAATGCTGGCCCTTCCTGGGTGTGAGACGGGGGAGTAGATGTACCCTGTGTGAAAGATATTGACTGGGACTGACTGTTCCCAATTCTCTCACAGGTCTACTGGGATAACTGGCTCAGATAGGTTTTATTGGTGGGCTGTTGTTGGGTCCATATCAGGTGTTTAGGAGCAGAGCTTGGAAAAGTTACTTTTTTGAACTACAACTCCCATCAGCCCCAGCCAGCACTGGCTGGGGCTGATGGGAGTTGTAGTTCAAAAAAGTAACTTTTCCAAGCTCTGTTTAGGAGGAGTCTTAGTAAGGAGGAAAATGTGTGATGCCACCCCAATTTCAGTGATCACAGGTAGAGGGAGGCATAGCCATGGGGAGATGGTGAACTACCACAGAGGATGAGGGCAAGGCTCTCTATGCCTTGTTCCTTGCTCCCACTCCTCTCATGGATGGGTTCCTTGTTGCTCATCTGCTGTGCCCACTGGACTGTATGTGTTGCTGTTTAACACCAGATCAGTGTACAATAAGACCACACATCCATGATTTGATCATGAATGAAGATGCAGATTTGCTGTACATTACCAAGACCTGGGTGAGTGAGCTGGGAGGAGTTGATCTGACCCAGCTTTGCCCACCTGGATACTCAGTGAAATACAAGCACAGGTTGCAGGGACAGGGAGGAGTTGTCACCAGGAAACCACTCTGTCTTGGAGCTGGCTGTGAGGGCCTGCACCTGGTGCCAGGCCAAGGAGACAGTAAACTAGGGTTGCTGCTGGTGTACCTTCCACCCTGCTGCCCGGCAGCTTCTCTGACCGAGCCGGTGGAGACCATCTTGGCTGTGGTATTGGAGGAGCCCAGAATGATGGTCCTGGGTGATTTCAATGTCCATGCTGAGGCTGCCTCTAGTGTTCTGACTTGGAACTTCATGGCCTCCATGATGACCATGGGGCTGTCTCAAGTTGTCACCAGCCTGACACATAGTGCAGGGTACACCCTCCATTTGGTTTTTCTCCAGATGGAGGAAGGGGTGGTCTGGAGATGCAGGGGTAGATATCATCCTATTATCATGTCAGACCACTTCCTGGTGAAGTTTAGACTTACGGCTCCAATCCTCCCCTGCAGGGGTGGTGGACATTTTAAGATGGTCTGCCCCCGGAAACTAATGGAATCCGCAGGATTCCTGAATGTCCTGAGGGGGTCCCCAGTAAAAAGAGCAGGTGACACTTTTGAAGCCCTTGTCATGCTGTGGAACAGCGAGGTGTGTCAGGCTCTGGACACGGTTGCCCCTGCGCACCCTCTCTGGCATTGTGGAGCCCGGTTTGCACCCCGGTACACCAGTGGTTAATAGCAATGAAACTGGCTGGACAATGGCTAGAGTGCAAGTGGTGAAAGACGTGTTGTGAGGCTGATTGGGCATGAGTAAAACATCATAACCATACCTACTGTGCGGCAGTGAGGGCAGTGAAGAAGGCCCACATGTCTGCCTCCATGGCAACCTCAAGTAGCTGTCCGGTGGAGCTTTTCCATATTGTCAGGGGTCCATTGATATCAACTCCAGGAAATTGAGATTTAGACCCTTCAGAGGCCCACTGTGAATTGTTTGCAAGGCACTTTGAGGGTAATGTTGCTCACCTCCGTAGCAGTCTTGATGCCCCATCCACATCTACTGTAGTCCCCAGTGAGGTGTCCAGTGCAATGTTTGTTGCAACTTCTTGGGAACGGTTTCAGTTGATGCAGTCTGATGACATAGACAAGGTGCTTGCGATGATGCGGCCAGCAAGGTGTCTGCTCAACCCTTGCCTTTCTTGGCTTATTAAAGCTTGCCGAGGGAGTTTGACCAAGTGGATCCAAGGTGTGGTCAATGCATTGTTGTGGGAGTGAGTGGTTCCATCTGCCCTGAAAGAGGTGGTGATCCAACTGCTCCTGAAAAAGCCCGCCCTGGACCCATTGGTTTGTAGCAACTACCGACTGGTCACAAATACCCCCTTCTTAGGGAAGGTGATTGGGAATGTTGTAGCGCAGCAATTACAAGTGCTCTTGGTTTTCAGAGAATAGCATTGGGTGATTATCTTTCCTCCCCCTGGCCGTTGTGCTGTGGAGTGCCGCAGGGTACCATCTTGTCCCCCATGCTGTTTAACATCTATATGATGCCCTTGGGAGTGATCATCAGGAGATTTGGGGTGAAGTGTCAGCAGTATGCTGATGATACCCAGCTCTATTTCTCTGCAACATCTGAATCGGGAGGGGCCGTGCAAGCCCTGGATTGCTGCCTGGACTCGGCGGTGGGCTGGATGAGGGCCAATAAACTGAGTCTGAATCCTGGCAAGACAGAGATGTTGTGAGTTGGTGGTTCCCGAGTTCAGATAATTGGTCAGTGACCTGCTTTGGATGCGGTCGTACTCCTCTAAAAGAGCAGGTCCATAGTCTGGGGGTGCTCCCGGATCCATCTGTGTCACTAGAGGCCCAGGTGACCTCAGCTGCATAAGACAGCTGCTGCCCGTTGTGGACCGGGATAGCCTGACCACTGTTGTCCACACACTGGTAACCTCCAGGCGGGATTACTGTAATGTGCTCTATGTGGGGCTACCCTTGAGTTTGGTCCGGAAGCTGCAGCTTGTGCAAAATGCAGCTGTGAGACTGGTCACTGGGGTAGGGTATTGTCAACATGTCACCCTGCTGCTGAAAGAATTGCACTGGGGACTTATTAGCTACCGGTCTAAGTTCAAGGTTCTGGGTCTGAGGTACCCAGTTGATCACTGCTCTCTGCAGGTCAGGACTTCCTGCAGATACCATCTCATCAGGTCTGTTCTACACAAAATAGGAAATGGACCTTTATTGTAGTGGCACCTTCCCTTTGGCATTCCCTCCCCTTAAATATTAGACAGGCTCCATCTCTGTTATCTTTTTGACTCCCACTGAGGACCTTCCTCTTTTGACAAGCCTTTCAAGTTGAGACCTTATACCAGTCTGCATCTGCGTTGGAATTGCTTTTTAATATGTTTTTAAACCTTTTTCTTTCTTTTTTTAAAAGATGTTTTTAGAGCTTCTTAAAATATATATATATATTTAATGATGTTTTGTTTTAATATATTTTAAAGTCTGTTTTTGTGATGTTTTAAAGTGTTTTTACTGCTTTTGTTTGCTGTCCTGTGCTTCTCCTGGGAGGAAGGGAGGGATATAAATCTAATAAATAAATAAAATAAGTGTGCAGTGTATTTTTTACATCATTTTCCGCTTTCTTCAAAGGATACACAAAATGCAAATAAACACAAGTTTTAAAAACAGTCGTGCAAGAGCTTGTTTATAAGGCCATTGTCTCAGCTGAGACTTTCTGATGACTGTTATTAATTATTGAATAGTTTCATATATTATTAAAGCTTTTCCCTGCTATTTAAAATATCATAAAAGCTCTTTTAGCAGTGGCGTCCATTGGCTACCACACTCTGGTTCTGCCTCTAATACGATGCTTGGCAGAGGCGGAGTTCCACTGTGTTCTGCCTCCAATTTTTTACCTCTCTGTTTTCCATACTTTCTTACCTGAGGCATCATTTTCACCTCGGCTCCCAGTGAGTTACAAGTGTGGAATAACCCAGTTAACATTGCCTCCTGACATCCTCTCTGTCCACTCAGAGAGGAGGACTCAGGGATGGGAATCTATGGAGCCAGGCAGAGACAATTTGCTGCCTGAGGCAAAGGACAAGATGGTGCCTCTAATCCATTCCATTCAGAAGCCAACCAATTGGATCTTTTTTAAAAGCCACATTCTGCTTGTGGAAGGGTGCCTCTAGATCAAACCCAGAGCTTGGAAAAGTTACTTTTTTGAACTACAACTCCCATCACCCCAGCCAGCATGGCCACTGGATTGGGCTGATGGGAGTTGTAGTTCAAAAAAGTAACTTTTCCAAGCTCTGAAACCTATTATGAGTGTGTACATTTTTATCCTACCCTTCCTGAGGGGTTCAAGGGGTGAACATGATTATTCTTTTATTCTCACAACCCCCACCGTGTAGAATTAAACTGGCAGATTACTAAACACCAGGCTCGTCACATTTTCCTGGAAACTACATTTAGAAAAAAATAAAAATATGTTTATACCACCTGCTACCTCAGTGTCGAGGCAGTGTACATAAATGTAACAATATCAATATTAAAATCAACATACAAAATAAAAGATAAAAATTCACCTGATAGCCATGGCAGGTTTAAAATAAAGTAACAAAACCTACTGGAATTAGACACCAGCAAAGGCTGGAAAGATAAATGTATCTTTACTGGCTCTAGAAAGGAATTAATCCTGGTGTTCACCTAAGCTTGTGAGGGAAGATGTTCCACAATAATGTCATTTGGAATGACCTCCTCAGATAATTTGTGAGGCAATTTTTGACCTTTAAATACCTCTTACAAACTGATGTTTGCCCAAGCTTTTCTGGACTCTGACTCTTAATTTTAAAAACTGTTTTGTAAACTGCTTAGCTTTATCAATGATATTTTTGTTTGGTTTGTTTTATCTTATTTTTAGGAAACTTTACTGAACATTATTGTTGTATTCTTATTGTTTTTATGTACATAAGAAGAGCCTGCTGGATCAGGTCCATCCAACATCCTGTTCTCACACTCGCCAATCAGATGCTTATGGGAAGCGTGTCAACTCCTTAAATGGAGATTTTTATAATATTGAGAGGCCTATTTTTTTTAAAAGAAAAAATTAACATAATAAATAAGGTTGTCACTACAGAAAAGGCCCTACTTATGGGTGCTGCCAACTGGTCTTCCAAAGCCTGTGGCATAACCAAGATGGCTTCCTCAACTCATCATAATGATTGTGCAGGGCAATAAGAATAACATCATTCTTACCTTTTCAGGTGTGCCATGTTATTCAACTAAATACATCTAAACATTATATTCATTTTGAATGTCACCGGACGCCTAAGAGTTTTTGACAAAATAACCTTAATATTACACAATAGAAGAGATAAATAAATAAGAATTAACTACTGCTCAGTGAACTGACACTTCCCTTGCAGTTTATGCCAAACCACAATTCTAAATTCCAATCTTTTCATGCATTGTAAATGTTTAAAGAAGTCCATTGGCTTGAGGTTTCACTCAAACCTGATTTGGCTATTTCGTTGTTATGCTTAGGTTCTCAAACAACATCAAGTTCTGAGAGAGAAATGCAATGGAAGCAGACGTTAATGGGTGTATAGTAACAAAAAGCTGTTGTGTAGCAGGCTTTCATTTTGCAAGCAATTCAAGACACAGAACCTTCTTTGGATACCTTTTAATAATTGATTGCAAAATGTTTTGTTTTCTTAAACATGTAAATTGTAGTTGATGAGGGGAAATGACTGAGAACAGCTGCACAGAAATCTGAAAAAAGAAAAAACAAAGTTGCATGCTGTATAGCTGTGCTACTGGCCATTTTTACCAGGCACTTGTGTGATCACACAGATTAAGACAACAATCACAGTGCTTGAGAGACTACACTTCAGATTCACATTGCAACGTAGTTTCACTGTGATGTCTCAGTGCTCAAGAGAATTATCCTGACCTCTCTAGAAAGAGGTGTGTGGGTGTGAATTGAGATCTGATCATAAAACATGTAATTGGTGTTGCTGTTTATTAATGGCCTTCCACTTATGTTCCAAGGCAATGTACAAATTATAATAAAAACAGCCTAAAAATAACAGAAGATGAATTTTAAAACAATACAAATACCGTGGCAGAGATCTATTCATCTAGCTGGGAGAGCTGGTGTTATACACTTATTTTGTTGTACATATAACTTTCTGTGCTATGCATTAGTACTGAATTTTGTGTAATAATAATAATAACAATAATAGTAGTAGTAGTAGTAGTAGTAGTAGTAGTAGTAGTGAACTTTCACTCCTATAGCTCAATCTTCTTGGTGTGTATTACATCACAACAGATTTTGCATTCTTCCCGCCTCCTTTGAAAATGGATGTGGGGTTTGTTCTTGGAATCAAAGAAAGCTTCCCCGCTTTACACATGTTTAGCACCATATCCAGTCTGACCTTCAGATACAAAATTACATTCAAGCAAAATCTTTACAGTACCACTCCAAAAGAAGGGGTGGCTGACATTTTGCTGCCTGAGGCGAAGGACAAGATGATCCCCCCCCCATAATTCCATGTACAGAAGCTGACCAGATGGCAGCAGATTCTTACTTCAACCATGCTGCCTCCATTGCACTGGGGGGGCAAATTATCTTAGGGACTCATAAGAACATAAGAAGAGCCTGCTGGATCAGGCCAGTGGCCCATCTAGTCCAGCATCCTGTTCTCACAGTGGCCAACCAGGTGCCTGGGGGAAGCCCGCAAGCAGGACCAGAGTGCAAGAACACTCTCCCCTCCTGAGGCTTCCGGCAACTGGTTTTCAGAAGCATGCTGCCTCTGACTAGGGTGGCAGAGCACAGCCATCATGGCTAGTAGCCATTGATAGCCCTGTCCTCCATGAATTTGTCTAATCTTCTTTTAAAGTCATCTAACTCATTTAAAGCAGATGTATACCACTCTAACAATCAGGGCTTCCCCCAAAGAATCCTGGGAATTGTAGTTTACTCTTCACAGAACTACAATTCCCAGCATCCTAAACAAACTACAATTCCCATGATTCTTTGGGGGAAGACATTTGCTTTAAATGTATGGTGTGGATATGACTCTAAGACCGCTTAGGTCATCTGGAGGAAGTGTACTCATAGTAATGCATCCTACAGAGTATCACAGGGCAGTGACCCAAAAACGGGCATTTTCTGCCATTGCCCCTGCACTGTGGAATGCCCTTCCCTCTCCCATATGTGAAGCATCATCCATCAGTCATCTTCTAAAGACATACCTTTTGCCCAGGCTTTCCCTGACCAGTAAGATTGGATCTTGTTATTACTGATACACTATTTCTATAATACTGTTTTCTGGTTTTGATGTTGTATCTCTGTTTTTAGGATCCTGTTTTATTGTTTGTATGTTGTATTTTTTGTATGCCACTGAGATTTTAAATTATTAAGCAGTTTAGAAATGCTTTTAAACAAGCAAAAAACAGAGCATAGGCTGCATGGGACACACAGCTCTGTCCTCCAACACCTCATCACTGTCCGAGGTGATTGCCTCACTCTGCCTAATGGTAGGACTGCCCTGTCCAGACATTTTCAGAAGTTCTCCAGCACAGGCTAAAGGGGTCTTATACTGTGTTAAACATTTTGGTTTCAAATCCTGAATTATAAATCTCTTACTTTAAAAGTTCTGAGGAATACTAATTAACTGACATCAGCGTCATGACAGTTGTAAAACAGGTCTCATTTGTCAAAACCCATCTGTAGGTGTACCTTAACTGTAACTTCACGGGATGGAATGTTGCCTCCTGTATAAATATGAGAAAATGACGACTCTTTCTGTTCCCTGGTGTTGCTTCTTCAAACCATAGAAATAGCACCGAGACCCCCAAACAAGACTTGGATAATTGCTAATGGCAGGAAGATCCACAATCCTTTTGATATTAAGTCACTGCAAACAATGAAAGAAGCAGAAAATCTGTACTGTAGTCTTTGTCTTAACAGTGCCTAAAGCTTTATCTCTCATTCTGTCAGGAATTAAGAAGAATGCACACAGAGTACAATTTATTACTTCTGTGCCTTGACCAAGTGCAGAAATACTTTCAGGAAATCTAAGCTTCTCTTGCGTCCCTGGCTCAGTATGACTATAATTGAATCAACCACAATCTATTAAAGTGCCATGTGTTGCAGGACAAAATTGGGGAGATGGAGAGCAGAGAGTGGGGTGAAGGAGTCCCACTGGTTTTTCTCCAACATCATTATGTATTGCAATCAATATTTATAATCAAGATAATTGTGTCTGTGACTCTTTCTTCAAAACTCATCCTGAAAATTTGCTTGCTCAAAATACGTTTGTATATATTCGGCTACATGGCTCCCTTCTGTACATCTGCTGCACAACGTGGTGCTGTGGAAGTATTTATAGTGCTTGATTTATTTATAGTGTCTTATTAATTTATTTATGATTTTTGAATGCCGCCTTTTGCCAGCAAATCCCCAGAGCAGTTTACATCAATAAAAATATAAAACAATACAATAGAATGCAAATAAAATATAATAAAAACAGTTCTACAACTCCCAAGACAGAGAAGAAAGTGAGAAAAGGCATTTTATTGTATACAAGATCTGTGTATCTTTTAGCCTATGGGTTATGTCCAATTAAGTTTTGCTTAGTCTTATTGAACTTATTAAAATAAATGGACTGAAGTTAGTCATGTTAATTAATTTCAGTGGATCTAGTCTGAGTAGGAGTAGCATCCAACCATAGGGTAGTGTCTAAAGGTTGCACAAGAAGAATGCTGCTTACCCTCACTTACACGGCACTTCATGTATCCAAACTGCCTTGCAGCCTTTACACTTCTGCAAACAAGTCATAAGAACATAAGGAAAGCCTGCCGGATCAGGCCAGTGGCCCATCAAGTCCAACATCCTGTTCTCACAGTGGCCAACCAGTTGCCATGAAAAACCCGCAAGTAGGACCTGAGTGCAAAGAGCACTCTACCCTTCTGCTGTTTCCAGCAACTGATATTTGGAAGCATACTGTCTCCAGCTATGGATGCAGAGCATAGCCATCATAGCTAGCAGACAATGATAGCTTCATCCTCCATGTACTGTACTTGTCTAATCCTCTTTTAAAGCCATCCAAGTTGGTGGCCACCACTGTCCTCTCTGAGAGCAAATTCCATAGTTTAACTATGAGCTACATGAAGAAGTTGGCACTGATGATTGCATCACTGTGTTGGCACCATCCCCTTGCTGGATCGTCACCTTGCAGTGGTGAGTGGGCTTGTGTGTTCCAATGAACCCTGTGAGCGATGCCGTAGGGAGTCATGTACTCCCAGCAGGGTCACCCATGGCGGTAAGGTCAAGGGAGAGGGACCAGACAAAGAACAATCCAAGAAAGTCCTCAATGGCAGAACAGGCGGAGGATAACAATGTGTACGTTACAACGACTGTGAAGGCAGATGAAGGCTGCAGCAGATAAAAGACTTCCAATCGTCATGGTATCCATGCCATTGGATCAAAGCCTTTTTCTGTCAAGATTGTGTGTTGATCGTCGTGCACCAATCTCCCCACATAAAACAAATTCACGCACAGGTGTCTTCCAACCAAACCAAACCAAACGTCCCATGGCGATCGGCGAATGGCAATGGGGGCAGGACTGTGAAATCCGGAAGCCCCTAGTTATGGACCGGCACATGGGCGGTGGATACAGACTCAGACATCCTGGCTCAAGGACCAAGGCAGTTGAGTAGTTCGGCAGCTGTATCCACAACTGAGCATTCCTACTCAGGATCCACTCTGCTCACCCCGTATGGGAAGGGGACTAGAAAAGGTGCCCTAAATAGTCTGCCTCATCTCTCTCCCTGACTAGATTGCTGCATCTAGTGGGGTCACCACATAGCGGTCTCAAAAGACAAATGAACTTTGGAACGTGGAATATATGGACATTGCTGGACAATACAGATAGTGAACGTCCTGAATGCAGGACTGCCATCATTGCAAGGGACTTGAGACATTTTATTATTGACATAGCAGCACACCAAGAAACTCGAAGAGCAGGAGAGGGACAATTGAAGGAAGAAAAAGGAGGTTACACCTTCTTCTGGAAAGGACTGTCTGAACAAGAACGACGAATACATGGAGTAGGCTTTGCTATTAAAAATGATCTTGTGAAGCTCTTGTCAGAAGTTCCTACTGGCATTAATGAACGACACTCAACTCTCTGATTAAAACTCACCAAAAACCAGCAGGCAACTATTCTAAGTGCTTATGCACCAACATTAGATGATGATGAAGACATCAACGAAAAATTTTATACCCAGCTGGACACCATCTTATCAGAGATACCTAAGAGGATAAAATTATCCTCCTGGGTGATTTCAATGCAAGAGTTGGGTGTGATTTTGATTTATGGCCAGAAACCATTGGGAAAGAAGGAATTGGTAATAGCAACCTGAATGGCATTCTACTTCTGACTAAATGTGCAGAGCATAATCTTGTTATTACAAACACACTCTTTCGCCAGAAAGATAAATTTAAAACATAATGGAAGCACCCTCAGTCGAAGCACTGGCATCTCCTGGATTACGTAATTGTCCGTGCCACAGATTGTCGTGATGTACTCCTCAGGGCCATGATGAGTGCCAATGACTGCTGGACAGATCAGCGATTAATTCGATCCACTATGGCCATTAATATTGTTCCTTAACATAGGCTCCAAGGAAGAAAACCAAGGTGTAAAATGAACATCCACGCCCTTCAAGATCCCATTAAGCGAGCTTGCTTTCAAACAACTCTCAAGAAACATCCACCTACAGAACTCCTTGAAGACGTTGAGGAACACTGGATTAAACTGAAGACTTCCATTATTGCAGCATGTGAACAAACTATTGAATACCAAAGTAAGAAACATCAGGACTGGTTTGATGAGAATGACAGTGAGATGAACATATCATTGACAAGAAAAGGAAAGCCTTCCAGATATGGCAAAAAGACATTAACTGTGCTGCTAAGAAAAACATCTATGCCAGTGCAAAGGCTGAGGGCCAAAGAAGAACTAGAGAACTTAAGAACGCCTGGTGGATAAAGAAAGCTCAAGAAATCCAGCATTTTGCAGATGCTCATGATGCACGGGGCTTTTTTAATGCCACAAAGGCCATCTACGGACCAACAAATTATGGTACAAATCCCTTACATCCAATAGATAGTACCAAACTTCTAAAGGACAAAGAGTCTATTGCACGGCATTGGAAAGAGCATTACCACGACCTCCTTAATTGTAACTCTATTGTGGCTGATGAGGTCTTCTCGCAAATCCCGCAACAACAAATTAGAGATGAGTTTGCAGTATCCCCTAATTTGGATGAAGTCAGTAAAGCCATTAATCAAATGAAGAATAACAAAGCTAGTGGACTTGATGGGATTTCTGCTGAAGTCTTTAAAGAAGGTGGGCCTGAATTTACAAAGCAACTTCATAAGCTCATCGAAAAAATCTGGATGAGGGAGGAGATCCCGGAAGACTTTAGGGATGCCATAATTATCATTCTTTTCAAGAAGGGTGATAGAACAGATTGTGGGAACTACCGAGGCACCTCTGTTCTAGCTACCGCAGGTAAAATCCTTGCAAGGATCCTCACAAATTGCCTCCTACCTATCACAGAAGACATCCTCCCTGAATCCCCAAATGGTTTCTGCCCTTCCAGGGGGACAGTGGACATGATCTTCACTGCACGACAGCTTCAAGAAAAATGCAGGGAGCAAAACCGACCTCTGTATATGGCATTTATTGATCTGACTAAGGCCTTTGATACTGTAAATCGAACTGCTCTCTGGACCATCCTTCTGAAAATTGGATGTCCTGATAAATTTGTGAATATTTTGCGACTCCTCCATGACAACATGACGGCAACAATTTTGGATAACAATGGCTCTCAAAGTGATGCATTCAAAGTGGGATCAGGCGTCAAACAGGGGTGTGTCATTGCTCCAACCTTATTTGCTACTTTCATCGCCATAATTCTACACCTTGTTGAGGGGAAACTTCCCACTGGCATGGAAATCACATATCGAACAGATGGAAAGCTTTTTAATCTCAGTAGGCTGAAAGCAAAAAGTAAGGTAATTACAATCTCTGTCATAGAACTTCAATATACCGATGATAATGTAGTCTCCGCACATTCAGAGGAAGATCTTCAAACTATCCTAAATCTCTTTGCAGAAGCATATGAAAAGCTTGGCCTCTCGCTTAACATCAAAAAACCCAAAGTGCTTCATCAGCAAGTGCGAACCAATCCTTCTGTAGCACCATCAATCCAGCTTAATGGTGCAACGCTGGAGAACGTCGATCACTTTTCTTATCTTGGCAGCCATCTCTGTAAAAGCTGACATCGATGCTAAAATTCAGCATCGTCTGAGCTCTGCGAGTGCCTCATTCTCCCGAATGAAGCATAGAGTGTTCAAGGAACAGGATATTCGCAGGGAGACCAAAATGCTTATTTACAAAGCAATTGTACTACAGACCTTACTGTACGCCTGTGAAACATGGACCATCTATAAACACCACTCCCAACTTCTTGAAAGATTCCACCAACGCTGCCTCTGGAAAATTCTGCAAATTACTTGGGAAGATAGGCGGACTAATGTTAGTGTATTGGAAGAAGCAAAGACTACCAGTGTTGAAGCAATGATCCTCCAACATCAATTTCGCTGGACTGGCCATGTTGTTCAAATGCCTGATCACCATCTTCCAAAGCAGCTACTTTACTCTCAATTTAAGGATGGAAAATGGAATATCGGTGGACAGCAAAAGAGGTTTAAAGATGTTCTCAAAGCTAATCTAAAAAAATGTAACATGAGCATGGAGAACTGGAAAGCCTTGGCCCATGAGAGTCCCAATTGGAGGTCGGCCATTAACAAAGCTGCTATGGACTTTGAAGAAGCACAAGAACAGGGCGAAAGGGACAAATGAGCTAAGTGGAGGGCACGTCAAGCAAATCCTCATCGTGACCATCTTCCATCTGTAAACCTATGTCCTCACTGTGGGAGGCTGTGTGGATCCAGAATTGGCCTCCACAGTCACTTATGGACCCACTGTTAAAGACCTTACCCTGGAAGACAATCTTACTCGGCCACGAGTGATCGCCAATAAAATGAATGACCAGCCAGTGGGAGGCCAGTTTAGCCAGAAGTGGGCTAAGGATGTCTTCACTCATTCTAATCCCTCCCCTTCCATTCCAGCATAAGGGAGAGATTGGATTGCACTGAAAGTTATTTGGATTGCAATCGCATACTCACTTACAAAACTCAATGAGGCTTATTGCTGAATTTACACCTATAGGATTGCATTGTTATTTATTATACTTAACCCCATTCTTCCTTTGGAAAGTTTAGAGCAGTTTAAATGGGGCTCTCAATCCAGTCATCTCTCATCCAGTGCTAACTAGACTGAGACCTATTTAGCTTCAGCTATGTAAAGGCGTCAGGTGTCCTTGGACCATTCACTGGCTGAGATATGCAGGTATTCTAAAAGAAATTATTCCTATATGTTCTCTGTACTGACCTTTGTTAACCTTTGTTCTTTTTGTATTTTTAATGTTTTTATTCTATGGGTTTTTTAATGTGTTGCAAACCACTTTGATGTTTTTAACAAAATAGCAGAATACAAAATATTTTATAAATATGGTGTCCATGAAATGGGAAGCAAAGCCAGTTCTTCAAAGCTTTTACTTGCCATTATTCCATTTTTCTATTGCATAGAACTGATGAAGCAGTTGACTCCCCAACTCAGCAGAATCTGTGCCAGGCAAATTAAATTCAAGAAAACCACTTTCCGCTTTTCAAGATTGTGCATTAGACATTCTTATAGATGCTGTGCCCCAAGTCTTTGACCTAAATCCCAAACATCTTAAACTTCTAAGTAATCAGCACCAAGCTATTTGTACTTTCACAGAGACGGTGACCGCAGCCATAAATCTCAATCCAGAACTGGATTTGAGACTAAATGATTGAAGCTTGAACCCTATGCATATTAGGTGCAGTAAGTCCCACTGAGCAGGCATAAACAGGATGTGGTGAAACATGATGTGTTTAATGTGAACAGAGAGGGTGACACGAAAACTGTGACTCCAGCTATCAATGTGGCAAGCTGTTTGCTGGCAATCTGTAACATGAGATAAATTTAACTTACAGTCGCAGCTTCCCTCCATTCACGTAAGGCAGGCTTCCCTGCAATTTGCTCATTAACACGCTTGCTAAAAACTCAGCTTGTTTTCCTTTTCTACATTAGCTCTGCCTCTGTGTTTGTAATGAGGCAAGACTGTGGTAGCACTTTAGCAACAAAAGGCTGCTATGTGCTTCCCTGCAAGCATGGTTAAATGCTCCCAATGTTTTCATTATTACAGAATGGCAAAACAAATGAAGGTCACAAAGTGTCTTTTCAGAACTCAGAGAAATGAACAGGGATGCAGGGTGTGTGTGGAGGCTGGGAGCAGAAAAAGAAAAAGGCTGAAGGCAGGGAATATTTTGGTTACATCAATGAATGGTGGCCAACTTCTTTGGCATGTAACCCACACAGGCCATGTCCAAAATATCGGAGAGCATCTATCCAGTGTGTGCCTGGACTACGCTGCATTTTTATTTTGGGTTGGATCCAGGCTCATTTAGTTGAACTTAGGTCCCATTGAAATCAGTGGGGCATTAGTTTTGAGTTGTGGCTTGATTTAGCTCCCATTGAAATCAGTGGGCCTTTAAGTTCACTTCAGCTAGGGATGGAAGGATCTGTTAATTTTGGTACTTTCATTTTTCCCAATGTTGAATTCAGTTCTCCACATTTCTATAGAAATTTGTAAAATCTTTAAAAATATCCTCATGAAAATTCTTCAGAATTTTAGTGCAAATTTCTCCTAATAAACACCTTCTGTATGCCGTTATTTTTGTATGCGGTTTTAACTAATGTAGACATTTTTGCAAGCAATTTCTCCTACTATTACAAAGCTTTTTGTATGTTATTTTCAATGAAATATTCAGTTTTATGCACATTCCCTCCTAACATATGCATTTTTGTAAAAACTGTTTCAAGAACCGCATCACAAAATTCAGATAAGTGCAATTTTTGAAAGTTCTGTTTTGAAAAGTGCAAGTTTGATAGACTCAGCTTTAAATGCAAACTGAATTGCATGTCATGTGCCCCCCCCCCCAGCAGTCACCCACTACTGCATGGGCTCTCAAGGGTAAAAAGGTTGCCTGCTGCTGCCCTCCATCAGCCTTCCTGGCTTTTTATCGGTCTTGCATGGCACTCACCCCACCAAAAATCAAATACACACTATACAGTTCTGCAATAGTTAAGTGGACCTTCCATGGACAGGGGCAGCACACCTCTGAGCATTAGATTCAGGGGACAAATAACAATGAGTCGTTATCTTCATGCCTTGTTCATGAGCATCCAGAGGCAATTGGCTGGTCACTGCTGGAGACAGATTTCTGGATTAGATGGACCTTGGTTTAATGATTGGATCATGGCAACTGTTATGCCCCATCCATCATTTTAAACTGGGAAGCAGCTGTAACTAAGCAGTAAAACACTTTCTTGGGATGCAGAAGATCCCAGGTTTAATTCCCTGGCATTTCCATTCTTTTAAAAATAGCAACTTAAGAACAGCCTTTCTGGATCAGCTCAAAGGCCTACCTTCTCCAGCATCCAGTTCCCCATAATGGTCAACCAGATCCTATTGGCTGGGGAAGAGCCCTTGCTCAGTGACCCCAGGTTCCATCCTCAGATCCATCTCTAGGTTGGGCTGGGAAAAACCCTAGACTGAAATCCTAGAGAACAGTGGCCAAGCATCCTCAGCAATACTGAGCTAGAAAGATCAATGGAATGACGCCATATAAAGCAGATTCCCATGTTCCTATGCCTAGGAGAAGCCTAAAGCAGGGCATGATCACAACAGGAACCCACTCGCAGTCATAGGAAGCTGCCTTATGTTTGAGTTAGATCATTGGTCCATATAGGTGTGTATTGTCCATATAGATCAATGTTGTCTACACTGACTGGCAGCAGCTCTCCAAGATTTCAGACAGAGGTCTCTCCTAGCCCTACCTAGATGGGCAGTAATAGCTTGTCTTGATATCAAGACAGAGAGCGCCGTTTTAAGCAGCAGCCCCCTAGCCCACCCCAGCTCTAGCTCGAATTTGCCTCGGGCACGCACCGTCCGAGCGAGGTGGGGTAGGACAGCGGGTAAGTGGAGGAGATGCTTTCGTTTCCCACCCCAGCTGTTTCCGGGGGGGGGGACCGGATAGAGAAACAGAAAAAGCACCTAACAACAACCTCCAGGCGAGTGCCAGCCAAACACACCACGGACTCTCCAGATGGGTAAGAAAAATCACTGCAGAAGCGGCGGTGGCAGCAGGCAGGGGACGAGTTTATCTTCGCAGGCGAGCCGAGGGAGCCTCTTTGGCTTCGCTCACAGGCTCTCCCCGCTGCCTGCCTTTCCTCCTTTCGCAAGTGCAGCGCTTCTTCTGCCTCTGCTGCTCTCCCGCCGTGCCCTCCTCCCCTCCCCACTCTACCCCAGGAGTTGCGCTCCCCCTCCTCCCCGTCCCCTCCTCCCTCGGCTTCAAGGCTCTGCAGGATGATGGACAGCTGAGGATCCGCGGCTCCCGCGAGCCGTGCGAGCAAGCCGACCGGAGCAAACAATCCCACTACTTCCAGTGAAGGAAGGGCAGCTTTTGCCGCGGCGGGAGCACTTCAGCCTTTTGCGGGGGGAGGCAGAGAGTCACAGCCGAGGGAGGAGTTGAGCCACCCCGCGAGGTACCTTCCCTGGCACTTTTTTTTTTTAGTGGTCTTTCTGAAGCCTGCTTCGCTGTTGTTGTCGCCGCCGTTGCAGGGAGAGGCAAAGAGCTTTGGAGCAAAGAGGCATCGGGGCTTGGAAGAAGGAGAGAGGCTGTCGAGGGGGAGTCTTTGGCCGCCCCTCTCGCCCCCGACCACTTTAGGAGCAAGGGCCCACTCTGCAGGCGGAACCCGCTGGTTCTCCTTGGTGCGTCTCTGCCCGTGACAGCCGCCACAAAAATCTCGCTCCGCTGTTTTTCGTTGGAGCCAGCTTCCTTCACTTCCCCCCATTCACCCCCTCTTCGCCCCGCCCTCTGCCGCCGCCGCTCCTCGGATACTGGGATACGTATGCAAGGCTCGGCTTTCCACCATCCAGCGTTTGCTTGGAGGGGATCCTTTCTCCCTCCAGAAAGGAGGTTCCTCCTCTTTCTCCGGTGAGTGGGCTCCCCCGGCGCTAGGGGCCGCAACTGGAGGGGAACTGCGGTCGGGCTGCTTTGCTTGCAAACTTTTTCCTTTTTCTTTTTTTGTAACCTACCCCAGCAGTCAACTCCAGCAGCATGTAAAAGGAAGCGCCAGCAACGGCTTCTTTCTGTTGAGACGCGGCCCCTTCCGTCCCCAACGGTAAGGGAAATGCAAGATACTTGTTATTTATGGGGGTTTTTAAGCACCCCAAATTGAAGTCGCTGCTGCTTGCGGCAGCGGCAACAGTAAACTGGGTTCCGTCTGCCCTGAATGGCGCGCGATCATCATCGCTCCTGAGTCTGCAGCATCAGCGCCCTCCCACTCCTGTTCCTTCAGGCAGGAGAGGTCTCGGCACCAATCCTGGGGGTGGGAAAACTATATAGATATATAGATATAGTTTCATTAGGTGGCTGTGCTTGGGCAGCATATGGTTTCATGGGGGTGGGGAATTGTGCACGTCTGATTTGAAGTTTCGTTTTGCATCAAGGCGGTTTGCAGGCTTCCCCCCAGAATAACAGGAGCACACCCCAATTGATTTATGTCCGTCCCCGCCCAGAGGAGCTCAGGACTGTATGCATCACTTTTCTCCCTCCTATTTTCTCATCACAACAGCCCTGTGAAGTGGAATGGGGTGGTCTGATTTCTGCTTGTGAGTGCTCCTTCCACCACCCCCTTTTTTCTTTGCTCTTTCCAGGGCTTTTCTTAGGGAGGGAGGGAGAAAGCGCCTAACCCTCCTCTTCCTCGCTCTCCTGATCAAATCCAATCTGTGCTTGCCATTTCTGGGAACAGCAGGGGGAGGCCCTATTTGTGCTGGGGATGGCAGATGCCATCAAGTGCAGCTCTTGTCCGAACACTCTCTCTTTCTCTCTCTCTCCCCCCCTCCAGGTAACACAGGTTGTGAGGAGAAGTCCCTGCTTCCTCCAGAGGAGTGATGCTAATCAGAGAAGTTTTGCTGCTCCTTCAATGCTGCTGGCCTTCCCTGCTGCTGCCCTGGACCCTCCATCCCATCTGGGGCTTCATTCAGGTAACATCAGCAGTCCCTCCTTCCTCGCCCAGCAGGTGCACATAACTCAGGCTGAGACCACACCTGTGCTCTCGAAAAGCCACAGGTTTCTGCAGCAAAGTACTTGGGAACTGTCCATGCTGCGCTGGAGAGCAAACCCAAGTTGGTGGTACTGTCAGGACAGAAAGAAAGTACTTTGCTGCTACGGTTACTGCTGTAGCAAAGTGTTTCTCTTTGGGAGGGTAGGTGTGAACGCCCCTTCAGATTGTCCCAGAGTCCTGATTGAGAGAAGCCCGATTGTGGTTTGACTTGAACTGCTCACCATAGAGCGGACTAACAGGGGAAGGGCAAAGCGCTGTTGTGTGTCAGAAGAAGCTGCTATATTTTATTTATTTATTTATTGTATTTGTATACCGCTCCATAGCCGAAGCTCTCTGGGCAGTTTACAGTAACTAAAAACATGTTTTTAGCAATGCTTGAATGATTGTGTTATCACTAGTTAACTGCTGTTGTGAGCAGACATTTCACTTTTTGGAAAGCTTGGCACAGAATGGTCACAGACTATATTTTTGCATTCCGTTGCCTCTTGTACCTGCTGTTTGAGAACATAGGAACATAAGAAGAGCCTGCTGGATCAGGCCAGTAGCCCATTTAGGCCAGCATCCTCTTTTTGCAGTGGCCAACCAGATGCCTATGGAAAGCCTGCAAGCAGGACCCAAGCACAAAAGCTCTCTCCTCTGCTGTGGTTTCCAGCAACTGGTATGCTGCCTCCAACTCCGGAGGCAGAGCGTAGCCATCATGAGTACACTTCCTGTAGCCCTGTATAGGATAGCACTTCATGCATCTGATGAAGCAGATGCCATAATAAATCTGTTGGGTCTTTAAAGTGCCAGAAGCCTTGTCGTCAGTTTTGCTGCTTCAGACTAATACGGCTACCTTTTTGGAAGTTTGCTGTGTGACGGTGGTGAAAAAGAAAAGAGAAACAGCTAATTTTCATGCATGATCAGTGTTCAGGATGTTCGGTGTTTCTTTGAGAACAAGAAAGACAGGATCTGAGCTGCTTGATGATGGGGGGGGGTGTACCTCAAGGTTTTAAGTGACTGCAATCTTTAGTTCCCAGTTTCCATTCACACTACTCCTGATGTTCAGAAGTGAGGGCTGTTCCTTATGTAGCCAAAAGGGCATTACACGTACACCACTTGGTACCAGCAGGGTTGGGGGAACCTTGAAATTTGCAGAAGAAGAAAAACAAAAAAACCCTGAAGGGGACATTCCCCTCCCCGCCCCAAAAAAAAGCCCAGTGAGGATTGCGTGTGCTCGGTGGTCATGGAATGCTGACTAATTATTGGGGAAAGGGAGAGAAAGAGAAGGGGAGGGGGAATGGAATGGAGTGAAGTGGCTGGAGTCCTGATGAGGGGAATACTCTATGCTGCAACATTTTGTTTCAGGTCCCATTTGTTAATTCTGTTTAGGAACATCGGAAGCTGCCTTATCGTGAGTCAGACCATTGGTCCATCAAGCTCAGTGTTGTTAACACTGACAGGCAGCAGCTCTCTAGGGTTTCAGGCATGGAATCCCTCCTGGTCCTACCTGGAGATGCCAGAGATTGAACATAGGACTTTCTACATGCAAAGCAGACGTTCTACCCCTGAGCTACGGCCCTTCCCCAAGTGATTTCTCTTCCACGTTATGTGTAGAGATATGCCTCCCTGCTTTCCCTGCCTACTTCATGTTTCAGGGAAAGTAGGATGTTGGGTACCAACTTCCACAACATAAACAAGTCAGACTTTGAGGCCCATGCCACCCTGGAGAGCATCAGAGCCAGATCTTTTTAACACAGATGTGCAAAATGGGGAGAGGTGGATGGTCAGGCTGAAGGGCATCTGGACAGAGAGGAGCTGAACTACAGTCGTCCATCACTCCTTTCCCTGTGATTTGGCCCTACAGTCTGTGTCCAGCTGCAGCCACACCATAGTTAAAGCATATTGCTTTCCCCAAAGAAGACTGGGAACTGCAGTATGTGAAGGGTGCTGAGAATGGCAGTTCTGTGAGGGGAAAACGACAGTTCCTCGGATTCTTTGGGGAGTGCCAATGTGCTTTATTTATTTTATTTTATTTTATTTATTTATTAAATTTATATACCGCCCGACTAGCAGTAGCTCTCTGGGTGGTGAACATAAAACAGCATAAAAATACAATAAATAACAAAACAATACTAAAATACAAGCAACAATCCAACACAATAAACATTTTTAAAATTAAATCAGTGTAACTTAAAATGCTTCAGAGAATAGGAAGGTTTTGACCTGGCGCCGGAAGGAGAGCAGAGTCGGCGCCAGGCGTACTTCCTCAGGGAGACTGTTCCATAGTTCGGGGGCCACCACTGAGAAGGCCCTAGATCTTATCATCACCCTCCGGGCCTCCCTGTGAGTTGGAACCCGGAGGAGGGCCTTCGTAGCAGAACGTAGTGCACGGGCCGGTTCATATCGGAAGAGGCGTTCCGCAAGGTATCGTGGTCCCGCACCATATAAGGCTTTATAGGTTAATACCAACACTTTGAATCTAGCCCGGAAACATATTGGCAACCAGTGCAAGCTGGCCAGAACAGGTGTTATATGCTCGGACCGCTTGGTCCTTGTCAGCAATCTGGCCGCCGCATTTTGCACTAGTTGTAGCTTCCGAATTGTCTTCAAAGGTAGCCCTACGTAAAGCGCATTACAGTAATCCAAACGTGAGGTTACCAGAGCATGTACCACTGATGTAAGGTCCTCTTTACTCAAATAGGGACGTAGCTGGGCTACCAACCGAAGTTGGTAAAACGCATTCCTAACCACCGAGGCTACTTGAGCCTCAAGTGAGAGGGAAGAGTCTAAAAAGACTCCCAGACTACGAACCCGGTCCTTTAGGGGGAGTGTAACCCCGTCCAGGACAGGGTATATATCCACCATCCGATCAGAGAACCCATCCACCAACAGCATCTCAGTCTTGTCTGGATTGAGCTTCAGTTTGTTAACTCTCATCCAGTCCATTGTCGAGGCCAGGCAACGGTTCAGCAAATCGACAGCCTCACCTGAAGAAGATGAAAAGGAGAAGTAGAGCTGCGTGTCATCAGCATACTGATGACAACGCACTCCAAAACTCCTGATGACCTCTCCCAACGGCTTCATGTAGATATTAAAAAGCAGGGGGGACAAAACTGACCCCTGCGGGACCCCATATTGGAGAGCCTGCGGTGTCGAGCAATGTTCCCCAAGCACTACCTTCTGGAGACGACCCGCCAAGTAGGAGCGGAACCACTGCCAAGCAGTACCTCCAACTCCCAACTCCGCGAGCCTCTCCAGAAGGATACCATGGTCGATGGTATCAAAAGCCGCTGAGAGATCAAGGAGAATCAACAGAGTTACACTCCCTCTGTCTTTTTCCCGACATAGGTCATCGTTCAGGGTGACCAAGGCTGTCTCAGTGCCAAAACCAGGCCTAAAACCCGATTGAAATGGATCTAGATAATCAGTTTCATCCAATAGCGCCTGGAGCTGGCCAGCAACCACACGTTCCAAGACCTTGCCCAGGAATGGAACATTCGCCACTGGCCTGTAGCTGTTAAAATTGTCTGGGTCCAAGGAAGGCTTTTTCAGGAGTGGTCTCACCACTGCCTCTTTCAGACAGCCCGGGACCACTCCCTCTCGTAAAGAGGCATTTATCACTTCCTTGGCCCAGCTACCTGTTCCATTCCTACTAGTTTTTATCAGCCAGGAGGGGCAAGGATCCAGTACCGAAGTGGTTGCACGTACCTGTCCAAGCACCTTGTCCACATCCTCGAGTTGAACCAACTGAAGCTCATCCAACAAAACAGGACAAGACTGTGCTCCGGACATCTCACTAGGATCTACTGCTATAACTTGAGAGTCTAGGTCCTGGCGGATACATGAGATCTTATTCTGGAAGTGATCGGCAAACTGATTACAGCGGGCCTCCGATGATTCCACCGTGTCCGGAGGGTTTGAATGGAGAAGCCCCCGGACAACTCGAAAGAGCTCCGCTGGGCGGCAAAGAGATGATTTAATAGTGGCAGCAAAATGATGTTTTTTAGCTGCCTTCACTGCTCCTACATAGAGCTTAGTCGAAGCACTAACCAGCGCATAATTGTATCCGTCGGGAGTTCGTCTCCATTTCCGCTCAAGCCTCCTCCTATCTTGCTTCATCGCTCTCAGCTCCGGAGTATACCATGGAGCTGTATGAGCTCTACACAGGAGAGGGCGTGCAGGAGCGATCGTGTTTACAGCCCGGGTCATCTCCGTATTCCACAGAGCGACCAGGGCTTCAGCAGGAGCGCCAGTCCTATCAGCCGGAAAATCCCCCAGAGCCCTTTGAAAACCTTCAGGATCCATTAGTCTCCGGGGGCGGACCATTTTAATAAGTCCCCCACCCTTGCAGAGGGAAGAGGTTACTGAAAGTCTAAACTTCAGCAAGCAGTGGTCTGTCCATGACAAAGGGAGTGTTGTAAAACTCCCCACATCCAGATCACTTTCCCCATGCTCAGTAGCAAAAACAAGGTCTAGAGTGTGCCCCGATACATGTGTTGGACCACTAACATATTGAGACAGCCCCATGGCTGTCATGGAAGCCATGAAGTCCTGAGCCGCGCCAGACAAAGTGGTCTCGGCGTGAATGTTGAAATCCCCCAGTACTATTAGTCTGGGGGACCTCAACAATATATCCGAGACCACTTCCGCCAGCTCAGTTAGGGAAGCCATTGGGCAGCAAGGTGGGCGGTACACCAAAAGGATTCCCAGCCTGTCCCTCTGGCCCAACACAAGGTGCAAACACTCCAGGCCAGTAACTGAATGAACATGGTGCTTGGTGAGTGAGATGGAACTCTTATAGACGACAGCAACCCCACCTCCCCGACCCTCAGATCTACCATGATGCTGAACCAAGTACCCCGGTGGGCAGAGCTGAGAGAGACCAACTCCTCCCTGCTCACCCACCCAGGTCTCGGTTATACATGCCAGATCAGCTGCCTCATCCACAATCAAATCGTGGACGAGGGAGGTTTTATTATATACCGATCTGGCATTTAATAACAGCAACTGGAGATCTGAGAGTTGGCTGATAGGACTACCAACGACCTTGCGGGTGTGGGAAGGACCGGAACAAGGCACAGCCACAACATGTCTGGACCGCGTTCCCCTTACCTGGCACGTCCTTCTCACAGCGCCATACCTTCCTTTGCCCGTCACTACGGCAATTGGGGCCCCCTCAAGTCTCCCCACCTGATGGATAAAACTCTCTCCGAAGCACATAATACAACTAAAATATACAACAATTAAACATATAAAAACAGCTATATATACAGCCATATATACAGCATATAAACATACACACTCACTCAGACATACATTCATATAATCAGGCACCCATTCATCTCAAATTGCATCAACACACCAACAAAAAAGTAAAAAAAATAAAAAAATAAAAAAATAAAAAATAAAAAAATAAAAAATATAAATAAAAAAAGAAAGAAAGGAGCAGCACAGCAGCAGCAGCCTCTCCTTCCCTTGGGGCGATGCTTTCTTTCTCCTGCAGGGCCTGGGTCTCCCAGGCCACCTCAGCCAGCCGGCTTATGTATCCCTCCAAAGAGGGACAGGTGGTAAGAATCAGTCCTGGCTGGCTGGGTACCTGGGGCCTGGTCCTGCCAGGCAGAAGTCCCTCAGGGAAGGGTGGTGGAGATGGTGGTCCCACAGCAGCAGCAGCAGCAGCAGCAGCAGCAGCAGCAGCAGCAGCAGCAGCACAGCAGCAGCAGCCTCTCCTTCCCTTGGGCGATGCTTTCTTTCTCCTGCAGGGCCTGGGTCTTTAAATATCTGGTGTGTACGCTGAGCCTCCAGTCACGCTCTGATGTTGGAAATGAAACTGGTTGAGGGGACAGGACTGGGGAATAGTCTGCAAGGGGGAAAGCCATAGGCAGGGGGAGGATTCAGCTGCCCTCCCCTCTTCCTCCTCTAAATTGCACTTCCACCTGCTGCTTTCAGTATCAATGGGAAAGACCTACGTTTAAAAACAGTCATCCAGGTAATTTTGCCCTGAGTTTCTAAAGTGTTGTGGGTTTTTTTGCTATTTCTATTGTAGTCCAACACCGTGCCTTTTTAAAAAAAAATTGATCTCCTAAACTTAACATGATTTTTAATATCTCTTCAGAACTAGGGATGGAGGAGAAATTTATTTCAGTTTGTATTTAAACCCAAATCTATCAAATTCACACTTTCCTAAACAATATGAGAACTGACACAGTTCCCTTCGAAATCCACAGTTATCTGAGTGTCTTAAGACCGCAATCCTATGCACACCTGTCTGGCGGTGAATCCAACTAAATTGAATGGGATTCAGTGCCAAGTAAACATTCATGGGATTGCAGGGAGGGTTCAACTGTATTGAAAGCACTGAGGGGAGGACACGATGAAATGGGAACAAGGTAGAGCAAAGCAGATTTAGGATGGCTGTCCGGAAATGTTTCCTAATATTTACTGCGTGAAGCAAGATTACCAGGAAAGAGGTGGAGCCGCTATCGCCAGTGGCAATGTTCTCAGGAGAGTGATTTAAATTTGGAAGATCTTGGTATTGCAAGCTATCGGATTAAGCGATCCATTAAATGCTTTCTGCGGCTCAGACAGGGTTAAGAAGGTTATTTGATCAAACACGTCTTTCCTTGCTGATCAGTGTGTTTCATTGAAAATGGTGTAATGGTTTGGCTTGGATAAAACAGAACAGCTTGTATGGTTTAGGGATAAGATGCTAGCGGAAGACTGTCCATGCTTTGTAAAAGTTTCTGTTGTTCAAGCACTTTGAGTACCTTTATATGGAATGATGGGAGAAGGGCCATAGCTCAGTGGTAGACCATCTGCTTTACGGTCCCAGGTTCAATCCCTGACATCTCCGGGTAGGGCTTGGAAAGAACCCAGTCTGAAATCCTGGTGAGCCATTTCCAGTTGGCGTAGACAGTACCGAGTTAGATGAACCAATGGTCTGACTCCCATGCAGCTTCCCATGTTCCTATGGGAGTCCCTATAATTGCAACAACAGTAGCAAGCCTTTGAGCTGCTCACTTTATGTATAGGAGTGTGAAGTGTGCAGCTCAAAGATTTGCTACCATTTTGTTGTTGTTGCTGCAATAGTTTACACTCCTATGGTACATTTGTGGTTTACTCAAGTATGCATTTATCCTCAGCCCAGTGCCAACATTTTAGGCCTCAGAGATATAACAAACTAAGCCTGCCATGTTTGGAAGGAAGCCTAATCTGATGCATGAATACTTACATCAGTGGTTGTTGATGTATGTTTATGAGCATTCAGTGCCTGTGTGTGTGTTCTTATCTCTTCAGGTACTTACACAAATGTTTCCATCACTGGTTTTCCTCCTCCCCCTGCCATTCTCCCCCATGTCTGCTCTTCTAAATGACATTTGAGCTGCAGCAACCATAGCTGTCCTATTGAGAACAGTCCAAATTATTTGTGTGCTACAGGGTGTGAGTCTAAGTGAGCGGCGTCATTGAGCTTGGTGTCTGGGAAATTCAGCTTGTTCATTCAAAGCAGGATTTGAGTCTTCTTGAATGTGCTGACAGGGAAGAGGGTTTTCAAAGTCTAATGACTGTAGGTGGCAATGTGTGCAAAACAAGGTCTCTCCAAATAGCCTAATTTCATTAGCAGTTTGGCACAGTGTCTGATGTGACTGTGAACTCAGAATCCACTCTGTGGACAGGCTGAATCAGTGTTGCCAGTTTTCTGGTTGTTATTTGCCATGTAATTTGACCATGGTAGGGACACGTGGTGTCCAGTGATCGTTCTCCATAGACCCAGAGGCAATAAGAAAGGGTGCAAGTAGACTGTTGGCTTGTTTAACTCTTACCGACTTTGGTGGGTTTTAAGCAGCCTAGGTATGCAGAAATGCATCTGTGATTATCCAAGGCAAGGAACATAGGACACTGCAGTATACTGAGTCAGACCATTGGTCCCCTGACTGGCAGCAGCTCCCCACAGTCTCAGGCAGGAATCTCTTCTCTACATGGAGATGCCAGGGATTGAACCTGGGATCTTCTGCATGCCAGAAATGGAAATGGACTGCCTTCAAGTCGATCCCAACTTATGGCGACCCTATGAATAGGGTTTTCATGGTAAGTGGTATTCAGAGGGGGTTTGCTATCGCCTCCCTCTGAGGCTAGTCCTCCCCAGCTGGCTAGGGCCTGCTCAGCTTGCCACAGCTGCACAAGCCAGCCCCTTCCTTGTCCGCAACTGCCAGCTGGGGGGCAATTGGGCTGCTTGGGACTATGCAGCTTGTCCACGGCTGAAGAAGTGGCAGAGCACATAACTCCTGAGCCACTCACTGTGGGGGTGATCTTTAGCTGGCCCTTGACACCCAGGAGACACGAGCGGGGATTTGAACACACAGACTCTGGACTCCCAGCCAGGCTGTCCTCTCCACTGTGCTATACCAGCTAAGCAGATGCTTTACCACTGAGCTACAGTCCTTCCCCTATGACATGCATCCTTTAGTGAGTTCACACCTTGCTTATAACTTAGATTTTGAGAGAGTGGTTGATAACCCCCATACTGAAAGTACAAAGAAAGCAGAGAGTAGGAATAAATAGACAGTTCTCCCAATGGAGGGCTGTAGAAAGTGGAGTCCCTCAAGGATCAGTATTGGGACCTGTACTTTTCAACTTGTTCATTAATGACCTAGAATTAGGAGTGAGCAGTGAAGTGGCCAAGTTTGCTGACGATACTAAATTGTTCAGGGTTGTTAAAACAAAAAGGGATTGCGAAGAGCTCCAAAAAGACCTCTCCAAACTGAGTGAATGGGCGGAAAAATGGCAAATGCAATTCAATATAAACAAGTGTAAAATTATGCATATTGGAGCAAAAAATCTTCATTTCACATATACGCTCATGGGGTCTGAACTGGCGGTGACCGACCAGGAGAGAGATCTCGGGGTTGTAGTGGACAGCACGATGAAAATGTCGACCCAGTGTGCAGCAGCTGTGAAAAAGGCAAATTCCATGCTAGGGATAATTAGGAAAGGTATTGAAAATAAAACAGCCGATATCATAATGCAGTTGTATAAATCTATGGTGCGGCCGCATTTGGAATACTGTGTACAGTTCTGGTTGCCTCATCTCAAAAAGGATATTCTAGAGTTGGAAAAGGTTCAGAAGAGGGCAACCAGAATGATCAAGGGGATGGAGCGACTCCCTTATGAGGAAAGGTTGCAGCATTTGGGGCTTTTTAGTTTAGAGAAAAGGCGGGTCAGAGGAGACATGATAGAAGTGTATAAAATTATGCATGGCATTGAGAAAGTGGATAGAGAAAAGTTCTTCTCCCTCTCTCATAATACTAGAACTCGTGGACATTCAAAGAAGCTGAATGTTGGAAGATTCAGGACAGACAAAAGGAAGTACTTCTTTACTCAGCGCATAGTTAAACTATGGAATTTGCTCCCACAAGACGCAGTAATGGCCACCAGCTTGGATGGCTTTAAAAGAAGATTAGACAAATTCATGGAGGACAGGGCTATCAATGGGTACTAGCCCTGATGGCCGTGCTCTGCCACCCTAGTCAGAGGCAGCATGCTTCTGAAAACCAGTTGCCAAGTGCAGAATAAGGTTCTTGTGCTGCAGCCTGCCATGCTCTGAAATCTAGGTGGCTAAACCAACTCGTGTAATTGAAACTGTGCACACTTTAAAGGCAAATGCAATTATGTGAAAAGAGCTGGGTTGGTTTTTTTTAAAACAGGCACCCTCTAATCAACCAGTCAGTTGCCATGATTTACAAAAGCATCCTTCATGCAACCTTCGTAGGTGAGATACATACAAATCAATAATACATTAAATTAGGTGGTTAGTATAGCCTGTGCATATTATACAATGGAAATGCTATAGAGGGGACTTGATAAACCCGAGTCTCCCTTTTCATTATTCCTGGGAAAACATTATATACAATGCTAGCATTTTTATCAGCATGAACTTCGGTTTCATTGCAGATTACACTCATGATAAAATCACACACACACACCCCAAATGCAATGTGGTTAAGTGAAGCAAATTTCTCTGGAATTTTAGCAATAGTACAGTCCCAGTGGAATATCTAATGGAAATCCTTTCACTATATTCACTGCCACGCACAATTCCCAAATTCAATATAGAACAGTATTAGGAATGTGGGCTTTTGTGCCTTTAGCAATTTTGCAGAATAAAAAAATTCAGCATGTGCTGCTTCTCTTCCAGTTTTGATAACAGCACAAAAAATATGCTTGAACCTCTCCTTGCTATGCAGCTATTAGAAACATAGGAACCTTGTTCCTTATCTAGCAACCTCATGGCCTGGTGCCCATAAATATGGTCTCTCAAGTCATTAGTGTCAAACAAGCAAAACAATAACAACATTGTTCTGGCAAACCACAAAGAAAGCCTTGAGTTAGTACAATAGGGCCCCGCTTTTTGGCGTTCCACTAATATGGTGGTTTTCAATTAGAGTAAGGCCCCACTGATACGGCGCTTGTTCCGCTTTTATGCCATTTTTCGGGCGCCGGGCACCATTTTATTGTTGGAGTTCTGCTTTTTGGCAGGTTTCGCTTTTAGGCAGGGGTCTGGAACGTAACCCGCCGTATGAGTGGAGCCCTACTGTATATTCTGTCAAAGAAGTAACAAATTTTGGGGGGGAAACGCAGCATCCCAGGGAGGCAGAGTCACTTTTTAGAATGACAACATGCTTTATCTTTATCTAACCCTAACCCCATGAATGAGATCTTGCTTAGCAGAGATTTGTTGCTGTCTGTGTTCTATATTTATTTATTTTGTATGAAGAGGCAGCAGAAAGCTGCATGTAATTGCAGGAGTGGGGCCTAGAAGATGTAGCAAAGGTGTTACTGTTTTTTCATCTTTTGCCTTGGAAATCTGAGACCAAGATATTCACTTAACAGTGGGTGCAGGAAAGGTTAAATGCTTTATATATGTTTTATACATTGGGTGGTATCCGACCAATACACTCCATCAATGCAAGGATTTCCACTTGCGCAACGGGACTTCTTCCCTCCTCCCTCTCCCCTGTACACCCTGCACCCTCCCCAAATCTGCTTAGGAGAATCACTAGAACAGATTTAGGGGGCGCATGGGGGGGAAGTCCCATTGCACAAGCGGAAATCCTTGCATTGATCAGATTGTGATTTAGCAGTACTTTGGATATTATTCTGTAGCACTTTTAATGATGTGGAATGGTATCACAGTTTATTTACTCATACAGCAACTTTGTGATACTGGGTGGTATTTAATGCTAGTCCTACTAAGAGTAGACCTATTAACATTAAAAAATTACTAACTTATAATAATAACAATGATAATAGAATTTATATCCTGCCCTTCCTCCCAAAGGAGCCCAGGGTGGCAAACATAAACAAAACAATTGAACAAGAAAAAGAAAACCATGCTAAAAACAGTTATAAACTGGTTCAAAGCAATCAAATAAAAATTCTTATCTTCCTGGCAGAGGAACAGTGTGGACTTAAGGGGCACAGCTAGCTAGCTCCAACAGGAGTCTGGAGGCTAGGGAAGTCTTAACAAAAAAGTCTAGACCCTCCCCCCTTCACATGTGCTTACAATGAAGGAGAATCATGCATAGACTGAGTTGTGGGGTTGCGTCACTGGCCCTTCCCTGAAGGCTGTGTGGCGCCAATGGCCCTGCCTCTGACTTCAATCATTAGACATTGACTTCTGCAAGGGTAAATTGACATGGTAGGCCTCTGTTCATAAGCTTTCTCTGCGTTCTGGAAACATGCACAATGGGGGTTCCAGAATGTGAAGAAAGCCTAGGTACCTAGAGGTCTATGTGCATAGACTTTCTGCTGCAGATATCCATGCTTAATGTGTGGACATCAGGGGCAAGGAACTGGCACTGTGTGATATCAGTGTGGGGCCAGATATGTGGCCCTGCAACCCCATTCTACTTACGATTTCCCTTCACATGATGCATGCATGAAGGGGTCTTAGATTCTCTACTTCCAGGAACTTATTTATTTATTTATTACATTTATATACCATCCCACAGCTGAAGCTCTCTGGGAGGTTTACAGCAATTTACAGCAAATTACAGGAACTTGTCTGTGAAACTGACAAATTGGCAAGCCCTGTTTCGGGAAATTAGATCAATGCTGCTTGCAACCTGTCGCACCTTTAGGAAAGAAGGAACAGTGGGACCTGGGGTAACAAAAGATAAGACTTAGACATTTCTATGCATTTTCTAAAATCCAAGTCAATCCAACCCCTTGGCCAGCATGGGTGGGATTTGATGGACCCCTGTGGCTATGGCAGAAGGTAGGAGGCAGGGGAAAATACCTCTTCAGCAGGTGGGAGGGTCTGTTGATTACCACTGGTGGAAATGCCACCCAGAGGATGTTTGGGTGGGTGCATTGAGGTGCACCTCACCAGTGGAGCTTCCCTGCTGATGGCAGAGCTCCCACAATGGTGGAAGCTGGGCAGAGGGTTACCTCTGCCCCATCCAGCGCCATCCCCCCAGCATGGCAGGCTGTGGGTTTGGATTGTCCTTTGTGACAACAACTGACACTGTTTTCTTTAATATACCTACTTTAAGCTTCATTGTAAATATAGCATGGGAGGGAAGGGATTGACCCTCATTAATATGAGGCATTTCCTATCCACCCCTGAAAACTTTGCAGGGTTGTATCTGACTATGTCCTTTTCAGAGTAGACCCATTGAAATCAATCTACATGAATCCAGTTATTTCAGTGGGTCTGCCTTCAAGATGTTGTGGACTACAACTCCCATCATCCCATTGGCAGGGACTGATGGGAATTGTAGGCAGTTAGGTGCAAAGTAGACTCAAACGAATGGGTTTCTGTCTCAGACAGACCAATGGGACAAAAGTTCACAGTCATTTTCTTTGACAGGAATATCACTAAGGAGGCTGATAGTAACATCTTGGCAGCAAGGTCCAGGCAATATCTACCTATACATTGGTTGTGAATGACCTTATGCCAAAGAAGTTTTTTTCTTAGCAGTAAGCTGAATGAAAGTCAGCCAGATATTGGTTTGGTAGATCATTAAAAGGCAAAATGAATTGTTAAGATTTGTGACAGACCTATATTTAGCAGAATCTTTCATCAGAGGGCAAAGCTTTGTTGTCTCCTAATCTGCCAACCTAGAGGCAGCTTCTGTAGGCACTAGAGAGAGAGAAAAGAGCAATTACATATCATATGAGTCATCATGCTTTGTAAGAGGAGCGGTCTTCCACATATTTTCTAGTGGTATAATATGTTCAATTTGTTTAAAAGGGACCCTTAGAGTCTTTTTCGCTGCTAAAAAATAAATAAATAACAGGAGGTTTTTCACATTTTCAGGTGATGTTTACAGGACTTTACATAAGAACATAAGAAGAGCCTGCTGGATCAGGCCAATGGCCCATCTAGTCCAACATCCTGTTCTCACAGTGGCATTATGACATTTTGAATTACTTTGCAGTAAGCTGCAAATGTTGAAGGTCCAACAGAAGTTTCATTTGTTCTTTATTTGCAACAAGGATTGCCAAGATGATGCCATTCAGCTGCCATCAACCCCAGTCATCAAGGCCAGTAGTCATAGATGGTGGGAGCTGTAGTCCAACAACATCTGGAGGACACCACATTGGCTACCCCTGATTTAGGATCTAAACAAGGGGTTTTGGAATCATCACTTAATTGCCCTTAATTCCAGCCCCTCCCCCAAGACTGGTTTGGCACCATGTCCACAAGTACCACACTTCACCTCTCAATCAATTTCTAAGATTATGCTGTGAGGCCTTTGAGTATTCAGTGTTTTGCCACCACTTCTCAGGAGCTGTTTACTTGAAGGAAGTGTCTATATCAGGTGGGTCTCCCATCAGCCCCAGCTGGGCCAATGGTCAGGGATGATGGGAGTTGGTATCCAGCATCATGTTGGAGGACCACAGGTTCCCCATCTCTGGTCTATTTATTTATATACTGCTTACTTGCCAAAGTGAGATCCTGTGTGGTGTAGTGGATAAGGTGCTGGAATACAACCTGGGAGACAAGGGTTTGAATCCCCACATAGCCAGGAAGCTCACTGGGTGACTTTGGGCCAGTCACTGCCTCTCAGCCTCAGAGGAAGGCAATGGTAAACCACCTCTGAATACCGCTTACTATGAAAACTCTATTCATAGGGTTGCCATAAGTCGGAATCGAAGGCAGTCCATTTTTACTTGCTAAAAATGGCTTCTAAGTGGTTTGCAGGTATAAAACTGAGTATAATGAACATAGCCACATGTAGGTAAAATACCCAATAAAATAATGCTATCAAAACATTAAAATAAACATTCATACTTAATATGTACAATAAAGAATTATGAAGTGCAAAGGATTCACACTGTTTTAGGGATCCCTTCCATCCCTTCTGTGATTTTTAAGAATAAGGCAAGGAAGAGGACTCCGTAAAAAGTGAATGAAGATGTATGAGTAAGGAAACGCATGATAGGGTGCACCTTAAACTGTTTTTATGATGTTTTGGTAAATATTTTATGCTTTTTTGTGCTTTTGTGATATTTATATTGACATTATATGCATTGGATTGCATTTTTACATTTGACTGATTTTTATAAACAGCTCAGGGGAACTTGGTCAATGAACAGTCTAGAAATGATACAAATAAATATACCATGGCAGAAGACATAGTTAAGTTATTGTTCATTTTCCAAAGAAAATGTTTGAATTGTTAATTATTATTAACTTTTCCTAGATTCCATTCACTGTTCATGATTAAAGCCTCACACAGGAATTAGCTTTGTGCTCTCATCATTGTGTGATAGGGATGGTGTGAGAAATTGGATCAATTCACATTTAAAACCACATGTATGAAATTTGTACTTTCCAAAGCAACAGGAGAATCAAAACACAGCCATCCTTCAAAATTCACGTTTATCTGAATTTTGCAGTGCAGTTCTCCAACCAAATGTGGTTTACAAAAATGCATTTAATAGGGGAAAGTATGGATAAAAATGAATATAGTAATGAAAATAACATACAAAAGTGCATTAGGATAAATTTCTTGCAAAAATGTCTATATTGATCCAAACTGCATACAACCATGTGTTTATTATGAGAAATTCACACTAATTGCTGAAGAATTTTCATGATTATTTTTTTTTAAAAAGGCAAATTGCTGCAGAAATGTGGAGAACTGAATTTAAGACCGGAAAAATGAGAAACTGAGAAAGCTGAAACTAACAACTCCTTCTATCCTTAATGAGAGATGAGCCTTTTCTCTTATTCACAAGAGAAAGAAGAGTACTCTCTACATATGGAGTTCCATAGGGATGCAGATCGTCCTTGAAGTAATGTGGACCCAAAGCATTCAGGGCTTTAAAGGTCAAAATCAGCACTTTTCATTGTGCTTGGAAATTAATAGGCAACCAGTGCAATTCTGGTACAGAATTGGTGTAACATGATCCAAATATTTGACACCCCCACAAGAGCCCTGGTGGGTGAGTTCTGTTCCAGTTAAAGGTCTGTAGTTCAGTGGTAGAATATCCACTTTGCATGCAGGAGGTCCCAGTTTCAATCCTTGGCATCTCCAGATAGGGCTGGTAATGTTCCCTGCCTGAAACCCTGGAGAGCCACTACCAGTCAGAATAGACAATACTGAGCTAGATGGACCAATAGTCTGACTCAGTATAAGGCAGCTTCCTACGTTCCAAACAGTATTTAAAGGCAACCTGGTGTAGGGCACCTGGTGTAGTCTAGTCTAGGGATGTTTCCAGCTTGCGTCAATTTTGCATGTGTCAATTCTTAAGTCTGTTCTGCCCCCTTTTCTCCTTAATCTGTAGTTTTTTAAAAAAAATATGAAACATTGGTATTATATATTTATCTCAATTTACACATTTCTATCCACATTTCACCTTAAACTATGTATTTTAGTGCATTTTGGTACATGTTTTGAGCCAAGGGCTATATTACAAAATTTGGAGAGCAGTGAAATCCAAAGGATAATTACAGTCCAGTCCATGTATTAGTCTTCGAGGTGTTAATAAGTTCAGTTTGCTTCAAAATGTGGGCCAAGCAAATTTCCCCTCCATTCCTGGTCTAGTCTTGTAACCAGGGGAATATGTAACTAAAGCCGGATAAAATGTTTTAGCGATATGAAAGAAAAACAATAGGATACAAAAAAAAGGGGGGGGGTTACACACGGTTGGGATTTGACTAGGCGTAGGCAAAGCATAAGCTAAGGCAAAGGATTTGGACTAAGGATGCTTCACTTGTTTATTTTAAAATATTCATAAAAACCAGCTAAAGCAGTTATACATGGCATTACTATACTATGATAAAACATTTACAAAGTTCCTTTTGTTCATTCATTCATTCATTCATTCATTCACTTACTTGGTTATTTGAATCTTGGTGAAGGCTTGAGGGACAGTTTGAAACAAGGTTAGCCATCAGGTGGTTTTGGCATGTTTCTGGTCCATCACTAGTGAGGCTCTCAAATATTATTTTACAACCTGAACAGACACATCTTTGATTTCTTCTGAGTTAAATTGGGCTTAGTCCCAAGGAAATGATCATGAGAGATTGCAAGCCGAGGCAAAAATGCATAAGGCTGCTTTTAAAAACAGCAATGCTATGTAGAGTTCCTTGTCCTTTCCCCCTAACACAAGAGTGGGAAACCTTTTTCAGCCTGAGGGCTGCATTCTCCTCTGGGCAACCTTCTAGGGGCCACGTACCATTAGTGGGGGAGGCCAGAGGCAAAAGTGAGCAGTGAATGTAAATATTACTTTTATACAGTAGGCTAGTTTCTACACATGCACACAGAGCTACTCTGTCCTCCACCCAGGCAACCAAGAGGTATTATCAGAGTTCAAGGACAAAAATATTCAAGGAGGATATGAAGCAGGACCAGTGCAGGGTGTGGCCTGGGGAGATGGGGTATGATGGAGGGGATGTCCTGGGGAGAGTCCTGAGAGACAGTAAGACCCAGGGGAGCGCCTTCAGCTCCTTGGCATGAAGTTCCTCACCCCTGTCATAGGATTTAGTTATGGAAACATGTGCTGTGATGTCCTAATGCTCTGGGCATCCTCATCCATGCTTCATTTTATTGGCTGATGACATCATGTTGCATGTTTCCATAACTACAGGGAGAAGAGATGGCACGGTAGCCAGAATGGCAGTGACAGCCATCCTAAATTTGTCATTACGTCTAGCTTGCTCTTGGGTTTCAATCCTGTGTACACTTACTTGGAACTAAATTCCCCAGAAATCACGGAAAATACCTACTAACAGAGCAATCCAACTTGCTGTGAAGCTGGCAGAGGAGGAGCTGGAGGAAAGCTCTGTGGGATCCTCCTCCTGCTTGGGAGCTGCCAGCCTGGCTGAACACAGACTCTGTCAGTAGCCTCACACATGAGCTGGCCAGGAAGCACTGTCTCTGGAAAACAGTCCTCCCAGGGAGTAAACACGCCCCATGGGCCTGAATGGAATTTTTAAATTTTTTTGTACTCCCCTGGCCTTTTGCCTGGCAGAGTTTGCAGAGGGATTGGGTCCTGGGGGGGTGTCTGGATGCGATAATTCCCCCCCCAACTCCACCCCTCCCTGCATCTGGAATGCTCCTTTTTCGGGGCTTCTGCCAGCCCTCTGTCCACTGGGCTGGCCATCTCCAGTGGACCCCCTGTGGCACCAGCGGGCTCCTTGTGGAGCCACATCTCCTCCATGGTGGAGGGCTGCTGCCAGCAGAGCCCAGCGCAACCGGGAACCTCCCAGCGCATCCAGTGCTCCGCAGCATCCAACTCATCCCAACCCAGTGGAAAGGTGAGTTGGATTGTGCCCTAAATGTGCGTAGCATAAGATTGCATGTTGCCTTAATCGACTTGATGGTCTTATAGGCCACTTCCAACTCTATGATTCTAAGAAGAGCCCTGCTGGATGAGACCAAAAGATCCTCTAACTGTGCATCCTGTTCCACATTGGCCTATAAACGCCAGTGGGAAGGCCGCAAGCACAGCAGTTTTAGAACAACAATTTTTTACTAACAACTGAGAACAGCAAGTTTTGTATACCACACTTAGAGTTAGGGATGTCAGAGAATTCTGACAAACAGAAGTGGAAATTGTCAGTGTTCACTTATTCATTCCATGTCCGGAATGGAAACCAATCTACCCAACACAATCGGTATTCACTGTTGTTGTTTTCAGTTCACAAATGATACATAATGATATGAAATTGATAAAAAAACCCAATTTGCATTGTTTTCTTTGACCTGACATGGAATAATGTAATAACATAATTATTTATGTAAATTTTTGCCTTAGCAGACAGCAGAACAAATAATGTTGTTTTTGTCAGAAGCCAAACTACAGAGGAGTGGAAACAGCATTGCAAGAAATACATACAGGGCAGAATGGAAATCAATGCCTTCTTACATGCTTGCTTTAGAGATGTATAAATATCACGCACTTTAGAAATGCTTTAAGATAAAGAACAAAGATTATAATGTTTTGAAAGAGATATGTATGGGTTCTCTGTAGCCTGCAAACTATTTAAAGAGAAATGAAAGGGACCTTTGTGGTTGTCACTTTTATTATTATAAAGTGTATGAGACAAACCTAGTGCAGATTTAAGAGTGCTAGTCTCATAAGTACAGTTAAGAAATCAGGAATTCCCACCTCCCTGCCTTTCTCCCTTCAGCAGTTCTTCAGGGTTGCACGATGCTAACCAGGATTAATGCTAACCAGGATTCCCACCTTAATGGAGATTTGAAGCCAGGTTTTGAAGGAGGTTTTCAAACTGAAGTTAAAAGCAACTCAGTTGAGTGCAAGCCCACACAACCTGTGATTTATCAAGCTGAACATAAACCACTAGCCAGGTATTGCATGTTCATCATAGACAGTCATGGGGGAAGGGCAATACGTAAGTAAGGAGAGCATTTGCTTTGCATACAGAAGGTCCCAGGTTCAATCCCAACATCTTAGAATTATAGAATCATAGAATAGTAGAGTTGGAAGGGACCTATAAGGCCATCAAGTCCAACTCCCCTCATGTAGAGTGGGGCATGCTCCCTACCTGAAACCCTGGCGAGCCACTGCCAGTAGTGGAGACAATACTGAACTAAACAGACCAATGTTCTGACTCAGTATAAGGCAGTTTCCTATTTTTCCTACAGACCTTATCAACCTCTTTGTTTTTGATGCCTTTCTGAGGCTACAAATCCTGAGGGGTCCCAGTATGTAGTAGGTGGGTCACAAGTTGTGCAGGCATGGTTTGGAGTTGACCATGGTTAGCTTCTGTAGTAGATGCAACCCTAAACTATAGTTAAAAACAAAGGAATGGATGAGGAGGGAATTTAATCTTTTAATCATGGTTAGGAGATCAACCTTATTTATTATGTCGGCAGCAGTCAAAGAATCCTCAAAAGTTTTTCCAGGCTTTTTAACACAATGGGTTTTTGTTCTTCTTTAATCACAAGAAGAATTTTGGCATGCTGTCTGTGAATAAATTTGGTCTTTCCTATGTATGGTAATAGACTCTGACAAGCTATTTAAAGTACTGAAAGTTTTTTTATGTGTGGTGTTTAGAGATTCGTTGCAATTCAGCTAAGCATAGTGTATATGTCTATTTCCTTCTTACCCTTGGGGTTTTGAGGTATAAAATGCTATCTCCAAGGCATCAGAGAAAGAAAGCTTTCCATTTCTGCATCTGGGCATGTGATGATCTACATTGTACTATACGAAGGTAATGGATTTGTCAGACTTTCTTTTTTTAAAAAAAAAATCTTCAGTAGAGGAGTTTACATTTTATGCATGTAACTTTGATGCTGTTAGTAAGGAGGTCAAAGAAATGTTGGTTCAATTAACATTTTATAATAAGGGCTCGATTAACATTGTATAAGCAGCCCATGAATGTTCCAACTAAAATGACTTGAGAGGTCACTGCTAATTCCATTCCTCCCATAGTCCTAGCACGGGTCTGAGTTGTGTTTTCAAAAAATCAAGCTCTTGAGAACAGCAGTTAATATCACACATCCATGAAATAACACACTAAGGTTTTGCCTTGGGTATAGGAAGGAGCTCAGCATACACATAAATTATTTTAGTTATTAAACACTCTGGTATGTGATAGTTATGCCTGAGTCCCATTAAAATCAACAAGGCTGATAGTGCAGTGCTATATACGTCTACACAGAAGTACATCCCATTGAGTTGAAGCGTGTATAGAATTGCAACCTGCAATCTTATCCATGGTTACCTGAGAGTAAGCCTCATGCAGCTCAATGGGTTGTACTTCTGAGTATTCAGGAATAGTATTGCACCATGATGCACTGCTGCATGCACTTAAGCCTGACTGATTTCAATGGGATTTTGGTATGTCTAGCTTCCCTTGAATCGTACTTGCCGGCCCTCTTCCAGGGAATACAGCAAAAAAGTGCGTACTGATTGCTGACACAGTTGCAGAGTTCCTTCTTCCCCATCTCAGAGGCGATCAACACTGTGAGCTGTAAAAGCACCCATTAGAGTGTGTGTGTGTACACACACACACACACGGGAAAACATCATGGGAGTGTATATGACTTTCTCTTCAGCTCTCCTCTTTCATGTTAACCAGCTTGAAATTTGGAGAAAACCTTGGTTAGGCTTAACCCTGATTAACGATGATTCCAGTTTTAACATAATGCAATCTTATACATGTCTACACAGAAGTAAGTCCCACTGAATTCACTGGAAATTATGCCAGGTAAATATGCATGGAAGTGCATCCTTATAGTTGCATGCCTGTGCATGTCTACTCAGAAGTAAACCCCATTGAGTTCAATGGAGCTTACTTTCAGAAAAGTGCATATTGCAGCTTTCGCCAGCATGGTGCCCTCCAGGTGTTTTGGATTACACCTCCCATCCAACCCCAGTCAGAATTGTCCAAAATATCTGGAAGGCAGCAGATTGGTGAAGGGTTGTGTATAGGATTGCAGACTTAATCACAGGTGTAGAGGGAGGTGTCTGGAATAAAAAAGGAGAGAGCTTAGGAGGACAGAGTGTGCAATTCAATGGCCTATTTTCTATTTCTTAATTACAGTTAGGAGAGTAACAATGTTACAATGGCTATGGCCCATAATATACATCCGCACAAGTTTGGTTTTGAATTGATACCTTGGAAGAATGTAGAATGTATCCCAGTTTCAGGACAGTTATCACAATTTGTGCTAACTGTGGTTTGTGCTACATCTGAAACCACAGACCTTTAATAAATCATAGTTAAGCCCACTGCTCCAGCTCAAGAGGCTTTTGGAGATGGGAGTAGATCTGAAGCTGAGTCCAGAACAGATGGGAAACACAAAACGAGCTCAAAACCATGATTTGCCTATTGCATACCTTGGAAGCTCAAACTAATCAGGGTTGTAGTTCAGTGAAAGTGCACGTGTGTTCCATTAGTTCTGTCCCTGACGTCGCCAGGTAGAGCTGGCAAAGACTCCTTCCTGAAAACCAGTAGAGCTGCTGCCAGACAGTGTCAGCAGTACTGAGCTAGATGGACAAAGGTGCCTGTATTGTAACTGTGGGGTGGGTTCTTAACAGTGGCTAGCACAAATCATGGATTTGCATTACCCCTGAACCCAGTCAAACTGAGCAAATGCAGTTATAGTACATATATTTAAATTTATGCTTGGGGATGAGGATTTAGGAATTAAGCAAAAGGTTTCATGGAAAAGGCAGGTTTTATGGAGAGATGCAAGGGATAGTTGTAAGGTGACATGACCAGATACACATTGAAAGATAGAAGTTTCAGGAATTGAGAGCAGCAAGAAATGATGTTTGGAGGTGTTTAAGAACATAATAACATAAGAAGAGCCTGCTGGATCAGGCCAGTGGCCTATCTACTCCAGCATCCTGTTCCCGCAATGGCTAACCAGTTGCCCACAGCAACCTCGCAAACAGTACCTGAGCACAAGAGCACTCTCCCCTCCTGCAGTTTCCAGCAACTGGTATTCAGAAGCATACTGCCTCTGACCATGGAGACAAAGCATAGCCATCATGGGTAGTAGCCACTGATAGCCTTTTCCTCCATGAAATTGTCTAATCCTCTTTTGAAGCCATCCACATTGATGGCCATCACTGCCTCCCGTGGGAGCAAATTGCATAGTTCAACCATGCGCTGTGTGAAGAAGTACTTCCTTTTGTCAGTCCTGAATCTTCCAACATTCAGCTTCATTGGATGCCCACGAGTTCTAGCGTTATGAGAAAGGGAGAAAAGCTTTTCTCTATCCACTTTCTCCATGCCGTGCATAATTTTATACACTTCTATCATGTCACCCCTTATTTTCCTTTTCTCTAAACAAAAAAACCCCAAATACTGCAACCTTTTCTCATAGGGAAGTCGCTTCATCCTCTTGATCATTTTAGTTGCCCTTTTCTGAACCTTTTCCAGCTCTACAACATCCTTTTTGAGATGAGGCAACCAGAACTGTACACAGTATCCCAAATGCAGCCGCACCATACATTTGTATAACGGCATTATAATATTGGCAGGTTTATTTTCAAAACCTTTCCTAATGATCCCTAGCATGGAATTTGCCTTTTCCACAGCTGCTGCACATAGGGTCAACATCTTCACTGAGCTATCCACTATGACCCCCAGGTCTCATTCCTGGTCAGTCACCACCAGTTCAGACCCCATGAGTGTATATGTGAAATTAAGATTTTTTGCTCCAGTATGGATAACTTTACACTTGTTTACAGTGAATTGCATTTGCCATTTTACTGCCCATTAACTCAGTTTGGTCAGGTCTTTGGAGCTCTTTGGAATCCCTCTTGTTTTAACAACCATGAACAATTTAGTATCATCAGCAAACTTGGCCACCTCACTACTCACCCCTAACTCTAGTTCATTTATGAAAAAGTTAAAAAGCACAGGTCCCAGTACTGATCCTTGGAGGATTCCACTTCCTACAGCCTTCCACTGTGAGAACTGTCCATTTATTCCTACTCTCTGCTTTCTGTTTTCTAGCCAGTTCCTGATCTACAAGAGGACATCTCCTCTTGACTGCTAAGCTTACTGAGGAATCTTTGGTGAGGTACTTGTTGAAAGCTTTTTGAAAGTCAAGTAGTTCTTGTTGACTCTCTCAAAGAACTCTAATGCGTTAGTGAGAGAGGACTTATTCTTGCAGAAGCCATGCTGGTTCTGCCTCAGCAAGATTTGTTCTTCCATATGCTTGGTTATTTTATCTTTAACAATTTCTACCAGTGCTCCCAGGACAGACATTATAGGCTTATCAGCCTGTAATTTTTGCCCCCCTCCCAGATTCCTTTTTAAAGATTAGTGTTGCATTGGCCACTTTTTAGTTCTCAGGTATGGAGGCTGATCTGAGGGACCAGTTTCATATTTTTGTTAAATGATCAGCAAGTTTTCATTTGAGTTTTTTGAGAATGCTCAGGTGGATGCCATTTGGACCCGAAGATTTGTCAGCTTTTATTTTGTCTATTAAGCCTTAAACTTCCTCTCTTGTCACCACTATTTGCTTCAGTTTCTCAGACTTCCTTCCTGCAAAAGTTAATTCAGGCACAGGAATCTGCCCTATATCCTCCACTGTGAAGACAGATGCAAGTAATTCAGTTGGCTTCTCTGCAATCTCCTTATCCCGCTTTAGCACACCTTTGACCTCCTCATCATCCAAGGGCCCAACCATCTCCCTAGACAGTTTCCTGCTTTTAATGATTCTTTTGTTGTTGGCCTTTATGTTTTTAGCAATGTGCTCCTCAAATTCTTTTAAAAAAATTGTTATTGTCTGCTTGCATTTCTTTTGCCAGAGTTTGTGTTCCTTTTGATTCTCCTCATGTGGACAAGACTTCCATTTTTTGAAGGAAGTCTTCTTACCTCAAATAGCTTCTGTGCTTGTTAACCACACCAGGATCTTCTTGGTCCTGGTAGTACCTTTCCTGAACTGCAATATTTACTCCAGTTCAGCTTTTAATATTGCATTTTTAAACAACTCCCAAGCATTTTGGACTGATTCAACCCTCTTTACTTTGCCTTTCAACTTCCTTTTTTCCGCTACCGTCATGTTGGAGAAGTTTCCTCTTTTCAAGTCAAATGGTTGACCATGTTGGATTTTCTTGGCAATTAGCCATTTACATGTATGTTTACTTTAATAGCACTATGGTCACTGCTACCAATTGATTTGACAACACTTGCATCTAGCACCAGGTCCTGGGCACCACTTAAGATTAAGTCTAGGGTTGCCATCCCTCTGGTTGGTTCCATGATCAACTGTTTCAGGGCACAGTCCCTTAAGGTATCTAGAAATTTTAACTCTTTTTTGTGACTAGAATACATATATAGCCAGCCTATGTAATGGTAGTCGAAGTGATTACTACAACATTTCCTAGTTTGGATGCTTCCAAAATTTCAATTTTCATCTCAAGATCTCCCTGAGCATTTTGATCAGGAGGATGACAGAACGTCCCCTGTGCTAAATTACTCTTGGGCCTAGTATCACTACCCACAACAATTCTGTGGAGGGGTCTGCCTTTTTTGGTGTTTCTAGCTTACTGGATTCAATGCCCTCTTTCACATATAGAGTGACACCACCTCCAATCTGTCTTTCCAATATAGTTTATATTCAGGGATAACTCTTTCCCTCTAGTTTTCTCCATTCCACCAGGTTTACATTACTTTACCAATGCTGTTCTCTAAGACCAAGGACTCCAGCTGACTTATCTTGGCTCAAGGGCTTCTAGCATTAGCGTATAAACACTTGTATACAGTGTTTCTCTTCAAGTGTCTTTGGCACTTTTGTTTTGGCCTGTGATACTTTGGCCTTTCTGAATGGCTATCCTGTGCCCCCGTGCTCACAATGCCCAGTTCTAGACCTACCCCATTTACACTGTCATTATTATTTTTTTGTTTTCATCCAACTAAGATTCTTATTACTTGTAATCTGCTCTGGGGGCCTTTTTTTGGCTGAAGAGCTGGGTAAAAATTCTTGAACTAACTACATAAATAAGAACAGCTGTGGAGAGCTTTAAAGACAAGAACCAGGAGGTTGTGCTGACCCCAGAAGGAAGAGGGAAGCCAGTGTAGGAATATGAGGAATCACATGCTTTGCCCTTGAGTATTGTGTGCAAAAACAAGGGATGAATTACTAGCTTTGCTATGGGATACTTGCAGTATTAATGTTTTATCACTGGATCCATGCAAGCAGTTAATAATTTTTGCTAGTTTTTCCTTTTCAGATCACTCAGGGTGAACCCCAGAAAACATGTTCCAAGCCTGTAGCAGAGAAGGTGACAGACAGTTGCCAACAGATCTGCCAATGTAGACCACCTCCATTACCACCACCACCTCCTCCTCCACCACCGCCAAGGTTGCTTGGGGTTTCATGTAAGTAGAGATTGCTATTTATTTCTCTTTGTGTCCAAAAAGGCATCTGGGCAAGGTACATGTGGAAAATTGAGTGGGTGGGAGGTAATTGCACTAGCATTTTTCCATATGGAGAATATTCTAACTAAAAGATGGAGATATGTTTTGGCTCATCGAACAGGAATTCTTCAGAGTAGCCAGATAAATTCCCTCTGTTCTAAACCAGGTGGCTATTTTCTCAAAGCAACTCATTAACATTGGAGCCCCAGAGTCATTCATTTCCGATGTTGTCTTGTGATTTGCATTAACATGTACTAAATATTTGATGATCCAGCATTAAGATGGATTTATATTTCTCCCCTAGATACATTCTAACAAATTTGCCTCCCTACACAGTTTTGGTGGCATAAATGTGTTTGAGATTGCATGGTATTTGTTTGTTTGTTTATTATTTATATTGATATTTATAGCCTGCCCTTGACTAAATAGTCCCAGGGCAGGTTACAGAAAAATGTCAGTCTAACAGAGCAATCCAACCCCCCCCCTTGCACTAGTATGTATGTGTTGGATTAGGCAGACTTGTCCTTTTGCCCAGTTCTTCTACATAAACTGGCCTCTGACCAACCACAAGTGTCACTCCATTGGTGTGGCACTCCCCCTTCCACCTGCAAATGTCCAGCCAGGAATGCCATCTGTGGGATGCCTACCATTGGTAGCCAACTGAAGATACTGAAAGAGGGCATTCCTGAGCCAAGGACAGGCTAAGCCAGCCTGGGATCCACTTAGTGGCAGCCATGGGGCAGTGAAATCCAGTCCAGGTTTTAGGCTAACCTTCAAGGAGCTGCCCAAGGTGCTGAAGACATGGCTGTAGAACAGTTGTGTGCTAGCTTTAAAAAACCATGCTTCACAGAAAATGAAGATGCATATTACTACCCTTGGGAACAAGCAGCATCAGTGGGAAGTAGTCAGTTTGATTCCCATGTTAGTCTAAAAACAGGATGTTCTGGCTCACCTTCTCCACTCAATTCTCCTATCCTTTTTATTGTTTATTTCCTAGTTCCATCTTATATCCCTTTTGCTGATCTTCACCACAGCCAAGAAGGGTGGCACCTTGCAGATGTTCTAAAAACAGGCTCTGTCATCATTGCTCAGCTCAACATCAGACCTGGCTGGTTAAAGGAAAGGATAGGGAACATGTTCCAGAGTTGCACTGCAGGAGCCTCTTCCTTCAACAATCTACCTAGGATTATGGCTCTTGCAGCTGCTGTCCAATGCCTTTATGTGCTTTCCTGTTTATTTAAGAACATTTATTTATTTCGGGCATTTTATTCCACCCTTTGTCATTCTTGACCCTGGTGTGGGCAGCAAATATATAAATGAAATACATACCATAACACTACACAAGAGGAACAGATAAAAATTAATACTAAAATCATTTAAAATTCCTCAAGCCAATAGATGCGGTGGACGGTTCCATAAAATCTCAACAGTTAAAACCATGCTGGGGAAAATAGATAAGTTTTAAACTGACATCCAAATAATAATACCATAGGGCTTAGATGGATTTCTGAGGAGAAGGCATTCTACGTTCGTGGTGCCACCACTACGAGAGCCCTTTCTTACATCATATTGTACTATATTGCACCTTTATAAAAATAAATTTGCAAGGCAGCTTACGATTGGTTTGTAAAAATGAACAGTTCAACAATAACAGTCTGAAAGAAGAATAAAACCTCAGTACAGAATAGTGTACCTCTGTGACGCAGAGTGGTAAGCGGCGGTAACACACCCGAAGCTCTGCTCCTGGTCGGAGTTCAATTCCAACGGAAGGAGGAAGTCGAATCTCCCGTAAAAGCGGTCGAGGTCCACTCAGCCTTCCATCCATCCGTGGTCGGTAAAATGAGTACCCGGCAGACACTAGGGGGTAAAGAAAGGCCAGGGAAGAACTGGCAATCCCACCCCATATATACGATCTAACTAGTAAACGTCGCAAGACGTCACCCTAAGAGTCGGAAACGACTCGCACTATAAGTGCGGGGACACCTTCACCTTTACCTTTTACAGAATAAAACCAGCAAACCGTGAATCTGCCCAAAAGCCATTGTTGCTAACCAACTATGTTTAACCAAGTGCCAAAATAAGAGTAGCAATGGCCCCAGGTCCTCTATGGAGGGAAATTCCATAGACAGGATGCTACCACAGAAAAGGCCCTCTCTCCAGTAGCCATGCACTAGGCTTCCCATGGTGGGGACAGAGTTTTCAAAGGGAAGCCATCATGTGAAATTGTTAAATGGACCAAGCAAATGGGATGGAGAGAGAGAGAGTGAAGTGGCAGATGATCTCCTACCTCCAAATGACCTACCGGCTTGTGCTGGCCAGTGTGGGAGGCGAGAGGGTGATGCATCTCTTCTTTTTTGTCCCAATGGTTCTTGATATTTTAAAATATCAGGATGGGGTAGGTAATAGGTCCAATCCTAGGGCCTTTCAGGAATGGAAGGACTGAGTCCAGCAGATCCAAGACCATCACTGCTCTGTGATGCTCCCAGAATGCCCCCCTCTCCCTCCCAGGAAGCATCAGTGACCGACTTACAAGGAAGCTAGCAGAGCAGCTCTGCCCCACCCTTCTGTGCATATGGTTCTGCAGATCAATGTGACAGATCTACAGCTATGCTCTACATTTTGGGCCCTGTTGTTGGCAAGCTTCCTTGTCAGTACTTTGTGAGCATGTGGGTGGGTATGACTCACATCCATGCACACACATCCCTCCTCATATATGCATCTTCAGCAATATTGAGGATAAAGTGTCATGCATCTGGGTCCCAATCTGTGAAAGCTTCTGTCACAATAAATTTGTTAGGCCTCATTTGCACCATGCATTTAAAGCAATAAAGAGTCATGGCTTCCCACAAAGAGTTCTGAGAACCCTAGCTTGTTGCAGGTGCTAAGAGTTGTTAGAAGACACCTCTTCCCCCTCGCAGAGCCATAATTTCCAGAGTTCCTTGGAAAGAGGGATTGTCTGTTATACCACTCTGAGAGCGTAGCTCGCTGAGGGGAAGAGGGGTCTTCTAACAACTCTCAGCATTCCTAATAACTACAGTTCTCTGGAACCTATGAGGGAAGCCACGATTGTTTAAAGTGCTATGATAGTTGTTTAAATGTATGGTGCAGATGAAGCCTTAGTCATAAGTCTCATTGTTTTCACTAGGGATGCACTGAAATGAACCTCCCATGCACATTAGGCTATGAAGTTGGGAGGGTCATTTCAGCAATTTTCAGGGGGCGGGGTCAGTGAAATGGGTTGAAGCTGACAGTTGGGCTTGCAGAGGATAGAGTCTCAGATGATGGAGACTGCCATTTTTCCTTCCCATAAGACCTAGGGTGAGGGCAAGATGCTTTGCCCTTTCTCTGTTTGGCTTCATGGTGATGCTGTATAATGTAGTGAAGCCCTCACTGTAGATCTCCTGGAAAGGGAAAAAAGAAGGTGACTGCCTACCACCCAGACCTCTGCCATCTCTTAGACTGAAGAAAAAGGAAAGTGGGGGCTTTTTCATCCACTATTTGGTCCATCCCTGAGGACATCCCCAGCCCAAATTTCATCGGAAAATTATAGTAAAAAGTTTCACCTCGCTCTTAGTTTTTGCATGAACAAACTAACACAGCTTCACCTCCAAAATTAGCAACAACCCTTCTCTGGCACATATGAAGATCCATGCCCTGCTCATGACTGAAGCTACAGCAGGGGTAGGAAGTCTTTGGCCTCTAGATGTTCTGGACTACAACTCCCATCAGCCCCAAATAGCATAGCCAATGATCAGTGATAATAGTCCAGAGCACCAGGTTAGTCTAGCACATGAATCAGCTAGGGCCAACTTGCTGTCTAGCAGTGGCTCTCCAGGGTTTCATGCAGAGGTCTTTTCCATCACTTGCTGCTTGATTCTCCCCTCCTCCTTTTCTTTTCTTTAACTGGAGATGCCAGAGATTGGACTTGGGACCTTCTGCATGCCAAGCATGAACTCTAATAAGCTGTGGCCTCTACCAATTTTTATCTTTATCTTTGGAACACAAGGTCTTGAGTCTCAGCCACAATAATGGACCTAATTTGTTTGTAATTTGTACTTGTACACATGCCAACCTAAAAAAAAAAAAGCAAATGCAAAACTACAGAGTAACTACTTGGCAAATATTCCAGCACAAAGTGTACAGTTCAGTTTGTGGAACTTGAAATGTTTGTGCAGCTGTCATAAAAGAAAGTTTAAACGGCTTGGCCATATCCAGGCCTTTTGGGTTAAAGCATAAAATATTTCGGGGTTAGGGGTTGCTAGGCACTAGAGTTATCAGCTTGCAGGCTACTTTTGGATGTGAAACGATTGGGTGTTTTTACTTGACCTGTTGGTGACCGTTATGCTCTCTTAAATTTTGATGTCAAATGAACAGTTAATTGTATTATTATTATTACTGTTAGGGTTATGTTGTAGTGATATTTGGTGGTATCCAACTAACTTATTATGTCAGTGTAAAGATTTCCACTTGTGCAACGAAAGTTCCCCCTTTCTGTGAGCCCCCCAAGCTCTCCTCAAATGTGCTCTGCAGGGTTGGGGGAACCCCCAGAATAAATTTAGGGGTGTGCAGGTGGAGAAGAGGGGGGAAGTTCCATTGAGCAAGCAGAAATCCTTGCACTGATGGAAAGTTAGTTGGATGCCGCCCGTTATAATTAGTATTTTGCATTGTTTGTGTACTACTGTATACTGTTTTGTATGTGAGCCTCTTTGAGCACAGATGTTTTTGTGGAAAACATGGCATATAAATAGACAATTACTTTTAGCTACTAGAGGCCTATGGGCTGTAGCTCTGAAAGAAGAGAGGGTAGACTTGTTACTCTTTGCCTCGTCCACAGTCTAGAGCTACGGTAGCAGTTGTACTCTTTCTTAGCAAAAGTGAACCTCCCATGTTGCAAGGGAAGGGAAGGGAACCCAGCTGCTCAGAAACAGCTTGCTGGGAGGGGCGGTACAAACACACCAAGAGGAGCACAGTATTGGCTCCACTGGGGCATTTGCACTGGACCCACCTCCCTGTCTCCCTCCTGGTCAGCAACAATGACCCACCTGCCAGGAAGCTAGCACAGAGGCTCTGCCTTACCTGGCGAGCCCCTTCTGCAACTTCTGCTACTGTTGCCAACAAAGACTTTTGTGAAGTTCCCCTTCCCTACTCTCTGCTTCCTTGGGATTTCAAGGTCCAGACCTTCAGAGGGCCCTTCTACTTCTACCAGTTGCCTAGAAGGGAATTTTTCGCTTGGTAGTGAAAAGGCAGGTCCACCTTGTCCTTGTGCTGCAGTAATGGGGAAAGCAGAAACGTCTCCCTCTATGCAAATCTAAAATGGACAGGAACTTCCAAGGTTGAAGACGTGGTGAGCTCATATCTCTTTGACTTCCTGGCCCACCACTATTCCAGCTTCCATTGTACACGTCCATTTCCTGCTTCCTATCTGCTCCCAGCAGGGATGGGAACCCTGTGACCCTTCTGTTGTTATTAGACTGCAATTCCTATCATCCCTGACCATTGGCTAAGCTGGATGGATGGCACAAACATGGATGGCACTCAACATGAGCCCTTTGGGCACATTCCACACCCACTCACATGCATTTATCGTGACTTTCTGATGTCATGGAGGAGCTACATATGTAGAGCTGCACATGCATAGAGCTTATGCTGGGTTCATGGAGGTCAGAGGAGGAGCTAGGGAGCATGATCTTCTTTGCATGTTTGATACATATGTGCAGGGGGGCAAGTGAGTGCAACTTTCTTCACTGGAATTTAGCACATGAGCTCTGCTGGATCAGACAAAAGCTCTGTCTCACCCAGCATCCTGTCTCCTGCAGTGGCCAATCAGATACCCATAGGAAGCCCAGAAGCAGAACATTAGTGCAATAGCCATCTCCTGCTGCTGTATGCAGAGACCATCATTAGTAACCATTGATAGCTGTGTCCTCCATGACTTTATCCAATCCCCTTTTTATTTATTTTATTTACTATATTTATATCCTACCTCGCTTCGAAGGAGCTTAAGGAAGCATCCATGATTCTCTCCCCCACCCCTTCCATTTTATCCTCAGCAACCATGTGAGGTAGGGTAGGCTGAGAGATTGTGACTGCCCCAAGGCCACCTAGCGACCTTCATAATTGAGTAGGGGATTTGAACTGTGGTCTCCTTGGTCCTAGTCTAGCACTCCAACCGTGCACTACACTGGCTCTCATCTTTTTAAGTTACTGGCATCCCCACATCTTGTAGTAGCAAATTCCATAGTTTAACTGTGTGCTTTGTATTGGATCTCTATTAAATAGCCAGTTAAAATCCTCTAGTTTTGTTGTGAGTCACTCTCTGTTTAACAATGTAATTCCATTTGTGTAAAAAAAAAAGTTTCCATTAAAAGAAAAAAGTTAGCCCTTTGCTGTACAAACCAAAGACTCAAATGCTTCAGAGGAAGTTATTGATGAGTCAGATGCTGCTGATTTTCATCCAAAGTAATCTCTAGATTCTCTTGGCAGTGGTGGGAACAGTGTGGTGCCTCAGTCTGACAATTCAGTAAATGTATCTTAAATGGCACAAGCCCTAACCTCTTAGAAACAAGATCAGCCATTGTCCTGATTGTCTTACACAAACACATTGCCCTAGTAGAGATTCATTGTTGTTTCAAGCATTAAAAAAAAAGGATGTAAAAAAGCAGTATATTGTCTTAAAATTCTGCACACGGGGGGGGGGGAGCGATATTCTTGATCTCTGAAACAGCCAGTTAAAATCCCCTAGTTTTGCTATGAGTCACTCTCTTTTTATCAGTATTACTCCATTTGGGTAATATTAGAGTCCTTTAAACATCAGAAAGTAAGAGTTGATGTCAAGATTTCAATTAAAATGAAAATCGAAGAGAATTTAGATCCCCCACCCAAGCAGAACATCTGAGGATTTTCATGGGAGTCTACAAACTTTCTACAGGGCAATTGTGTTTTTGTTTTTTTTAAAATCCACAATACAACAACAAAAATAGATTTACATCTTGTAATGAATAATTGATGAGAATCTGTAGGTAAACATATGTGTAAAGTCCATTGGCAACTTGGAGATTTTCCCTGTTTTCTACAAACTTCGTCATAATATTATAGTTTGCATTTAAGGCAATCCAACTCACATTTATGCCAGGCTGAGGGATGTGGCGGATCTCCAGCTGAGCCGTCTTGGTCCCAGCTCAGTCAGGCTAGCTGGTGTAAGTACCTCAGCCTGGCTCAGCAGAGACTGGCCCAAGTGGAGCTGGAGTAAGGCCTGAAAAAGGGGTGTGTCAGGAGAGGGACTGACATGAGGGGACTTAGGCCACATCCAGCTCATGTTCGGAGCGCTCCTGCAGGTCCAGTCTAGGCAAAGGTTACACTGGGAAAAAGATCAGTCTAAGAAAATAATTGCAACAGAAGTCAATGGAAGGGGCTTACTCCCCGGTAGGGTTATTTGAGATGCAGGCTTTTACTTTCTGGTATTTGCGTGCAGCTCCCAGCTGAACTGGCATTCAGGCACCCCAGAGGCTCCTGAATGGCAATTGGATATGGCAGAACCTTACGCAGGCTTCCCCTGAGTTGGATTGCTCTTAGTCTGTTTTCCATGATCTGAGGAAAGCCTTTGATAAATGTTGCTGCATATATCCCTGATTTGTATATGAGATAAAATCATACTACGCTGTATAAAAATCAAATATTTTAGTTAATTTAAGTTGGTCAGTCCATTTTTCTGCTCTGGCTATATGCTGCAGCTCACTGTGCATGCAGAATTCAGTGTCAAAAGTTTCCAGTGAAATTACTGAAGCTGCACATTCCCTGTGCAGACTTCATAAGGTCTGATCAGCCTAAAACATGCATAGTACTAGCTGAAGCATAAAAAAAACAAGAAACAGAGATTGTATTACTGCTCATTAAAATCATGAAAAAAATAAAATATTTTATTTAAAAGGAAGTATGTAAGATATGAAAGAGTAGGAAGGCACCTGGTGGATGTTTCTGGGAAGAATATTCCATTCTTGCCAGGATGGATGCCGGGATACATATACCTCCTATTGATTCATACCATTGGCAGTGCCTCTGCAGGAACTCAGAGCCAAACTAGATGTGATATTAAAAATGCATCTTTGCACTTAAAGTTCACTTTAAAAAATGCAAATAGCTGCCATTGAGGGAGATGGTGGGGCTGAAAATTATTGGGATTACAGCAGGGAGGGGGAGTTTAACTCTTTCCTCCCCTGCTGTGCTCCTCACAAAGATAGCTCCTTTGAAAATCACTGCTTATTTGTATTGGGAGGAAATCTCTCGCTAGTGCCAGTTCGGGATGGAATTCTCTCCTTTTTTACATTTCATTTTTAAGTGTAGCCCCCTCCCCCCACTGGTCAGTAACAATCTGATTCCTTTTTCCTCCAATATCTTTTCATTTTTCTGATCTCCAATTTTTTTTTGCTTTGCAGAGAATTATCAATATTATAATGACTATTTATTCACAAGTCTCCACTGGTATTGATCTTTATTCTGAACTCTGTAATTATTGCCTGTTTACATTCCTTTTCAAGTGCATTGCAGAGCAGATTAAGGCAGATAATAAAGTCATTATCTTCCCCTCTGCTGCTTACAATCAACACCCCATTCCCCCCTGCTGCTTTCTGTCTGTCAGTTACAATCAACACTTCATTGACATCAGTGAAAGGGAATACATATTTGAAGAAAATATAGAAAATAGATAATCATATATAGAAATATATATGTATATAAATATATAATATATGAGGAGGACTGCCTTCAAGTCAATCCCAATTTATGGCTACCCTATGAATAGGGTTTTCATGGTAAACGGTATTCAGAGGGGGTTTTCCATTGCCTCCCTCTGAGGCTAGTCCTCCCCAGCTGGCTAGGACCTACTCAGCTTGCCACAGCTGCACAAGCCAGCCCCTTCCTTGTCCACAACTGCCAGCTGGGGGGCAACTGGGCTCCTTGGGACTGTGCAGCTTTGCCCATGGCTGTACAGGTTATATATATATATATATATATGTATGTATATATATATATATATATGTATATGTATATATATATATATGTATGTATATATATATATATATATGTATATATATATATATATGTATATATATATATGTATATGTATATATGTATGTATATGTATATATATATATACATACACACTATCAATGATTTCAAAGCGAATTTTAAAAAATGAATAGGAAAAAAAGAACAATGAATCGGAAACCAGGTGTGGAGAGCTGCTACTTCAGAATTCTCTCAGAAAAGATAGAGAATATCAGAAATAATAATTAATCCAATGGCAAATCCAGTTATTGCAGAAACAGAGCCCATCACTAGTGCCAGTGGATGCCTTTTAAAAACAGCATACACATTTATTGCAAATACATATGTTTTAAATGCAAATACACATTTTAGTACAGTAGGGCCCCGCTTTACGGTGTTCCGCTTTAAGGTGTTCTGCTGATGCGGCGGCTTTTGTTTTTAATTTAAAAGCTTTTTTCCCCTCTTTTGCGCCATTTTCGCGTCATTTTCGTGCGACGCGGCCCATTAAAGTCAATGGGGTTCTGCTTTACTGCGTTTTCCGCTTTACAGCGGGGGTCCGGAACGGAACCCGCCATATAAGTGGGGCCCTACTGTATCAGGTCTCTCTCATTTGGCCTTTAGGCAGAGGTCTTTCCCTGAGATCCTTTAGCTGGGGATGATGGGGTTTGAATCTTGGACCTTATACGCTCAATCTATGCCTGGACTGATCTTGCTTTAAGCCTAGTACTCTTTATACTTGTTCATCTGTCAATATATGCAATATATACATAACAATATTTCCACAAAGATAGTGCTCCAAGGTACCATCCTCTAAATAAACCTGACCTTGCAGAGTTTGCTCTGAATTTTCCATTGTTCAAAGAACAGAATGGTCATGCCTTTAAATAAAAGAGCTATCAGAACTTCTGGTTCAGGGCTTGACACAGATGAGGAAATAAATCATTGCTTGTTTTCTTGTTTCTAAAGCCCTGGAGCTTTGCAGTAGTACACTCCATTTTGACCTTGTGAATTCATGGATGCAACCACTTCTTGAGAAAGTGGAAAACAAGAGGTTATTTGTGGGAACCTGACATTGTCTTTGCTTCCCTATTAGCCTGTCTTTGGAATATACTGAGCATTCTGTGGTCTTGGGAATAGCACTTTGGAAGCTTTTAGTAAAGCCACATCCTCACTACACAGCTGTGTACACACCATACTCTTAAAGCACATTGAAAGCACATTATTTTCTCTAAAGAATCTTGAGCATTGTAATTTACCCCTCCCATAGCTAGAATTCTCAACATGCTTAACAAACTATAGTTTCTAGGATTGGGGGGGAGGGATAGTGTGCTTTCAGTGTACAGTGTATATGCAGCCTCTGTTTAAAGCACTATGATACCAGTTTAAAACGCATGGCTTCTCCCAAAGAAACCTGGGAACTGTAGTTTGGTAAAGGTGCTGAGCATTGTTTGGAAACCTATTCCCCTCAAAGCAACAATTTCCTGATAAGAGGGATTGATAGTTAAACCACTCTAGGAATTGTAGTTCTGTGAGGGGAATAGGGTTCATCTAAGAACTCTCAGCATCCTTAACAAACTACAGTTCCCAGGATTCTTTTGAGGAAGCCATGACTGTTAAATTGGTTTCATAATGTAGAAACGTGTTGAGCAACAGACTGATCGTAACTTTGTTGCTTATGCATTCTCTTGTGCAGTAACATTCCGTTGGTGCAAAACATTTTGCCAGCAGAACAAGTACAGGCATACCCCGCTTTAACGTTCACAATGGGACCGGAGAGTATACTTTAAGCGAAAATAAACTTTAAGTGAAGCAATCGTCTTCACTTGTACTGCACGCAACCACCACTAGATGGCAGCGGCATCATGCCAATAAAGTGTATGTTATTGCGAAGCGCGCGAACATTAAGCGGGGTATGGGGACGTATGGAGCATGTATGTTATAGCGAGGCGACGTTAAGTGAAGCGATGTTAAGGGGGGTATGCCTGTATACCTTTAAGTGACTCTAACCCATACTACATTGGATAAAACTCTTTATCCACAAAATGCTTATGAAAGATGTCACAGTGGACCTCCAAAGGTTTCCTAACATCACTCCTGTGGGGCAAGTTAAAGTAGGCCCCAAACCACTCAGAAAAGCTCTGCTGGTTGGTACCCCTGAAGACACAGCCATGGCGGAAAAATATTGCTTCTTTGCTGCCACCGCCATCACATAGTAAGGTCAGGAATGAACTCTTCTCTTTGTTTGGGTGGATTAACTTTGAGATTTTTACTATTTGAGTTTTAGTTGTCTCCCAGCCTGCTTCTGGTTAAAGAGAGAAGGAAAGCAAAAGGAAACAGAAACACGGTTAGAACCCTAAATGCAATAATACAGCGACTAGTACGCAGGGACAAAGAGAACTATTACAATAGTTATTGTATAGAAATAGAACAAGAGCCCTATTCCAAAAGATTAGAGAAATCAAAGGGAAATTCAAACCAAGAGTAATCAACAGGGGAATACACTGATTGACTGAGATGAAATAAAAGGAAGATGCAAGCAATACACTGAAGAACTTTATAAAAGAGATGCAAGGATGACAGATTCATTCATGGAGGAACCGTATGATGAAGAACCAGGAATTTTAGAATGTGACTTGAAAGCTGCTCTTAAAATACTTGGAAGGAATAAATCACCAGGAATAGATGACACACCAATAGAGTTACTACAATTACTAAGACTGAATCTGTCCAAATTTTGACAAAAATGTGTCAACAAATATGGAAAACTAAACAATGGCCCACAGACTGGAAGCGTTCCATATACATCCCTATTCCAAAGAAAGGGGATCCCAGGGAATGCAGTAATTATCGAACTATTGCCTTAATATCCCATGCAAGTAAAGTAATGCTCAAGATTCTACAACAAAGGCTCTTACCATATATGGAGCGAGAAATGCCAGACGTCCAAGCTGGATTTAGAAAGGGAAGAGGCACCAGAGATCATATTGCAAACATACATTGGGTAATGGAACAGAGCAAGGAATTTCAGAAGAAAATCACTCTGTGCTTTATAGATTACAGTAAAGCCTTTGACTGTGTAGATCATAAAAAACTATGGAATGCTTTAAAAGTAATGGGAGTGCCACACCATCTGATTGTCCTGATGCGCAACCTATACTCTGGACAAGAGGCTACTGTAAGGACAGAATATGGAGAAACCGATTGGTTCCCCATCGGAAAGGGGGTGAGACAGGGGTGTATTTTATCACCCTATTTGTTTAATCTATACGCAGAACATATCATACAGAAAGCAGGATTGGACCGAGATGAAAAAGGTGTGAAAACTTGAGGGAGAAATATCAATAATTTAAGATATGCAGACGATACCATACTACTAGCAGAAACCAGTAATGATTTGAAACGAATGCTGGTGAAAGTTAAAGAGGAAAGCACAAAAGCAGGACTACAGCTGAACGTCAAGAAGACTAAAGTAATGACAACAGAAGATTTATGTAACTTTAAAGTTGACAATGAGGACATTGAGCTTGTCAAGGATTATCAATACCTGGGCACAGTCATTAACCAAAATGGAGACCATAGTCAAGAAATCAGAAGAAGGTGAGAACTGGGGAGGGCAGCTATGAGAGAACTAGAAAAGGTCCTCAGATGCAAAGATGTATCACTGAACACTAAAGTCAGGATCATTCAGACCATGGTATTCCCGATCTCTATGTATGGATGTGAAAGCTGGACAGTGAAAAAAGCGGATAAGAGAAAAACCAACTCATTTCAAATGTGGTGTTGGAGGAGAGTTTTGCGCATACCATGGACTGCGAGAAAGACGAATAATTGCGTGTTAGAACAAATTAAAGCAGAACTACCATTAGAAGCTAAAATGATGAAACTGAGGTTATGGTACTTTGCACACATAATGAGAAGTCATGATTCACTAGAAAAGACAATAACACTGGGAAAAACAGGAGTAGAAAAAGAGGAAGGCCAAAGAAGAGATGGATTAATTCCATAAAGGAAGCCACAGACCTGAACTTACAACATCTGAACAGGGTGGTTCACGACAGATGCTACTGGAGGTCGCTGATTCATAGGGTCGCCATAAGTCATGATCGACTTGAAGGCACATAACAACAACAGCCTGCTTCATTGTTTAAAAACCAAGAAGTAGATTAGGCTCTGTGGAGTGGGAAAGGGTGCTTGGAGGTATTTGTGTCTACCACCTAAGTCATGTCTGTATCCCACAGAATGACTAGAGCTTTGACAAGACTATCAGCCATACCACTTGGTAACTCCCTGAGGGCAGCCAGGAATCTTTGGATTCCCATTAGTGTGAGAGAGTGGAACTTCCTAATTTGTCAATTATCCATGAACCAAGCCTTTTCTTTGAGAAATTAGAGTGATTATGAACATTGTATGACATCACTGCCTCTCAGCCAAATGTTTAGGGAGGGTCCACAAGTGACTAGCAAAAGTTCAGACACAACAGCCTCATTTTAACCTGCTGTATAAGATGTCTTCACTTGTGACTCACAAGCCATTTGTTTTTGGCTTTTTCTTAACAAGCAGCTTGATAACAAAGCTTCTCTCCCTGCTACCCAGACAGTATCTCTCTTGTGAACAGCGAGGTTCACTTTCCAAGGCTGACAGTCTGGCACCTTTGCAAGCATAACATTTATCCTTTTAAAATGGTGAGTTGCAACTCTATGTATCATTCATTATATTTATTTTTAGATCCTGCTGTAGGGGCTTACGCTGACAAAAATGGAACCAAGGGAAATAAAACCACTATACATTTTTTAGATGACTCCAGATTTGTAGCGACACTGTAGAACTATATTTTTTACATGTTTGGGAGCCAAGGTGGCAGAATTAATGTTGCGGTTATATGACAGAATGTGCAGTTCAGTGCCTTCCTGGTTTGTTCCTCTCAGTACTATGGAGTGAATTGTACCATGGTTTCCTAAGCGTTGTATAGGATAATACTGTGTATTGATTCGCACTTATGTAGTCTGTGGCTTTCCAGTTTCTGCTGGTGTAGGCTTCTGCATGTCCATCCATATGCCTGTATGCAACACTACCATATGTGTCAGACCACTCATCTACCCATTCACTGCATTTTACAGTGCAAGCCTAGGCATGTTTACTCATAAGTAAGCCCCACTGTGTTCAGTGGAACTTACTCACAGGAAAGTGTGCATGCTAGTATTACAGCTTTATTTATTCGGAGGCAGTATGCTTCTGAATCCCACTTGCTGGAAAACACCGGAGGGGAGAGTGCTGTTGTGCTCAGTCCCTGCTTGGGGGCTTCCTATAGGCATCTGGTTGGCTACTGTGAGAACAGGCAACTATACTAGATTGGTCACTGGCCTGATCCAGCAGGCTCTTCATATGATCTTATGTTCTCATTCTATTCTTCCAAAGAGCTTAGGCAAAAAGGGGTGGAGAATTTCTCTTTTCAGCCCACATTTGCCGTTATTTAATTGTGTTTAGAAGCAAGGCCAGAACATAAGGAAATCCAATTTAGTGCTTCAGACTGCTGCAACATGCTCCACAATGAGCCTGCCCCTGAAGATTGCTCAAAAACTATGCAAGGCCAGAACCAAACAAAACAAAAATTATACAGCCACAAGAGTGGCTGTATAGCCAGTGTGGATTTTTCACATTCCGCAATGTTAAATTGAAAATACCCCCCATGCCATTCTGATGCTTCCCATAAGCTCATTTCAAAACAAAACCTTATAAAACATATAGTCCTGAACTCAGAAACACTTGCTTAACAACCCTCTCAATTTTCGTGGCGATACACAAAACAGTCAGAGAGAATAGAGAGTTCAAAGTGTAAAAAGAGAGAGAGAAAACCCTAGAGCCCTTTTGGATTTTTTTCTGTCAGAGTTCTCATAATGTGTTGAAATTCATTACAAATCAGCCATGTTCACAGGGTACCTGTAATCCTAATACTCACCTTGTCCCATACTCTGACCTTCATCTTCTGCAGTTTAAAAGTTTAAAATATGCCTGGCTGATTTTTAATTAATGTAATAACTTTTGCCTGGAACCCTATGATATCATCTGGCATGCTCAGTAAGAACCAACTGTCAGAGTTATAACAGCCAGACTCACAGCTGCTTGGCTTGGCTAATCAGGGGGCCACACCCACATCAGACTTTGGCTTCCCTCAGAGAATCCTGGGAAGTGTAGTTTGTGAAGGGTGCTGAGAGGAGACTCCTGTTCCACTGAGAGAGCTCCAGTGGCCAGACTGGTTTAACAGTCAGCCACTCTGATTGAAGGTCTGTGAGGGGAACAGGGTGTCTCCTAGCAACTCTCAGCACCCTTCACTAACTACACTTCCCAGGATTCTTTGAGAGAAGCCATGATAGTCCATAGTGAAATAAAGGCCTGGTGTGGATGTGGCCAGGGACAGCTTTGGTTTAAATTTGGGTGGGAGGCTACATGTGCCTGCTGTAGAATAAAAAGGTGGGGGAAACGCTGAAAAGCAATAATACTGTTCACAATGTTTTCCTTTTGGAAAGGAAAGGGGCTTCCCTTCTGCCCAGTGCCCACCCATCCAATCTCCTTCCCTCCTCTCCCCCTCCCCTCCCTGCCCCTCCCCCAGATCAGTGTTGGACTACGACCTGGGAGACCAGGGTTCAAATCCCCACATAGCCATGAAGCACGCTGGGTGACCTTGGGCCAGTCACTGCCTCTCAGCCTCAGAGGAGGGCAATGGTAAAACCACCTCTGAATATGATTTACCATGAAAACCCTATTCATAGGGTCAAGATAAGTCAGGATTGACTTGAAGGCAGTCCATTTCCATTTTCAAACATGATTGCACAGAAATAAATCCCATTGAACTCAAAAAGTATGCAAATGATCAAACCCACCCTCCCTTCTCCCTCCTATCCCCTCCCACTTACCCTTTCCCTCCCCCTTCCTTTGCCCCTCCCTCCCCATCCCCTTCCAATCCCTTCCTTCCCCCTTCTCCTCCCCATGGTCAGTTTTACCTATCTTAAGCATGATTGCACAAAAGTAAATACCATTGAACTCTATAAGCATGCAAATGATCAAACCTGCCCTCCCCTCCTCCTTCCTTTGTCCCCCTCTAATATGCTCCTTCCCCCTCCTCCTCCCCCATGGTCAGTTTTTCCTATCCTAATCATGATTGCATAGGAGTAAATCCCATTGAACTCAATAAGCATGCAAATGATCAGACCTGCCCTTCTCCTCTCCCTCCTCCCCTCCCCTCTTCCTTCTCCTCCCCTGCCCACTCCAGCCCTCCCTCCCTCCCCCTGGTCACTTTTACTTATCCTAAGCATGATTGCACGGGAGTAAATCGCACTGAATTCAATAAACATGCAAATGATCAAACCTGTCCTTCTCCTCCCCTCCCCCTCCTGTCTGCTCCCATCCCAGTCCTCCCCTCCCTCCTCCTCTTCCTCCTCCACCCCTCCCCATCCCCTGTGGTCAGTTTCACCTATCCGATGCATGATTGCAGGGGAGTAAATACCACTGAACTCAATAAGCATGCAAATGATCAATCCATTCTCAGCAAACTTGCACAGGATCCCATTTCTTACCTCCCGGATTAAAAAGCAGGGAAATTCACTAATAGGCAAAAAACCTTGGGATTTAAGAACACTCCTATAGCCCACAGGTATTTCTATCAAACTTTAAAAAGCAGCAAAATTGCACAGCTATAGTGAATGCACCAGGGGAGCAGGAGACCTGACCTCCTCTCTGAGATATTGTATTGCCTACAAATTTGTCCAAATGCAAACACCATTTGGGTTGGTCTTTCACAGTCCAATCCACTTGCTGTGTAGCTTGGAAGAATTTGGTAACATGTGCCTCTGAGCATATGGTGAGTGGTGGCAACACCTGCCATCTCCAAAGATAGAGAATTACATTTTTGTATGTTTGTTGGTATTCTTCTTACTTTGCTTCTTTCCTGTGTTACTAATGTTTCTACAGAGAATCTAAACTAGAAAATTTTATTTCCCTCATTATTCATCCTAGAAATCCTAGACATCTGTGTCAAATTCCAGACTGTCACTATTTTGGGGTGGGATTTGAGCACATCCTGGCAAATTCAGGCTGCACATTTAAAGCTGATTTGGAACTCTTGCAAAACAAACTGCTCCCCCCCCCCAAAAAGCAGACTTTTTGCAATAAGAAAAGTGATCAGAAAAGGCATTGGAAAGTGTGGGATAGCACTAGCACTGACACAACCTTGCCTGTCTCCCCACAAACAAATCAGGATGAATGCTCACTAAATAGCCAACATCATGTAATTTCTCTTCAAACAAATCAGGATGAATGTTCATTAAAAATGTCATCTGCCAGTGTGTGACCTATGTGCTGCTAACAGAGAAGAGCTGGGGGAGAGTATATGGGAGACATGATGGGTTAGGTGTTAAATTGATTGTTTGTTTATTTATTAAATATGTATCCACCCTTCCACTCAAAGGAGCCCAGGGCAGAAAGAGAAAAAGAAGGGATTTGGTTTGATTTTGTAATTAAATAGATTAGGTTCTCAAATCGCTTGCTGATTTGAACTAGCCTATAGGTCTCTCTTGTTTTCGAGTTGTGTATATGCCTTTGTAATAATTGACTTCTTGTAATGATCTGCAAGCTTATTCCACTAGGAATTTCATCCTGCACAAACCCCACAGAAGTGAGCAAAAACAAACATCATTTGCCATGTTCATTTCTCTCCATTACTGCTTTCATACTTCATCTGCATGTTAGTTAGGAGTGAAAAAGCAGGTTTAGATGTAATAAGTAAACAAAATTGAGGGAGAGTTTAGACCTGTAGTGGTTCTGCACCATATATTTTTGTAATTGTTTTGAAAAGATTGCAGTCATCATGAAAGAGAACACAAAACAGTACTTACAATTACAAATAAAGAAATTTCTTCCTCACTAGATGGTGTACAAAATACACAACATTTACTACACTGTCACTCCTGTCATGAGTTGGTCATTTTCCCCTGTTGACCACCATTCAGCAGAGAATTAAACTATTCTGTCTAATCTGGGTTTTTGCAAGTCATAGTTTCAGTTCCATGGCCTGTGACAGTTTTCAGATTCTGACACACCTGTCTAAGAACCATGATCAGAATCTCTCTTGCTGAAAGATTTGATGCAATTTTCCATGTTGTTCATGGCTGATCAAGCATTGCCAGATGAATTTCTGAGGGTCAGGAACTATGAAGCGAAGCTGATATGGTGACATTCTGGATATGCCAAAGAATCACTGAAGTGCATTCATAAATACTACATAAGACATATAAATTCTGAAAACCCAAATCTGAGTATTTTTTTCTTCAAATGCTGAGAAAATGGCTCATTTTGGCCTCTTTTCTTAGACCATAAATGTTTCGGTGGGGCCTTACATTTTTAGCTTACCTTGAAAACTGCTTAGTAAATGTTGAATACTGATAAATATTTTGTAAACCCCTTAGAATTATATTTTGGCATTAAGCAGATTATAATAATAACAATCACGATCATAATAACATAATAATAGTAATCATGTCTGAAAGAAAAGAAAATCCTCCCTTTACTGTGAAATCTAATTAGTTTAAGGATATGGTCTTAAAGGCATGTTGAGGATACTGCCTTGCTAAAGCTGAACAGGTCGTCTGGTCAGCGCTTGGATAGGTGACTGTCTTGGAAACAAATGTATGTTGTCTTGGCTTCCATGACAGAAGATAGGAGGGATATAAATGTCAGAAATTGTTTTAAAATTAAAAATAGTACGAATATATGTATTTGCAGAATATATGTATTTTCTGTAACAGAAACTTTTCCTTATACAGTGAAAGCTCAGTATAACGCATCTCACTTTACCTCTGATTCGTATATACCACAGCTATGACCATGTCCCCTGAGTAAAATATATAGTACAGCAGTTCGCACATCTTTTACAAAACTGAAAAACACTGTTGGCTCCCATCTAGGGTTGCCAGGTCTCCGGTTTTCTGCCGGAGTCTCTGGCAAAAGGGGGCCGTCTCCGGCCTCCGGCAGTAGTTTCATTAAACAGGTGGATCTCCGCAGGAGTGGAGGCCGGCCAGGGCCGGCTCCTTCTTAGGCCCGGAGCCAGTTCCCCTGCTCCGGAAAGGATGGCCGGCTGCTTCACTCCTCATGCTGTGGGCGCCGCTGGGCGGGAGCGGCCGCAATTGGGCTCAGCAGTCTCTGGCTGGGGGGGCCCATAGCGGCCGCTGCCGCCCAGCGGCACCCACAGCATGAGGGGTGAAGCAGCCGGCCGTCCTTTCCGGAGCAGGGGAACCGGCTCCGGGCCTAAGAAGGAGCCAGCCCTGGCCGGCCTCCACTCCTGCTGAGGCTGGCAGGCCGCTCGGATGCCATCTCTTAGCAACCGCTGCCGAGACGGGGCCCACGCGGCCTGGCAGCCTGAGCAGGAGGCGTGAAGAGGCAGTGGCAGTGGAGGCCAGGCTGGGCCAGCTCCTTCTTAGCCCCGGCCCGGAGCCAGTTCCCCTGCTCCAGAAAGGACGCCCGGCCGCTTCACCCCTCCTGCTGTGGGTGCCGCTGGGCGGCAGTGGCCGCAATGGGGCTCAGCAGTCTCTGGCTGGGGGGGCCCATTGCGGTGGCTGCCGCCCAGTGGCGCCCACAGCAGGAGGGGTGAAGCGGCCAGGCGTCCTCGGGGCTAAGAAGGAGCTGGCCCCATCCGGCGTCCACTGCTGCTGTGGGTGGCAGGCTGGAGAGAGAGAGAGAAAGAGAGAGAGGCTGGAGAGAGAGAGAAAGAGAGAGACTGGAGAGAGAGAGAGAAAGAGAGAGAGGCTGGAGAGAGAGAGAAAGAGATAGGCTGGAGAGAGAGAGAGAAAGAGAGAGAGGCTGGAGAGAGAGAAAGAGAAAGGCTGGAGAGAGAGAGAGAAAGAGAGAGGCTGGAGAGAGAGAGAGAAAGAGAGAGAGGCTGGAGAGAGAGAGAAAGAGAGAGAGGCTGGAGAGAGAGAGAAAGAGAGAGGCTGGAGAGAGAGAGAAAGAGAGGCTGGAGAGAGAGAGAGAAAGAGAGAGAGGCTGGAGAGAGAGAGAAAGAGGCTGGAGAGAGAGAGAGAAAGAGAGAGAGGCTGGAGAGAGAGAAAGAGAGAGGCTGGAGAGAGAGAGAAAGAGAGAGGCTGGAGAGAGAGAAAGAGAGGCTGGAGAGAGAGAGAAAGAGAGAGGCTGAAGAGAGAGAGAGAAAGAGAGAGAGGCTGGAGAGAGAGAGAAAGAGAGAGGCTGGAGAGAGAGAGGTGCAGTGGAGGATGCTGTCCTCTTATCCATGTTGAAGTAAGACTCAGTTGCCAGTCTGCCAGGGTTCAGTACATGGAATGGGAGTGAGCGCTGTCTTGCCCTTGGGCAACAAGAGGTTTGCATAAAATTCCAGTATACTAATGTACATGTGCCCAGAGAGTCAGTGTGGTGAGTGGTTAGAGTGTTGGACTATGACCTGGGTGACCAATTAGGTAGGGCAACCACTGGAACCACATTGGTATGGAATGAGACAGCAACACGTTTTTCTCTAAACCTTCTCCGTGGCATCATCAGCCACAATCCCACATTTACCTGTCGGCCCTGAATAAAATAATCAAATTATTGGCACTAGGCCATTCACCACCTCTCATTACTGCAATAAAGAGGATGGCATTGCCTGTTCTTAAGTTTAATGGAACTGGACTGTGTCTTAAGTATTTCTGAGGAGACTGAAATTGTGGCTTCTTTTGCAGAGATAAATAAAATGGGCAGACACATTGCTGTTCTATTACATTTTTCTATTATGTTTTTATTCAGGGTTCAATGCTTCTTTTAGGCTATACCGTGCCATTTCTTAAAAATCTCAATATAAATTTGATATTAAAAAAAACCTATCTGCATTATCACACACATGATGGACATTACCATGTGTAACCTTTAATTTCAGTTGCCAGTATCAACAAGTTCATAAGAGAATTGTATGACAAAGCCTTTGAAATATCCTGGCACCTTAATTTTCTAAAAAATCTGAGGCACCTAGTAGAATTTTTTTAACTCTCATTGTGACTGTATAAGTATTTAATAGAACCCACTAATGAAAAAATATGTTCATGCAAGTATTGAGTATACTGCTATGAAATTACTGCACCCAAGGGGTTGTTTACTGTGCTCACATATTCTGTAATACCTGGAGGCATTTATACTGATGACAAACAAACTGGAAACACCTATTCATTCCAGTTTCGACAACCATGTTTTAGCAAATGGATCAGCTTTTTAACTGTAGAAATTAAAACATGATTAACATAAAGGATGTTGCCATTCAAGATTTTCCAAATCTACTACATTGAATAAGTGATTGAACAAGTACCCTTGCTAAAACTCTATGTAGCCTAGTCAGAAAGGATGTCAACTGATCCACCCCAAGAAATGTGGTGAAACAACTGACTTGCAATAACATCTAGTGTTAATACAACAAGCAGTTTCAACTCAGAAGTGAGCAATTAGTATGCATTCTTCAAAAGCCAGTACAGATTGGGGATTTTGGAATTGTTTTGACTTCAGGATGCAGAAAATAACACAAGGAAGAGAGCTGAAACAATCCATAGAATTTTGAACACTTAAACATTGCTGATTCATTTTATTTATTTATTAAATGTTTATTCTAGTCTTCTTCCAAGGAGCTGAAGGTGACATACAAGATTCTTTGCCTGTCCCCTTTTATTCTCACAACAACCTGTGTGGTAGGTTTGGCTGCCAGAGTGATTGGCCCAAGTTTACCCAACCCAGTGAGCTTCATTGCTGAGTGGGCTTTGAATCAGAGTTTCTCTGTTCCAAATTCAACACTCTATCCTCACTACACCACACAGGATCTCAATAAAACTGAAATCTTAAATGTACATAACTGTGCACTGCGATCATGTTTTCAAAAGCAGCCTTACAGCCTAAAGCATGAAAAGTTTTCATAAACTCCCTTTTGCATGCTCAGCATGCAAGCAGTTGGGACTGTTTTTTTCCCCTCATACAAAATGTGATGAGGAGTTCTTGTTGTTATGTGCCTTCAAGTTGATTACGACTTATGGTGAACCTATGAATCAGCGACCTCCAAAAGCATCTGTCATGAACCGCCCTGTTCAGATCTTGTAAGTTCAGGTCTGTGGCTTCCTTTATGGAATCAATCCGTCTCTTGTTTGGTCTTCCTCTCTTTCTACTCCCTGCTGTTTTTCCCAGCATTATTGTCTTTTCTAACAAGTTACTTCCAAGCTCTGGTTAATTCTTGTTATAGAACCTGATCTACTGGGAACCAGACTAGATTGAAATGTCATTTGTGCAAGTAGCATAAATAGCAAGCATAAAGGGCCTGATCTGGTTCAGGAACTTGGCAGGGGGTTAGGGGACTTTTAAGACTCTTCCTCCCTTGTTCCAGATGTGATCCAAATCTGGAACCCTGGATCTCCTATGTGGACTGGAAGAAAACCTCACATTGGTGTGAATGGGAACTGTTCTTTCATAGCCAATAACTAATAATGAAGGGCTCCAATTCAAGGTGGGACAGCAGAGGGTGGCAAAGGGTTAAAGCTCCTAATCCTGCAGAACAGTGTAGAGTGGCACTGAGGAAAGGAGTGGTGGAGAAAAGTCACCCCTCTCCATTCTGCCAGTCTGGATCCAACCCATAATACCCCCATCTTTGCTCTACTAAGGATTTTACAAATTAAAAGGGTCAGGCCCAGAATCCTTCCATCCACAGATTGGAGAAGTTGGTTCCAATAGGTGATGGAGCTGCTGTATATGTTGCATTGCCATCCCTTTACTGCAGTGGTAACCACAGTGTTGCCCTCCAGATGTTGTTGGACTCAACTCCCATCATTCCTGACCACTGACCATGCTGGCTGGAGCTGATGGGAGGTGGCATCCATTAACTTATAGAGGGCATGATGTTGACAATCCCTATTGGAAAGTGCTTCTTCATGGAATGCTTAGTTAAACTATGGAATCTGCTCCCACAAGAGGCAGTGCTGGTCATCAACTTGGATGGCTTTAAAAGAAGATTAGACAAATTCATGAAGGATAAGGCTGTCAGTGGCTATTAGCCATGGTCAGATACAGTATCCTTCTGAAAACCAGTTGCTGGAAGCTGCAGGAGGGGAGAGTGCTCTTGCACTCAGGTCCTGCTTGCGGGCTTCCTCCAGGCACCTGATTGGCCACTGTGAGAACAGGATGGTGGACTAGATGGGCCACTGGCCTGATCCAGCAGGCTCTTCTTTCTTTCTTATGTTCTTACTTTACTAAATAAAGAAGAGCAAGAGATTCTCAGCAAGGCTCCATATTTTGAATGAAGGATTTGTAGATGCAAACCAATAGCAAACCAATTAGCAACACACTCCTTGCTGCTGTGTTCCCTGGGCCAGCCCTACTCAGTGCTTTTCATCTCAGCTAGAAGACTTCATCCCGCCAATAAAAGATTACTGAGGTGCTTTCATTGACCCTCTTTAAAAGCTTAGCTGTGGGCAGCAGGCTTAGGAATCCTCCTTGGTTATAGAGAAGAAACTGGATTGATCAGGGCCAGCAGGCAGCAGAGACAGACAACTAGAAGGGATGTTGCAAATGGATCTTGCTGTGGCCACAATGGGTGGTGAAGAATTGCCTAGGAGATAGCCTTCTTAGCTCTGATGCTTATGGTAATGACCACTGCCAGAGGAAAAAATGCTGGACAAGTAGATGGATCTTTGGAGAGACCCAAGAAGGGATTTTGTGTATCCTAGTGTTCAGTGCTTCCAGCATCCACCCATAACAGTGATGTGGCTTTCTTCTTCTATTCTGGGATGCTTGCAGTTATGCTTGCATAAATCTGCCAGTGTGGGCTAGTTGACAGAGCTTTGGATTAGGGATATTGGGAGTCAAGTCTCTGTTCCCCCATGAAGGTCACTGGCTGACTTTGGGGCTAGAGTTATGAGAACATTATAGAATAGCCAGTGTAGTGTAGTGGTTAGAGTGTTAAACTAGGACTTTGGAAACCAGAGTTCAAATCCCCTCTCAGCCATGAAGCTCACCAGGTGACCTTGGGCCAGTCACCATCTTTCAGCCTAACCCCACAGGATTGTTGTGAGGATCAAATGGAGAGGGAAATAATCATGTATGCCACCTTGAGCTCCTTGGAGGAAAGGTGGAGTATAAAAGTATAAATAAATAATATGAACAACTTTAGAACTTTAGAACTTTGTCCATTGGGAGGGGGCTTGAAATCTCACCCCTTTCTAGCGTTATCCTCCAAAATAAGTTTTATTTCCATTTTTTTTTTGTAAGAGAAGTAGGGAGCAATCCTACAATCCTTTTAATTGTGATTGTAAGTTGTTGTAAATTGTATGTATTTGCTTGCTTGCTTGCTTGCTTCTTTATGTCCTGCCCTTCCTCCCAGTAGGAGCCCAGGGCAACATGTATTTTAAGGATGTGTTTTAAATTGTTGTAACCCACCCTGGGACCTCAGGATGAAGGGCAAGTTAATAACAACAGCAGCAGCAGCAACAACAATATTCTGTGGTCCCTCTCCACTGCCAGAGAGAGAGGGGTCCATGGGTGGAGCGGGAGTTCCACCATTGTTGCTGACCTACTAATGGTGTTTTGGAGATGTGTGGCCAAAATGGGGTGTGTCAGGGGAAGCCATGGATCCACAGGTTCCTTAAGCTGCCTCATTCCCCCAACAACCCCAGAAATAGGTCCTGAAACTACATCAGCCCTGGAGCTGACATAGTTAAGTCATTGCCATTGCAATCAATAGGAGGAGAGAAAGAAAAAAAATGGAAGGGAAGGGAAAATAAAAGCCACTCCAGACATCTTCCACCCTGGCTGCAGGTATCTGGCAGAGCATAGGAAGTGGTGATAATTCCACCATGGATTCTCCACATACCTATACACTTGATTGCTCTGTTTGTGCAGTTTAGGGGATCAAGTGTTTGACTTGGACTTAGGTTCAAATTCCTGTTCAGTTATGAAGGTCCGTGGATGGCTTTGTGTGAGTGATTTTCTCTCTACCTGGTGGGGGCAGGGGCAGGCTGGTAAGGATTTAATTGGATGGGCCTGTGCATGTCACCTTTAGTTCCACAGTAGAATAGAACATGAAAGATAGCCCTCAGCTATCAACAGTGCAACTTTCTTTATAATTTCATGTTTTCTAAACAGAAACTCGTGGTGAGATGCATTAGAAGATGGCTATGCAGAATAGGAAAAATAACCCCTATAAAACTGAGGACATTTTGGGGTAGTGTCCTCATTCTCCTTTTAAAAATGTGTTCTCTCCACCCAAGGTGATTATGATAGCAGTCCTAACTGTGATTACAGGCCCTGCCATTTGTGCTCGATAAATCTTCCTTAATTGAGTTTAAAGGTCTGACATGGCATTATGCCATTTACTCGGTCAAACTAATGCTACATCTGATGGGCAGTCACTTAGAGATGATGGCGGCAAGCCATGTTAGCCATTTCATTTCTGGGCTCTATCTCGGTGCCCCGCGAGTTTGGGGATGGTGTGTAACTCAGTGATAGAGCATCTGCTTTGCATGCAGAGATCCCTGTTTCAATCCCCAGCATATTGCTTGTTTGTTTAATTTATATCCTGCCCTTCCTCCCAGAAGGAGCCCAGGGTGGCAAACAGGTGATATAACACTAAAAACATCAAACATCTTAAAAACAAAACATCTTTAAAAAATCAACAAATCATCATTCAAAGCAAAACATCTTTAAAAACATCTCAAAAACAATTCTAACACAGATACAGAAAGAAGAAGGTCTTCAGTAGGTGCTGAAAAGACAACAGAGATGGCACCTGTCTAATATTTAGGGGGAGTGAATTCCAAAGGGTAGGCATCACAACATGAAAGGCCTAATTCCTTTGTTGTGAGGAACAGATGTCCTGAAGAGGTGATATCTGCAGGAGGCCCTCACCTGCAGACCGCAGTGTCTGCGCTAAAAGACAGTCACCCAGTGCTATTCTCTGAAAACGACCCTGAAGATAGGATCAGAACCACTGTAAAACAGTGCCTCCGATACCCATCTCACCAAGTCAGCTCAGATGGATACCATGGTCAATGGTATCAAAAGCCATAGAGAGATCAAGTAAGCATAACAGGGTCACAGTTCCCCTTTCCTCTTCCTGATAAAGATCATCCATCAGAGTGACCATGGCTGATTCAGTCCCATAACCAGGCCTGGGTTGGGATACACTGCTTTGTATGCAGAAGGTCTCCAACAACCTGCAAGTAGGGTTGAAAAGACTCTTGTCTAAAACTTTGGAGAGCTGCTGCCAACCAGTGTAGACATCACTGAGCCGGATGGATCAATAGTCAATATAAGGCATCTTCCTTATATTCCTCCGTGGCACAGAGTGGTAAGCAGCGGTAACACAGCCGAAAGCTCTGCTCACGGCTGGAGTTCGATTCCAACGGAAGGAGGAAGTCGAATCTTCGTTAAAAGGGGTCGAGGTCCACTCAGCCTTCCATCCATCCATGGTCAGTAAAATGAGTACCCGGCATATGCTGGGGGGTAAAGAAAGGCCGGGGAAGGAACTGGCAATCCCACCCCATATATACAGTCTGCCTAGTAAAATGTCGCAAGACGTCACCCTAAGAGTCGGAAACGACTCGCACTGCAAGTGCGGGGACACCTTTACCTTTTTCACATAAGCTGCAGTATCAGAAAAACCCTGTTGTCTGCTGCTGTGTTGTGTTCACAGGGAAACCACAATTATTACCTAGGGTGGGGAAAATGTGCTATTGAGTGTAAACTAAATTCCATGGTTGTTTCCCAAGGACTCAGTTCTGGGTGAATGGAGCTTCCCAGAGCACTAATGTCTTGTTTGGTAGGTACTCAACTGAATATGTGTTTCTCCACACTTTTCCAGCTCCCACGGTTCCCATTTGCCCTGCTAGAGAGACGTGGTGGCCAGGCCCAGTGATAATTATTGCAGCATGCTGTACCATACCAGTGTTCCTCTTTCTAGTTTTCATCATTTGCTACAAAGCCATAAAAAGGTAAGACTGTGAAAGTGTATTGCAAGATGAGCTGCTTTGCGGATGTACTGCCTTAGAATATAGTGGAAGAGCAGTGATTGGTAAACACTAGGAGCCGCCGGTCTGGAATCGCTCACAGTGAATGTTCAAAGTGCAGACTGTCAACAACAAAAAGAAACACAGACAAGTGTATCTGGCATATGGCCAAAGTTTGGAAATTATACTAGTAAATGCTGACACTGGCCATAATGATAGTCCATAGTCTGTATTTTTGGACCTGCGTCAGATGAGTACAAGCACTGGTACATTTAGGTAATTTAGACTCTGGATTTAATGGGGGTAGAGACTCTTTAGATGGTTATGTCTATTCCATCTCATTAAAATGTGGGTAAGCCAGCCTTGCTGCATTTGGGGAAACTCCTACCCATTCTACTCAGTGGATCCCTGGACTTCTCCTCAAAGTCCTACCCTGACATCACTGCTGAATACTGGAGGAAGAACTGAGGGTCAAACATGGCTGAACCAGATATCAGATCCCAAGTTTTGAAGGGTTAGGCACACCGGGCACCATCTGTTGGGCAGTTCTTCCATGTGAATCACTATCAAACCCCCAACAATGGTTTGCAAGCAGCTGCCAAAGAATCTGAAACTATGGTTTGAAACAGGTTAGAACTCATAGGCCTTGGAAGTCTTGGACTGGGATAGTGGCCATGGATTTATTTAAAGAGTTAATTATTTTTTGGCCTGCTCTACAGCAAAAAAAATATTTCAGAGCAACTTACAAATCACTAAAAAGGCCTGTCCCTGCCCTCAGGCTTACAATCTCAAGAGACACAACACAAAAGAAAAATGAATTGGTAGGAAGGAGTAAATAAGCAAACTCAGTTCAAGGAGAGGAATGGAGGCATCAAAGTTGCTGATCTCTCAGCTGCACCAGTAGAGTTGCCCTGCATCTTTTTGTTCCCTCCTCTGCTGCTGATGTAATGAAAGTTGCCAGGTATCAGCTGATTCTCAGGGGAAGAAAAATGACACAAACAAAACGTTGTCTTTAAATCTGTAACATATATCATGGTTTGGAGTGTAAACTACAGTCTGCACCAGTGGCAGCTGGTGGCTCCATGTCAGTGGGGCAGTGGTATCCACTCCGGGTTTTAGTTTGAACTTTCAAGGAGCTATCCATTTTAGATTAACCACAGTTTAGTACTACATCTGAAGCCTAAACTGTGGTTAATCTTCAGTATGTGAAAACAAGCCACCTTTATGAACTATGGTCTGATATTGGCCTCTTCTCACAACTTAAAGTTAATTCTAAGTACAGTTTGTCCAGATTCAGATGTCTCTATAAACTCTAGTTTGTCTATAATAGAACTGAGCTCCTATTGGGAGAAAGGGTGGGATATAAATCAGATAAATAAACTGAAAGCTTCTGAACTCCTTCTTGTTGCTGTGCCAGAGGAGGATGGAGAAGCATGTGAGCCCAAGGCTCATTGATACTGGTCCTTGTAACATGCAGCCAATGTGGTTCTGATGCTCCTGCTTAATCAGTAATTTTATAGAACTGCAAACAATCTCTGTGTTGTGAGCTAGCCTCCCTGCCTCTCAGCTCTCATTTAGACATTTAGAATCAAACTGTTTGTTTTCTTTCATATGTAATTAAACGTCAATCAGTTTTAACGTTTAGGAAGAGCAGCAAAAAACATCTGAAAAATATTTCACAAAAGATACACTCGAAGAATGACGCATGATAGTTTTTCAAAAGAGACTGAAAAAAGCTCCCTACAGTTGTGAAGATTCTTTTGCATGTTTTTTAATCTTGCTATTTATTCTGTGTTTAATTCCATAAAATGGCAGGGTTTTTATTTACACATGCCATGTTTGTATAGGTAAAAGACAGGCTAATAACCTGTTCTTGTCATACAAACACACAGGGCCGGTTCTAAAGGGCGGCCAGGTTGGGCACTGGCCCGATGGCCCCTGGAGCTACAGGGGGCCCCTCAGCTGCCCCTCTGCTCCCCTTCCATGATCCGTGCCCCCCACACCCCCACCTACCTTTCTGCTCTCTTTTACCATTGCCCTTAACGAAGATGGTGGCCGCGGTTTCCCTAAGGTACTGAAGCCCCTGCCGCCATCTTAGTTGATGGCAGAGATGCGCGCGTGTAGCACACACATGCCATCAACAAAGATGGCAGTGGAGGCGACATCCCGTCAGGGAAACCGCGGCCGCCATCTTCATTAAGGGCAATGGTAAAAGACAGCAGAAAGGTAGGTGGGGGCATGGGGGGGTGCATGCATGCATGTGCGATGTGCGCACGCACGCACACACATGCCGGGTGCCAGGGCAAGCTGATGCCCAAGGGCCCTGGCATTCCTGGAGCCAGCCCTGCAAACACAGACACCTCAGAAAGTTCACATCTGTTGAGTTGTGAATTAAAAATAAGAAACACAGTGTAACTCCATGGTCAATAAAATTACCCTACACTAGGTATAAACATGCTTGCCAAAACTTCATAAGAACTAGAATCTCTGCAATTGTGCTAGATCCAGAGATCCAGCCCACCTGTAGGAAGGAGTTCCATAATCAGAGTGCCACCACGGAAAAGGCCCTGTCACATGCCCCAGCCAACTGTCCCTTGCATTCTGCCACCAAGAGAGATACATAGCCTGGGACGCCAGGCAGGGCCTTCTCAATGATGGCATTTCCATTGCGGAACTAAGGATGGAATTTTCTGAAAATCTTGAGGTCGAGCTTATCCACACTATTTTTTTGTAATTCCCATCTTGCTTCCACCTTGCTCTTGATCTTGATGAGAAGCAAACTGATTTATTACAAGTTCCTCTAAAAATATGAATAATTTGTGCAGGTTCTATGCATTATTAATACATATAATATTGCACACTTATGTACTCTAGGTTTCCTAAAGTAACAAGCACACCAGTAGATACTACAACAGTGCACATAGCTATATAAAAATACATACATATTGATACTTGTGCAATTATGCTGCAGAAATTCAGGACTGCATGGGGCTCAATTCTTATTTTCTGTATGCATATATGAAAATTTTGGGTACAATTTTGTATATAGTCAAGGTTTTTTGTTTTCTTTTGTTTTCTAAACCAGCAACGCTTGAACAGCTTGGACATAAGTGAATGCTTGATGCAAGAGTTGGGCAAAGTTCAATCAGGTTGGAACCACCAGATTCCACATATAAATCTGTTTAAAACAGATTCTTCCTCCTCCTCTGTTCTTGCATGGAACTCCTTCTCAAGTGCACAATTAACCATTTTCTCAATGATTGTTATAAAGTGGGTTAAGCCTTTTTTTAATTGCCCCATTAATGCATTTAAAAACTTTTTTTTATTTTACCATATTTTAACTCTTACCTGTTTGTTCTGTTAGTTTGTTTTAATCAAATAGTTATTTTAGTGTTGTAAACTGCCATGCAGGGGGCATTCTTATGACCAGAAGGTGATATATTAATGATTTCATAAATTAATCAATTCCACAAGATGAAATTTTGCACCATACCTTGGGTTGTATTCAGTGTAGCACTAAGTAGATTGTTTCATCAGTGCAAGAATTTTCCCGTGCGCAACAGAATGATCTCCCCCTCTCCGCTCCCTGCATGCCCCCTAAATCTGTTCTGGGAGTTCCCCCAACCCTCCACAGCAAATGTGGGTTTGGCATGGGGGTGGAATCCTGTTGTGCCAACCTTTGCACTAGCTAGGGTTGCCAGGTTCAGGGCCTGAGACTGATCCTGTATCTTTAGGAGTAGAGAAAGTTAGCCAAGTGCAGGTGTTCTTACAACACTGTAATGGGAAAAACCACAAGGTGGAATTCTCCCTCCCCCCTGCACAACTTTTAAAGATACAGAAGACCTCTTGGTTGCAACGCCCAGCCTCCAAGAGGTCTTCTGTATCTTTAAAAGTTGTGCACGGGGGAGGGAGAATTCCACCTTGTAGTTTTTCCCATTACAGTGTTGTAAGAACACCTGCACTTGGCTGACTTTCTCTTCTCCTAAAGATACAGGATCAGTCTCAGGCCCTGAACCTGGCAACCCTAGCACTAGCACAAGTTTTTAGTTGAATACCATCCCTAGTATATATTAAGTTTCTACAAACACTGCTGAACTGGGGCCTTGACAGATGCACTTATGGTCACAGCTATTACTACAGGGTCACATCAACAACTGGTTTATTTGATACAGTATCACCATCTCCTCCTTTTACCAAAAGGTAAAAAAAAAATAGGAAATTTAAAAATTCAAATCACCTAGCATGGGGAAAATTCTACAAAATCCCTTGGAAGGAATTGATTGTTGTACTCAGAGTAACAAACTGTAAAGCTGCAACCCTAATCCCTGATCCATGCTGTTGGAGAGGTTTCAGACAGGGTGGACATCCCTCTCTGCTGGCCTCCATGGGCAAGGGGGGGTGCTTGCAGCAGAGGAAGCGCTACCTCCAAGGTTGTTCCTACTGGTGGCAGCTACTCCAGGGAAGGAGAGGAACTGAGCCAGCCATGGATCCACTGGATCTTCAGCCAGTCCATTTCCTAGAGAGGGGTCTGATCAAGGCCCCTCTATTGTGCCAGCCTAGGGACAAAATAATAACCCCACCTTCTGCCTTGGGCTGCAGATGCAGTGAAGGATCTGGTGTCCCACACCTCCCTGACCTTTCTTAGGATTGCTCTTTAAATTCATCATATACTAAAACTGCACTTTCTGGGCCATATTCTTTGCAAACTTAAATTAGTGCTGTTTCAACCAGTCCAGTGAGACCAATTATAGCAGCAGGTGATCTCATTGTCTCTTAATCTGTTTTCTGAATCCCTTGTTTGTTTTTTACAGTGTAAGGGCTTAGATCAGAGCAAGATGAAAAGATTTAGGGACAAGTTGGCTTCTGAAGAGGACTCGGCAGTGTAATTAAAATAACATATGAGATGAGAAGATGGGGGCAGGCATTATGTAATTCTCTCACTCTCTCTTAATTTTATTGGCTCTGTGGAATTTTATTGTGATAAGATGCTTATATAAAAGTAAGAAGAAGCCCTTCTCTCATGTAAAGGCAAGAGACAGGAACTGTCTCCAGAGATATAACAGGGATGCCAAGAGCTGCACTTCACAAACCTTTGTGCCCTTGGCAAAGCAGTCCTATCTCCAGGATTGGGGTGGGGGGAGATTCTGTGGCAGAGTAGCCACCACATCCATAGCTCTGCTGGCTCACTGCGGCAAGAGTGGGAAACGGGCAGAATTTTTAATTTTCCCTCCCATTAACTCCAATAGGAGGGAAATAATTACTACAGTCCCAGGGCTGATGTAGTTTTGAGGCAATTTTGTTTTGGCTTGCAGGCTTCCCATAAGCATCTGGTTGGCTATTGTGCAAACATGCTGCTAGACTAGATGGGCCATTGGCCTGATCCAGAAGGGCTCTTCTTATGTTGTAGGTATTTGGGGGGGGGAAGGGAATTTCGATTCTACAGATCCAATGTCACCCCTGACACACCCAGGAATACCTGGTTTCACCCACCACCACCATTGATGGGATATTAACACAAGTGGAAATTTCCACAGCATAGGGGGTGGTGGTAGAAAGGCTCCCTTTGGGTTTAGGTATAGGTGTCATCCCACCCATGGACCTCCTACTTAACAAGAGGGAGCACTTATCACCACTTCCAAAGGTCTCTCAGCTAGCCTTTGACCAGCTATAGGATTGCAGCTTTAATCCTGCAAGCAAGCAATGGGAAATGTTCCAGATGATTTTTTGTTTCCATTTAGTATGTGAAAGGGTCTATTAAGAATCACCAGTGCAAGAATCACACTACCCAGGATGACTTTTTTGGCAGCCCATTTACACTTGGGAAAGTGACTTCACCTTTCTGGATTTGTAGTGGAATGAATGACTCCTCTCTGAGTCATTGATCAAAGGATTTGCTGATAAAGGACGTTGTTGCTGAGTCAACAAAAGAATAGCGGCTCATAGTCCCTAATCAGCTACATGTTACTCATAGACTTGACTTTTTTGTGAGGTTGCAGAGCATTCTTAAACATCTCACAGCAGAGAGGAAGAAAGTGCTATCAATTCCTTGGTAAACTTGTCTATTCGAATAAATAGCAGGTTTTATGTCTAGATGTAAGCTTTAAAACAACATTTGTTGTTGTGTGCCTTTAAGTCGATTACGACTTATGGCGACCCTATGAATCAGTGACCTCCAAAAGCATCTGTCATGAACCACCCTGGTCAGATCTTGTCAGTTCAGATCTGTGGCTTCTTTTATGGAATCAACCCATCTCCTGTTTGGCCTTCCTCTTTTTCTACTCCCTTCTGTTTTTCCCAGCATTATTGTCTTTTCTAGTGAATCATGTCTTCTCATGATGTGTCCAAAGTAAGATAACCACAGTTTCATCATTTTAGCTTCTAGTGACAGTTCTGGTTTAATTTGTTCTAACACACAATTATTTGTCTTTTTCGCAGTCCATGGTATGCGCAAAACTCACCTCCAACACCACATTTGAAAAGAGTTGATTTTTCTCTTATCTGCTTTTTTCACTGTCCAGCTTTCACATCCATACATAGAGATCAGGAATACCATGGTCTGAATTATCCTGACTTTGGTGTTCAGTGATACATCTTTGCATCAGAGGACCTTTTCTAGTTCTCTCATAGCTGCCCTCCCCAGTCCTAGCCTTCTTCTGATTTCTTGATTATTGTCTCCATTTTGGTTAATGACTGTGATGAGCTATTGATAACCTTGACAAGTTCAATGTCCTCATTGTTAACTTTAAAGTTACAGAAATCTTCTGTTGTCATTACTTTAGTCTTCTTGACGTTCAGCTGTAGTCCTGCTTTTGTGCTTTTCTCTTTAACTTTCATCAGCATTCGTTTCAAATCGTTACTGGTTTCTGCTAAGAGTATGGTATTGTCTGCATATCTTAAATTATTGATATTTCTCCCTCAAGTTTTCACACCTTTTTCATCTCGGTCCAATCCTGCTTTCTGTATGATATGTTCTGCGTATAGATTAAACAAATAGGGTGATAAAATACACCCCTGTCTCACGCCCTTTCTGATGGGGAACCAATCGGTTTCTCCATATTTTGTCCTTACAGTAGCCTCTTGTCCAGAGTATAGGTTGCGCATCAGGACAATCAGATACTGTGGCACCCCCATTTCTTTTAAAGCATTCCATAGTTTTTCATGATCTACACAATCAAAGGCTTTGCTGTAATCTATAAAGCACAGAGTGATTTCCTTCTGAAATTCCTTGTTCCCTTCCATTATCCAACGTATGTTTGCAATATGATCTCTGGTGCCTCTTCCCTTTCTAAATCCAGCATGGACGTCTGGCATTGCTCTCTCCATATGTGGTAAGAGCCTTTGTTGTAGAATCTTGAGCATTACTTTACTTGCATGGGATATTAAGGCAATTGTTCGATAATTACTGCATTCCCTGGGATCTCCTTTCTTTGGAATAGGGATGTATATGGAACGCTTCCAGTCTGTGGGCCATTGTTTAGTTTTCCATATTTGTTGACAAATTTTTGTCAAACTTTGGACAGATTCAGTCTCAGTAGTTTGTAGCAACTCTGTCGGTATGTCATCTGTTCCTGGTGATTTGTTTCTTCCAAGTATCTTAAGACCAGCCTTCACCTCACATTCTAAAATTTCTGGTTCTTCATCATACAGTTCCTCTGTGAATGAATCTGTCATCCTTGCATCTCTTTTATAAAGTTCTTCAGTGTATTGCTTCCATCTTCCTTTTATTTCATCTCAGTCAGTCAGTGTGTTCCCGTTGAATATTCAACATCCCTCCTTTTGGTTTAAATTTCCCTTTCATTTCCCTAATCTTTTGGAATAGAGCTCTTGTTCTACCCTTTTTGTTGTCCTCTTCTATTTCTATACAATAACTATTGTAATAGTTCTCTTTGTCCCTGCATACTAGCTGTATAGCCCCTATAGCCCCTAAATTTCACCTGCTAACCCGCTTGGTTTCTGTGCTGTCTTGTCCTTCAGCTCAGGCAGCAAAATAGCTTGAGCTAGCCATGCACCCGATTATCTGCATTTATTCTGCTTATGTGCCAAAGTATGCTGAACTTAGGCCTTGCCTGCACTATACATTTAAAGTAGTATCATACCACTTTAAGCAGTCATGGCTTCCCCCAAAGAATCCTAGGAACTGCAGTTTGTTAAGGGTGCTTAGAGTTGTTAAGGGACCCCTATTCCCCTCACAGAGCTATAATTCCCAGAGTTGCCTGGGAAAAGGAAGATTGATTGTTAAACCACTCTTAGAAGGAACAACTCTCAGCACACTTTACAGTTCCCAGGATTTATGGGAGGAGACATGATGTTTTCAAGTGGTATAATACCGCTTCATATGTCTGGTGCGGATGGGGCCTTAGTTGTGCCAGAGTGACTTTCAAACTTGCAGAGGGACATATTTTCAAAAATGTCCAAAATGGTGGCTGTTGCATCTCCCCTGCAAAGAAGTGTACTGTGCTGCCTCCACATATCCCCCCCTTCCCTGCTCATCTTTCTCAACATTACAAAGCACAGCAGAGGAAGTGACTTGTGCATTCTCTTTGCCAAGTTTCAACAACGGAAGCCTTTCACTGAATATATAAAGTGGGCCTAATTCATTTATGTTGGACAAAACCATTTAAATAAAAATACCCATAACCTTTTGATGTATATTAAGTTTCAGTAGCGCCAGAAGAAAAGGAGTCAATGAAAATGGACACGATTTAGTAAAAGTTGCAGTTAGGTCTCATTCCATTACTTTCAGTGGGATGTTGCTACAAGTATGGCCCCATCTGCCCTATACATTTAAAGCAATATTATACCACTTTAAACAGTCATGGATTCCCTCAAAAAATCCTGGGAACTGTAGCTTGTTAAGGGTGCTGAGAGTTGTTAGGAGACCCCTATTCCCCTCACAGAGCTACAGTTGCCAGAATGTCTTAACAATCAATCCCTCTTCCCAGGGAACTCTAGAAATTGTAGGTCTATCAAGGGAATAGATGTCTCCTGACAACCCTCGGCACCATTAACAAATTACAGTTCCCTGGATTCTTTGGGAGAAGCCATGGCTGTTTAAAATGGTATAGTACTGCTTTAAATGTATTATGCAGATAAGGCCTATCCTTTGGTCATTGTGTCCCATGTCTATCTCTCCATTAACTGAATCTTCAATAAGAGATGGATATATTTAAGATATCTTCTAAGTGATATTCTCTTGGTTTTAGGATATATGGAAATGCATACATGTAAGGGACGGAGAGGTTAACAGATGTTGAAGCCCCATTTCATATCTTTGCTGGAAATCATGCAGAACAATTTATTAAGAGCTTGGATGCTCTTTTCATTTTAAACCAAATTGTACGAAGAGGTCCAATGAGTGATATGATATAACTACATGTAATACATTTTGAAGCAGGCGGATGAAATGCATTTTAAAGAGCTGCCCGTATTTCCGGCCATGTAGTGAGTATTTTGGATTTCAAACATTCTTAACACTCACCTGCACTAATTGCAAGCAACTGCCTTACCTTGAAAAGATGTACTGGAGTAGGCAGAAAAGCCAAGCCAAGTAGAATTGGAGTGATGGAAAGAAGGAATGCAATTGGTAAAAAGAAAGAAACAGAAAAAAGGGGGGGTATATAAAATATAGTTGCTTGGCTTTATATGCATAGCATAAAATTAGAAAAATGAAAACTTTCAAATGAATAGCTGCTTTCCTCAACATACAGCTCGTCTATAATTTTAGGCTATATTTCAACCATGCTATAAAGTACAATAGAAAAAATGCAAATCTTCTGATATTGGAATATTCTAAAAGATAGGGGTTGCAGAAGAATGAAACAGGAATACATTTGATGAAAGTGTAACTAATTAGAAATGAGACTTAAAGGATGTACCGTGATAATCAATTTTTTCTGTTCACAAGCGGAAAGGACTTCCAATCATGCAACAGGACTTCCTCTCCTCCATACATCCTCCCCCCCCCACACACACACACACAGATCTGCTCTGTAGGGTTGGGAGACCCTCTAGAGGGGGCTGCAGGTAGGAGGTGAGGAAGGGGAAGTTCTGTTGTGTGATAATGGATTCCACCCACTAGCACCAATACATCTTACAGCTGAACATGTTGTATAATTTGCCTCCTCCAGTACTGTTCTGATTCTATACAAGCTGAAATCACCACTAACCTTAAGAGTACTTATCTACCAAGAAATACCAATGAGCTTTTGTAAAAGATGGAAATTATTCTGAATGTTATAGTGGGTTTGATTTATCATCATATTACCAATCATCATAAACCTTTCAGTCTGTTCTCGCTGAAGCATACTAAGGATTGCACTCAACAAAGCACTAAGTCAAACATTCCATCAGTGCAAGGATTCTTCCTTGTGCAACAGAATGTTCTTCCCCTCCCCTCCCTCCATATACCCCTTAAATTTCTTCAGGGTTTCCCCCCAATCCTCTGGAGCAGATTTGGGGACAGCACAGGGGGTGCCCTGGGGAAGGAGAGGGGGAAATCCCCTTGTGCTAGTTGAAGTCTGCTAGTACAAGGATTTAGTTGGATACCGCCCCATATGTAATGCCTTTGGCTTCTTGACATTTATTCCCTGTGCAGGCCTTCATTATGAATCTCATGACTGGAATTTGAAACCAGTTTGAAGAGGAGTTTGCAGTCCCTGGTTGTGGTAGAAACTTGGTTAGCAGTAACTATGGTTCACACGGATTGCTAATGAATTTCTTTATCTATCCTTTTCTCCTCCCTTCTTTTCCCACTCCTTTTTATTATTATTATTATTATTATTATTATTATTATTATTATTATTATTACTGGATCTCAACAAAGGAAACCACTGAGAAAAGAAGAGAACGGAACAAGTCAAGCTGAATATGCAATGACCTCTTCCCAAAACAACAGGACAGTTGATGCTAACAATGCAGTGGTATAATTTCTGAGACCTCCCCTTGAGTAGCAAACATTAAAAAGCACACACGGCGTATGCAAGGTGGGTGACATGCAGCAATGAGGGAAGCCCTGTGGCTGAGGACTTCATTTGAGAAATAGTGCACGCACCAGTTATTCCAAGAAGAGAAGCAGACGACTCCTGTTTGGCTACTTGAGTGTCACGAAGGGACGGATAAGCTTGCCTGTTGGGGCTACTCTGAGAAAAGACCTCACAAAGGCATACTCACTGCATGCCACATTAGTTAAAAACAACATCACGATGCCCCTAGCTGCTTCCTTTTGTTCCGTTCCATTCCATTCCTCCTTATTTTTGAATGAAAGTTCATTTAAAAAAAACCTTCAGTAGGATCCTTTGATGGCAAAGGTGATCTGTCCACGGCAACAACCTATAGTAATTGGGTCTGAAAACTCAAGCTTTACCTGCATGGCTTTGCATTTTACTTTATTGCTTAGTGCTCACCACCACCACCCATTCTGAATTGTGATTGCATTGTTAAAGTGGGAGAGTTTCCATTGATCCCCCCGCAAGGCAAACTCTCAGCATATTGCATGATGTCATGAAATGCACACCTACTTCTACAGCCTGGTGACTATGCAGTTTCCACAGCTGGAGACTTTTCAGACAGAAAGTAGTCACAGTACGATCCGTAGCACTTAGCATTGCTAATCAAAGAGAAAATTATTCTAGGTAATAACATTCAAAGGTGCTTTGAATACTGTTTAACCCACAATCAGTCTTATTTTCCGTTTTGTTACCATGTGGCATTTTTGCCTAGGTTTAAGAAGTTCCAAATTTGTGTTGCTCAGTTAACAATTTTGCACAATTTTGCACATATATTTACATCACACAGACCTGTAGGCAGGATCTCTCTCTAGAATGGCTTTAAAAAGATTCAGGTTTGAATGTGGAAGGAGACTGACTACAATGAAAACTGAAGTCCTCCTTGCCCTCCTTGTAAGCTCAGATTTTGTGTTTCCTGAGCCACTCCTCCAAGGGACTTCTGAATAAAGGACTCTCTGCTTTAGGGAGAAAGCTGTGAATGCTCAGTCCTCTCTCTTGACAAGGGACTGCCAACTGTGCCAAATTATATGTGATAGCTCTGTGTTGTCCCAGTTTGTGATAAGGACTGCAAATGACTTAGAAGCCAAATCTGTCAAACCCATTTACCTTATTAGGTTTAGTCACTTTAATTTCTTAAAAGAAAAAAGTCAGTGTTCAGAAACTGGTATCTGCCCACATCTGGATTAAGAAGGTAACCTCCCGCCTCATGTCTGTATTTCCTCTCTTATGCCTTCATTTGTCTCTGTTCCAAGAGCCGCATCAGCAAAAACCAAAATGTGCCACACTCTGGCTTCTTGTCTTGCTGTCAAGCATCAGTGATACTCTGTCTTTGTGTCTTCAAGCAATCCAAACCAAACCGCCGTAGCACCGTTTGAATAGAATCACTGCATTTTGTCAATGCAGCCCATTAGTGCTGGGAAACTAGTGTCCCGGCTCATTTAATCCAAGGATGGGCCTAGTCTAAACCTATGTCAAGACTCCAAAGAGTTAAACCCCAGTCCAAAGCCCCATATCTGTACCAGTGTTTACGTAGACTTCCTGGGAGTGCAGGCTGCCATTCGTGTCAACACTGGAGTTATAGGGAAATTCTTATTAGCAGATACGGAGGATGTCTTGTGTGCTGGATCACCACCACCACCATCATCCCCAGCAAGGTCACTGGATCATGGTGTCAAAGTCAATTGTAAAAGATAATATCCAACTAAGCCATACCTACAATGAAAAAATGAAATGGACTGCCTTCAAGTCGGTTCCGACTTATGGCGACCCTATGAATAGGGTTTTCATGGTAAGCAGTATTCAGAGGGGGTTTACCATTGCCTTCCTCTGAGGTTGAGAGGTAGTGACTGGCCCAAGGTCACCCAGTGAGCTTCATGGCTGTGTGGGGATTCAAATCCTGGTCTCCCAACACCTTAACCACTACACCACACTGTAGAGGTCCAACACCTTAACCACTACACCACATTGTAGAGCCATTAAAATGAATGAGCTTAAACTATTCCCTTGATTTCAGTGGGTCTGCTCTGAGTATGACTAACATTGGCTATTAACCCGAGTGTTCAGTAGTCAGCCCATAAATTCAATAGGAAGGATCTGTGATATCTGGAGTCTTAAGGGTCTGGTCAACCAGTATTTTTCTAAGGAAGACTCTGTAATGGCAGAGCAGGTGTTGGGCCCAAATATGTCCATGCCACATACATCTCTATGTGGGGTGTCTCTCGTGTAATGAGCTGCTTCTCAGTATCTTTCTTAAAAGATGAAAGGCAATGGGGAAAGAGTGCACACGAAAGCCCAAGACTAACCCCATTGTTGCCTCATAGAATTCCTCTATTGAAAAGTAGCCTAGGGATGGGGGAGAAATTCAATTGCGGTTGCATTTAAAGCCTGATTGACCAAATTCTCACTTTTTGAAACAATATGAGAACTGACACACAAATTCAAACTTCTCTGAATTTTGTGATGCATTTCTCCAGCTAAATAATGTTTACAAGAATGCATAGATATTAAGGGAACATGTGTCTAAAAATGAATATATCAGTGAAAATAATGTATAAAATGCATTTTAGGATAAATTGCTTGCAAAAATATGTACCTTAGTCAAACCTGCAGACAAGCATGTATTTATTAGGAAACATTCACACTAAAATGCTGAAGAATTTTCATGATTTTTTTTTTAAATTGCAAATTGTTGCAGAAACCTGAACTCCTGAATTTAAGATTGGAAAAATGAAAAATGAAGAGACCCAAAATTGACAAATCCTTCTACCGAACAGGCCATTAGATCCATCCTCCATGAAATACCTGAGAGGTTCATGTTTGGAATTAGTGTTTTTATAAAAATCCATTTTATGTTTCTAACTCATGGCAGGGTTATGTGTAGATTTATGTGCTCTCTAACAGGGAAAACAGAAAAAACTGCTATTTACCCTTACGAAAGAAGTCCATTGAGATTTATCCACTTACCTGTCTGACCTTTCTTCCCTGTCTAAAAATATAGCTAGAAAGGATTTTATTTTTACATCCTTTTAAACATCAAGACTTGCTGAAGGTAGAATGAAAAAATGTGACGCTCCATGCTCCTTCTGGTTAGTTTGGTACACCTGCCTAGCTGAAAGAAATTGTGTTCATGAAGCACAGCGTTGCTCAAAATCAGTTGCTGGGTTTTGGTGGTGGTGTTTTTTGACATAAGGTTGTTTTGATCAACATGTTAAAAATGGAATCCACTGTCCCTTAATATTTGTAATTGCACTTTTCCTTTAATGCTGTTATGGATATTCTCTGGGCTGGTTTGCTTTTCCTACGCTGCAATGCTGTTTTTGGTATAGTCAGTTCTCCCAGATCCTTTCTGTTTTATTGGTCCATAGATATGACATAGTGCAAATATTGCTATGATATGCTTTATATGTACACATGCTGCAAACACAACCAATCATTTTAAAGGGATCTGCTGGTTACTGTATTAGGTCACTCTGGAGAATTAGGGGCAGCAAATTCCATCCAGGAGGTCATGTCTGTCCCTGTTAACAGCTCTGCAGCAGCAAAAGGCAATGCTGCCATGCAGAACTGGGAGAATACCCCTCCCCCTTTAAAGTGGAGCAAATAGGACTCTTCTGTTTCTCCATAGCTGGCAATGGGGGGAGGCGGAGAAAAAGAATAAGTTGTGGCTGCATTCCCATTCAGGCAATAGTACTGTTATATGAGCATAGGACGCTGCCTTGAAATGAGGACTTACTGGTCTATAACAACGATCAAGAAATAACCAGCACTAAAGATGGCTTTAGCATCAGCAACAGTTGACCATAAGCTAATATCTAGGAGGTGAAGTACAAAAGATGTTAATCAAGTGGTTTGCCCATGAGTGCCCACTTTTTCTTTCAGAAATAGCCAGCACTGGGGTCCAATTTGGACTGGGACCCTGTCATGGAGGCAGGGTTTTTAGTAGTGGTCAGATTCCTTGCAAGTCTTTTTTAACTCTGTATGCCTCTGAACTGATGCTCTTACAAGTTAGCCCTTACTAAAGCACCTTGAATTCCACATCAGGATATTATTTGCAAATAGATTATATTCTATTGTTACTGTCAAGAATTGTATCATTCAGATATTTATGAAGAGTAGTAAGCTGTTGTGTTGTAGCCTATAAAAATTCTTACTATTTGCATTATTGTCCTCTTTAATCACAGTGTTTATAAAGAACTTCTTAGCATATTCTATACATGTGAATGAGCAGCTCTGAATCGTTAAAAAATATATTTCAATTTTACTTTTGTTTCTCAAAACAAACCTCAGCGAAATTGTATACAGTCAGAACATGGGTCCTGTCTTTACTTTGCCAGGGAGTGAGAAGAGGGTGCTTCTGGAATGTGTAGAAGTTTCTATTTTTGCTAATATTTGGCCTCTCTCAGAAGCAGTTTTGCAAAAATGTATCTTAAAGTAAAGGGGTGCTTAGCCTGTAGCCTGCCAGATGCTATTGGATGACATCTTCCATCATCCCTGACCATTGGCCATGCTGGCTAGAACTGATGGTTGCTGAAGTCCAACAACATCTGGAGGGCCACAAGTTCCTTGTTCTTGTTATATCATGTTCTGATGTGCAGGCACAGTAGCTCATAGGATCAGTCAAGATGAGAATCCCATCATAAACGAGAATGGCATGTACTATTGGTTCTGCTGATGGTTGACCCTAGGGATGCCTGCGGAATTCTATACAAAGTGTGACCTGATCCACATTTGTGTGGATTGGAACTTAGCTCTCCATCAGATTTTGCATCTCTCTGAATGTGGTGACACAATTCTTGGCAATTCAAACACATCAAAATACACAATTATAATTTAAGAAAAATACATATTTATATATGTATTTTCAGATGGTTTTTTTTAAAAAAAAAACACAGATTAATGCAAAAACATAACAGAAGGCAAAGCTGAATTCTCAAAGAAGACCTGTTGTAATCCATGGGCATGACTAACTTAAGTCTGATCATTTCAGTGGGTCTATTCCAAGAATGACTTTGCTGGATACAACTCATAAGTTTTGGTAAAAACATGCAAAAGTAACACAAGAAATAAATTCATTCATTGCTAGTCAAACAGAACCATAGCACTAGGCACAGTTTCTAGTGGCTTATTTCTTAACCTTAGAGCAGATTTGGGAAAACCGGAAGCCCTCCAGATGTTGTTGACTTCTACTCCCATCAGCCAATGGTCAGGATTGATGAGAGCTGGAGTCCAGCAATACCTGAAGGACCAAAGGTTAGCCACCCCTTCTTTAGGGATCTCCCTCTAACATAAGCACAACAATGTTGGGTTTTGCCTAACACTAAGGGAAATGTCATGGTGAATGATGGGCAGAATTTCAAGGCTCTTCTCCATGCAATGCCATTTTGGCGGAAGCAACGTGAAGCAGTGTCATTATACTTCAAGCAGGCCAGGCTTTTGTAAAACACATGAAGTATACAAGGAAGCACACATAAAAGGCAGTGTTCAAGTGTGATCAAAACATTCAGAGGAACATGGCAGAGCCCTGAGACTTAAAGGTGGAGGTGGAGGGACACATGTCTACATGAACCCCTCCCCCCCCCAAAAAAAACCCCACTGTAACATGAAAAAAGCTAGCTTTGCAGATTGGCTCCCTGACATTTACATAGTGTTCAGAGATCTGGTTTTATTTTTTACAGCGAGGAGTAAAATCACACACTTCCCACACCAGCAAGGCAAGTTATGGGCAAGTTAAGTGATGCCTTCAAGAGCTGACCTCTGCAGCTTGCAATATAACTAGTCTTTTTGTTTGAAACCACACCATTTGGTCGCAAAGCTTCCATAAAAACTTGGAAAGCTTTCCATGAAATACCAGCGAAATATACAAGTCCTGACAGATAAAAGCTTCTTTACAATGGGGACCTATTACACTGAAAAGAAAGCAATTTATGTGATTTAAATTTAATGTTTTTTTCTCCAAAACTAGATGCTGATACCTAGGGAGCATGTAGTGAGCAAGCTTTTCAGTTGGGTATATCCTAGCATTGCTCTACCTAAGTCCAGCTGATTGTGTGCCACAATTTGACCCAAAGAACTAAGGTTTCCATGTTTTACAACTTCTTTACTATGATAAAAAGATTTATGGCATAGATATACATAGAGGGCATGGTCCAGCCAAAGTCAAGCACTTTGAATCCCATTTATGTCAGTGGATGAATAGAACAAAGCATGTTTTTAAACAAATCTTCTCTTGAAATGGGGCTTAACAGTGCTTAAATTTGTCTGGGTGTTAGCCATATATTATATAAACATGGACCTGAATCTCCATTGCCTCACACTTTGCAATTCAGTTTGCACCATGCAAGATGGATATAAATCTGTCCTGATACCCATTTTGTACTTGCTCTGCACAGATATATACAATAACTCATAGTCCAAGGCAATGGAGAATCATGACTGTTATAAATTTTTATATATTCTTTACAACCCTCCCTGCATCTCTGCAAACAAACTAAAATATATGATTTTTAAACTGCAAAGATAGTGTGTTAAAAGCTAATGCATGAATGTAAATACTCTTAAGGTCTGCCTTCTTAACTGTATACCATGTGTACAGATTAAACAGCTGTTGTTCATGGGAAATCTGTACCCTTGGTTAATTGACTAAAGAGAATGGCCATGATCCAGAGAATTTCTTTAGAAAAACACACACATACAAGCACCTCATGCATTCACCAAGGTAGATGCTTTGGGGAGGGGAAGCTCAGAAATCACACTGTGCGCATAGAGCTCATTGGATCATGGCCAAAATCAATTTCAGAGTTAATGTTATCATGTTTCTAAGACAAGCCATTAAAGTATAGTTAACATTTAAGAATATGATCTGTACCAAAAAAAAGCCCAAATCTGTGTTACATATACATCTTGTGCAGTACCCTATTTAAAAAGGCACCGTAACTAATTTTTATTTTAAATAAAAATGTACTTATAAAAAGTTTCAAGTCTGTTTTTGCTTTGTGTATAGCTAAGAACACTGTGCTTGCTATGTGCCACAAAGGTAAGATAGCAAAACTCTTTTATTCCTAACACTGATTAACAGCCTGATCCATTGCATGTTTATTTGGAATTAAGTCATGCTTTGTTTAGCAGTGCCTTCTCCCAAATAAGCGTGTGCAGGATTGCAGCCTACCTATATGTGCCTGGATTTCAAGCACTGGAGTGCCATTCAACAAGTTGTCTCATCTCACCCCATCCCCATTCTGAGGAGCACAGCACTCCCATTTGGAGAACCCTGCCTCTGCCCCTCTTCACAAGCCAATGCCGATACAATCGAAGGCTTCTTTCAAGCCTAATTTCAGCCAGGGGAAGGGCAGAAGCCTGTGGGCGCCATAAAACACCTCTGTAAGCACATGCGTGCCTCTGGGTGCTGTGCTGGCAGCTGGGTGCCTTGCTCAAGCTTACTTCCTGAGCTTCTTTCCAGGGAAAAGATCTGTACTTGGGATGGGCAGTCGATTCCCCACCTGTTCACCCTAAAAGTGCTCAGGGCTTTTTCCGTGCCCTCATTACCTCCCTCAAGACACCCCCCAAAACACCCTTGCTTTCGGAAAACAAAAATGGCAGGCACTCCCAGATGCCCAGAGGAATGTGTTTTCTCATTGAGAACTGAGACTGCAAGTCCCAAGAACCCCCAGTGGGAAACACTCGTCGTTTTCACTGAGGAAAAGGCATAGGATGTCAGTTCTCCAGTGGAGATTCTGGAGTCCTGTGAAGGAAGGAATTCTGCCAGGTCTATGGAAGTGCCACCTTCCTAAAGTAGGGATGGGGGGGTGACCTTGGGGAAGGGAAAGGAGATGACAAACATTTGCAGAGATCTGAGCAGAGTCAGAGCAGGAACCGCCTACTGCCAGTAGACTGTGCCCACCTCAGTTCTGCGGGCAAGAAATTGAGCCTATGTGAGCACAGCTAGTAAAATTCAAGCAACACCCCTAATCTGTACCTCTGTTCCCAAAGCCCAAATCCAACATTCTTGTCCATACAGCACCCCAGTAGCTCTGATGCCTTATAGCAGGGGTATGCAGAAGGCAGATTAGGATCTACTGGCAGATCTCTGGGTGATTTTCAATAGATCGGCATGGGTTTCTGACTCCCCATGCAGCAGCAACAACACAAGTAATGTGACTTTCCCCTCCTAAATTAAATGTGCTGAAGAAAACTACCCAAGATGGACTTCTGTGCAAGCTCAAAAAAGACTGCAAGCTCAGATCAGTGCTGGTACTGAAAACCAATCCCGAGGCTCAGAGGCACCTTGTTTAATTCTGTCTGTATGTCACTTGGAGTTTTTAAGGAAAAAAAAGTAGAGCCAACAAGCCCACCCACATAGCAAGCTGCTTTATACTGAATCAGGCCATTGGTCCATTTAGCTCAGTAATGTCTACACAGACTGGCAGCAGCTCTCCAGAGTTTCAGGCAGGGTTCTCTCCCAGCGCTACTTGGAAATCCCAGGGATTGAACCTGGGACCTTCTGCATGCAGAGCAGATACTCTGCCATTGAGCTACGATCTTTAGCCCTGCAAACCACATGTGGCTGTTCCTCAGGTATACAAACATCTCTAGCCAACTCACAGGCATTATACTATGAATCAGTAACTGGATGCCTTTGGATGCAAACCAGCTTAGCAGCAAGTGCCTTCTGGTCTCCGAAGCTGCCAGCCTAGCATCATGACCCCAGACCTGAGCAACTGCCAGGACTGACACAGAGGGCAAGGAACAAGCTAGATCTGCAAGGCCACGGTGCAAGCCATAGAATTGCTGGATCCAGAACCTGGTGCCAGTCTTGGAGCTTGTTGGTGAGGAGCCCCCTTGAGCCAGAGGCCTCCAAACTGGGACCCCCAGCAGAGATAGCGCTCCCTAGTCAGATGCCCATGAGGAACCAGCCATCCCTACACCAGGGGCCTCAAGTTCCCCAGTGCCGGCTCATCTGCACAAGCAAAACCCAAGACAGGAAGTGCCTGAGAGGTAATGGAGTGTGCTAGGCTCCAGGCCAGAGCACCACCCCTTTAAGGCTGTCCATTCTTCAAGAAGCAGGTAGCACCTAAGAGGTATGGTGTGGCCCAGTGTTCTTCATTATTGGAGCCCCAGATGTTGCATGGCAACTCCCATCGTCCCTGCCAATGATCAGGGATGACGGAAGCTGTAGTCCAATAACATCTGGGGACCCGAGGATGAAGATCTGAAGTGGTCTGGCCTAATAGAGAGAAATTGCCCCAGTTGGAGCATGTTGTCTGCTTGGAGTTACCCAAGATTCTGTGACAAAAGCCTTACCCTGCCTACTACAGAACAGGCTGACTGAGCCACCCTAAGGCCACCCTAAGGCACTGTGGGGCCTTGCTCATGGTCTGGACAGAACACCTACACGCAAAGGAAGCGTGGAACCAATATCCATGGTAACAGACCACAAGGGGCCAAACTACACATTATATTTGCTACACCACTGGGGCTTTAAGTGTGTGTGTGCGTGGGGGGGGTGTTTTTACACAAATTGCTGGTACAGGACCCCGAACTAAACTGGGACCTTAGCATGGGGGTAGGAAGCATTAACCCCTCCCCCTCTGTATTCCAGATGCAGATCAGGCCCCACATGTACAATTTGCCTTGGGGACGAGAGGAAACCCTCTTTCAATTCAATGGGAGCTCCCCCCCCCATTTGCAGACACACAGTTGGTTTGGGTGGCCCCTGCTTATTTATTTGTTTACCAGTGTTTGTAATCTCCTGCTCTTTGGTGGCACTGCCTAAATAAATACACACATCAAATCCAAAACTAAGATCAATGGACCCAGAGCTGCTTGTTATGGGTCTGCTGTGGGAAGATCTGCACATGCAACATTGGGTTTACTTCTCTCTGCAGGACATTCCCTGCCACACTGACAGGGTTAGTTAAACCCAAAGCAGCTAAATACGCCTGTTTCCAGTAGAAAAGGTTTCTGGTAGGAACAATAAAAATGCCCATCAATAACAAGCCAGCAAGTGCTGGGGTCCTGGTAGCGATGTGGGGTGCTCTGATTTATTTGTGCTGATTACAATAGCAACCAGCAATGGCTCATGAGTCGTGGTGGAGGCAGCATCCTCCGGCTGCCAGCAGTGGCATTGCACTTCTTGGGATGGGGTGGGGAGAGGTGCTAAGGTTGGGTGACCTCAGGGGGCAGCCCCACAAATCCATGTACACCTACAGGGCCACCACTACTAGTGTAGTGGTAAATTCAGAAGTGCAGGGCCCCTTCATGTTGATCCATGCCCCCTCCTCACTTTTTTGCTGTGGGGTTGAGAATGAGATCCTTGTTAATGCCTAGAAACCAATAAGCATGAAAGAGGAGGGTGTTAGCACTCGGAAGAGTCATCTCAGTGTTTGACCCACCTCCTTTCACTCTGATTGGCGCCAATCATAAGGAAAGGACAAGGAAGCATGTGAGAAGATTTTTCACAGTGGCTAACACTCCATTTTCATGCTGAATGGCTTGTAGGATACTGGAGACATAGGGACCCTGCTCCCAAAAAAGTAAAGGGTCTAAGACGCCCCACCCCAGACCCTGCACGACCACCCCTGGCTGCCACTATTTATCTGGAGTTCCCCTAAACTTGCCGCTGTCTTGCCCCCACCCTGTCCCCATTTTGAGGAGCGCAGCACTCCCATTTGGAGAACCCTGCCTCTATCCCTCCTCAGAAGCCAATGCCATTTTTTAAAAAGAAGCTATTATAAATAATAAGGGGGGGGATCAAATGAGCTACAAAATGAACTAGTAGATTGTGCAGCTTTGGGTATGGCAGGATGGTGGTGTTTTGCATGTTTGAAAAAGTCACTTGCTGCACGTAGAAAACTATACATCTCATAAATAAAACAAGATGAATAAAACCACCATGTCAAAGAGAAGTGTTCAGACTAGCTTCCGCCCCCCTCCAAACACGTGTGCTAGTTTTCCGAGTGCAGGCATTTATTTATTTTTTAACTGGGACAACTCAAAACAGCCAACCAACTTACCAATCCTTTGGCCCTGCACCTCAAAGTGTCACAGTGCAGATAAAGATTTTCTCCTTGGTTCTGTTGAATATATAGCAAATTTATTTGTTGTGAAGGGTATCTATAGTTTTGAGGATTTTTCATTCTTTGATTCAGCCCAGTGAACCAAAGTTTGGAAGTCTAAGAGCTGCAAAGAATCTTGAGAAACAGCCATTCTGTTGAGTCATGAGCTATCTGTAATTGCCCAGAGACAAAAGGCACAGGCATCCTGATTTCCACGGGAAGAATCCTAAAAATCCTGAGTTTCAGGATCATCAGAGGAAAGATGCTTCTTTAATCAATGGGGACATCTGGATAGAGGTCATGATATTCTCTGACCTCTAAGGGATAAGTGTTGGTTTTAACCTATAAAACCTTACATGCCTTGGGACCACAATACCTGATGGAACGCCTCTCCTGACACGAACCCACCCATACGCTACGCTCAACAGCAAAGGCCCTCCTCTGGGTGCCTACTCCGAAGGAAGCTGGGAGGATGACAACAAGGGAGAGGGCCTTCTCAGTGGTGGCCCCCAAATTATGGAATGATCTCTCTGACAAGGTGCACCTGACATCAACACTGTTATCTTTTCGGCGCCAGGTCAAGACTTTCCTCTTCTCCCAGGCATTTTAGCATGTGTTTTTAAATTGTTTTTTTTTAAATGTGTTTTTAAATTTATATATTTGTATATTTGTTTTTAATGTTTTTAATTGTTGTAAACTGCCCTGAAGGCTTCAGTTATGGGGCGGTATACAAATGTAATAAATAATAATAATAATAATCGCCCTAAAACAGGAATTTACAGTGACATTCCTCAGGAGACAGGAGTCTTGTCAGAAAACACATCTGGTAAAGCCAGAACTCTTATTGGCAAATCCAGATTGTTCCATTGTTCTTCGCTTGCCATGTCTGCATTCCCACTCCCAATTTACATTCAGTTCAATGGAGGCACTAAGTGCATTTAAACCTAACATTTTTGAGGGGTCAGTAGCACCTCTCTCAGGGGCTTAATGGCTGCCTTACTCAACACAATGCACCCTAGGAAAATCAGGGCTGCACGGAACCACAAGAACTAAGAAAGACTGAGATCCTTCAGGTCTTGCAAAGATTCCAGTAAGAGTGGAGCTTTGGCTCACAGAAAATGGAAATGGACTGCCTTCAAGTGGATCCTGACTTATGGCGACCCTATGAATAGGGTTTTCATGGTAAGCAGTCTTCAGAGGTGGTTTGCCATTGCCTTCCTCTGAGGCTGAGAGGCAGTGACTGGCCCAAGGTCACCCAGTGAGCTTCATGGCTGTGTGGGGATTTGAACCCTGGTCTCCCAGGTCGTAGTCCAAGACCTTAACCACTACACCACACTGGCTAGATTCATCATGGGCTAGTTCCACTCTGACCTTAGAGTCTCTCCACACTCTTCAGGAAAGGTATATTCACCCTCAACTCTTGAGTTCCTTTCTCTTCTTTTTCTGCTGTACGGCGTGATACAACTCTGACTATACTGTAGGTTTAGGGTCTCTGTTCAATTCTATCTATAACACTAGGGAACTAATGACTGGGTAGAGACAGACACTGCTCACATTGATTGTAATTGTAAACATTATATTTTTCCTGTTTCTTCCTCTAATAAAGCAACCTTTATTTTACTCTTCGTGTGCTTTATTGGGATTGAGGGTAAGATTATACATGCATAAGAGTGAAGTGCAGGTTTAATTCCAGTAAAAGGTTCTGCTGCACTCTTGGAGGGGGGGGCATTTGAGTTTCCAGTGAGTATACACACATATGGGGATTCAAACGTACACATGTAACATATTCAATAGCCTGAGTGCACTCTAAAGACATTTGTCTCAAATATGAAGGATTATTATTTTATATTATTTTATTCTATTTTATTTACTTTAAATCAATTTTAGATTTCGTGTGATTCATTGTGATGTATAATGTATAAGTTACTCACTGAATATTGTAAATTGGAATTCATGCTAGAAACTTGTACACTGTAAAACTGCAATAAAATTTGCAAAAAAAATTGATGGAGTGTATCATTTGTTCACACTGCCTGGCCCCATGCCATAGAGAAGAATAATCTGGGATGCCTAAAAAGCCGACTCATCTCTTTTGATGGCTGCAGTCTAGCAGCATGTACTGGAAACAAATGGCCTTTTATCTAATAAAGAAACCAAGCCAGGCCTTTTATTTATTAAGGAAACAGAGTTGATGGAAGCAACATGGTGTTCTGTGAAATCCCAAAAAATTGGAAGCATTTAGCATGGGCATTATCACTGGAACAGGTTGTGCTTACCTTGATTTATGCCTAAACAAAAGCAGATTTCAATCTCTTGCTGAACCAACTACAACATCTTTCCAAAGTATTCATCTGTACTCAACTCCCAAACTATCAAAAAGTTCCAACACATCATGATTTGCAATCCAAAACTTTCTTTCTCCCTCCGAAACCTATTCTCAAACACAAGGCATTGTATGAACAAATTACTTACGACCACCATCTTAAGCTTTTCTACTTGAAAGTAAACCCTGTTGGTCTGGACTGAGGCAGAGGTGGCTGCTTGTCACCTTTGCTTGGATCAATATCGGCTTGATTCCCTAGAGGATGTTGACAAGCTATTTGAGGTTGCACACGTCGCTTATGTCACAGTCCTTCTTGGTTTGTAAAAGCTGGACAGTAGAGTGAGGCCATTGCTGAGGGCCTTCATATCTAAATAAAACTTAGGTGATATTCACACTATAGGAACATAGGAGGCTGCCTTATTCTGAGCTAGACCACCGGTCCATCTAGCTAAATCTTATCTATACTGACTGGCCGTGGGTTTCCAGGGTTTCAGGTAGTGGACACTCCCAGCCATACTTGGAGATGCTGGGGGTTGAACCTGGGACTGTCTGCATGCAAAGCAGATGTTCTACCACTGAGCTGTGGCATATCTTTCCCTTAAACTTCTGGGTTATCCTTCCCACAATGCTCCTTAGTAGGAATGGGGAGATATTACAGCAAAGTGTGAAAGGAGTGATTAAATCCCCCCTTAGGGAGACATTATTTTTTAGATGAAAGAAAGGACACTAACAAGCAGCCCTTGAAAGCAAGGCAATGAAAAAAAAAACGCTCAACATTTTTTGGGGTGGTAAAAAACAAAAGGGATTTCAAGGACCTCCAAACGGATCTTTCCACATTGGGTGAATTGGTATTAAAAGGCCAAAGGCAACTGAATGTGAGCAAGCATAAAGCGATGCACATTGGCAGCGACCACCCACAGGAAGGAGAACTTGGGGTTATGTTGGGGTTATGTTGGACAGATCAATGAAAATATCAAACCAGTGTGGAGACAGCTGTGAAAAGGCAAATTCCATGTTAAAAATGGTTAGGAAAGGGACTGAAAATAAAACTGGCAATATCATAATCATATTATTAATAACATAATCATATTATTAATATCATATTATACTAATCAATGTTGTGACCACACTTAGAATACTGTCTATATACAGTTCTGGTTGCCATACCAGAAAGAGCATATTCTGCACAAAGGCACAGAAAAAGGTGACCAATATGATCAAGGAGTTGGAGCAACTCCCCTTTCAGGAAAGGTTATGTTTCAGAGCTCTTGAGTTTGGAAAAACAATGCATAAATGAGGACACAATAGAGGTGTATAAAATTATGCACGGTGTGGGGAAAAGGGGTAGAGAGGTTCCCCACACACCCCTTTTTTCATGATACTAGAACCCAGGCTTATCCAGTGAAGCTGAATCTTGGGAGATTCAGGACAGACAGGGCACAATTTCATGATGGAATTTGATACCATAAGATGTATTAATGGCCACCAACTTGGAAAGCTTTAAAGGGGGCATAGACAAATTCACAAATTCACAAATTCAGAGATGGGTTGATTCCAATAATGCTGGGAAAAACAGAAGGCAGTAGAAAAAGAGGAAGACCAAACAAGAGATGGATTGATTCCATAAAGGAAGCCACAGACCTGAACTTGCACAATCTGAACAGGGTGGTTCACGACAGATTCTCTTGGAGGTCACTGATTCACAGGGTCGCTGTAAGTCGTACCTGACTTGAAGGCACATAACAACAACAAGACAAATTCACGGTGAATGAGGCTATCAGTGGCTACTAGTCATGCTTTCTATTACTAATACCAGTTGCCAGGGGAAAAAAGTGGAGAGAGTGCTCATGTCCTGCTTGCAGCCGTTCCATAAGCATATTGGGATCAGGATACTGGACTAGATGGGTCTTTAGTCTGATCCATCAGAGCTCATCTTATGTTCTTAACATGTGTTCAGTGCACTGTTTTTGTCTTATTTTTTATTTTCCTATTTTTTATATTCCTAATGCAACCCTATTGGACACTTATCTTGTGCAAGTCTCCATTTGAGTACAAATGGCATTCAATTAAATGGGCCCTGCATAAGAGAAATTCCAGCTGATTACTATTAGTGTTATCCAGTGGCAGCTGGTGGCTCCTCATCAGTGGGGCAGTGGAATCTGCTTTAGTCTGAACTTTGAACAAGTTGTTCAAGGAGCTGAAATCTATTCCCAAAATAGTTTCAGCATCTTGGAGAGCTCATTGGAAGTTCAGTCTAAAACTCAGAGCAGATTCCACTGCCCACTGATATGGAGCCACCAGCAGCCACTGAATGTAGTAAAGTAGCTCATCAAACCATTGCATAATAGTTGATGGGTATTTTCCTTCCAGGCTTGAAGTATAAGTCTGTCAGTGATCATTAGGGCATTTAAAGTCCAGTCTTGTTGCCCTGCCCTTAATCCTGATACAGCAGGAACATAAAAGTACATGAACATCCACAGGTTTCAAGGATTTTGCCAATACAGAGTTAATTCGAACAACAACTTCAGACTAAAAAGATAATTTCACTGAATATTACATGCCCATATCATGTTCCTCAATTAGGCATTTCCAGCATTGCACCTCCAGGGCTGTGTTGTCACATTTTGGAGTAAGTGACATAATACATGTTATCATTTAAAGAGGGAGAAGTGGTGGCATAAAATAATTAAATCCAGAATCAAAAATTATCTGATTTGCACTGCTGGAATGATTTAAATCTTTAACTGAAATGTAAAGCGAGTCAAAATGAAGTTCTTGCGTACTTTCACAATAGCTTTTTGCACAATGCAGCCACAAACTTAGGCGTTTTCCCATTCCACTGATTTCAGTGGAAGATTTAGGTTACACACATGTACCTAGGTGTGGTCTGAGGGCACGTGATGCTGAAGCTAAGCATATCTGGGTCTGCTCAGTGCCAGGATGGGAGACCATCTTGGGAGCTTTAGGCATGCTGAGTTCCATGATAGGTGGGATATAAATATGAAATTAAAATAGAATGCTTATAAACAGACACAGGTTATACTGTATGGAACAAACCACAGTTTAGGGGGGAAATTTTCATCAGGAAAATAATGTAGCAGAAAGGGTTGGATCCCTTCCCCACTATGGCTGCTATTTACTTAAGGACCACCTGAAACCTCACATCACACCTCATTCACTGAGCTAGAGGGAGCCCCCAGCTGACGAAGCATCAAGGCCCCAGCTGACAAAGCGTCAAGGTGAGTTAAGCAGCAGAGCAAGAAGAGGGTAAGTAGCTCCCATTTATTTCATTATTTAATTGAATTAAAACAGCTCAGAGTAATAAGTAATAAGGGCAGCCTAGGGTCACCGTGAGCTAGGAGCCAAATCCTGAAAGAACCTATATCTTAGGACACAGATCCTAGGGGTAGGAAGCCTATAGAAAGCTAGTTTTCAACACCACCCTAGCAGGAAAGCTTCAGGGGACACTGTAAACAAGGCTAAATTCCAGTTGGAGAGAAGGGGGAAAAGGAAACTCCACCAATACATACAGGGAGAGAGTCAGCTCAGTCTTTGCTAAAAAGGGCAGCTTTAGCCTCCCTTAAATACAACCACAAGCTCTGTTTCCCTAGGTTAAAGAAAGGTCAGGCTGTTCTAGGTGGGAAAACAAAAAACAAAAAAAGACTTGTCTGGAAGTCGCAGCCCCTTGCTTAGATTAAAAGCAGCGAAAAGCTAGTCTAGTTTGTCCAGGCCAGAGTGGAAGGCACCACTTAAAACTACCGGGGAACTTGCAGTGATAAAAGTGGTTGTTGTCGGCAAATAAAATAAAAATAGAGTAAAAGCTAGTTAACCTTTCTTAGTACCACTAGTCAAAATCCTTAAACAGCCCCCCTCGCTAAGGAAGGAAGCCTGCCTTCCTGCCTTCAAAGGAAGGAAGCCTGAGATAATCCTAAGGAGTTAACCCCCAGCTGATAGTTGAGCCATCAGCCTCAATTAACACATCATTGGCTGGCAGCAGCAGCTGGGAGGGACCAGCCACACATATAAATTCAGAGCACCCTAGCGAGGGAGCCTGCTCCACAAGCTAGAGGAAGCCCCCAGCTGACAAAGCATCAAGGCCCCAGCTGACAAAGCGTCAAGGCGAGTTAAGCAGCAGAGTGAGGTCGGCAGCAGGGCGGGGAGGCCAGGGTCCCCCACTCTGCCCGTCTGTTCCCTGACCTCAACTAAACCGCAGTCACCAACCCATTAATGGAATAAACCTTAAACAAAACTATGCAGGTAAGAAGACAGCAGGGGTGTGGGGGCTTTCCAGTGTTTTGCACTGCCTGCAGCATGTATGACTATCTGCCTGTTGGACAGAAGTCGTGGGTGTGCTCTTGGTGCAATGAGCTCCTGGCTCTCCGGGAACGACTTCATTTCCTTGAGGCGAAGGTGGCGGACCTGGAAACGCTGAGAAAGGCAGAGAGGTGTGTGGATGAGGCCTTCAGGGACACTATAGCTGTGTCCCACTCCAACGATGATAGCTCTCCTGCTATCATGGAGTACGATGGTCTTGGGGAAGGAAAGCATCCAGCCGAGGAAGAGGGAAACGATCCCTTAGAAGGGACCCATTCCTTGGGGGATGAGCAGCTATCCTCTCATGCTGAGGATATATCTCCAGGGGGTGGAGGGATCCTTGTAGTGGGCGATTCGATCATTAGGAACATAGACAGTGGGGTGTGTGATGGGCGTGTAGACCACAAGGTGATTTGCCTGCCTGGTGCGAAGGTTGCAGATATCGCCCGTCGTTTAGATAGTTTGGTAGACAGTGCTGGGGAGGAGTCAGTGGTCATGGTGCATGTTGGCACCAATGACATGGGGAAATGCAGCCGTGAGGTCCTGGAAGCAAAATTTAGGTTGCTAGGTAGGATGCTGAAAGCCAGGACCTCCAAGGTGGCTTTCTCTGAAATGCTACCGGTTCCATGCGCAGGACCAGCCAGACAGGCACAGCTTTATAGTCTCAATGCATGGATTAGACGATGGTGTCGGGAGGAGGGGTTTGGATTTGTTAGGCACTGGGGAACATTTTGGGACAAGCTGGGCCTGTACAAAAGGGACGGACTCCACTTGAACCAGCATGGAACCAGACTGCTGGCACTTAAAATTAAAAAGGTGGCAGAGCAGCCTTTAAACTGACTGAGGGGGGAAGCCCAACAGGAGCCCTCCCCCCTGGGATAAAGACCAAAGAAATGATGACATTGTAAAAGGGGTAGGCCTAGAAGTAGGCATTGTGAGAGCAGGGGCACAGGATATAAATTCAAAAGAGCAAAATTACCACAGGCCAAACCACAAGTGCCAAAGACACTTGAAGAGAGACACTGCTTACAAGTGCCTGTACGCTAATGCTAGGAGCCTCCGAACCAAGATGGGAGAACTGGAGTGCTTGGTCTTAGAGGAGAGCATTGATATAGTGAGCATAACGGAGACATGGTGGAATGGAGAAAACCAGTGGGATATGGTTATCCCTGGATATAAACTATATCGGAAGGACAGGGAAGGACATATTGGTGGCGGTGTCGCTCTATACATGTCAGGATGCAGGATTGGGGTCCTGGCACTTCAGAGGATGAGGAGGGGGAGGAGATCATTTTCCCAGAGTGGCTGCTGCCCAGCAGTAGAGACCTTGAAACTCTAGCCGACACAGACACAGACTCTTCCCAGGAACTTCCCACGCTCACCCCCCTTCCCGAATCAGAGCAGTTAGAAATGGAAGGAGAGGGAATTCAACTCCCTCCTCAGCCAGAGAAAAGCCCGCCTGATGGGCATGGCCTCCACCCCCCTCTTTCCCCAATACCAGAGATAGAATCCTCAGAAGGGGAGGGGGCAGCACTTCCCCCTTCACCACGAACCCGGAGAAAACAAAAGAGAGCAAGGGGGAGAGAGAGGAGGGGTGTGGAAGAGAGCACCTTGAGGCGGAGTGAGCGAATTCGTGCCAGAAAGCCCCCTTTATAAGGGTCAGGGGGAGCAGAGATTCCTTGTTCTGTCAACTCTCTTGCATGTTGCTGGACACGTGTTATTGTGTTGCTTCATGAGAAGACGTAGTTTCTGTTTGGATATTACTTTAATAAAGACTGAATTGCTTTCACCCACTGGTCTGGTTCCTGAGTTCAGTCCTGGACATGACAGATTGACAGAACCACCTACTTCACCCTCAACGCTCCCACCGCTTGAACGTGACAAGATGGAGAAGGGAGCAGGGGGAACAAATCCCACTTCTGAGATGGAGGAAGTGAGACAGCTGAGAGCTAATGTGGCGGATCTACAGGCAGATGTTCAAAACTTGTTAGCGGCTGTCAGGACTTTGAAGACTGACAATCAGACCTTGAAAACCACGATTGATCAGATGCGAACAGCCCCTCAGGCCGCTGTGGTGAAGATTCCTATAGGATTGCCACCAAAATATGCGGGACAGAGTGAGCAGCTCTCTACTTTCGTGGCTCAATGTGAATTGTATTTGGACATCAGGAATGCAGAGTTTCCTAGTGATGTGGCCAAAGTGGCCTTCGTGATCAGTCTCTTGGAAGGAGAAGCTGCCAAATGGGTAACTCCGTACCTGGTCAGAAAGGATGGCCTTCTGGGAAGATATAGAGAATTTATGCGAGCCATGACTGAGATGTTCCAGGACCCTCAAAGGGCTGAGACGGTGGCCAGGCAGTTGGGAGCCTTGAAGCAAGGAAAAGGAACCGTGTCGGAGTACACTAACGCCTTTAAAATTCTGTCCCAGGAAACTGGTTATAATGATGCAGCCTTGATGTTTATGTATAGGAGCGGACTGAGTTCTGAAATCTTGGATGACTTGGCTAGAACTACCCCCCCAAATAATCTGCCTGGACTGATTAGGCTGTGCCTGCAGATCGATCACCGGTTGGAAGGGAGGCGCCTGGAAAAGAAACAGGAGATCCAGAGATACTCAGTTTCGGCATCTCGCAGCAAGACCCCTTCAACCCCAGGGACATCAGGAAACGCGACCGAAGGATGGGGGGGGCTAGGCCAAAGCTGTCGGAAGAAGAAAAGGAGAGGCGACGTCGAGAACGTCTCTGCTTTACTGTGCCAAGCCGAACCACGTGGCTAGGGATTGCGAACTGAAAGGGAAAAAACCAGAGCCGGTGGGAAACTAACGAACCCAGTCCACGTACAGCCCGGTCGACTGGGGGCCGCGACGTACAAAGGGCCTCCGGTGGCAAAACCTCCTTCAAAAGGAGTCTTGGTGCTACCAATTCGGATTATAACTCCCAAAGGAGTAATGTTTAATTCCACCGCGTTAATTGACAGTGGAGCAACCACGAATTTTATTGATGCAGAGTTGGCAAAGCGTTACGAAATTTCCCAATGGAAATTAGACACCCCCTTGTTGGTGGAGACCATAGATGGGAGACCCTTGAAATCAGGGGGGGTAATGCGAGCCATGGAGGAATTGAAACTACAAATCCCGGAGCATGAAGAGTTCATTTCGCTGTATGTGTCAGACCTCTCAAACTTTGATGTGATCCTGGGAATGCCCTGGTTATTCAAGCATGACCCAAAGGTAGCGTGGAAGGACGCGGTGGTGTGGTTCACTTCTCAGTACTGCCAGGAAAACTGTCAGCCCGAAGAAACCACCAACACGTTGGCAGGGGCAGTGCAGGAAGCCAAGCAAGTGACCCTTCCCTTGAAGTATGTGGAATTTAAAGATGTATTTGATGAAAAAGAGGCAGAGATCTTACCCCCCCCACAGCCCTTATGACTGCGCAATTGATTTATTGCCTGGAGCGAGCATTCCATCGGGAAGAATTTACTCTCTCACAGAGAAAGAGAGAGAGGCACTGAGGGAATTTCTGGAGAAAAACCTGAAGCGAGGTTTTATACGTCCCTCTCAGTCCCCTGCTGGAGCGCCCCTGTTGATCTTGAAGAAGAAAGGGGGGGAGCTCAGGCCTTGTAATAACTTCCGTGCCTTAAATCAAATCACTATTCCTAACAGCTACCCGCTGCCCCTGATTTTGGAGTTGTTAGACCGACTGCGCTCTGCAAAAATTTTCACGAAACTGGACTTAAGATGAGCATACAATCTGATCAGAATGAAGGGGGGACATGAATGGAAGACAGCATTTCTGACCTCCTATGGTCAATTTGAATATTTGGTAATGCCATTCGGACTTTGTGGAAGTCCTGGCGTGTTTCAAAAGTTCATGAACGAAGTGTTTAGAGACCTCCTGGACAAGTATGTAATTTGTTATTTAGATGATATTCTGGTGTTTTCAAAGAACCAAGAAGACCATGATCAGCATGTGAAAACTGTGTTGGGAAGACTGAAAGAGAACCATTTGTATGGTAAGTTAGAGAAATGTGGGTTTGACCTATCGTCTCTGGACTTTCTTGGATATCGTATCTCAGCAGAAGGAGTGGAAATGGACCCAGAAAAAGTGAGTTGTATATTGGATTGGGGGCAACCAGCCACTAAAAAGGATGTACAACGTTCTTTGGGATTTGCCAACTACTACAGAAAGTTCATTCCAGGCTTTTCCAAGTTAACAGCCCCTCTCACTGACTGTTTAAGGGGGGAAAGGACGTTTCAATGGACAGAGGACGCTGCAAGCACCTTCGAAGAGCTGAAGAGAAAGTTTTCCTCTGACCCCATTTTGCATTTTGCCGACCCCACCCGTCCTTTCATCGTGGAAGCGGACGCTTCGGATTTTGCTATCGGGGGGGTTCTCTTACAGCTGAATGGGGAAGGAATGGAGCTACACCCTTGCGCATATTTTTCCAGAAAACTCAAGGACGCTGAAAGGAATTACACAGTGTGGGAAAAAGAGTTACTAGCCATCAAAGATTCTTTTGAGAATTGGAGACAATATTTGGAGGGAGCTTGGCATCAGATAAAAGTGCGTTCAGACCACAAGAACCTGGAGAGCCTACAGACGGCCCGAAAGCTGAATCAGAGACAGATACGCTGGTCGCAGTTCTTTACCAGGTTCAACTTCAAGATTACTTACCATGCCCATGCCAAAAACCAGAGAGCAGATGCTCTATCCAGACAACCGCAATACAAAGGAGGTGGAATTGACAACCAACCCCAGTACGTTGTTCCGCCAGAGAAGCTGATGTTGGGAACATGCCAGCCTTCTTGGGAAGAAGAGCTCAGAAAGGCTCAAAAGGAGGATCCAGGCATGCAACAGTACATTCAGGAGATGGAACAGAGTCAGGACCCAGAAGTAAACTTCTATTGGAAAGATGGACTGTTGTGGTTTAAAGCCACCAGATATGTGCCAAAGGGGGATCTAAGACTCAGAGTCTTGCGTCAATGTCATGACTCTATCATAGCTGGGCAGTTTGGCATCTTTAAGACCATTCAGAATGTAGCCAAGGACTTTTGGTGGCCCCAAATGCGCAGAGACATTGAGAACTATGTAAAATCCTGTTCTATCTGTATGCGGGCAAAAACAGACACGGGAAGACCCCCAGGATTGTTGGAACCCCTCCCCATTCCGAACGAACCCTGGAAGGACCTATCCATGGATTTTATAACTGATTTACCGAAGTCACAAGGAATGACGGCCATACTGGTCGTCGTGGACTCCCTTACCAAGATGGCACATTTCCTCCCTTGCCCAGGGGCCTTAGAGGCTAAAGAGACAGCCAAGCTGTTCATAAAGGAAATCTACCGGCTGCATGGTTTGCCAAATAGCTTAGTTTCGGATCGGGGAACTCAATTCACAGCTACGTTTTGGAGGGCAATTTGGAGACAGTTGCAGACGGAGTTAAAACTTTCTTTGGCTCATCACCCCAAGACGGACGGGCAGACCGAGAGACTGAACGCTGTTTTAGAGAGGTATTTACGCTGTTATGTTTCCTATCAACAGACTGACTGGGTTTCCTATTTGCATTTCGCAGAGTTTGCATATAATAATTCCTTGCACACTAGCACTGGACAAACACCCTTCTTTGCTAACTATGGATTCCATCCCAAAGCCTTCCCCAGTAGTACAGAGAGTGTACTTGTGCCTGCAGCAGGGGAATTTCTGCAGGAACTACAGGCCGTGCAGCAGGTACTTAAACAACAATTAAACGATGCCAAAATTAGGCCTGGATGGCATCCACCCGAGAGTTCTCAAAGAACTCAAATGTGAAATTGCTGATCTGCTAACTAAAATATGTAACTTGTCCCTCGGGTCCTCCTCCGTGCCTGACTAGAAAGTGGCAAATGTAACGCCAATCTTCAAAAAGGGATCCGGGGGGATCCTGAAAATTACAGGCCAGTTAGCTTAACTTCTGTCCCTGGAAAACTGGTAGAAAGAATTATTAAAGCTAGATTAACTAAGCACATAGAAGAACAAGCCTTGCTGAAGCAGAGCCAGCATGGCTTCTGCAAGGGAAAGTCCTGTCTCAGTAACCTATTAGAATTCTTTGAGAGTGTCAACAAGCATATAGATAGAGGTGATCCAGTGGACATAGTGTACTTAGACTTTCAAAAAGCATTTGACAAGGTACCTCACCAAAGACTTCTGAGGAAGCTTAGCAGTCATGGAATAAGAGGAGAGGTCCTCTTGTGGATAAGGAATTGGTTAAGAAGCAGAAAGCAGAGAGTGGGTATAAACAGACAGTTCTCCCAATGGAGGGCTGTAGAAAGTGGAGTCCCTCAAGGATCGGTATTGGGACCTGTACTTTTCAACTTGTTCATTAATGACCTAGTATTAGGAGTGAGCAGTGAAGTGGCCAAGTTTGCTGACGACACTAAATTGTTCAGGGTTGTTAAAACAAAAAGGGATTGCGAAGAGCTCCAAAAAGACCTCTCCAAACTGAGTGAATGGGCGGGAAAATGGCAAATGCAATTCAATATAAACAAGTGTAAAATTATGCATATTGGCGCAAAAAATCTTAATTTCACATATACGCTCATGGGGTCTGAACTGGCGGTGACCGACCAGGAGAGAGACCTCGGGGTTGTAGTGGACAGCATGATGAAAATGTCGACCCAGTGTGTGGCAGCTGTGAAAAAGGCAAATTCCATGCTAGTGATAATTAGGAAAGGTATTGAAAATAAAACAGCCGATATCATAATGCCGTTATATAAATCTATGATGCGGCCGCATTTGGAATACTGTGTACAGTTCTGGTCGCCTCATCACAAAAAGGATATTATAGAGTTGGAAAAGATTCAGAAGAGGGCAACCAGAATGATCAAGGGGATGGAGCGACTCCCTTACGAGGAAAGGATGCAGCATTTGGGGCTTTTTAGTTTAGAGAAAAGGCGGGTCAGAGGAGACATGATAGAAATGTATAAAATTATGCATGGCATTGAGAAAGTGGATAGAGAAAAGTTCTTCTCCCTCTCTCATAATACTAGAACTCGTGGACATTCAAAGAAGCTGAATGTTGGAAGATTCAGGACAGACAAAAGGAAGTACTTCTTTACTCAGCACATAGTTAAACTATGGAATTTGCTCCCACAAGATGCAGTAATGGCCACCAGCTTGGATGGCTTTAAAAGAAGATTAGACAAATTCATGGAGGACAGGGCTATCAATGGCTACTAGCCGTGATGGCTGTGCTCTGCCACCCTAGTCAGAGGCAGCATGCTTCTGAAAACCAGTTGCCGGAAGCCTCAGGAGGGGAGAGTGTTCTTGCACTCGGGTCCTGCTTGCGGGCTTCCCCCAGGCACCTGGTTGGCCACTGTGAGAACAGGATGCTGGACTAGATGGGCCACTAGCCTGATCCAGCAGGCTCTTCTTATGTTCTTAAGGACCACCTGAAACCTCACATCACACCTCATTCACTGAGATCATCCAGAGGAGCACTGTTTGATGTCGCCATGTTACAGAGGCCCAGCTGGCCTCAGCTAGAAGCCGGGCATTTGGTGTCACTGCTCCCACGCTGTAGAATACTCTTCCAGCAGAGATTTGGCAGACATCCTGGCTTTTGACTTTCAGGTGTCTCTTGAAGACTTTTTTTATGCTGACAGGCCTATGTAGCTAGGGTTGCCAGGTCGGAACCATCCAAAAACCTGAGAAAATGGGGGCGGGCCCTAGTGACGTCAGGGGGCGGGCCCTAGTGACGTCAGGGGGCGGGCCCTAGTGACGTCAGGGGGCGGGCCCTAGTGACGTCAGGGGGCGGGCCCTAGTGACGTCAGGGGGCGGGCCCTAGTGACGTCAGGGGGCGGGCCCTAGTGACGTCAGGGGGCGGGCCCTAGTGACGTCAGGGGGCGGGCCCTAGTGACGTCAGGGGGCGGGCCCTAGTGACGTCAGGGGGCGGGCCCTAGTGACGTCAGGGGGCGGGCCCTAGTGACGTCAGGGGGCGGGCCCTAGTGACGTCATTAAACATGATACATTGTATCAACCACAGTTGCTTGGAGCATACCATTCAAAAAAAATTCTCTGGAGATTAAAATAGAAATCTTACCTAAAATAGGGTGTTCCTAGGTCCATCTGAAGTGACAAGGTCATTCTTTCTCACAAGCTTAGGGTGATGCAAAATGGAAATGGACTGCCTTCAAGTTGATCCCAGATAGGGTCTTCATGGTAAGCAGTACTCAGACAGAGGTGGTTTACTATTGCCTTCCTCTGAGTCTGAGAGGCAGTGACTGGCCCAAGGTCACCCAGGGAGCTTCATGGCTGTGTGGGGATTCAAACCCTGGTCTGCCAGGTCACAGTTCAACGCCTTTAGGGAACATTTAATCTAGCTTACTTGCTTCTGGCAAGAAGGGTTTATGTGCCCTCAGGCCAGGCCATTATTGGAAGAAAGGAGCTTAGTGTTGCAGAGACGTTAGATGGGAGCACAGATAGATGCCCCTGAAGGCAGCAACTGTAAGCATGCTTATTAAGGAACTAAGCCCCATAGAACTCAATAGGACTTACTTCTGAGTAGATATGGTTGCAGCCATGTTAAGGACAAGGGAGGGCATTCTAGGCAAAACAGACAAATAATTGGGTGTCAGAACAAATTAAACCAGAACTATCACTAGAAGCTAAAATGATGAAACTGAGGTTATCATACTTTGGACACATCATGAGAAGACATGATTCACTAGAAAAGACAATAATGCTGCGAAAAACAGAAGGGAATAGAAAAAGAGGAAGGCCAAACAAGAGATGGATTGATTCCATACAGGAAGCCACACACCTGAACTTACATGATGTGAACAGGGTGGTTCATGACAGATGCTCTTGGAGGTCACTGATTCATAGGGTCGCTATAAGTTATAATCGACTTGAAGGCACATAACAACAACAACAAACCTCCCTGATAGACTGTGGGAATGCTGTGGACACAATATATTTCAACTTTAGCAAAGCTTTTGACAAAATGCCACATGATATTCTGATTAGCAAGCTAGCTGAATGTGGACTGCATGGAACAGCTATTGGGTGGATCCACAGTTGGCTACACAATCATATTCAGAGTGCCAATCAATGGTTTCTTCTCAACCTGGGGGGGGGTAACTAGCGGGCTACTATAGGGCTTGGTCTTGGACCCAGTGCTCTTCAACATTTTTATTAATAACTTGGATGAGGAGGGGCAGGGAATGCTTATCAAACTTGTAGATGATGCAAAATTGGGAGGAATACCTAATTCCCTGGAAGACAGAAACAAAATTCAAAGGGATCTTAATAGGCTGGAGCATTGGGCTAAAAACAGCAGAATGAAATTTAACAGGGATAAGTGTAAAGTTCTACACCTAGGAAAAAGAAACCAAATGCAGTTATTAAGATGGGGGATACTTGGCTCAGCAATACTACATGCAAGAAGGATCTTGGGATTGTTGTTGATCACAAACTGAATATGAGCCAACAGTGTGATGTGGCTGCAAAAAAGGCAAATGCTATTTGAAGCTGCATTAACATTTGGAGGCAATATGCCTCTGAAGGCCAGTTGCACTTATTTATTTTATTTATCTATTAAACTGATATCCCGCCCTTCCTCCCAGAAGGGTCCTGCTTGCAGGCTTCCTATTACGGTTGGGGTGAGGAACTAGATGTTCTTATGTCCTTAAGGGAACCTGAAAACTACTGAAAGGTACCAGGAGAATAGATGGGCCCAACTCCTGCTGTGCAGCTCCCAGCACGGGCAGATGAAGCAGGGTGGCCAAGGCAAACTAAGACTCCGAGCCCTGGCCTGAGGCAGGATTGGACCAGTTGCAAGGATCCGCTTCATTTACCCAGGAATGTTGGATGCAGACCCATGGGTGCTCTCTAGCCCAGTGCTGTCTGCACTGGCAGCGGCTCTCAGGGCTTCAGGCAGGGGTGTCTCTCAGCCCTACCTGGAGATGCCACTGAGGACTGAACCTGGGCCCTTCTGCATGCACAACAGTTTCCCTAAAAATAAAGTTTCTAGTCCTTATGGTTCTGAATGAAGGGTGATTTAAACAGGGAGCTGCTTTATACTGAGTTAGGCCATTGGTCCATCTGGTTCAGCATCAGCACTGTCTACAGCGACTGGCAGCGACTGTCCATGTTCTCTACCACTGAGTTACGGCCATCTTCCCTTGATTTAAAAGGGGGGGACGGGCTCTGGCCTGCAGGTCCCCCAATATCACCTGCTCCACAGGCTCTTCTCAGGTGGGAGGGTGTTCAGCACTGGGCAGTCTCTGCTTGAGGAGAATTTTGAAAGTGCACATTGGGCAGGCTGGCAGCTGACCCAAGGCATCTCCTCAGGCCACTGACCCACAGACAAAGCCAGCTGGGGCCTCAGGTTGATTTGGCTGCTGGTGGTCAATGGCTGTTGACAGACAAAAAGAGGCTTCCTACTCTGCTGCGGGGGGCTTTGCACGCACACTGAGAGGTTTAACTTCCAGAGTCTTGAGTGGAGGCAACTCAATGCTGAAAAAAGACTAGAAACTTGTTAGCAGTTAGGTTTGGGATCAAGAGCAGACCCAGCGCTGATGTGTGTGTGTGTGTGTATGTGTGTGTGTGTGTGTCAGAGAGAGAGAGAGAGAGAGACTTTTCCTGTGAAGAAGAAGACTTTTACGCTGCAGCAATAACTGAGGATTCAGACTTAGTAAAATAAGGAACAGCTTGCTTCATTGAAGGAAATACACAATAGATAGGAAAGGGATTCTAGTTCTAGTAAACTACCTGCATTGGAGGTTCATGGACCTGACATGGCCTTTGCCCTCATGCTGCAGGTGAGAGAGACAAAGCAAAGACATCTCTTCAAGAGACAGAGAAGAAGCAGGAAGGAGAGAGTTGGAAGGTGTGGTCAGCATTCCTAAGAGGTATCAGTTTTCAGGAAGGAAGATGAGCATATGACCAAAGGAAAGGCACAGCCTAGCAACCTGGAGGTCTCCTCTCTGTCTCCCTGCAGACGTGGAAACACCCAAATCGAGTTGCATTTCCACAATTCCAACACAAGTGATGCTTAAAATGGAAACTGTGATTTATAGGGACAGGGATTAGGAAACAGACATTGTTCCTGGGGAACCTGGCCTGGTTTTCCCTGCCTTCCATCTGCAAGATTCTTTCTTTATTTTAAGACCCACTCTGCACCCACCTGTTCCCCGGGCTGCCAGCTTTCTTTGGGTGGCAGCCAGAAATTCAAGATGTAGAACTTTCATTGTCACAGAGATGAGGGGACGGGCCTGTTCACCTGCTGAAGTTCCATACACACACAAACCCAGCTGGAAAAATCATATGGCAACCTCATCCTGCTATACATTTTGCTTATTTAAACATTTAGTTTTCAACAATCCAAGGAGCAGTGGCAGACATGGAACCACCAGCTTTCCACAATCAGAAAAGGAAGAGGGGGGGCCCAGGGTGTGAGAGTGTGTGTGATGGAATTTCCTCCCCCAAGGTGTGGTGATGGCCAGAGACTGCTGAGCCCCATCTCTCAGGCCTCTCTCTCTCTCTCTCTCTCTCTCTCTCTCTCTGGCCTCTCTTTCTCTCTGGCCTCTCAGGCCTCTCTCTCTCTCTGGCCTCTCAAGCCTCTCTCTCTCTCTCAGGCCTCTCCCTCTCACGCCTCGCTCTCTCTCTCAGGCCTCTCTCTCTCTCTCAGGCCTCTCTCTCTCTCTCAGGCCTCCCTCTCTCTCTCTCTCAGGCCTCTCTCTCTCTCCCTCTCAGGCCTCTCTCTCAGGCCTCTCTCTCTCTCTCTCTCTCTCTCAGGCCTCTCTCTCTCTCTCTCTGCAATCAGCCGCAGTCCAACCTGCTCCAGCTCCTGCCACCCAGCAGCCTTCTGCTTCCAAACGAGATTCCAAACTGCTCTATCGGCCACGATGCAAACCGCAGCCAGAAACGCCCATCGCGGCCGCTCCTCCCACCCAGCAGCCATGCGTGTCAATCACGCATGCGTGCCTGAGGGGGACGTCCAAAAGCCAGAGATCAGCCTCTTCACACCAAATATGGCCGGAGGCCGGAGACGGCCCACTTTTGCTGGAGACTCCAGCAGAAAACCGGAGCTGGCAACCCTAATGTAGCTGTTTGAAGCTTTTTTGACTGGCCAGCCATTTTAATGATTGTTTTGTACTGTTTTTAATGATGTTTTATGTTTCCTTTCTGTATACTGCCCTGATATTGCAGCATATAAATGGTGACATAAACAAACGTTTATAAATATAATACATTTTTTAAAAGAAAAAGAAGATCCAATCACAGATTTTTATAAGTTCATCTAGATGGACCCTTAAGCATATGCATATGCATGAAAGGATATTCTTTAGCATGGGATTCTGTTCTTGTTATATGCCTTCAAGTCGATTACAACTTATGGCGACCCTATGAATCAGCGACCTCCAATAGCATCTGTTATAAACCACCCTGGTCAGATCTTGTAAGTTCAGGTCTGTGACTTCCTTTGTAGAATCAATCCATCTCTTGTTTGGCCTTCCTCTTATTCTACTCTCTTCTGTTTTCCCCACCATTCTTGTCTTTTCTAGGGAATCATGTCTTCTCTTGATGTGTGCAAAGTATGATAACCTCAGTTTCATCATTTTAGCTTCTAGTTATAGTTCTGGTTTAATTTGTTCTAACACCTAATTATTTGTCTTTTTCGTAGTCCATGGTATGCACAAAGCTCTCCTCTAACACCACATTTCAAATGAGTTGATTTTTAAATGCCAGTCAGACTTCTGTAATACAGGGGCAACTAACAGCACTCTCTAAATGCTCTCAGCGATCAAGCTGGGATATAAGGTTTCAGGCAGTCCTTAAGTTATCCTGGAACCAGTTTGTTCAGGGCTTTGTATATTAACACAAAAGCCTTGAACCTGGCCCAGTAGCATACAGGCAGCCAGTGCAGATATTTTAACAAAGGTGTCACATACTGTTAGTCATCTGCCCCCATACGCAATCTAGCCATTGCATTCTGCACCAGCTGGAGCCTGCAAACCAAGCCTAAGGGTAGCCCCATAGCAGTAATCCAATCCTGGGATAACCAGTGCATGGACTACAGTGGCAGACTATCCCTATCCAGCTATGACCATGGGAGGGATAACAGACAAAGCTAGTAAAAGGCACTCCTGGCCACAGAGGTCACTTGGGCCTGTAATGACAAAGATATAGCCAGTGTTTCTGTTCCTTCAGAGAGAATGCAACCCCATTCAGAACCGGCAGTTGACCTATCTTCTGGGCACAGGAACCACCTACTCACAGAGTCTCCATCTTCCTACTTTGTGGGTTTGAAGCCTGAATCTGACATAGTTTGTGTTTCTGCTTTTGGCTGGTTCACACATCCATATTCCTCACTTTACTGTACCTGCCTATGGGTTAAATAAGCTATATGAGTAAAGATAACATGGGAGATACTGCCAGGAAACCCACCAATGTAGAGTGGAGAACACTAGAGGACACTTTGCCGAGAGTCTCCTCAAGTATGGAGCCATACTACCCCTCATTACCCAACAGCTTGAAGACAGAAAGACAAAATGTCTTCGCACAGCACATAAACTATGGAATTTGCTTTCACACGAGGTAGTGTTGGCCACCAACTTGGATGGCTTTAGAAAGGGTTAGACAAATCCATGGAAGATAAGGCTCGCAATGGTTACTAGCCACAATGGCTGTGTTCTGCTCCCACTGATGGAGGCAGTGTACTTCTGAATTTCAGCGGGGAGATCCTGTTGCACTCAGGTCCTGTTTGTGGACTTCCCATGGCCTATGCTGCCACACCCTCTGATCAAGGAAGTACCTCAGGCTCAGAAGAATCAAGAACTGAACCTCTGGACTTTGAAATGAGGAACGGCAGCTCCCTCCCCCCCCCCGATATGTGAAAACAAGAGTAAGACTTTGAAGCACCCAACACAATTACCCCATTTTTACCACCACCATCCCACCTCTTTCTCAAGCTATGGCTGCCCCCACCTTGTGCCTCACAACAGGTATTTAATTAACATTAACACAGTGAGATGATTTCAAGTGGAAAGAAAAAGGGAATACATGATAAACAAAACAGTGAAAGCAGGACTGAGGAAGATCACTGGAGGACAGGCCATCTAGCGCTGCCTCATGTAAATTCCATTATTTACAAGGCTCACTGAGTGATTGATTTTAAGGGAAAGCCAGATCCTATGGATAAAGGGTTGTTATTACATAAGTGCTGATAAACTGATGCCCTGCAGCTCATCTGGGGAGGAAAGGCTCTCTTGTTCTGTTGTTTGTGTAATAAAAAAAGATTTGGAGGGCAAAGAGTCAAGTTAAGATCTTCGGCCAAAGACAAAAAGTCTGTCATTGCATGACTGTAAGAAAGTCCCACCAGGCAGGAAGGGATCCTTTCAACATTTTTTTTCTTCACTGGGGAGGTCCAAACTAGGAACATCCTGCATGTGACATCACCACTCACTGACTCAGCAAAATGCAGCTACTTGCCTCCTGTTGCCCGGGGGGGGGGGAGGCACATGGAGATAAAAAGACAATGGGTAGTATTCAATGCTACTACTCAGAGTATTGAGTATTAATTGAAATTAATAGACATGACTAATGCAGGTTCTTTATTTTCAATGGGTCTACTTTAAGTAGGACTTATATGAATACAACCCAGTCTATTCGGCTTATTTCCTTCCATCTTCACTGGCTGAGGCCCAGTCTACATAGCCAACAAAAGGGTGTCACAGTGCTGATGTGATAAACTGGACGGCGCCATGTCAGACTGTGTGGGTTGGGCAGAGGGCATTGTTCTTATTTGTAATGGCCCTGTGTATATGAAAACTTCCCTGCAGATAGAAAACCAGCATAAGAAGCTGAGAGCTGGACTACACTGTTCCTCCCTGCTGCATTTATTTTCTATTTGCAATGTGTGTGTTTTTTTTTTACATAGAGGATCATTCAAATTTATATTCCCAATCTGACTGGTGTAAGGAATCTTTCTATGTTCCTGTTCATATGAGCAGTCCAATCTATAAGCAGTTGCCAGGTCCCCGGTTTTCGCCCGGGACTCTGGATTTTTAGGGTGCTCTCTGGGTGTCCAGGTGAGTCACCTTAATCTCCAGACTCTCGGCTTTAATTTTTTAAAATAAGTTTCTAGGTGGTCTGGATCACGAGATATACACCAAAACGTCAACCACCCCCCTACAACTTCAGTTAAATGAGCTCATAGCTGGCTGCTCTAATCTCGCCATTTCAGGTTCGTAGCCAACTAGTGAAGGCAGTAGTTAGACCACTTTGCAAGTCAGAAAAGGTGTTTTTCCTGCTATCTGAAAATTTCATAAATTGAGTAAGTATATAGTATTCAGCCTTTTTCTCCTGTGTGCAGGAGTCAAACAAGTTTAAATTTTCCTGGGCTGTTGAAGAGGGGCAGTGTTTTGAAAACCTTCCCGATATGAAGCTTTAATCCAGTACTTGCTTTTCTGGGAGTAAAACTGCCACGATAATCCCACATACCCAGAGTAAACCCCACTGAATTCAATAGGACTTACTTTTGAGTAGAGATGGTTAGGGTTGTGCTATAAATTGATGGGACTTTTGAGTGAAAATAGCAAAGAATTGTGTTTGTGTTGTAAATCTTTCCTCCTCCAATCCTATCTTTTAAAGCAATTAAGCAGGGCTTACATAGGTATCACTGCCTTGATTACATTGGAAACTAATACAGATTTTTAAATGTTCTGCAATAACCAACTGGTTTTGACAATAAACTATCATATTGGGTGTATGTATTTTTACATCTACAGTGTGTGTGTATATATGGAGTCTTCCCAACAATCCTGTGAGGCAGGGTTGCAGACTGGAAACCAAGGCAGCTCACAATAAGAAATAAATCCCTTTAAAATCCAATAACCATAAAAACAAGTATAAAACAGTTGCAAAACAGCTTAAAGTGGCATGATTCTGAAAATCTGGGTCAATGAAGTTCCTTATCACTTGAGACTGCAGTTCTGTGCACGTTTCCCTGTTTGAGTAAGCCTCATTGAATACACTGGGACTTGCTTCTGAGTAAATAAATATAGGATTGCACTATAAATATATTTACAGCTTGTGTAAATAATAAACATATTTGATAGTCATGCTTATATAAATATTTATTCATGCTATGTCCCAATAAGTATCTGATTTCACACTATGGTTGTACATCATTAGTTCCTGTACATTTTAAGTGTGACCTTCCTTGGGGTGTTTATAGCTTCCCTTTGTTGCTTTCATCCTGAGGGGCAGATTGAGATATGGTGAATAGCCCATGGTCACCCAGTAAACTTTATAACTCATTTCCATTTTAAAAAATTAATTACAACAATTTACATGCAGGCAAAGTTTATGATGTAGATCCACACAATATGTTTAAAGCACATCCAACTTGCCTTTAGAGCACATGACTTCCCCTAAAGAATCCTAGGAAGTGCCAATGCTGGTCCATGTCATCAGTACTCAGCTAGATGGCACGAAATGGCCTGAGTCAGTTCCTAAAAATGGAACGAGACCCAAGGGCCACAACGACTCTAACATTTATTAATGTATTTTATTTACAACAGTTATATACCGCTTTATTGTAAAGAAATCTCAAAGCGGTTTACAGAAAGAATTAAAACAAAATTATTAACAGTTAAAGACACGTATTTAAAAACATTCAAAATAATAAAACCAACAATGAGTTAAAAACAGATAAAAAACACAATAGCTTCTACATGCCTGGGTAGGGTAAACAAACAAGTTTTTAGCAGGTTCTGAAAAGAGTACAATGAAGGTGTCTGCCTAATGTCAATAGGCAGGGACTTCCAAAGAGTAGGAGCTGCCACACTAAAGGACTGATTTCTTACAAGAGCAGAACAAGTACTATGTGGCACCCGTACCATGGAAAGGACACCTTGAACTTGGCCTGGTAGCAAATCAGCAACCAGTGCAGATTTCAGAGCAGGCGTATTATGTGCTGATAGGGTCTCATTCATGTCAGCAATTATGCCACAGCATTCTGCACTAAGTGCAGCCCCAGGGTCAAGTTGTGCTGCATGGGGATTTCTGTGACCTTGGCTGACTGGCTGCTAGGATTTTGTTAGTTTTGGTTTTTGGTTAGGAATCCTGACAGGCTGTGGGATGCTGAGTTTACTGCCTTACTCATAGGAAACTCGTTGTGGTTGGTATGGTACTGCATTTAGGAAATCATCACTGTCTTTTTCTTTTCTTTTTCTATTTGCATTTCATTTACCTTTAACCTCACTCCCTTTCATCAATAGAAGCAACTACAGTGGTTCCATGCGCTCTGCTGAACCCCTTAAACCACTTATGGTGTACCTTATTGTTTGCATAATGGAATGTTTCTTGCCCAATAGTGGTAAAAATGATTTCAGATACTGGGCAGCATGGCTGCAATTGTTATTATTCCCAAACTGCTACCTATGAAGGTTGACCAAACCATGTGTGTTTTCTCTCTGTCAATTATTATTCACTGGAATTGGGTTACCTGTCAATGTGAGTTTAAGCAGCCCACAGGGTAGACAGAAAAGAGTAGAGAATATTCTTACTCTTACTCATTTCTCAGACCTCTTTCTGAAGTGAAGGGTTAAATCTGTAAAGAAATTTGGAGCAGCCATGTTAAAAGGTAGGGGCAGGGTATTCCAGGCAGTGGATCGCCAACCCTGCCTGGATATGGATATCTTTGCAAAGGATCCCTAGTCAAGTTTTACCAACAACACAATCCAAACTATATCTACTAAAAAGTAAGTCCTATTGAGTTCTATGGGGCTTAGTTCTTTAGTAAGTGTGTTAGAATTGCAGGCTTTAGGGGCATCCATCTTTACTTCTGATTGCTCCCATCTAACATCTCCACAACACTAGGCTCCTTTCTTCCTACAATGACCTTCTGGTGACTGGCCTGGCCTGACGGCACTTAAACCCTTATTGCCAGAAGCAAGTTGGCTAGATTAAATGTTCCCTACCCAGGCTCCATCTTTTAGCTAAGATTTCTATCTTAATTTCCAATCAGAGAAATGTTTTTGTTTGAATTGTATGTGCCAAGCAACTGTGTTTGATGCTTAATGTATCATGCTTAATGACATCACCATTGCCTCCCTCTGAGGCTGAGAGGCAGTGACTGGCCCAAGGTCACCCACTGAGCTTCATGGCTGTGTGGGGATTCGAACCCTGGTCTCCCAGGTCGTAGTCCAACACCTTAACCACTACACCACACTGGCTCTCAAGCAATGAATCTAGCAGTTGGAAAACACAAAGTTGGCTTGCCCAAGATGCATGTTTTCAGCCTGCTGTGCTTAAACCACTTATTTATTTTTTGTTTTGTTTTGTTACAGTTTATTTCTATGCCACCTTTTGGCCAAAAAGGCCCTCAAGGCAGCTAACAAAAAATAAACACAAATAAAAAACACACATCAGAAAAGAACAATACAGTTTACAAAAGATTAAATAAAAATATTAATATTGTTAAAAAAGCAACAGCAACATCTTTCAATAACAATACAATAACAAACGTCATATTGTCTCAGACGCAATGCTTCTTAATGGAGTTAGTTTGTATGTTCAGCTCCAAGTCATCCAGAGATGTACATGCATGTGTGAAACAGCCCCATGTGCCTTTGCTGGATCTCTTTGCAGGCGTGTAGCTCCTCTCCTTGAGTGGCGGTGCTTGCCCAAAACAGCAATACCAGAGAAAGCAAGAGAAGCGGCAGGCATCTCTGCCCGAGCTTAGCAGCACCGAGACACCACCAGCACCCAGCTGTATCCAGAGGAGGAGGATGGAGCCTATCAGTCCCAGCCATAGTGGCGTAGAAGCAGCAACGAGTACTGGTGGCCTGCCCTTCCTCCCAGCAGGAGCCCAGGGCGGCAAACAGAAACGCTAAAAACACTTTAAAACATCATAAAAAGACCTTAAAATGCGTTAAAACAAAACAACATTAAGAACATTTTTTTAAAAAGCTTTTAAAACATCTTTTTTAAAAAAGGGGTTAAAAACATATTATTAAAGAAAACATATTAAAAGCAATTCTAACACATACGCAGACTTTAAGGAAAGGTGGGCATGGTCAATTAAAAAGATAGAGCACACCTAGAATTTTGCTAGAGTAAATTTCACCTCCCACTGTTTTATCTTGTGCAAATAACAATAACAATAACAATGATAACAACAACAACAATAATAAAAGTGCCATTCTTCCACAATTGTTTTTGGAGATTTTTGTGTATCTGTACACATATTCACAGAAACGGAAGGAAAAGAAACTTCACTAAAATTGCAAAGTAAATCAAACATATTTAAAGTGACTATTGGAACTATATCAACTGTCTCAATAACGTTGCTTCCTCCTTGCTAAAACAAGATCAGCCCAGCACATGTCTTGTTCCTGTCATTTGGGCTGATTGCAGGAGTTGCCACCACTCACCATATGTTCAGAGGCACATGTTACCAAATTCTTCCAAGCTACACAGGAAGTGAATGAGACTGTGAAAGACCAACCGAAATAGTGTTTGCATTTTGACAAATTTGTAGAGCAGTGCAATATCTCAGAGAGGAGGTCAGGTCTCCTGCTTCCCTAGTGCATTCACTAGAGCTGCCCAATTTCCCTGTTTTTTAAAGTTTGATAGAAATATCTGTTGGCTATAGGTACATTCTTAAACCGCAAGGGTTTTTTTTTTGCCTATTAGTGAATTCTCTCTTTTAAATCTGGGAGATAAGAAATGGGATCCTGTGTAAGTTTGCTGAGAATGGATTTATCATTTATTTATTTATTGTATTTATATACCGCCCCATAGCCGAAGCTCTCTGGGCGGTTTACAGTAACTAAAAACATTAAAAACAAATATACAAATTTAAAACACATATTTTAAAAACAATTTAAAACACAATTTAAAAATATAAAACAATTTAAAACATTTGCATACTTATTGATTTCAATGGGATTTACTCCCCTGCAATCATGCTTAGGATAGGTGAAACTGGCCATGGGGGAGGGGGAGGAGGGGGAGGGGGAACAGAGGGCTTGAGTGGGCATGGGAGGAGGAAGAAGGAAGACAGAAGGGGAGAAGGAAGGGAGAGGAGAGGGGAAGGAGGGGGAAAAGGAGAGGGGGAGGGGAAAGGCAGGTCTGATCATTTGCATGCTTATTGAGTTCAGTGGGAATTACTCCTGTACAATTATGCTTAGGGTAGGTGAAACTGACTTGGGGGAGGGGCAGGGAGGGGGAAAGGGGAAGAAGGCGGAGGGGAGAGGGAGCAGAAGGGGAGGACATTGGGTGGGTGGGTACTGGGCAGAGGGGAAGCCCCTTTCCTTTCCAAAAGGAAAACATTGTGAATGGTATCATTCTTTTTCAGGGTGTCCCCCACCTTTTTATTCTAAGCAGGCATGTGTAGATTCCCACCCAAATTTAAACCATAGCTGTCCCTGGCCACATCCACACCAGGCCTTTATTTCACTTCAGACTGTCATAGCTTCTCCCAAAGTGTAGTTAGTGAAGGGTGCTAAGAGTTGCTAGGAGATGCCCTATTCCCCTCACAGAGTTTCAATCAGAGTGGCTGACCGTTAAACCCCTCTGGCCACTGGAGCTCTGTCAGGGGAGTAGGAGTCTCCTCTCAACCCCCTTCACAAACTACACTTCTCAGGATTCTCTGAGGGAAGCCATGACTGTCTCAAGTGAAATCAAAGTCTGGTGTGGGTGTGGGCTCTGATTAGGCAAGCCCAGCAGCTGTGAGTCTGGCTTTTAGAACACTGACAGCTGGTTCTTACTGAGCATGCCTAACATTATAATAGACTTCAATGCAAAATTTCTTAAATTAATTAAAAATCAGCCAGGCATTTTTTTAAAAATTTTAAACGGAAGAAGTTGAACGTTAAGAGTATGTGGCAAGGTCAGGAATAGGATTATAGGTAATCTGTGAACATGGCTGATTTTTAATTAATTTCAACAAAATATGAGACCACTGACAGATAAAAGTCTAACAGAAGTCTTTTTATCTTGGTTTACACTTTGAACTCTCAATTCTCTCTGACTGTTGTGTATATCGTTATGAAAACTTAAGGGGTTGTTAAGCCAGCATTTCTGAGTTCAGGATTGTAAATTTTGTAAGGTTTTGTTTTGAAATGTGCTTATGGGAAGCAGTAGAATGGCATGGGGGAATTTTCAATTTAACATTGTGGAATGCGAAAAATCCGTGCTGGCTACAGTATACAGCCACTCCTGTGTCTGTATAATCATGCTTTAACCTTGAGAAAAAAACTACTTTCTATTTTCCCTGCTGCTGCTTTCCTCTGTCAGAATCTCTTCCCTCAACATGAGTGCTTTTAACAAAGACCAATTCTTTTCTGCCACAGGACATTCTGCAGCTGTCTTATCCAATGAATCTAATCAACCTGCTGCAGTGAGCTAAATTGTTACAAATGTGAGACTGATTGAAATTAGTGAGTGTTAACTCATGATCCCAGTATGACAAAATGTGGCTTTGCATACTTAAATATCAGGCGATCTCAGTAAGTCAAAGGAAAAAAATAATAGCCTGAAGATGAGAGAGTATCTGTGCTGATCGTGTTGGAGGGACTAATAAAACACTGAGTAAATCAATGTAGCAATGAAAACTTAATGTCTGCGAAGGAGGGGGGTATTCTATTTTTAGCATTATGCTACTAACATATGAAATAGTTATTGTTATTATTATTATTATTATTAATATTAATATTAATATTAATATTAATATTATTAATATTAATAATAATATTTAATATTTGATATTAATATTAATATCTTTATTTATACCCCGTCCTTTTTCCAAACTGGAACTCAAGGCGCCTTCCAGCTAAAAGTAAGTACATATCATTAAGAACATATAAACATATAAAAATCAGCATTAAAACAGAATTAAACTATTAAGATATTAAAACCAATTAGACATACTCTTAAAATACTGCAACCCAGTTTAAGAGCCTACAAGTGAAACAATAACATACAGCACCCTCTTGAATCACTACCCTTAAAGCCTTCAGTTCCAATGGCCTTCCGGAAGAAAAAAGTCTTTAGCTGTCGGTGGAAGGACTGCACAGAGGAGGCCATTCTTGCCTCCCTAGGGAGGGAGTTTCAGAGCCTAGGGGCAGCCACCGAAAAGGCCCTATCTCGTGTCCCCACCAGTTCCACTTGTGAAGGTGTTGGGATTGCGAAAAGGGTCTCACCTGAAGATCTCAGGGCCTGGGCAGGTTCATATAAGGAGATACAGTCTGACAGATAGCCTGGACCTAAGCCGTATAGGACTTTATAGGTCATAACCAGCACTTTGAATTGTGTCCGGAAACAGACTGGCAGCCAGTGGAGCTGTTGCAGCAGGGGAGTTGTATGATCACTGTAACCAGCCCCAGTTAACATTCTGGCTGCAGCTCGTTGCACCAACTGAAGTTTCTGAACAGTCTTCAGAGGCAGCCCCACGTAGAGCGTGTTACAGTAGTCTAAGCAGGATGTAACTAAGGCATGTGTCACCGTGGCCAGATCAGATGACTCCAGGAACGGGCACAGTTGGCGCACTAGTCTTAACTGTGCAAAAGCACTCCTAGCCACTGCAGAAACCTGGGCCTCCAGGTTTAAGGCTGAGTCCAGGAGCACACACAAACTGTGAACCTGCATCTTATAGGAATTGCATTCCTCTCTCCATGCAGAAGATGCTCAGAAGTGAGATCCAAAGGTTCAGACCTTTCCAGAATCTGGACATGTTTGAGAGTGCATGTGAACTTTGTGGTTTGTGCCCACATCCAGTGGGGTATAGTGGGGTGGAGGTGCACACAGCTCTAGTGTTTTTTTCGCAGCAGGAACAATGATGTTGCCTGCTGGTGCTGTGCTAACCAGTGTTGCAAGCCTGAGAGATTAGAGGTTAGGTCTGACCTGGCACATGATCCCTTTCTTAGGCAGGCTAGACAGGGACTGGTCACCCAGCTATGGGAACCCAGATCTCTCTAGCCGAAGTCCAACATGCAAATTGCTATACTGCTCTTTGCAAGCTCAATGTGTTATGACTGTCAGCTGATTCCAGTCAAATACGGCTTGGATCCTAATATAAGTTAATTTAAGGAAGTTCACAGAAGGAAAGTTTCTTGTTCCCTCCTCCCAAGTGTAGATGCCTACACTCCCTGAAAAGTCTCTCTCTGGAAGGTCAGTGAGCCCTCCTGAACAACATGGGATGAGATGAAGGGGGGGTGCTATGAAAGTGGGGAATTGCCAAGATTGGACTTGGATCCTAAGATAAGTTGACTTAAGAAAGTTAATGGAAGGAAATTTCCTCCTCCCTCCTGTAGCCTTGTGCATTATTCAGGAGGGCCCACATATTTTCTGGATAGGCTTTTCAGGAGTCCCTGGTGAATGCGGGGGGAAGGTAGGAAAAAAGAAACTTTCCTTCTGTGAACTTCCTTAAGTTAACTTATCTCCATCTTAGCAGCTCTGTGTGTCTGTGTGTGTACAAATATGCTACAAGCAACACACACACACTTGTGAGTGGGTGGATGAATAGACAGGTAATGGATCAGCACAGGTGTCTCCATTTTTAGACCATTGAGGCTTTTGACACTGTCCTTGGAAATGCAGCTGCGGGGGCTGTCATGATGGAAACATGACATCATGCCATGGTGAGAATAGGCTGCTGGACTAGATAGGTCATTGGCCTGATCTAGCAGGCTCTTCTTTTATGTTCTGATCAGCTCTTGCAACTTCAAAATTTGCCACTACACCACTGGTCACTTCTCTTCCAGATGGATGCCTCCAATAGAGAAGGCAACTAAATATCGAAACTAATCTCTAGTCTGATTTCTGCATGGTGTTTAGTCAGTGGGTGTCAATGAAGGTTGGCGTCAAATGGGAGAATAACCATCAGAAATCCTAAGTTTTTATGCAGAGCTGCATTCAGCTGAGGATATGTATGATGAGAGACTTTGAATGCCTGAAATGTGCCTTATCAATGCTACGTTGGTGTGTAAGTTGTCAAGTATGCTAGCTTCTGTTGTTCACTGTGATTGTGAGTGGTTGCCTTCAAAAACTGGCTTCAGGAAATGATTTAACTACTTTATTTAATCCCAGTTTGTGTCTGTGTCTGTAGTGGATTTGAAACTGTTTTTACATACAAACATGTTTTTACTTTTAAAAAATGTTATTTATAATTGTATCATTATTACTGTGGTTTTTATTGTGGAGATATTTTATGGTTCATAAATGGAATTACATGAATAAATAAATAAATCATGTTGTTTACATCTGCTTTGTGGTAAAGCATTTTGATGTTTTCATCTGCTGTTTATATTTTATTCTAATGATTAGGGACACTATTTTAATTGATAGAAATGCTACCTGAAAGAATGTAAAATAGCATGAATTCTCTGAAAGCAGCACAGTATTCTTTGGAAAGACCCCTCACCTTGAAACTAGGCTCTTTCTTGCCAACTAGCTGCAACCCACCACCACAGACATTCAGTTTGCCAAACGTTCTCTTAGCTAGTAGCCAATAGCCATCAAAAGCCATGAACAAACATCCTAAGCTATTAGTTGTAACTAGAAGCTCACTGGGTGACCTTGGGCCAGTCACTGCCTCTCAGCCTCAGAGGAAGGCAATGGTAAAACCACCTCTGAATACCGATTACCATGAACACCCTATTCATAGGGTCGCCATAAGTTGGAATCAGAGCTTGGAAAAGTTACTTTTTTGAACTACAACTCCCATCACAGATCCTTGCTATTGAATTTATGGGCTGACTACTGAACACTCGGGTTAATAGCCAATGTTAGTCATACTCAGAGTAGACCCACTGAAATCAAGGGACTTGAATAGTTTAAGCTCATTCATTTTAATGGCTCTACAATGTGGTGTAGTGGTTAAGGTGTTGGACCTCTACAGTGTGGTGTAGTGGTTAAGGTGTTGGGAGACCAGGATTTGAATCCCCACACAGCCATGAAGCTCACTGGGTGACCTTGGGCCAGTCACTACCTCTCAACCTCAGAGGAAGGCAATGGTAAAACCACCTCTGAATACCGATTACCATGAACACCCTATTCATAGGGTCGCCATAAGTTGGAATCAGAGCTTGGAAAAGTTACTTTTTTGAACTACAACTCCCATCAGCCCAATCCAGTGGCCACGCTGACTGGGGCTGATGGGAGTTGTAGTTTAAAAAAGTAACTTTTCCAAGCTCTGGTTGGAATCAACTTGAAGGCAGTCCATTTCCATTTTCAGAGATAGAAGCATCTGTCCATTTTTGTTCTCTACACTTCTCATTTTTACAACCTTAAGTTCATTTCTCCACATTTCTGCAGCAATTCATGATTTTAAAAAAAAAAATCCTCGTGAAAATTCTTCAGCATTTTAGTGCAATTTTCTTCCTAATAAACACATTTTTGTGTGCAGGTTTGACTCATGTACACATTTTGCAAGCAATTTCTCCTCATATAATGCATGTTTGTATGTTGTTTTCACCAATGTGATATATTGTTCTAAACTGTTTTTAATGATGTATTTTATATTGTTATGACCTGCCCTGGGACCTAATAAAACGTATATTCATTTTTATGCACACTTTCCCCTAATGTATGCAGTTTTGTAAACATTGGTTGGAGAACTTTCAGATTCACATTCACAACATTCAGATAAGTGCAAAGTTTGAAGGATGGCTGTGTTTCAGAAATTACATAGATTTCAGGAATTACAGAGCCTGCCGAAGGACGCCTGGTCGAAACCCTGGTGATGGAGTGGAATAGAGAACTCGCCGGGGCATTAGACCAGGTGGCTCTGAAATATCCTCTCCCCCTGAATAGAACTCAATTGGCGCCGTGGTACACTCCAGGACTGCGAAAATTGAGACAGGAGGTGAGACGACTAGAGCGTCGGTGGCGGAAATCTCACTCCAAAGATGATCAGACACAGGTCAGAGCAGCAATAGCGGCCTACCATGTGGCAACAAAGGCAACAAAGAGGGATTTCTTTGCTGCCTCTATTGCGTCCGCAGAGTGCTGTCCCAGGAGGTTATTCCAAGTGGTCCGAAGTCTGGTCGGTCCAGTTACTCAGGAGCCCATGGAATATTCAAAAACCTCCTGTGACATATTTGCAAAGCACTTTGCCGATAAAATTGAGCATTTAAGGAGCTTAATCCCGTACACTGTGGATGCAGTAAGCGGTCCAGAGTCGGCCAATTGCAATCCAGTCTTGTGGGTTCGATTTCAGCCTCTTCCTTCTGAGGATGTGGACAAGGTGCTCTTAACTGTGAAGCCGACCACTTGTTTACTTGATCCTTGCCCACCGTGGCTCATTATGAGCTGCAAAGAGAGGTTGAGCAAGGGAGTCAAGGCAGTGGTAAATGCATCCTTGGAAGAGGGTGTAATGCCATTAGCCCTCAAGGAGGCAATAATAAAACCCATCTTAAAAAAGTCCTCCTTGGACCCCCAAGATCTGAACAACTTTCACCCAATCTCAAATTTACCATTTCTGGGCAAGGTGATTGAACGAGTGGTGGCCAATCAGCTACAGACACACTTGGATGAAGCGGATTATTTAGATCCATTCCAATCAGGCTTCAGGACTGGACACGGAACTGAAACAGCCTTGGTCGCTCTGGTGGATGATATGAGGAGGGCATTAGATAGGGGTGAATACACCTTCCTTGTCCTCCTGGACCTCTCGGCGGCTTTTGATACCGTTGACCATGGTATCCTGTTGGATCGTCTGGAGGGATTGGGTATAAAGGGCACCGTTTTACGGTGGTTCCGCTCCTTTCTCTCCAATAGACACCAATGGGTAGCATTGGGGGATGAGGTCTCTGACCCTTGGCCTCTCACTTGTGGAGTGCCACAGGGCTCTATCCTCTCCCCCATGCTATTCAATATCTATGTAAAGCCGCTGGGGGCTATCATCAGGAGATTTGGGCTGCAGTGTCACCAAAATGCAGATGACACTCAGCTCTATCTCTCGTTCAAGTCCTCACCAGAGTTGGCTGTGAAGACCATGTCCAATTGCCTGGAATCCGTGAATGGTTGGATGGGAAGAAACAGACTGAAGCTAAACCCTGACAAGACTGAGGTGCTACTGGTGGGAGACAAGGCAAGGTTAGGTGATATAGACCTGGTATTCAATGGGGTAAGATTGCCCCTAAAAGACCAGGTTGGCAGCCTTGGGGTCATTCTTGACTCCCAGCTGTCCATGGAGGCTCAAATTTCTGCGGTGAGCCGGGCAGCTTGGTATCAATTACATCTTATACGAAGGCTGCGACCTTACCTTCCTGTTCATCTGCTCCCGCCGGTGGTACATGCCTTGGTCTCCTCTCGCTTGGATTACTGTAATGCGCTCTACGTGGGGTTACCCTTGAAAATGGTCCGGAAGCTGCAACTAATACAGAATGCAGCGGCACGTTTAATTAAGAACAGCCATCGCTATGATCACATCACCCCAGTGTTGGTAGATCTACACTGGCTGCCAGTTGCTTACCGGGCCCAATTCAAGCTGTTGGTGATGACCTTTAAATCCCTATACGGTCTCGGCCCAGCTTATCTGAAGGAGCGCCTCCAGTATCACCAATTATGCCGCCAAACAAGATCAGCCACACAGGGCCTTCTCTCAGTTCCATCAGCTAAATCAGCTCGGCTGGTGAGGACTAGAGAGAGGGCATTTTCGGTGGCGGCCCCCACTCTCTGGAACTCCCTCCCGTTCGATCTTCGTCATGCCCCTTCCCTGAATGTTTTCCGCCGGGCCTTAAAGACCTGGCTCTTCAGGCAGGCCTATGGGATTTCTGTGGCGAGTTAGTTTTGCTGCTGCTGTTAATTTTAGTTCTTAGTTTTAACCTATTAATTATTGTGTTTAATTATTGTTATATTGTATTTTATTAATGGATTGTACGTCGCCTAGAGTGGCCGTTTTTTGGCCAGATAGGCAACTCAGAAATAAAATGTTATTATTTATTATTATTACATAGATTCAGCTTTAAATTAAAACTGAATCAAATTTCTCCCCCTTTGTAATCCACCTTATAAAGGCATTATCCTAACAGGCAGAATGGTAGACATAAATAAATTTAGACTATTCAGGCCTTGAGACAAGGCTGGCTACTCAATGGACAAGTTGCCCTTCATTTCTCCCAAGCTACTGCCAAGTACAAGCATGCTGAAGGTTGTTCCATTCCCGGCACAAAAGATTGACCTTGATGGATTGTCTTGTACAATTTTTTAAAAAAATCCATCACTTGCAAATCAAGTTTGAATCATGAAACCTAATTAATGAAAGAATGAACAAGCAAACAAGCTTGGGCAGGGGGAAAGATCTTCAGGATGGTGGAGAGAGCTTCCCTGAATAATTTGCTAAGCAATAGTCATGCTTCAAAAATTTCAGTCTTGTTAATTTCATTTAGAATGGAAGAAGCTGGAGAAGAGGGGATGGAATATGAGAAAAGCAATATAGGATTTTGCTTCAGTTTTGACAGGCACATCCATCTCAAATTTGCCAGGAATGGCAGGACCTACTATACCTGCCTTCCAAAATATTTAATGGTGCACAACAAAAGAGCATTACAAGAGGAGGCAACTGACTGAGCAGTTCTGTTCGATATTTTGTTTATCAAGAAGTAGATGACTTGACGCTTCCCTGCTGCTTAACAAAGTGTTGATTGTATTAAAAACCTAAACCTTTTTTGGGGGTGCTTCAGGCTTGATTATGCTCTGATTCTTAGCGTTACCAATTAGTCCTGCAGTACCTGAAATTGCTATTGCTCCTCAAAAAAGCCAAGGGGGTTCACTTGATGCAAGAGCGCAAAAGGGAGGGGGATCCTGCCTTCGTGTAATCAGCAACTAAAGTTGTTTGTTGCTGCTTCTTGATGCCGTAGGAGGAAAGGAGAGAGACTAGAGAAGAAGAAGCAACATCAGGCTTAAAGCTTGGCTAATCACCTTAAGGGGGTGGGGAGTCACTGCAAAACAGCCACAACACAATTACAGGTAGCCAGAGTTGTTTAGAATTATTTGTCTACTGTATATTGTTTGTTTGCTTGCTATATATTGGGACCCCTCTTAAGATATTGTAACCAAATTTTGCATGATGGCTCCTGAGATCAAGGAGCGGGTTTATGTCTATGTTTGGATACAACAGGACACCATTTTGAATCAAGACAGCAGACTGTACCTTTCAAAATGCCACTGATTTTAACCACTGATTTCAACACTGCACTGTTGTTGTTGTTGTTGTTGTTGTTTTGGTTGCACGAGCAACCCCGGTACGAAACTAAAAGTGGGCACTTTTTTTTTTTAAAAAAAAATCAATTTACATTTCATAACATTAACAAATAAGAGCTTATGCCCTCCAGGACTTTGTAGATAAAAATACAGACATGGTGTCATGTCCAACCATAAACCTGTTAAGAGCAGATGACACCTCAGAGGAAAAGGAGGGCCCTATTGCTGGCCCTGTAAGAGTTCATCTACAGGGCTGAAAGGAAGTCAGTAGACCATAACACACACCCCTGAGACCACAACCTAGGAAGATACCCTGTTTGAGGAGGCCACAGATGGACCAATGCACTTTGCTTGGGCCCCCTCCCCAAAGCTGCATACCTTCCAAGACCACCTCCAAGATCCTGTGAGCAGAGGCAGCAGCACATCTGAGCAGAAGTCCAAAGATGCTGCGCCTATCCAGCAGGACAAGGTATGCCATCTCTAAGCTGTACTCAGGAGGAGGAAGCCAGACTCCTCATCTGGTCCAGATCTGTGCCCAACAGACCAAGAAGTGGTGGAGCAGCAGGAACTGACCTCCTCCTGTAAACTGATTTCCCAAGCCATATTATTCTGCCTTGTTTGTCACATATCCTTCGCATTGCTTTAATGGTTAAGTGAATAGGGCAGCTATCAGAAGAGCTTAGCTGCAGTCCTTGATATCTCCAGCTGGTGTAAGTTCACCTCCACACCATACATTTAAAACACAGTTAAAGCACATGGCTTCCTCTAAAGAATCCTGGGAACTGTAGCTTACCTCTCACAGGCCCAGCAGTCTTAACAAACTACAGTTCTCAGGATTCTTAGTGGGAAGCCGTGTGCTTTAACTGTGCTTTAAATGCACGGAATGGGAGTTGTTTGTTTTTAAAGGTCTTCTGCTCAAGAACAGGGAAAGCTGCCTGCCAGTCAGGAGTCGACAATAGTTCACAATGTGTTCCCTCAGTCTGAATCATGGATGGTGCCAGTGAGAGAGATGGGGGAGTGACCTTTACAGTGGTGCTCTCCCCCTAGCTATGTCTGTGTACACACCATACATTTAAAGCATATTATTTCCCCAAAGAATCTTGGGAACTGTAGTTTAACCCTCACAGAGCTACAATTCCCAGCATCCTTAACAAACTATACTTCCCAGGAATATTTGGGGGAAATAATGTGTTTTAGATGTATGGTGTGTAGGCAGCCTATGTGTGGAATGCTCTCCCTAGGGAAGCCCACCTGGTACCCACATTTGTCTTTTTGGCACCACATTAAGATTTTTCTGTTCTCTCTGGCCTTTTCAGGATCTGTTTTCAGGTCTGGGATGTGGCTGGTGGTTTTCATCTATGCATCTGATGGCTTATTGTTAGGGTTGCAAGGCTCAGGGCCTGAGAATGATTCTGTATCTTTAAGAGAAGAGACAATTCAGCCAAGTGCAGGTTTTCTTTCAACACTGTAATGGGAAAAACCACAAGGTGGAATTCTCCCTTCCCCCTGCACAACTTTTAAAGATACTGAAGACCTCTTGGAGGCTGGGCCTGGCAACCAAGAGGTCTTCTGTATCTTTAAAAGTTGTGTAGGGAGACGAGTAGAGTTACCAGATCTCCGGTTTTCGGCCGGAGTCTCAGGTGTTTTGGGGGGCCCTCCGGCTCTCCAGCTAGCACCCCTTAATCTCCGGACTCTCAGCTTCAATTTAAAAAAATTAAGTTTCTAGGTGGTCTGGTTCCTGAGATATACACCAAAGCGACAGCCGCCCCCCCCCCATGACTGTTTAATCTATTTAACTGATACAACGCTGAAGTTGGTTCCTAGTTCCCAGTTCCTTATTTGCTTGAAAGTTCAAAACACTAAAAAAGAAGAAGAGTTGACAACTACAGCAACTTCAAACCAAACTTAACATGTCTCTGAACCCCAAAATATATGTTGCGGTACCCTGTATGATATATCACTGTGATCGGGGGACTCTCCCCGCCAAGAATAACAATACATTTATGCAATCAAAATAATCAGGCTTCTGATATTATCATAAATACATAATGATGTCATAAAATCTTAAAAAATAAGTAACTGGGGGTGCCCACCCCAAACTCTGCTCTGGGATAGGACAAATCATATACCCCAGGGAAAGGGGAGGGTATCCTCTATGAGATGCCACTGCGTCCCGCCTGCCCCAGAGCTTCTGCTGGGCGCAGGGCACGGAACGGTGCATCTATGCAAAATCAAAGCAGACCAAAACATACAGGAAAAAATAAGTAACTGGGGGTGCCCACCCCAAACTCTGTTCTGGGACAGGACAACTCATATACCCCAGGAAAGGGGACGGTGTCCTATATGAGATGACACTGCATCCCGCCTGGCCCAGAGCTTCTGCTGGGCGCAGGGCATGGCAGAGGGCATCTATGCAAAATCAAAATGGACAAAAACACGTAGGAAAAAAAAGTAACTGGGGGTGCCCACCCCAAAATCTGCTCTGGGCCAGGACAAATCATACACCCCATGAAAGGGGAGCGTATCCTCTATGAGATGCCACTGTGTCCCGCCTGGCCCGGAGCTTCTTCTGGGCGCAAGGGAAGGATGAGGGCATCTATGCAGACAGAAAGGGTAGAGAATCTTCTTATTCTTACTCATTTCTCACTCCTCTTTCTGAAGTGAAGGGTCAAATCTGTAAAGACGTTTGGAGCAGCCACATTAAAAGATAAGGGCAGGGCATTCCAGGCAGGGGGTTGCCAACCCTGCTTGGATATGGATGTCTTTGCAGAGGATCCCTAGTCAAGCTTTACCAACAGCACAATCCAAACTATATCTACTCATAAGTAAGTCCTGCTGAGTTCTACGGGGGCTTAGTCCCTTAGTACATGTGTTTAGAATTGCAGCCTTCAGGAGCATCCATCTTTACTCCCCAAAGCTCCCATCTAACATCTCTACAACACTAGGCTCCTTTCTTCCTACAGTGGCCTTCTGGTGACTGGCCTGGCCTGAAGGCGCTTAAACCCTTCTTGCCGAAAGCAAGTAGGCTAGATTAAATGTTCCCTACCCAGGCTCCATCTTTTAGCTAAGATATCTAGCTTAATTTACAGTCAGATTTTTTTTTTAATTGTACGCTCCAAGCAACTGTGATTGATGCTTAATGTATCATCCTTAATGACATCACTTGGGCCCGCCTCGTGACATAACTTGGGCCCGCCCCTAAAATCTCAGGTTTTGGGGTGCTTCTGACCTGGCAACCCTAGAGAAGAGAGAATTTCACCTTGTGTTTTTTCCCATTACAATGTTGCAAGAAAACCTGCACTTGGCTGGATTTTCTTTTCTTTTAAAGATGCAGAATCATTCTCAGGCCCTGAGCCTGGCAACCCTACTTATTGTAGTTTTGTGCTGTCTATTCTGTTTTACTGTGCTGGTTTTGCATTTGGGTTTTTATTACCACTTGTCCCTCAGATTTATTGTGGTTCTAGTGTTGAATAGGTTTCTTGTTTGGTCTTTTATTCTATAATAATAGTAGTAGTAGTAGTAGTAGTAGTAGTAGTAGTAGTAGTAGTAGTAGTAGCAGTAGTAGTAGTAGTAGTAGTAGTACAACACTGAGACAATTTATTTCATGAGGCATCTCATAAATCCCATGAAATACATAAACAATAAATAACTGGGCTAGGGGGACAAATGGTCTGACTTGGTGTAAAACAGGGTCTCACATGCCAGTTTCTCTCTGTGTTTGATCATACCCAAAGAAAAGCCATGGACTGTGAAAAAGACAAATAATTGGGTGTCAGAACAAATTAAACCAGCACTGTCACTAGAAGCTAAAATGATGAAACTGAGGTTATCATACTTTGGACACATCATGAGAAGACATGATTCACTAGAAAAGACAATAATGCTGGGAAAAACAGAAGGGAGTAGAAAAAGAGGAAGACCAAACAAGAGATGGATTGATTCCATAATGGAAGCCACAGACCTGAACTTACAAGATCTGAACAGGGTGGTTCCTGACAGATGCTCTTGGAGGTCACTGATTCATAGGGTCGCCATAAGTTGTAATCGACTTGAAGGCACATAACAATAACAAAAAAACCATCAGAAAGTGCAGAGTCACTACAAATTGGGGCTGTTTGGATGAGCCAGATGAATGATAGAGGCATGCAGCTTAGCTAAGCATATCTCAGTTAATACAATTCATTGGCAGATGGGTAGTATTAGGCAAACCCAATTTCATTTCAGTGAACAAGGTATTAAAATCCCACTCATAAAACCAATAAGCATAATCACTGAGAAAATTGGGAGAAAACAAATTAACATAGGATTCATAATGGGTAACACTCTGATCCCGAAAATGCTTCATTTTGTAAGTGAAAGTTGGAAAGGCTTGCACACCATCCAGCAAAGATCTCTCTCTCATCTCATTAAGGGAATGAAGGGACATTATGTTAAAATCTTTGAGTGTCATTAGAAAATTCAGTTGGCCCATCAAGGAGATTGCCTCCTCTGTGGGGTTGGCAAGAAAAGCTTTAAAAAAGGTATCTCGAGTGCTTGCATTAAGTGATATGCAGCCTGATTCTAAGGCTTGCTGTGCAGGCACACAAGCGCACAACCCATTCAAAAAATACAGGCTCACATAGGAACAAACGAAGAGCTCTGCTGCACCAGGCCAATAGCTCATCTAGTCCAGCATCCTGTTCTCACAGTGGCCAGCCAGATACCTATGGGAAGCCCACCAGCACGACCTGAGCATAGGAGCACTCTCCCCTCCTGCAGTTTCCAGCAACTGGTATTCAGAAGCATACTGTCTCTGATCATGGGGGTGGAGCAGAGCCATCATGGCTAGATAGCCCATCACAAATGGGGCCACCACCATTTTTCTGGAAAGATTCTCTTTCCCTTTAGTAGGTCGCAGAGCTTGGAAAAGTTACTTTTTTTGAACTACAACTCCCATCAGCCCCAGCCAGCATGGCCACTGGATTGGGCTGATGGGAGTTGTAGTTCAAAAAAGTAACTTTTCCAAGCTCTGGCGCTGCGCACAGAAATACTACAGGTGCATTTTCTCCTGTTGCTGTATCTCCCTATTGGGGAAAGCAACAGAAGTGTGGCTCCTGCCTCCTGAAGCTGCTTAAAAACACAGTCTCTCCTGAAAAAACGGAAAGGCAGCAACCCCTACCTTGCCACCATAAATACAGAACTACCCTTGCTGGCAATTTGTGTTTGTGTAAATGCTTAGGATATACTTTTTAGGCAGCCCTCTGCAACCTGGTGCCCTCCAAATATTTTGTACTACCATGCCCATCAGCACCAGCCAGCGCAGCCATGCCAGCTTGGGCTGATGGGTGTGGTAGTCCAAAAGATCTGGAGGGCACCAGGTTGGGGAAAGCTGATCTATGGCATAGCTGTTTTTCTTTCTTGTTTTTGCTGGATGTTTCAATTGTAGGAAGGTTTCCAGCCCTACAATGCTCCCCATTTGCTGCAATTCGCTGAACAGATTTTATGCAGAATTCTTTCCTTATATGACATAAGAACTTGTGAGGGCTGGGGACTGCACAACTTTGGAACAGTATAGAACCAGAAGATGCACTTTGGGAGTCTTCATCAGAAATGATGAATTCAGATTGGAGGGAATCATTGTGAAAGAGCTGTAAATGCATTCATTTTGTGAACCCTGATTGGTGAGACCACACTGATACATACAGGAACCCTTTCCTTTATTCTAAGTGGGCTTCATTTGCTCTTCATGATATTATTAACAAGTATTCACATCTGACTGGCTACATAAAATTAAGGCACTGCCCTTCCGATATGAGAATCCTGATTGGCTGGGACTACTTGAAGAACAGTGAAACAGAGGGGGGAAATGGCCACTGAAGTAGCAGCCGGGGTGTGTGCGATTGTGAACACAGACACAAAATTAGGATAAATAGGGCTTTCAGACACACATGCTCCAAAACCACTTCCTGGAAGCCAGAAAGTGAACCTGGAGAACATTCAGCTGCTTTGGAATCTGCAACTTTGAAAGTGAATAGGTCCTTCTTGTGGGCTTCCCATAGGCATCTGGTCACTGTGAGAACAGGATCCTGGATTAGATGGGCCACTGGCAGGATTTTCGTATGCTCACCTAGGAATTTTTAAGGTCTTGCATAAATGGTTTTTATTATTGTTTTAGCTGTTGTGTGTGTTGTAAGTCACCTTAGGTTCCTTTCAGGTAGAACAGCAATTAATATTTTACAAAACAAAAGAAACAAATGAAAAATGGCATTGTTACCCAAGCATCTAGATCCCTAGGCAGACCCTTCCACAGACAATGTTGGATCTGAAATTGAATTTAACCAGCTCGCCATCAAAACTGACAAACAAACCATGACAGCCAGTTTGATAGATGTAATGGAATGCTAGGTCAACTCTTTCCATGTATAATTCAGTAGCTTGGCAAACAAAACGGTTATGGCTGTTTAATATTTCACTAACTTTCAAGGAGATAAAATAGAACATGGGCAACATTTTTTTTTTATTACACACTGTAAAAATGTCACAGGCGATCTTGCGGTTTTGGGAAGGATTGTGTTTGCGTCCAAGAGATTCTGCACAGAGCACTGGAGACTTTGAGCTTGATCCCTTGCATGTGTCATTACATATGATTGGCTGGTTGCATGTAGTAATTCTATATTCCTTCCCACAAATGACTCGCAGGGTTGCTTGCAACACTCAGCTGTTGGGAAGGCTTCCACCAGTGGAATATGGAGGGAAACAATATTTGGCAAACCCCCCCCAAAAAAAAATCTGCTCCAGAGGGTTGGGGGCTCACCAGAGCAGACTAAGAGGGCCATGGAAGGCTGCAGGAGGAAGGGGGAATTGCTGAAAACAGCTCTCCTCAATTCTGCTTAACATCAGCTAGGGATGGAAGGATCTGTCAATTTCACTTCCCTCAGTTTCTCATTTTTGCAATCATAAATTCAGATCTTAATATTTCTGCAGAAATTTATTTTTAAAAAAGAATCTTCAGGAAAATTATTCAGCATTTGAGTGTGACTACAGACATTTTATATGCAGTTTTGACTAATTCAAAACTGATTCAGTTTTTGAAGCCATTTTTCCTTACACGGTGCATGTTTTATCTTATTTTCATTAATATATTCACTTTTATGCACACTTTCCCCTAATATATGACTTTTTGTAAACATTGTTTGGTTGGAGACCTACATTGCAAAATTCAGATAAGTGTGAATTTCAAAGGATGGCTGTGTTTCGGCTCTCACATTGTTTTGGAAAGTGCAAATTGGATAGATCCAGCTTTAAATGTAAACTGAGGTGTCAGCTGAGCAACACTGTTGGACCAACCCACTATCTATACATAAGTTTTGTATTGATTTTTATTATGACAAATCAAAGGAGGGTCCTTCAGTACATTTGGCTGAACAAAAGAAGGCCCAGTAAGTTTCTGCAGCAGGGCACTCGCACTGAAGATAAAAATAGCCACCTGGAAAGCCCACATTTTTTGTAAGACAGACCACTTTCAGTTTTTGTTAAATGCTGGGTTTCTGCTTAGAGTTAAATACCAGTAACTCAGATCTTAAATGAGGCTTCCCAAATGCCAGCTTTTATTGTACACATTTAAAAAATAATAAATCCTGCCCCCGCTCCCAGGGCTTGCAGTCCAGATTTCCCTCCAATATTCCTGTACCCAAAACGTTTTACAGATAAAAGTTACAGATCTTCATGCACGGAGCATGTGTATAGTCCTCCAATTACGGTAAAGAAAGCCTTCGACATGTTTAGAATTCAGAACCCACTCAAATTTGGTGAATGCTCTGGTAAGCTGGGTGGTGTCTAAAGATGGTGTAGAATATTTGCAAAACTGGGTTTAGTATTGAATTCTGGGATAATCCGCAAGTTCATCTTGTCGTTGATTAGGCTCCCACTCTTTGCGTGCGTTTGCAGCTGGTGGTGCAGATGTCAGCAACACCGTAAAGAAATCCACGCTGAGAATTACATAATTATTTACGTAATTATGTTTGTAATCAGCTGCTGCTATATACATTATACAAATTATACAGCAGGATAAGGAATAACAGGAAAAACTGTGTAATTATTCAGAAAAAATACTGGAATAAAAGGGAGAACCAGGAATCACGATAACTAGGGGAACACAGTTTATCAAGAATTGTAACTGGCTGCCCATTGAAAAATGAAACGTAATCAGATAGTGAACTCCATCCCTAGTGGTGTCTTCCTTCTGATTTACAAAAGTGATCTAGGAACTAGACACATGTTGGGTTCTCATAAAGTTGTTATGTGCCTTCAAGTCTATGTCGACTTATGGCAACCCTAATCAGCAACCTCCAATACAACATGGACTGCCTTCAAGTCGATTCCGACTTATGGCGACCCTATGAACAGGGATTTCATGGTAAGCTGTATTCAGAGGGGGGTTTACCATTGCCTCCCTCTGAGGCTAGTCCTCCCCAGCTGGCTAGGGCCTGCTCGGCTTGCCACAGCTGCACAAGCCAGCCCCTTCCTTGTCCGCAACTGCCAGTTGGGGGGCAACTGGGCTCCTTGGAACTCTGCAGCTTGCCCACGGCTGCACAGGTGGCAGGGCACATAACCCCTGAGCCACTCGCTGTGGGGTGATCTTTAGCTTGGCCCTTGACACCCAGGAGACACAAGTGGGGATTTGAACTCACAGACTAAGGACTCCTAGCCAGGCTGTCCTCCCCACTATGCTGTACCAGCTTCATATAGCATCTGTTATAAACCACCCTGTTCAGATCTTATAAGTTCAGGTCTTTGGCTTCCTTTATGGAATCAATCCATCTCTTGTTTGGCCTTCCTCAATAGATGGATTGATTCCATAAAGGATGCCACAAACCTTCATAAATAATTTCCTAATATTTAATATAATTAAACAACACCTTTTATTTCATATTCTTCTTGCATCTGATCCAACAGTAATCACACCGATGTAGTCAGGGGCTTGAATGTATACAACAGTTGAAAGTGCATTGAACTCTATCACAAAGGAGGAACAAAAAATGGCAGATCCAGTTTATGTCCTTCCATGACCACTTGTTTGCAAAAGAGCATTCTTGGATCAGGGTATAAATTCAGAGAACAGGGAAGCTTTATATTAGGTAAACATTAAGAGGATGCTTCTTACTAGTGTGAGTTCCATAATCTCCATATAACTGGCAATGGCCACAAAATTTAGGTGTCCTCTCATACCCTTCTCTGATCCCTTTGGACACACAGAAGCAGAGCCACAGGACATTTTGAAGAACAGGAAATCTGGGTGTTACTCCCATATCCCCATCCAGCCTTACTTCTCTGGATGACACAAATTACTTGAGATTCAGAGCTCAAGTAACTTGCACAGCACAGAGAGAGAGAAATGCACAGGCTGCCCATTCCTCATAATGCTCTGTTATGTCACCTGCTTCCCCCGGGTGGTGACAGAAAGGGGAAGCCAGAGCTCAAAATCCTACAGGGATCGCTTCCCCCGCATACACTAAGTGCTCACACACTAGGAAGGTTCATCCATGACTCCTCCCTGAAACCCTGGGGAACTGTTGCCAATCATTGTTGACAAACATCAGCTAGATGGACCAATGGTCTGACTTGCTGTAAGGCAACTTCTTATGTTCTTAACATCTCCTAAACGTGCAGCTTCTTAGTAGTGATTTCATTTTTTTTTCTGGATGATGAACTGGCACATCCCCTTAACTACATTTAACGCGCTACACAATGCTCCTGCATTTTTTATTTGATTTATTTATTATTTGATTTATATCCCGCCCTTCCTCTCAGCAGGAGCCCAGGAGCTTACTTGCATGCAAGTAACAGTGCAAAACTCACATGACCTCCACAATGGAGAAAGTGTTTACCATTTTATCTACCTCTGTTATCAGAAAACTCTGCTGTGGTACAGGTAAACACAGAGATAAATGATTACAATAAATCCAACATAATATGCTTGTGAGTTTATTTGAAGGAAAATAATAACAAATATTATTAATAGTAGTATTAAAGAGTTACTCGTTTTATAGCATTTTAATATAAAGCTGAAAACTGTATTCTTTTATCCAGCAGATTACAGCAATAAATACAGTATATCTTGGCTATGTATACACAAAAAAAGTTAAATTTTAATTACAAGGAGTTCTGCTGTTGTTAGGCTCTGATCCAAAGCCTGCTGCAAAGCAACAATTGGCTTTTCTGTACATCTCAGTGGATCAGTCTATCTCAATGCTATTAAAAGTTAATTTTAAAAAATATTTAACATCGCTTTCTATGCTGTGACATTATAATTTCTATGTACTATATGCAAATCTACAACCCTAAACCTTTTCCCCAGAGAAGCCAAGGAAGTTCTCCCTAGGAATGGGACTTGTTTTAAATCTTACAGTGTACAAGTATTTAAGAAGGAATAAAATACAGGATTACTATACAGGTAGTGTACAGAGGGATACTTAGTAGCTTGAGGATTGCAGGAAAGTATCAAAGATGAAACAAAATTAAAGCACTTCAATGTACTTAAACAAAAAAAGACAAGTGAACTGGCACAGTTTAACCACCTAATTTCTAAGTGCACTTTTGTAAGAAGGCCCCTTGCGAGCATGACTGGCTTCAGGTTCCCCTGTGCAAAAGGCCAGCATTGATGCTAGAACTCTACATTTTCAATTGTCGTCTCACCTACCCTCCTTTGCAAGGGGCACATATCAGCAAAAAGGTGCATGCCAGAGGGGGGGGGAAGGGAGAAGGGGTTAACCTGGAAGGTTTTCTCTCTCCTGACATGCTGAAGCCAGAGAAGACACCTGAAGGGCCCTTCAGTGCTACAGACGTCCCCATTCCCACCAGCAGAGAGGGCGGCCTGCGGGCACAGAAGGAAGTCCGCTGCCCGAGGCCTCCTCATTGCAGTGCTGAAAGCATAGCGCTGGAAAGGATCTGTGGCAGGGGCAGGCTGGGGGAGGATCTGCAGGATCCAAAGCCTCCCCCTCCCCAGATAAAGGAGAAAAGTGACGGTGGCTCTAGAGCTGATGTAGGTATTTTCCCTCCCATAGAAGGCAATGAGAATAAATTGATACCCCCTGCACACACACGGTTTTGCCTTGGCCACCACAGCCGTGGCAGGTCTTTGGAAATGATGGGTCCTCTACCACTGATACTTTCACACCCTGCCCTTCATAGGATTGCTTTGTAAAGCTGCAGCCCTATATGTGCATACCTGGGAGTATGTCCCATTGAATTCAGTAGGACTTTCTTCCTAGCAGACATGCATAGGATTTCTCTGTAAGTGGCCCCTCCTGAATCTGCAAGCTGTGGGCCAAGGCCTGAGCAGCTGACCCTCTGGCACCAGTCATGCTTTCAAGCTGTCACTATCATTTGGAAAACAGAAGGGGGGAAAAACCCTTACAAAAATCCTCATTATACAGTCACTATTTTAAAGTGACAATATTTATTGCATTACCTTGTTTGAGTTGCAAGATGACGACAGCAGCTAGAATGCACTGAGAAGGTTGCTAAAAACCCTGCTTATCATTTATAAATAGCAGCATAGAGCACTCATTGGTATCTATGAACACACACACACACAAAACTGTGGCATTGAAAAATATTTAAAGTAATCAGGGGTGGGGGGAGAGTAATTTCCTAAGGGGGGGATAAGAAAACGTTTTGAAACACATATTTCACATCTTGCTATGCTCAGGCCTCATTTAGTGAACCCTCATTTTGGAGAGCAGCCCTGTAAATTTTATGGGCCATTATTCACATGAGCAAATACGCAGCTATGGTTAGGGGTGGATGCAGTCAGACCAGTAACTTGACCCATTTCACCTATTTGTATACATCTACCAGACAAAGAGAAAGTGTTGCTACAGTACTGTTTTATACTTTTTAAAGATGGCCTTTAATCATATAGCTTTAGCCAGTGGCAGCTGTTGACTCCATGTCAGTGGGGTAGTGGAATCCACTATGGGTTTTAGTCTGAACTTTCAAGGACCTTGGACAGCTCCTTGAAAATCTGGACTAAACCCCGGACTGGCTTCCACTGCCCCACTGACATGGAGCCACCAGCCACCACTGACTTCAGCCCTATTATTGCTAGACTAAACAGAAAGTCCTGGAACATTCTGCCCAGCTCATAATGGATAAAACTGAGATGCTGCTTCAGACGACTGGATTTCCACTTGAGCCATTTTGAACTGGGTACACTGCAGCCATTTGCGGAGGACAGCGGAGTTAGCGTTCATCTGGCCCGAGCCCTGCAACATCCGAAGGGTATGATGGTTCACGTTGCTCTGAATAGCTTGCAGACGGAGCTGGAGCCCAGCTGACAAGTGCTGTTAAAAATATGGAAACGTTTGTGCTGCATCAGTCATTTTTTTTACTCTACTATAAAACATTTCAACCATAGGCCATAAAAAGCAACTTACAAAAACAATGATTTAGGACAATGCCGTCTTAAAATAAAATTAAAAAATCAATATTCAAAGCTGCCACAACACAGCCATAAAAGCTATTGCCCTCCTCTCCCCTTAGTGATGTGAACTTCTTTGGCAGACAATAATGGCCTGAGAAACAGGACGGACAGACAGACAGACACACACACATCAATAATCCATAATGAACACCCAATAAGCAATAGCATCATTCGGTTAATGAAAAGTCCATTGAACACCACCAAATGCCTGGTGCCTAAAAGTTATCAGAGTGGAGGAAGCCATTCCACAAACAAGATGCCACCACAAAAACATTAAGAACATAAGAAGAGTCCTGCTGGATCAGGCTAGTCTAGCAACCTGTTCTTGCAGCAGCCAACCATATTATTATTAGTAGTAGTAGTAGTAGTAGTAGCAGTATTGATATTGATAAATAATAAGATTTATATCCCACCCTTCTTCCAAGTAAGAGTCCAGGGCGGCAACAAAAGCACTAAAAATACTCTAAAACATCATAAAAATAACTTTAAAATATATTACAGCAAAACATCTCTAAGAACATATTAAAACAAAACGCCTTTAAAACCATCTTAAAAAGCAATTCCAACACCGACGCAGACTGGGAAGAGGTTTCTACTTAGAAAGCTTGTTAAAAGAGGAAGGTCTTCAGTAGGCACCGAGAAGATAACAACAGAGATGTGGCCTGTCTAATATTTAAGAGGAGGGAATACCAAAGGGTAGGTGCCACTACACTAAAGGTCCGTTTCCTATGTTGTGCAGAACGGACCTCCTGATAAGACGGTATCTGCAGGAGGCCCTCACCTGCAGAGTGCAATGACTGACTGGGTATATAAGGAGTAAGACAATCTTACAGGTATCCTGGTCCCAAGTTGTATAGGCCTTTGTACACCAAAACTAGAACCTTGAACTTAGCCCAGTAGCTAATGGGCAGCCTGTGGGAGATCTGCAAGCGGAACACAAGAACAACAGCACTATCCCACTCATGCTCTCTAGCAACGGGTACACAGAGGAATGCCGCCTCTGACAATGGACAAACTTTACAGCCACTGCAGCTAGTATTCACTGATAGCCTTATTAATTAGACCAATTTATCTAATCTCCCTTTTAAAGCCACCCAAGTTGGTGGCCACCACTGCATCTTATGGAAGCAAATCCCATTGTTTAACAATATACTGTGTGGAGAAATACTTCCTTTTGGGGATGGAGGAGGAATCTACCAAACTCTGATTCCAAAGCAGATTCAATCCAGGAAGATCATGACACAGATCAGATCATGGGTCCACTTCAATATCTATAGTCCTGCGGACCCCATTTATGAAGCAGTCCAAGGGCTGCAGCACTGCCTCTGTTCTCCAAGAGAGCAATGGAGCTTGATGATGCTCCATCACTCTCAAGGGGAATTATATGCAAAAAACAAACAAAAAACCTTGGCAGCCCCATTTAAAAATAGGGAGCACCCATGTTTATTCTATACAATTCCACTTGAAAGTGACAGGACATTGTCAGAGGTTCAACATCCTATATGGGTGAAAAACCTTTATGTTGGAACTTGAGAGGCCCCCAATAAAGCAAGGGCGCCTCAGATTTTCCCAAAAGCTATAAAGGTTCTACCCAATTGGGATGGCTCTTTGCACAGCACACCTGAACAGAATAAAAACAGAAATGGTCTTTTCTTATTTTCAGCTTTTTCATTATAAAAATATTCTCTTGCATTATTAATTAAACAGGATGGATGAGAAAGGTCAAAAGTAAGTAAAGATGGATAAAAGCCCATGGTCCATACAAATATATGTAATTCATTTCCCTTTGGTTTGTCCCAATCATAGTATTATAGCAGGCAAGCACAAGTATGTTGACATGTATCTAAGTTGACATGTATGTATGCTTCCCTCTTCCCTTGGTCACATACTTTTAAACCCTTCTTCCCTTCCCCTCAGCTTGCACAAAGACCTTGGGCTTGCTTGGTAACTATTATCTTGTCAGAAACTCAAGCAAGTAAACAAGGCCATCTAAGTTGGTTGTGTTTCCAACACAGACTCCAAGGTAACATGATCTCACAAAACATGTCCTTGAAAATAAAGCACAGTTCACTGTTCACAAAACTTGCTTCACTGGTCACTGGGTTACAAAATGGATTTCTTCTGGATATTTTTGGAGGCCTTGGTTTTCTGTTAAATTGCCAAATATGAGTTGCCAGCTAGGTCATCTGAGGTCTGTCACAACATCAAGTTCCATTGCTGTCAGGGGGACTTGCTGTATTGCATTCGAAGTGTATTGTGGCAGGAAGCCCTGCACACTAGTCACTCCAGGTTGTGGGTGGCTGGATTAGTCATTTTAAACAGTTAAAACACAAGAAATTTATTTTAAAGGGTTTCCCCTTGAAAATCCACATAGAAACATGATGAGATGGACTTAGCTCCATCCTCATGCACAACTGGGACAAACTGGACTTTAATGACTCAATTTGGGTTCCATTTCTGATAGCATGGAGACACTGATTCTGCTATTAGATGGAATGATCATAATGTTATTACTAGACGGGTGCACCAAACACAATGTTCAGTTTAGACTCCAGTTCATCCCTTCATGAAACAACCCAATTCAGCGGTCACTTCATCTCATCCACCCCCATTCACTATTGGGAAATCAAGAAATAGCAATAACGTTTCCCTTTTTGACACATGTGGATGGAATCTGCAGACATTATAGCTCTCCCAGAGTGGATGAAGCCTGCCAAATTACAGGCAAAATAGGTCTAAGGGTTTTTGTGCTGGACACCTCTAAAATGTATTTTTCTTCCTCAAAATGAAATGTCTAACTTTTTTTAAAAATGGTCAGAATTGGATGAAATTTGCAGGCAAGGTTACCCCTTCTAAAGGAATGAATCCTGGCAAACTTTGGAGTGGTTTTCTGCAAGAAAAGGGATTTGCTTTCAGAATAAAATCATTCCCCTCCCCTTCCTGACATCTTCCTTAAGCTTAGATATGTTTCACTCTTCTAAAGCTGCTCCTTTCTCCAAAAAGCAGTGAGATTGGACAGTACTGATGAAACCATTCCCTCTAATTACAAGCGAGACCTGTCAATCATAGCAGAGCTCTTCCTCCTCACTCTGCTCTCTCTTCCCACCATCATCCCACCCTGGCAGTATGCTAAATTAGAAGTCATTACTTTTGCTCTTACAAAATGCTAATGTTTGCAGCATTTTTTTTCATCTGTGGATTGCAGAGATGCCACAAAACACTTCAGAGGTTCCTGCTTCAACTCATGCCGCCAGGCTCACAGAGATCCTGCATCACATCTGACAAGCCCAATATACCTGCAAAGCATCCTGCTACACCTCTGGATTCATCCGAATCCAATGAATACCCCTAATTATTATGAAAGGTCTGTAAAAATAATCACTTAACTGGTTGCCTAGGATTATACATTGCCACCCCAAAGGCAATAAGACTGTGATGAGTGTGGCCCTTTAAAAAGGGGGGGAAAGCCACCTTGATTTCAGATAATCCATTCAGGTCCAAGGGAGTTTTCAGTAGCCACATATGAACAACTGAGCCAGTACTTCCACTTTTCTCTCCTGATGCTTCCTGCTCTGTTTTGCCAACAGCATGGCTGCTTGGGGGCTGCCTTTGTATTGTCTGTACTGCACCTAATTGAGACTTCACAGAGAACTGCCTGAGTCAGCTTCATTATCTGTGCCAGTATCTGTTCTCTTCTATGGGCTTCTGGTTTGCTTCTTCTGCATGGCCTGAGGCTGAGCCACTTGAAAGCTCAGCAATTCCTTCTTGGATTCTGAAGGACCTGCAGCTATTCTATCTCCTAGAACAGCAGTTCCCCCCAAAATATTTCCCCATGGACCACTTGAAAATTGCTGAGGGTCTTGGCAGACCTAAAGACCTTATCTTGGAAGACAATCTTACTCGGCCACGAGTGATTGCCAATGAATGAACAAATGCATCGTGCTAGATGCTGTATGATTTTAATTGTATTTTTATTGCTTCCTTTATTTCTTATATATTGCATTTTATTGTATTACCATTTGAATTCCATAGGATTCAGATTGTAAGTATCCTTCAGAGACATGCCACGGACCACCTGAATAAAGCTTGTGGACCACTGGCAGTATACGGACCATTGTTTGGTAATCCCTGTCCTAGAAGAAACATTGTGATGAGGGTTTTGTTGCTGGGAGTCTTTGAAAGCTCCCGGGTCCCTTGCTCCAGGGCTCCATTATAGCAAGGCTCAGTCATGACACTGGAAAAATGGCTTCTGGGGCTGAGCTTTGTTAGACTGGGTCAATGTTGGGGAGGGGCTGCACATCCCTACTGTGAAACATCCTTTGAAATAAAGGGTAAATTGCAGCTTTGTTCTATGCATGACATTGCAAATAAGTCTCACCAAATTCAGTGCGGCTTATTTACAAGAAAGCATATTAAGGATTGTGCATGGATATTCAGACCAGGTATAGGCAAATCTGTCAATTTCGGTTTCTCCCTGCATCTCATTTAAGTTCAGTTCTCCCCATTCCAACATCAGTTTGTATTTTTTTAAAGTCCTCATGAAAATTCATGAAAATGGATTCTCAGAATATACAAGTTTGCATCCAGTCTTGCCTAATATACACATTTTTGCGAAGCAATTTCCCCTAAAATAATGCATTTTGCATGCTGTTTTCATTAATATGTGTAGTTTTATGCACACGTTACCTTAATAAATGCATTTTTGTACACACAACTTGGCTGAACTGGGGTGCAAAATTTGGAGAAGTGCACATTTTGAAGGATGTCTGAATTTCCATCCTCACATTGTTTTACAAATAGCACCTTTAAACATGAACGGAATCAAATTTTCAGGCGAAGTATAACCAGAGATGGCAGCAGGGATGTGTAATTCCATAGCAGCTATTCCCCCACCCCATCCAGCTCACCTGTGCACACACATACACACACCCATGACTTTTAAGCACATGAGATTAAAGCATATTTTCAGAAAGTATTTTACAGGTATGAGCCAGGTGCCTAGAAAAACAACAACAAATAAATGTTGGTCTGGTAAGCTTTGTGGAATTATTTTCAAGACAAATTCCCTTTTTTAAAAAAAGGAAAAATAGGACTATGGAGCTGGAAAGGACAAACAGTATACTTAGTCTGGGGAAGAGAAGATTAAAGAAAGGTATTATAAACAAATATCTGACAATCTCTCATGCATAAGTAGGAGCAGATTTGTTTTCAGTTACTCCCAGTGGAGGCTGATCGCTCCGATATCAGTGGGACAGCAAATCCACTCCAGATTTTAGTTCAAACTTTCAAGGTGCTGTCCAAGGTTCTGAAAGTACAGGACTAAAACCAGTGGGTGGAAACAGCAAGGAAGCAGACTGTATGGTGGAAGCCATATGTTCGACAGTGGAACAGACTTCCCCAGGAGGTGCTGAGGTCTCTTTTGCTGCAGTTGTTTCAAGAGAGGGTGGATAGTCATCAGTCAGTGATGCTGTAGTTGCATCCTGGAACCTTCACTGTGCAAGAGGGCTGACCAGAGGACCTTCAAGGTACCTTTCAACTCTATTGTTCTATAAGCTCATCTAATCCAAGCCCCTCCTGCAAGGTGTGACCATCAATCCATCTGCCTACCCACTAGGTATAGGCAACCAATCCATGCCAGCCACACCATGGTGTGTCATAGGCAGGGAGCAGGTGGAATGCAGGTGTTTGTTTTGACAGCCATCTTCACAGGGCTTGTGGGAGGACAAAAGGAGCAGGGCGTGTATGTTGCCCTGAGCTCTTTGCATGAAGGACAAGTAAATAATAACAGTTTCAGATAAACCAACCTGTGCTTATAGGGGAGGAGCAATTAATCACTTTCCCTTCCTCTTAGTCTACAAGCTATTTATGGCTTTGTTCACACATGCATGTTCAATCACATGATGACTGCACTATCCAGTGATGGCTTGCATGTGTGAATTGACCAGCACAGATATATAGGCAGAACATTCATGTCGCCTTGCAGCAAAAATAACAAAGAGTCTCATGGCACTCTAAAGACCAACAAATTTAACATGGCATAAACTTTCATAGACCAAAGCAGGGATGGGAAACCTGTGGCCTTTCAGGTGTTGTTGGACTACAACTCCCATCATAACATAATGGCTATTATATCATTTTTAAGCTAGTTTGAACTCTTTTAGCTATATGTGTGTATGGTTTTAATATTGGAAATAGTTTAATCTTATTTTAATGCAGACTTTGTATGTTTTTAATTATATGTATTTTTTATCTGGAAGCCGCCATGAGTTCCAGTTTTGGAAAAATGGCGGGGTATAAATAAAGACAATAATAATAATAATAATAATCCCTGATCATTGGTCAAGCTGGCTAGACCTGATGTGAGTTGGAGTCCAATAACATTTGGAGGGCTACAGGTTCCCCATCTCTGGACTAGAGTCCACTTCATCAGATGCACCATGTCATCTTCTATCACCTCACACATAGTATTTAGAGTGGAATCCATCCACATGTAAAGTTACCAGTTGTCAATCAATTATGTACACAAAAGTGTGAATGAGTCTCTAGGGCAGCCTTTCCCAACCAGTGTGCCTCCAGATGTTGTTGGACCACAACTCCCATCTTCCTGACCATTGGCAATGCTGGCTGAGGCTGATGGGAGTTGTGGTCCAACAACATCTGGAGGCACACTGGTTGGGAAAGGCTGCTCTAGGATATCTTGGGGTGATCAGACAAGGAAAAGGGCAGACAGAATTTGCACCTACTGAAATTCCTTCTTGTACACATTTAGGTATTGAACATTTTGCACGATCTACCTAATCTAACCGGATTTTAAGTCACGAAAACCTTATGTGGCTCAGGACTTCAAAACCTTAGGATTGTCTCTCCCCAAAGGAACCTCTCCAGACCCTGCATTCGTCATTTGAGGTCCTTCTTCATGGGCTCCCTTCCTTCCAAGGGAGGTGTGGAAGGTGGCAACATGAGAACAGGCCTTTTCAGTGGTGGCTCCCCAACTGAAAGATGCACCTGGTGCCTTCATTGTTAACATTTAGGCACCAGACAAAGATGTTCCTGTTCACTCAGGAATTTGGCCCTTAATTAGGGTTACAGGGTACAATGATATAGTCTATTGTGGTATTCATCTTTTAGTAGGGTGGGATAGGATTTTTCCCTTTTTATACAATTGCATGATGATCAATTTAGTCTACTAATGTTCTTTTATCTTTTTGATGAATTTTAATTTTTTATCATGTATGTTTTATATTATTATTATTATTATTAATTATAATCATAATCATCCTTATGGATTTGTGCACAAAATTCAGTGTACTTATTTTCTTGACAAAAACTCATGCAAAAAGTTCGGGGAAGTGTTGCGGGCAACTGAAAGGGAAGAACCTACCTTTAGATTGGACTGAATCATCGGCAGCCACATTGGGATCAGCTGATGGAAAACAGAAACATTGTGTTATTTTACTTAGCATGGCCAGAATTAATTACAGTAACCTTGTCATAATGGTTAGAACTTGTCAGAAGAGGCTCTGATTATGTTCTTAGTCTGAAGAATGAACCATGATCCATGCCAGTAACATTAATTCACAAATAACACAAACAGCTTTTGCAGGCAGTACTGGCCAAGCAGTGTTCTGCGAAATGTCTTTTATTTATGCATCCATTTAGACACTTTTTGATTTATCAAAGAAGTAAAAGTAAAGTACATTATTTTTAAAGACAGTATTTAAATGTTATTCACAGGACATGAATTTGTTTTTAAACAAGATCGTATTTCTAATTGTCTGCAAACTTTTTTTTTATTTTTAAAAGCTATTGTTGAAACTCTGAATATCATGATCAGTTTTCCATTTCTGCTTCCTAAAGATACTGCAGCTGGTGCCCAGGAAATGGCCATAGTGTGGAATCTGCTTGAAACTGATTTTGGTGCCTCCTGCTTTTTGTGTACAGCAGCATGCAGTCAGGATTAGGCAATTGTCTTCAGGCTGCCAAAGGCAGGGGAGGCTTTGGCAGCCCTGTTCAAAAGCTTACACAGTCTGCATTGCATGCCATTGGACCTGAGCAACTGCCACACGGTGCAATTCAAATCATCCTCTATGTGGTGGTGATTTTATGGGGAAGAGCCGTTGCGGTTTATTATTTATTTATAAAAGTATTTATATACCGCCGTCTCGCAAAACATCAGGGCAGTGTGCAGCTGTTGGGGAAAGCTGTAGCTCAGTGGCACAGCATCTGCTTTGCATGCACAAGGTCCCAGGTTCAATCCCTGGCATCTCCAGGTTGGGCTGGGAGAGAGCCTTGCCTGAAACTCTGGAGAGCTGCTGCTGGTCAAAGTAGAGAGTACTGAACTAGATGAGCCAATCGTCTGACTCAGCATAAGAGGCAGCTTCCTATGTTCTTAGCGATAATGTGTAACCTCCCTCTTTTCTGCCCGTCAAAATTAACCCAAATTAATATTGCTAGTATTACTAAAGCTTCTGATAATCTTTCTTCTGTTTTGCCTGAGCAGAAACCTCCACATTAATGATGGGTGAGCAACTTGGTCCTTGCTCCCTAAATCAATCAGGCCCTTAAATCATTCAACACCCTCCTGCCCAATCCCTGGTGTCAAAAGATGCTGGCAGCATGAGCCACTTTCCTTTCTTCTGGGAAGGAGAGACCCAGAGGGCCTCTCTCATCCCTGATGGAGTCTTCTGACACCTACTATCTCTCTCTACTTCCCCAAGGTGAGTTTTTTTCAAGTGCAGCCCTCATGAAGGACAGGAGCCGGGAGAAAAGTGAATCTGACACTGAAAGCAAATTGATGCCACTATTTTTTATTTGTAATGCTATGGGTTGTGTCCAACACAGCGCTAAGACAAACATTCCGTCAGGGCAAAGATTTGTCCTTGTGTGACTGAACCATCTCCCCCTCTTGTTCCCCCATCCACCCCATAATCTGTTCTGGGAATTCCCCAACTGTCCAGGGCAGATTTGCGGATGGAGCAGGGTGCACACAGGGGGAGGAGATGAAATCTTGTTGTTCCTGTGCTAATCCTGGTGCTAGCCAAAAAGGTTAGTTGAGCACAGCAAATGAAAGCGTCGCGAGCTGATCTTTTGGCCAAAATGACTGTATGAATGACCTGCCACATGGCCAGATCACAACCTCTTGAAGACCACCACCTCTTGAAAAGACTCACATTGCAGAGATTTATCAAGACATCATAAAGCCACGAGGTTAATGCAGTTCTGGCAGGCATTCTTGATACTGGTCTCTTTGCCAAGGTCTCTATGGGGGGAGGGGATAATACACTTCTACTCATAAACCTAATGCAAACAAATTGGTCTGTGATGGCAAAGTGGCACACTCTATAGGGGGTGAGTATCCAACTAATGCATTCCAAAAGCTCAAGGATTTCTGCTTGTGCGACAGAACCATCCCCCCCAATGCCCTCCCCAAATCTGCAGAGGGTTGCAAGAATCCCTAGAACAGATTTAGGGGTGGGGAAAAGAGATATACTGCCCACTCTTGGCCTCCTGTATATGCTAGTGTGACATGCAAGGTACTTTGGTATGAAACAATGCAGGTAGCCTGTAATATCTTGAGGATAGCATTTAACCACCACAGTTCTTTTAGCACATAGACACATCTGTATCCCCACCCTGCTTTCTGACTTCTACAATGGCTCTACTTGAAGATACACCATAGCATCTGTGAACTGTGGTTGTTTCTGGCATTTGCTAGCTCAGATTCTGTCTATTCGCACTGTGGAAGAAACAAAAAAGGACTGGAAGTGCTGCTTTTTAAAAAAGTGTAAGCCTGAAGGCCTTTTTGACATGTTATCCATACTCTCCAATATTATTTAGAGTTGGACATATTATTCTAAAATGTTCCTTTTGGCATCAAGATCTGCAATTTTCCAATTAAGCTCCCAAGAGCTACATGTGCATCCTAATCCGTATTGACAGCATAAGATAAATCACCCTCCAGAGAATGCTATTTCATTGGCCAGACTAAATGGCGTAATATTTGGCTGTATTCTTCTGGCGGGCCAGCTTCAGTGCTCATCTCATTCACCCAAATTACCAACAGCGTTGTTTAGGGAATCCCAGTGAAAGACTAAGCACTTTAGTGAGCACAACTGATTTACAGCGTGCAAGGCAAGAACCTGAAGTGCTGGGAAGATGGCTTTGCCCTTTCAGTGACTGTCAACTACACAAAGAGGTGGAGTTGGATAACAAGCAGGCAGAAATCCAAACAGCTATGTCACTAGAAGCTAAAGCGATGAAACTGAGGTTATCATATTTTGGACACATAATGAGAAGACATGATTCACTAGAAAAGAACATAATGCTGGGAAAAACAGAAGGGAGTAGAAAAAAAGGAAGACCAAACAAGAGATGGATTCATTCCATAAAGGAAGCCACAGACCTGAACTTATAAGATCTGAACAGAAGGGAGTAGAAAAAGAGGAAGGCCAAACAAGAGATGGATTGATTCCATAAAGGAAGCCACAGACCTGAGCTTACAAGATCTGAACAGGGTGGTTTATAACAGATGCTATTGGAGGTCGCTGGTTCATAGGGTCGCCATCAGTCGTAATCGACTTAAAGGCACATAACAACAACAACAACAACATGATGCAGTATGAACAGATGTGTGGGGAAGGGCTGTGACTCGGTGGTAGAGCACCTCCTTTGCATGCAGAAGGTCTCGGGTTCAGCCTCTGGCATCTCCAGGTAGGGCTGGGAATGTTCCCTGCCTGAAACCCTGGAGAACTGCTGCCAGTCATTGTGGTCAATACTGAACTAGATAAACAACAGAAGGCAGATTCCTGGGTTCCTATGTGTGAGAGGTACATTGAACTCTATAGATCAGGGGCAGGGAATCTGTGGCCCTCCAGATGTTGCTGGACTCCCAACTATGGGAGTTGTGGTACTCTTTGTTTCCAAGCAAGCTACGTTCTGCCAGCCATCCCACTTTGGAGAGAAACTTTTCCTGTGCTTCCAGTTCAGCATCCTGGTGCCAAACAGGGAGCCAGAGACCTCCTTGTACAGACATGTCCCGCTGAATCCTCCCTATCATTACCATACCACATATTTGCACTGGGGCAGTGGACCTTGCTCTGGCATCTTCCTCCAAAATGGTATGTAGCTTGTGGCAATGCTATCCTTGCTAGGGGAAAAGCAGAAAGGAGGGCAATGGGGAAGATGTGCATCAATGCAACAGGCTGAGCAACAACTCAACCTGAAACTTTTATATGCTCCATCAGCTCAACTTTCTTGTTTGCTGATGTCTTTGCTGGCTCTTGAAGGAAGCTAGCTGCTGCTATAGAATGTTATGTATATTTTTACTGGATTGAATTTTAGTTGTGTTTGTATACAAGCAGTATAACAATATCTTAATCAAACAGAATAAAAATAAACTTTCTGTCTGCATTCTGAGAACTGTTTCCCACCTAATGCTCCAAGAAAAATGTTCATCAGTTGGCAACAAATGCTCCCTTTTATATAATACAGGAAGCTTTTTGGTAAATGGCTAGAATAAAGCAGAGAAAAATGATTGTTTATATTTTCCTCTTGTCCCTTTGACCCTGCTTTACTAAGAACTACATCCCTTTTGGAAGGGATGTAGCCAAGTTATATAAAAGCTGTACTGAAAGCTATTTTACCAGCTGTATCCAATAATCAGAGCTATTTTCCCCTTATTACAAGTGAAGAAATTTCAGCCTTGCATGCTAGCTCCAGGACAAGAAACAATCCAGTTCTGTTGACTGCTATCTTTTGCACTGGATCAGCTGCTATTCCAGAGAATCCCCCAATGGAACACTATGCACTGCCTTTTGGGTTCCAGCCATCTTTATTTTTTTTAAAGTATTGTTTTGAGCAGGGGGTGTTGGAATGGATGATCCCTGTGGGTCACCTTTCCAGCCTCTGATTTGGAATCCTGTGCCTTGGAATGAGGAACTCTCTGCTGGTCAAATGAGTCTTTTGTTAACCAAATACATCAGCCAGGTAAGATAATGGGCCGATCAGTTGCCTAGCAATGGAGAATGGGCTAGGTCCTAGGAAGACCCCTTTTGTTATTGAAACTCTTCTGGAGGAGAGCCTCTCCCCCACTCCTGGGAGCTAGTAGAAGTTGTGTTTGTAGTTTTGCGTGTGTCTAGAGAATGGCTGGGGCTGCAGGCACACAGAGAAGCTATCCCTCTGCATCATGGCTATAGAATGCCCCTGCACCCAGATGGAAAAGCTGAATATTGGACTGCTGATGCATTGAACCCCTCCATCTGAAGCTCAGGTTGGAATGTGTGTAAATAAATAAACCATATTTCATAAAGACACCGCAGTCTCTGCTGACCTTCTTCCCAAAGGAAACCAAACCCTGGATGAGCGCAGGGACCCCCGAAATCTCACCGCTCGGAGATTGGGGGAGGTGCGCAACAGTATTCTCAACAGAGAATTAACCTACCTTGACAAAAATAGTAGAATTACACTCCTGCAAAGCCTCCATTAAGCTGATCACGTGGAGACACACCATTTCTACCATCTGGGGGAGAAAATAAATTTTGAAATACAATAAATATTCAGTGCAACATTATCATGAAAATGCAAACCAGTGGTTGATGGGATTAACCTAAATTCATTAGTATGGAATTTTAACTGAAAACGGTGTAAAACCAATATAAGTCACTTAAACAAAAAAACTCTTTAAGCAGTGTATGCAATAAAACTATCAATAAAACACACCTAAAATCTTCATAGTTGTAAAAAACAAGTTTACAAAAGATAACGATCAATAAAACACAGATAAAATCAGTAAAACCTTTAAAACAAACATAGATAACTCAATCAGATGTCCGGGCAGGATTGCTTATTTTTTTAAAAAACGTTTTCAGTAGGAATCTAAAACAATATTTATGTATTTATTTTATTTACTTATGAAATAAATGCAATATAGCAAAGACACCTGCCTAGTGTCAACAGGCAAGGAGTTCCATAAGTCAGGACTGACTTGAAGGCAGTCCATTTCCACTTTTCCCAAAGCATATGTGCTGCCACACTAAAGGACTGGCTCCTCAGAAATGCATATGCTCCACTTTCTGAGCTATGGCCCTTGCCCCAAGTCTGCCAGGCGTGTGCATGAATACACAGCCTTGGGGTTTTCATTTTCAAATGGTACACCTATTGCTCTGGGCTTCAGGACATTGCTCTCAGCTCTTATTACTACATCTGACTCACCACCTTGTTATGCGCCATGAGCTGGAGGATGCTTGGGGTCACTCGGCTCCAGAACTCCAGGGCTGTGAGGACTGCTGTAAAGCTAAATTCATTCTGGTTTTGGACCGTGGGAGCAACTGCTGCTTGTTCACAATATACTGTCCAAAGCTGAGCAAATATAAAGGCATGGAAAAGGGAGCACATGTGCAAAACGGATGTCTGTAGAAAGAGAAATTGGCGGGGGGGAGAGATATTTGTTTTTCCTTCAAACAGCGTATTATGAGATGTGCACACACTCCCTCAGAGTACTAGAGCCTGGCAATTCCCTATTCCAATAACATGCACACCCGTCAAAGTAATCCTAATCAAATATGGCTCTGTCAAGAATTCCCTCAGCTTTTCTTTTCTGTCAACAAACAGTGAATGATATGACAACTCATTCAGATCGAAATAGCCGGCTTATAATTCATAGGCTAAAGTAGGCAAAAGGATGGACGAGCTAAAGGCTATGAAAGAAAATCACAGAGCTGTTTGGAACAGGGAGAGGAAAGGAATCAAAGAATAATTGCATGCTTTGAACAGCCTTCCCCATCCTGGTGCCCTCCAGATGTTTTGGTCCCCTTGACAGAGTTTGTAACACAGTTCTCCAGACAAGGAAAGTATACAAATATGCATATGCTAGGATAAAGTATGCATAAATTTATTTTATTTATTTATTATTTCAATTTATATACCGCCCTTAGCGAAATAGCTCTCAGGGCGGTGAACAAACAAAATAAAATACAATATATCATAATAAAAATACAAAAACATATACAAACAAACAACGAAAAGCACAGCAAAAACAAAATAAATACTACAAAAATTAAAATACAGATTAAAAGATTAAAAAAGTTAAGAAGATTAAAATGCCTGGGAGCATAAAAAGGTCTTTACCTGGCGCCGAAAAGATGGAAGTGTAGGCGCCAGGCGTACCTCTTCGGGGAGGCTGTTCCACAACTCAGGGGCCACCACAGAAAAGGCCCTAGATCTCGTAACCACCCTCTGGGCTTCCCGATGGGTTGGTACCCGGAGGAGGGCCTTAGATTCTGAACGAAGTGAACGGGTAGGTTCATAGTGAGAGAGGCATTCCACAAGGTATTGAGGTCCCACGCCGTGTAAGGCTTTATAGGTCAAAACCAGCACCTTGAATCTCGCCCGGAAGCAAATAGGAAGCCAGTGCAGACGCGCCAGGACAGGTGTTATATGCGAAGACCGACTGGTCCTCGTCAATAATCTGGCAGCTGCGTTCTGCACCAGCTGAAGCTTCCGAACTGTCTTCAAGGGCAGCCCTACGTAGAGCGCATTACAGTAATCCAATCTTGAAGTTACCAGAGCGTGGACAACGGAGGCGAGGTCGTCCCTGTCCAGATAGGGGCGTAGTTGGGCTACCAGACGAAGATGGTAAAACGCATAAAAATGCACGTTACTAAAAGTAACATACAAAAGTGCATTAAGGACATTTGCTGTGCAAAAAAGTGCGTATTAGGGAAAGTTGCATTCAAATGCATATTAGGAGAAATTTGCACTGAAATTCTGATGAATTCTCAGGAAGATGGAATGAGGAGAACTGAACCTAAGATTGGAAAAATGAGAAGCAAAGAGAAACCAAAATTGACAGATTGCCCCATCCCTAACGGTCAGCAGCCTCTAATCAAAAGCCTGTCCAACAACTGCAGATTCTTCACTGCCAAGGGGCAATAGCTCCAGCAATTATCTTAACTACTCAGGCAGGTTCTCAAAAGAGCAGGTGGCCATTCAAGTAATTAAGCTACAGTCTATATTGCTGGGCATCATTTAGTCATAACCATCTTGCAGAACACTTGTACCTTGGACTGCTCCGGAAACCCAATCAGGATCACAATTAGATGATCGGCAACATGAGAGCCTGCATCCAGTGGAATGGGCATACACACTGATGGAGAATTCGGACAGATGACATTGTGTGTCAGTGACCCCAACAGGAGCCAAGAGAGCAACCGGATGTGAGATACGCATTCGATGAATTCTTTGGGCCTATTGGAAAAGAACATTTGTTTCAGATTCTTATCATCTCAAAGGCTTGTTTTCCCCCAAACAAATTATTATTATTATCATCATCATTAATAATAATAATAATAACAATAACAATAATAATAATTATAATAATAATAATAATTATAATAATAAAAAGTATTAAAATTATTATAGTTGCAAAACATGGCCACAGCAAAGTGCAGACAATAATGCCTTTCCAGGTGATTCGCTTGTTTCAAACAGTAAATCAGGGGCGGAGAACCTCAAGCTGGGACCCAAATGTGGCTCTTCCAGCCTCTGTATCTGGCCCATGGAACTCTCCGCAGGCCACACCCTTCACTGGCCCTGTTTTGCACCTTGAATATTTTTGCCTGGCTGGAATGTGCGTGAACTCTGATATTGCATTTTGCTTGTCAGGACAGAGGACAGGGAGGGGGGATGCATGTAGAAAACAGCCTACTGTGCAAAGGTAAAATTTACATTTGTTACTCTGCCCACTTTTGCTGCTGGCCTTGCCCACCACTGGCATGTGGCCCTCAGAAGGTTGCCCAGAAGGGAATGTGGCCCTTGGGCTAAAAAAGGTTTCCCACCCCTGCAGTAAATAAACATTTGATAGGAATGTGTTGCAGATTCAGATGTCTTTCCTCAAGGTGTCATTTTTGTTGAAGGGATATGGTCTCTTTAGGACTAAAGCTACAATATTTTGTTAGTAGTGCAGTTTTCTCCCTCTCCCCAACTAGTGTGTACATGAAGAGGCGGCTAGTGGCTCCATGTCAGTGAGGCAGTGGAATCCACTTCAGGTTTTAGCTGAAGTGCACTGGACAGCTCCTTGAACATTCGGACTAAAACCCGGAGTGGATTCCACTGCCCCACTAACATGAAGCCACCAGCCTCCGCTGGTATATTATCAAGATGTAGTTGCATGCAAATAAACTTCTATTGGATACAGCCTGTAACATTATTAGTAACGAACACAACTCCCCACCCTCGCCCCTCATTATGCTACACCCATTTGGTGATGCATTTAACGTTCGTAATGTACTCTGTATTCTGAACAGAATAACATATTCTGTTCATAACCAATACTTCCTTACCCCTGTTGCATTGCAGATGGAGGATGGTACAGCCAAGGTAAGTAACGAACCACAGCCTTGTTGTCCCTATGGTTGCCACGTGAGATTTCCGTTGCAGCAATCTGAGCTAAACCGACCTTGAGATGACCACCAAAAGTGTCCTCATGCAGTGGCTGGGAACATGTCTTCATGTGACTCTGCGGTGCAAGGACATTCAGCACATTGAGGGAATTAAAAGGAATATAGTTGGGTATTTAAAAGTATTTTGAATATCAGGGATATTGTCACTTAATCTGAAAACAGTGTGCTCACTAAAGCAGCATTCGCCAACCTGGTGCCCTCCAGGTTGAACTACAACTGATGGGAGTTGTAGAGCAAAACATCTGGAGAGTGCTAGGTTGGGAAAAGCTGCACTAAAGAGTGAATGTCTAGTTTATACGATACTTTCATCATTTTACCAAAAAGTGATACTTTTATTATTTTGGTGCCAAGTGAAGATGTAGCAGAGCATCTGCTTTGCATGTAGAAGGTCACAGGTTCAATCCAGGTAAGGCTGGGAAAGACACCCTATCTGTCCTGGAGAGTTGCTGCCTGTCAATATAGACACTACTGAGCTAGACAGACTCAATGGTCTTCCTATGTTCCTAAGACTAATTTGTTTCATATAGCATCTAGCACAGTACATCACAATTGCTACAACAGGCAGGAAAAAACCAAAATATGGGCCGCCAAGAACATCAGCAATTTTCAAGTGGTCCATGGGGAAAAATTGGCAGAACCTCTGCTATAAACAATACAAAAAAGAACAGCCTAAAACCCCAGGGCAGGCTCAACGACTCCTCCAAAAGCCTGCCCTGACTGGATTAGATGACAGAAGTCCAACAATGATGTTGCGGTCCACACCTCTAAGGGGAGAGAGTTTCAAAATCAGGGCACCATCACCAAGGCGGCCCTGTCTCACCTTCCAGCACAGCAAGCAATACTCAACAGTTCTACTGGGCTAACACAAGTTCTTTGCAAGAACCTCAACAGTTCTATGAATCCTGGCCGCTATTTTCTACTCTGTGTCATGCATACCACCACCCTTTCTATAATCCTTATTGCAGAAAGCTGCTTCTTAAACCTTTCCATAAAACATGGCATGGGCCTTGAGAAACAGTCTTACACCTAGAAGTACTCCCAACTATAGATGGCCAGAATGCAGACCTCCACTAATGATGCAATATTATCATTTGAGCTGATGTCTCTGAATGCTATACTCACCTTTAATTTAGTCAAAGTATGCATATCAGCAATAAAGTCCAAAACTTCCCCAATATACTGTCTCATGCATTCCATTGCTGCTGTTCCACACTGAAACACAGAATAACAACTATCAACTTTCAGGATTCTCCAAAGCACAACAATAAATACCCAAGTTCCTCCCCCACCCTCAACCTAATATCAACTGAATCCTACCCAAAGAAAACCTGCCACCACCGCTCCCAAGATCTCACAACACTTCTGAAAGACAATTGGTCTCTAACGGGAAGATAGACACTCTCTTTGCATGATCTAGTACAGCAGCCTTCCCTAACCTGGTCTCCAAATAGTTTGGACAACAATTCCCATCAGCCCCAAATCAGGCATGATGGGAGTTGCAGTCCAAAACAGGTGGAGGGCTCCAAGCTGAGGAAGGTCAAGAGAGTACAAGACAGAACTCTTGAATTATCATAAAGATCACAACAGGATGCAGGGAAGACATTATCCGAGGTCTAAGACTTAAAACTGGCTTAATAGTCATCCACTATCCCTAGGAAATGTGGCTCTTTCAGTGATGCCAGTCTAAAGCTTCTGTCTGTTCAGAAGTAAGTTCCACTGAGTTCAGCTGGACTTACTCCCAGGTAAGTGGGTACAGCTATGCAGACTTAGAATATTATATTGCTTTTTTAAAATGTGTTTTTAAATTTGTATATTTGTTTTTAATGTTTTTAATTGTTGTAAACCATCCAGAGAGCTTTGGCTATGGGGCAGTATACAAACGCAATAATAAATAAATAAATATATTACAATCTCAATGAAAATATTGTCCCTGAAGAGGCAATTCACACAGATTTATACTAGGGTAGCCTAGTGCAATAGTGCTGCAAATGGTGACGTGTTCTCCCAAATATCCTAACATCAGCTGCTGCCAATAGCTATAGTTTTAAGAGCATAGGGAGAAATCAGAATGTAGGTGGTCAGCTCTGCAACAAAATATTCAACCTTGACTCCCTTTCCAACTCAAAATAATCAGTTGAAATAGATAACAAATTGCCCTTGGTTAACAAGGGGTGATTTGGGCCCTCAAATTCAGAGGGTCTCAACTGAGTTTTGCTTGCTGGATTTTGGAAGCTGGGAGAAAAAAAAATATGCTCAAATTTTGTATTTTAGCAGCTGACCCGTGTGTCTCATTTCTCTATGTTAATATAAAGACTACATGGGGCTGAACTACATCACCTTCTGTCTCCTCTGCTGTTATGCCTGTCAGTTGACTTGACAGGACAACAAAGAGCAAAAATAAGGTCACAGAGAGCCCTGTCAAGGTGTCCTCCATCTTGCAATAGGTTTGGAAGAAGGATTCCACACATTGCTTCTTTCAAACTGAGTGACTGAACGATAAAGGGTATTGTGCCAGCCTCTTGAATAACAATAATTGAATCTGAAGCCAAAGAGTTTTCTCTTCTTTTTTATTCACATTCTCTCCATAGCACTAAATATGTTGATTGCAAACAAAAATCTGTCCTGCCACACACACCCCACCCCCATTAAGTTACCAGATTCTCCATTGTATCATCAGAACTCAAAAAACAAATAGTTCAACAGGGAAATGGTGTTGATTGTTTGTATTGTTTAAGTTTGGAAGGTTTGTTGGGGAGTTCTCCCCCCCCCATGAAAGAAAACATGTACTATACTGAACTTTTCAATACTCCACATGATTCTGCAGTGGGTTAGCACAAACAAGAGAACAAAATAAGAGACCTGCTGGATCAGGATAGAGGTCCACGTCCAAGGGAAAGCTGCAACCAAGCTGAGCACAAGAGCACTTTCCCTTCCAGCGGTTTCCAGCAACTGGTATTCAGAAGTATATTACCTCTGACTATGGAGGCAGAGCATAGCCATCATGGCTAGTAGGCACTGATAGACTTATCCTCCATGAATCTGTCTAATCCTCTGTTAAAGCTATCCAAGTTGGTGGCCATCACTGCCTCCTGTGGGAGCGAATTCCATGCGTTGTGTGAAGGACTTCCTTTTGTTTGTCCTGAATCTTCCAACATTCAGCTTCATTGGATGTCCACAAGTTCTAGTGTTATAAGAGAGGGAGAAAAACTTCTATCCACTTCTCCACTGTCCATCAAGCTCTGGCCCCATTCTGTACCTAAAAAGAGTCCAACGGTATGAACACTAATAGATTTATTGTGGCTTAAGCTTTTCACTTCATTGGATGAAGACAGCCTCAGGCGTGGCTAACCTGTGACCTTCCAGATGTTGCTGGATTCCAACTCCCATCAGCCTCAGCTAGGGATATCAGAAAATTCCACTGGAAACAGGAGCAGAAATTGACACAATTTGCATGTTCATCTGAGGTCAGGAACGAAAATCGTGCAAGCAAATAAAAACAGTATTATCTTATTTTTTTTTAGTCCACAAATGGTATGTAAATAATTACATTATTTTCTGCATTGTTTTTGATGTGTCTCTTCCACTGAAATGCATTGAAATTAATTACATAATTTATTATGTTAATTTCAGTCATAGTGAGACGAATATTGTAGGTTTTCACAGAAGCAGAACAGAAACAGCACTGATTGTGATGAACACAGGATGGGATAAAAATTGCTGCCTCCTTACATCCCTAGCCCAGCCAGCATGACCAAGGTAGGCAAGGTGCTGGAGAAGATAGTGGCAGTCTAATTTCAGGCATATTTGGAGGAGACTGAATATCTGGATCCATTTCCAGTCTGGCTTTTGGTCGGGTCATGGCATTGAAACTGCCTTGGTTGCCCTGGTTCATGACATTTGTCAAGAGACAGATGCAGGGAGTGCAACCTTGCTTGTTCTTCTTGATCTCTTGGTGGCTTTTGATATTGTTGACCATGGTATCCTTCTGGAGAGGCTCAGGGGAGGTAGGGGTTGGAGGCACTGTACTTCAATGGTTCTGCTCCTACCTCCAGGGAAATTTCCAGAAAGTAGTTAAAAGAGGCTTCTGTTAAACACCATGGGAGCTTTCCTCTGGAGTCCCACAGGGTTCCATCTTGTTCCCCATGCAATTTAACATCTATATGAATCAGCTGGGAGCAGTCATCAGGGGTTTTGAAGTGGGGTGTCACCAGTACATGGATGACACTTCGCTCTGTCTCTCTGCTCCATCTGAATCATGAGACGTGATTGAAGTGCTGGACCACTGTCTAGAGGCAGTGATGGGCTGGATGTGGGCCAACAAACTGAATCCTGAAAAAACAGGGGTGTTATGTGTTCCAAGTTGTCGAGTTCAGGAGATGGGAAGAGGGCCCGTTCTGGATGGAGTTGCACTCCCCTAGAAGAAGCAGGTTCATAGCTTGGAGGTGCTCCTGGACCCAACATTGTCCAGGCGGTCTTGGTGGCTAGGAGTACCTATTTCCAGCTACAGCTGGTTTGCCAGGTATGGCCCCTTTTGGACAGATATGACTTGGCAACATTACTCCATGCTCTGGTAACTTCCAAACTGGATTATTGCAATGCAACCTCCCTACAGAGGTGTATCTGGCACCTTTGCTATACAATTTTTGGCAAATGCTAAAGATGCTCCTCTTTACTCTGGCCTTCAGCACTTTCCAGTCCCACCTTATTCTGGGTGAATGTAATGTATTTTAATTGTCTTTAATACTGTATTTTAAATTTCTGTAACCCACCTCAGAACCTACTGGTTGAAGGGTGGGCAATAAATATAACAACAACATTACTGAGAGAGAGAAACACAGGGTCACTGCATTTGGCAGAGATCATGGAACAGCCATAATGTTGTTCCAGCCTGAGAGTGTATCATAGTTATTTATAATCTATTTCATGTGGGTTCAGTGGTATAGGAATGGAAATAAATGAATACCTCATTTTAATTTTTTTGTTCATGTTCAGACTTTGTTACCTCCTAGTAGCGTTCAGGGAAATGGCTGTGGTAAAAACCGAAGGAATTAAATGCCGATAAAATATATATTCATTGTTTTGGAAGGGCTTATACTGGCTTTTTGAACAAAGCATGCCCCCCCAAACTTTGTATTCTTTGCAAGACGAGGCTGCAATGGTCCTGTTTTGTTTCAGGGGCTATAGTCTTGCCTAACGGAGGATCATGTCCATCCTTTTTAAAAAGAGTTGTAGGTTCTGGGCTTCAAGTGATTGCTGTGGAGAAGAATTTGGCACCTAAACTGTGAGACATAAACACACACTTATGTGCCCACACACCTCTTATCTATTTATACCTTTTCCCCAATGGTCTTCTTTCTTCCCTTCCAAATTCCCTTCACCCTGTTCTCTGATTGGTTGTCCTCGAAGATTCTTTTTTTCTTTTGTTTCAAGTCCCTTCCAACAGGAAAATTGGGGCTACATATATACAAAGCTAAGAATTGTTGTAGAAAATTGGAGAGTATAAAGAGCATCTGTTTTGTTACTTACTCCAGGGATGGAAGCGATCATCTGCTTGTGTAAGATCATTGATTCTGCCAGTTTTGTTCCCGCATCTACACAAACAAACTAATAAGAAATAAAATATTAACCAATTTTGTGTGGAGGTGGGAGGGATGCAATAATCTGCAATTTATGATTTTATTAAATAAAGTTTCTCCTTGCTGGTATTTGTGGAGATTTTGCTGGACCTAAATAGCAGATCTTAATATTGGAAACAAGCAGCATATTATATTGGAAACAAAGCATTATTCAACCAGTCAGTTAATTCAATTCTTTTTTTATTTTTAAAAAAGCACTTTACTATATAAAAATTAAGATGTGTATTCTCATTTCTGCAGCAGCAAGTTTAAAGCAAAAGAGAATTTTCAGTCAAGGCTCATTACACAGCATGTAGTCCTGGTGCCATTATGCCAATTATAGTTCCAATTGATTTAATGAAGGCTTTCATTCCAGAGCAAAACATTTACCGTCCTTGTGAATTTCCCCTTCTTTTTCTTACTGAGTGTGAGTCCTTCTGACTGTTCTACACAGTCTGGTTTGTAGAAGTTATAAATGATAAATATATGGGCAGTGTGTTAAACCAGAGGTCGCCAAGCTTTGGAGGCCCATAAGCATGTTTGTAAAGCAGGGGAACTGTCATCAACACCACCCACACGCCATAACCAAGCACACATTATAATCTATTCTACTGGTTACAACACTTCTTTCAAGCTTAATTATTGGGGGGCATGGGGAGAGGACTCTGTGGGCACAAGGAAAGGCTTCTGTGGGTGGATGTGCGCCCACAGGTGCCATGGTGGCAACCCGTATTAAACTCATATGCCCCAATCCAGACAGAGACATCTATGATTGAAAAGAGATTCCAACACATGAATCTCTCTTACCCAGAACCTACAGAATGCAATGGATGAGGCAACCTTGCATTCAAGGGTCAATATGTGGAGTAAATATGCTACATTGGGAGATCACTGAGTGACAGAGCATCTGTTTTGCATGCAGAAGGTCCCAGGTTCAATCTCTGGAATATCCAGGAAGGGCTGGAAATGTCCCCTGCCTGAAACCCTGGAGAGCTATAAGGGCCAGTGATATAAGAGAGCTCCCTATGCTCTTATACATACACCACCTAATGGATTATCAAAGCGGCTTACTCTGAGGACAGCAAACATAAGAACATAAGAACATAAGAAGAGCCTGCTAGATCAGGCCAGTGGCCCATCTAGTCCAGCATCCTGTTCTCACAGTGGCCAACTAGGGGCCTGGGGGAAGCCCGCAAGCAGGACCCGAGTGCAAGAACACTCTCCCCTCCTGAGGCTTCCAGCAACTGGTTTTCAGAAGCATGCTGCCTCTGACTAGGGTGGCACAGCACAGCCATCACGGCTAGTAGCCATTGATAGCCCTGTCCTCCATGAATTTGTCTAATCTTCTTTTAAAGCCGTCCAAGCTGGTGGCCATTACTGCATCTTGTGGGAGCAAATTCCATAGTTTAACTATGCGCTGAGTAAAGAAGTACTTTATTAAACATCTATTAAAGAGATCGGGAAAAGACACTGGGCTCACTCAGGATATCCATTGCCTTCCCCTCCTGACAGCCTAAGCACATGATCAGCTCTGTCAAACCTAACAATGTTGATCATATGGTAAGAGGAAGAAAGGCGTTGATTGAGTGTTCCTTAGTGAGTTATGTGGCACAGGCAACCATAACAGTAAAAGTAACACACTCTAATATATCCCTGCCACTGAAAAGTTGGGAGCAGTAAAGGTGGGTGGCATTTGCTACAAATGATGTCATGACATTTCAGAGTGATGTGTGATGATGACGGCAAACCCCTGCTGGGGAGTACCACTGGGGAGAGGAATGAAAATGTGGTAATGAAAAAAAATGGTCAGTACTTCTGCAGTACTTGGTAAGAGCCAAGATGTATTACAAGGATAGGCTAAAACAGCTGTCCCCCACTTGGTGCCCTCCAGATGTTTTGTACTACAGCTCTCATCATTCCTGACCACTGGCCATGCCAGCTACAGCTGATGAGAGTTGCAGTCCAAAACATCTGGAGGGCACCATGTTGGGGAAGTCTAGAATACTTTTTCTTTTTACAGGATGCCAAATGGAGAAACTGGGGACAAAGGTCTATGGTCATTAAGTATCTTTAATATATGTGTGTGCATATATGCTCCCACAGAGGTGCATGAGTGTTCCTTTTTTCTATCCTATTAATCTGCCACATGTATTATTCATTATTTATTTATTTATTAAATTTATATCCCACCATCCCTCCCAGAAGGACCCCAGTTTTAAAACACTAAAACACTCTAAAACATCTTAAAAACAGACTTTAAAACATATTAAAATAAAACATCTTCAACAAACAACTTTAAAAACATTAAAAAGAAATTCCAGCACAGATGCAGACTGAGATAAGGTCTCTATTTAAAAGGCTTGTTGAAAGAGGAAGGTCTTCAGCAGGCGCAGAAAAGACAACAGAGATGGTGCCTGTCTAATATTTAAGGGGAGGGAATTCTAAAGGGTAGGTGCCACTACACTAAAGGTCCGCTTCCTATGTTGTATGGAATGGACCTCCTGGTAAGATGGGGTCTGCAGGAGGCCCTCACCTGCAGAGTGCAGTGATCGACTGGGTAATATAAGGGGTAAGATGGTCTTTCAAGTATCCTGGTCCCAAGCTGTATAGGACTAATTAAGCTGAACGTGTTTTGAGATCATTTAAATGTGAACAGGTGACAGCAGCCATGCATTTGCAAAGAGCAACAGCCTCCAGTTCATCTTATCATTGCTGAAGTTATCATTTTGGACAATAGTATCTGCAGCCCTCCAGGAAGTGAAGTAGGTTTCTACCTGATACCATAAGCAAAAGTCCCACACTCATTTCCAAAGCATCCCACCATCGCCCATATCAGCTTCTTACAAGACACCAAGATGTCACCGACAACAGATTTAATGCCAGTATTGTAAAAGGAAAGCCACACAACAAAAGAACAGAAACAGGACAAATGTCTGCTGTGCCTCTTCCTAGAAATCTGCTGTTTGAGATAAAGTGCTGGCAAAGGCTTCAGGGATAGGTGGGTGGGCAGAGATCCAGGAGGCCAACTAGCCCAGGTTTGGGAATGAAGAGAATGGGTTCTGGCAGTGAGGTTGTAGTCCAGACAGAAGGCTCCAGCAATATGGGGAAGTCTACACAAGGACCTAGATCAGAATTTCAGGCTAAATCATTTATAAACATAGGAACATAAGGAGCTGCCTGAGACTGACTGGCAGTGGCTCTCCAAGGCTTCAGGTAGGAGTCTCTACCAGCCCTACATGGAGATGTCAGGGACTGGACCTGGGACCTTCTGGGACCAAGAAGATGCTCTACTACTAAGCTAAAGCCACACGGCATTCTGCCTAATGCTTACTGCTGAATCCCTATTGCTAAATGCTGCTGTCAGGAGAAATTAGTATGGAGACAGTATAAGGTCTTAGTGGAAAAACTTCCCTAGCATTCATGACAGAAGAGGTTCTACCCAAGAAGCAATTACAAATAGATTCCTATGAACAGAGGCGATAGGCAGGGAAGAGGGGTGAGCACAATTCAGTGGCGGAGAGTACATAGCTTGCAGGCAGAAGGCCTCAGATTCAGTCCTTGTCATCTCCACATAAAAGCATCTTAGGTAGCAGAGTGAGGTAAGAAGCCCCTTGCCTGAAATCTGAGATCAGCCTTCTGCAACCTGGTATCCTCCAGATGTTTTGGACAATACATCCCATTATCCCTGACCATTGGCCATGCTGGCTGGGGCTGATGGGAGATGTAGTCCAATGACATCTGGAGGGCTCCAGGCTGGGGAAGGCTACCTTGGAGAGATACTGAGGCTGGTTGAAGCAAACCAAGGCAGCTTCCCTCGGTATATCCTTCCTATGTTATTATGATCAATTTCCTGGGAAAACTTCCTTGCCCCAAATTTCATTGTATTTACATACGGTGGTCCTTGCACTTTTTAATTCAAATTAGGAAACTCCAGAACTAACCAGCATTTGCTTCTACTTCTTTTGCTGTTGACCGAGACACAATATGTAGCTTATAGTAAATTGCTGTATTGAGATTCCACCACATAAGCTTGTGGGGGGGGGGGGAGGAAGGCAGTGATTTGGGGGTTTGACATTTGGCCACAAATCTATTAATGCCATACATTAAAACAGGGTCGGGGAACCTGTGGCCCTCCAGATGTTGTTGGCCTACAGCTCCCATCAGTTCCAGGAAGTGTGGCCAATGCTCAGGTGTAATGGAAACGGTAGTTGGGCAATGTCTGGAAGGCATCAGATTCCGCCTTCCCCCCACATTAACAGATCAACTGGGATATCATAGAATCATAGAATAGTAGAGGTTGAAGGGGCCTATAAGGCCATCAAGTCCAACCCCCTGGGTTCATTGGCGATCACTCATGGCCAAGTAAGATCGCCTTCCAATATAAGGTCTTTAACGGTGGGTCCGTAAGTGACTGTGGAGGCCTGTCAACTGGGCTATGGGAGTCAGTGGTTGGTAGGGTGGGGAGGACATCTCTCCACTGAGTCAACTTTACCCAAAGAATTGGGCTACACAATCATCCCTCAGGCGCCATGACTCATGCTTGGACCATATGATTACAGGGAAGCTTTCGCCAACTTGGTTCCTTTCAAATGTCTCCCATCATCCCAGACCACTGGCAATGCTGGCTGGGACTGGTGGGAGCGGTAGTCCAATGCATCTGGAAGGGTACCAGGTTGGGGAAGGATGCCTCACACCCTTCAACATCCCATACAGCTGCTAATTGCAGGAGCTGCTCACTCCAGTGAATTCCCTCCATCCCCATGTTAAGAGCATTAGGACAGATTGGGATCTTCCACAACCCATAGGCTTTTCTCCTAGATATCATGAGACTCACCTGCAGTTCCACTCTTGCTTCCAAAGGAGGAAGGTAAGTGGCACTGCATCTCCTCACCCCCACAACCATTCTTCTCATGAGTGGGGCAGGGGGCACCCTGAATGCCTCAGGTAGATTCTACACCAATCATAGAAATATAGGGAGCTGCCTTCTACTGAGTCAGACTATTAGTCCAACTAGCTCAGTACTGTCTACACTGACTGGCAGTGGCTCTCCAGGGCTGTAGATTGGGTTCTCTCCGAGCTCTACCTGGAGATGTCGAGGATTAAACCTGGGACCTTCTGCATGCAAGGCAGATTGTGTAACACTGAGCTGCGGCCCGTCCCCAAAAAAGTTTGGAAATCCAAACTTTCCCATCTTCCAGCATAAGAAAACCCAATGAAATTTCATTCCTTCCTCTTGTTTGTGTCACTCCCAATGCTGATAACGATGAGTAAAATGGAAATAACAGGGGTATCAAATATAAGTGTCAGGAATATATCTTTTGTTATTCAGCCCGCCTTGCATCTTATTTAACACCCTGAGCTCCCATATTGCCATCTTTGTCAGATCAAGTAGCTTCCTGTGTCGCTACATGTCTCATGCAGCTAGAGGTTTATAGTTTTATATACAGGAGAATTACAGTACATGGTAATTAAAGTGATATTTCCATGCTCCACCTTGCTCCACCCTCTTCCAGCTGTGAGAGGTTGCTTCTTGTCCATTTATATAGCAGGGGTGGGGAACTGGATCCATCCAGTGGGCCAGAACCTTCTCCCCCACAGGCCAAGCTTGACAGGTGGGCGGGACCATCCACCTATCAATCACCTGAAATCACAATGCCATGAGGTGACCCTTTTTCCTTTGCCAACGTGGTTTAAAATCAAACCACATGGGCAAAGGCACAGGGCTTTGCAGGCGCAGCCAATCAGCTGATTTTATTGGTAATTGCAAAGCCCTGCTGTGCCTTTGCAAATGACGATGATCATGGCAGAGTGGGCAAAGGCAGAAAGGTTTGCAGGCATCGCCGATCAGCAAACCCCACTTTTGGCATGGAGCCACACCTTTACTTGCCCTATGCCTGATGCCACATATTGGGCAGGTGGGCATGGCTTGGGCAAAATGGTATGGGTCAAATGGGGAGGCCTGGTGGGCCAAATTGGGCCTATGGGCCAGAGGTGCCCCCTACCCACTGTTTCAGAGACTTTCCCTTCCTGTCCTAATATAAATTCTCCCTTCTGTCTAGCAGCCTGTCTTTGCAACAAAGTATCTATTGCATGCAGCTCCCTGCTTTGCCCCTGCCTATCGCTGCTCCTTGCTATGCCTTGTGCTCCTTGCCCATCTCTGCTTTGCCTCTCTACTGTCGCTAGGCTTTTCCTGGTTCGTTAGTTCCCCTAACTGTACTGCCTAGGCCTTATTTGCCAGGGCTGTATTTTGCAACTTACCTCGGCATACCCTCCAGCCCACAGTCACTTCCTCCTGATGACTCATTTGAAAAAGCCCAAATCTGCAAAGATCCATTTTGGGAGACTGGGATGGACAGGTTTTTATCACACTTGTTCTCCACAGGGTTCAGGATAATGCACATGGTCCTCTCCCCTGCACCACCACCATTTTATTCTCACAAGAAGCTTTTTGAGGCAGGTTGAGCTAAAGCTAGACCAAAAGACAACCCATGGTTGAGTGGGGATGTGATCCCCACTCAGTCTAACACTCTAACCATTCCATCACACTGTCTTTCCTTCTCTTCTGAGAGGCTCTAACCAAATCTTAGAGGGGTCTCCTTGAGCGCACTGCAATGCTCCTTAACAATTTGCTCTTTCTCTATTTCTCATACCAGGCTAGAATCCACAGGGGCAACCTGGCCAGGCACTAGTTGCTCTAATACTAGTCTGGTCTCAACTAAAGAAGCAAGTAGAGAGAGGTGTATGTAAAGCTCTGTCTACATGGAGAGAGCCTGACTGAGAGTTAAAAGTGCCTGAGGCTTGGCATGCATGTGGAGGAGGTTCACCAGGGATGCAGGTGGGTCTGGGGGATAGTCACTAGGGTCAGAGGTTGATGGCAGAGCTACAACCTCACAAACAGAGGATGGAGGCCTCATTGTCACCTGGGGATCCTCCTCCATGGAAGTCTTTAGCAGGGTAGTTGAAGAAGTCTTCCTCTGATATGGGAGGTGGAGTGGAGTGGCAGGGTCCTGGCCCGTGATGGTATTAATCACCCTCCCCAACCCTGCACCCTCCAGGTGTTTTGGGTTAAAACTCTCATCAACCCTATCCATCATGGCCAGTGGCCAGGAATTATGGTATTTGTGGTCCAAAACATCTGGAAGACATCAGGTTGGGGAAAGTTGGTATTAGTGCTGGGGCCAAAAATGCCCACCCAACTTTCGTAGGACCATTCATCTCCCACAAAAGTGTGTGTGCTTGTGTGTGTGTATGTGTGATCTTCAGAGACTTTTGCAGGGCTGATGCTGAATTCTAGTAAATTTTGGTGGGATAGGAGGCTTACCATTGAGACAAGTCAGCCAAGGGGAAACCCTCTCTCTTATTTTTAACAGAACAAGCTTTGCCCCCGCTTCTGTCATGGACCCCATGGAGACCCCTTGGCAAGACTGAGGAAATAAGTGGGTTATAGAAGTTTGGAAAGGGGCTGGAATAATCCTGGGGGAAATGCTTCTAGGAACCTCAGACCATTTCATGCTCAGAAAGCCTATTAGTGTTTCTGCCATGGAAAGCCCACAAACTCTCCCCTTGTCTACAACTGACAGAGAGCTTTTTCAGAGAGTTGAAAGCAAAAGTAAGTTTATCAGAGCAACTGGCTAGAAAAGAGATGCTGCTAATTAGGCAGTTTTCTTTCTGCTTCTAGAATGAGCTCCCGCCTTATAGCAGGTGCTTGAATCAACCTGTGGTATGCAGACCTCACTCTCCATTGATATATAAGCCTTGCACCGCTTGCAATTGTCTGTTGTGACAATAGTCTTGCTGCCTCCACTGTGCCCAGTTCTATCCTGAGGTAAGCCCAGTGTGTTCCTGTAGTCCTGATTTATGCCTTAGAGTTTCCTAGAGTGTAATGCTGCATTCCTGTACTAAATTCTTAACTAAAGCTTCATGCAGAAATATCCAGTTTCCCAAGTTCTGGTTCTGGTTCTTGGTTGGGAGCCAGAACTACTTCAGTGATAGAACTAGAATGAGCAGCCTATCCCATTCTTAAGTCCCATATAATGTCCCACTGGCAATGGCACTATGGGTGGTATTCAACTAGTGCAATGGGGCTTCCCCACTGTCCTCCCCCCACATGCCATCCTCAAATCTGATCTGGAGGAATGAGGGGGAAACCCATAACTGATTTAGGGGCACAGATTGGGGGCAGAGGGAGAGAATGTTCCATTGCGCAATGAAAAATCCTTACACTGATGGAAACAGCAACTTAGCGCTATATTGACTTCAACTGTATATCATGACAGACCCATGTTGTGTGAGGAGGAATATGTCTACCCCACCAGCCAGGACTCTTTCATTTTGTGTAGCATAGCTTGTCTGGCATAGAAGCAGAAATGAATACCCCTTTAAACAAAAAAAAAAGCAAGATTTTTGGTTTGTTTCCTTTTAATTAATAAGGAAGGACCTGATCAAATGTACTTGCAAACATCACCTCTTTTCTTAACCCACCCGCCCAACTCCCCAGCTTCTTCTCTAACGCTGATATTATAATAGTTGTTTTTAAGGAAATTCTAAACCCTGTGTAATTCAGAACGTCAATGCTTCCACTCCTCTGGCAATGGCTAATTTTCTCTGACTAATGTGTCCATTCTTATGAGAAACAGCGACTTGCAGAAACATATGCCTGAGCACAGCACCAGGCATTTTAGGGGTGTGGGGGGGAAGAGGCTGTCAATCATATGGAACTGTGCGTGACCCTGAGATCAAGTCTGCAGAGCTCTGCATGGTGCTGTGGGCCATCCCGGTCACTTCCATTTCAGCTTCTTGTCATTTCGACGTTATTAAGTGCCAGAGATTGCCAGGCCAGTCATTTTACAGTGGAGGACAGCTACTGCCAGATTATTTTAAAAAGTGTGCGTCTCTAGTGAGTGACATCTTTGCACTCAGGTCCTGCTTGCAGGTTTCTCTTGGGCAACTGATTGGCCACTGTGAGAACAGGATGCTGGAGTAGATGGGCCATTGGCCTGATCCACCAGGCTCTTCTTATGTCCTTACTGCTGTGTGCTTTCATTCCAGTCAGCTGGTGACTGTCAATTGTCTCAAGGCAATGAATAACAAAAATAGCAAAAACAGTTAAAAACACAAAAACAGCAGATATATTTAAAACAAAACAAAATATACTCATGGCAAAGACCTATACATTGAGTTAGGAAAACCCATCAGTTGTTTCCAGAAAGTGCAGATAGTGGGTGCCTGCTGTCATATCTCAACAGGAATGCTATTTCACAGTCCAGGGGCACCACACTGAAAGCCCAGCTCCAAATTATTATGGAGTAGGCTTCTGATATCTTTGAACTTGCAAGAGAAGCTCTCCTGAAAGGATAAGGCAGTCTCTCAAGTAACCTGGTCCTGAGCTGTATATGGCTTTATATGTTAGTACAACATCTTAAACTTGGCCTGGTAGCAGATTAGCAGCCATTGCAAATCCTGTAAGCAAGGTGCTATGGTTTGCCCCCACAAGCAACCTAGCTGCCATGTTCTGCACCAGCTGCAGCCTCATCATTCTAACTAAAAAACCCGACTTGTTTGCTGTTCTTGACCTGCTAACTCTTTAGAAACTTATGAATAATCTTCAGGGCTCCATGGAATACAGCTTGGAACCACTGCACTCACTCAAATGTTTTTTCATCTACTAGAGTTCCTATACAAAGGCTGAAGTAGGCATACACACAAAGACTCTCTCCTATCTACCCTACCCTGCTGGGGGGGGGGGGAAGAAGACAGAAAATATTCTCCCTCTCTCAAAGTACTGGAACTTAAGCCTTGCCAATGAAACTGAAAATCAGTAGGCTGATGAGCTACTTATTCACAAGTAAATGAGGTACTTATTCACAAAACCTATGACTAGCTTATAGGATTCACTACCACAATGTGTGATGGCCACTACCTTACAGAGATTTTGTAAAATGGAGTAGGCTGCATTCAATTGTCACTATAAACCATGGTTTATCCTGACAGTGATGAGAGTAGCCTCTCCCTGGGCTTGTGCTCCTCCTCTGGAGTGACCACAACACAGGAATTCAGAAGCGTTTGTTTCCATTTTTGATTATGACATCTGAATCCAACAAACTGTGTTTAATTTTCTCTATGGCTTGTTTGAAACATGTCAACTTTAAACTATAGTTTCAACAAAACAAATTACAGTTAAGATTAACCACAGTTTTTGGTTCAGATGTAACACTCAAATATGGCTAATTCAAATAATAACAAGGTTGGCTTTAGAAGAGGTTGGACACATCCTCCAGCATTGGAGACAGTATGCTTATGAATACTAGTTGCTGGGAATCGCAAGTGGGGAGAACACTGTTGTACTCAGGTCCTGCTTGTGGGTTTCCCATAGGCATCAGGTTGCCCACTGTGAGAATTGAATGCCAGACTAAACTGGCCTTTGGTCTGGTCCAGCAGGGCTCTTCTTATGTCCTTAGTCCTTATGTTAAGCTTCCAAACTCCTATCCACAGCTGTGCAGGAGAAGACGAGGGCTGGAGCACACAAGCCTGGGAAGATACTAGGATTGTTCCAATCATGATAAACCATGGTTTATCTAAACAAAGCCAAAGTCTATCAATGAAAGCATTTTCTGATCATAAATCACCTTGGAACTTCTCTCATGCAATTTGTGTTAGCAATTTATGTTAACATCTCTTCACTGTTAGTTGAAACATTTGCCATGAGCATTCGGGCCAATGTAGATTTTACACTGACTTTCCAAAGCAATTGACAAAGCAACCACTTTGAAAGTTTCATGTGTGAAAATGCCCTCATTTTGAGTTGCTAAATTTCCAGTTGCTAAATGGATCCTCCATGTTAAGAGACAGTATATCATAGTAGCAGGTGTATTGGGGAATGAACACTCCTTTCACACTCTACTTAAAAATGTCCAAGACATCTGATGTGTCCCCTGTGGAAATAGGATGCTGGGTTAGGTTTTATTTGGTCTGATCTAGCAAGAGCAATTCTTATGTTCTTGTTCTCCAGTGATGGGAAATTCTGGCCACAGAATTTTCAGGCTCAGTTTCCTTGGACAGGGAGTACATTGGAGACTGTAATGTAACAAGTCTATTTATCTACACACACCTTTAGCTAGCTGGGGGAAGGGTAGTATTTTAAAAACTGTCATCATTTCAACAAATCTGTTCTTTTGAAAGCATATTGGATTGCTTATCGCTTTGTGTCATTAATTGTCATCTCTCTTTCATTACACAAACTGAAATATTATATGTGTATGAATTACAGATGTGCTTTTACAGGGAGGGGGATTTCAGTGGGTGTTTAATTGCAAACTCTGTTGTTTTGTCCTTGAAAACTCCTGTAATTTAATTTGTACGATGTTTGTTCCTGTCTCTAAATGGAAGCATAAAGGGCTGGATCCAGCTTTATAATGAATGAAGTTCTATTTGTGATTGGGGGGGGGGAAGGCAATTTTTGCCAATTCCCCCTTCTCCCTGTAGTTCTCTGTGGCCCTGCAAAAGCTGCTCTAAAAGGTCTAGGGCCCTTTAGAACAGGGCAAGAGGTGGTGCTGGGGGCTGCAGGAGAAATCAACAAAAACAACAAAATCTCCTCCCCCCACTTCCTCCAGCAGGGAGACTCCACTGGATTCCAGTCTCCTTTGCAAATGGAAGGAGCTGAACCTTTCCATTTTAAAAGAAAAATGGAAGAGAAAGACAAAATGACAACAAATGTGTAGGAAAAGCAGGCACTGCAGAGACATAGCTGTAAATATAATAGGCCCAAATTTAAATGTAATACTCTGTGTGGGGATGCTTGACCGTACTTGGCAGTTAGGTGAAGCAAGCTGCTTCACACGACCGAATTTAGGGGGATGGATGAAGGCAGAACAAAGGGGAGGAGCTGCAGCTCAGTGATGAAGGCCCTGCTTTGTATGTAGGAAGTCCCAGGTTCAACCACTAGCAGCTCCAGGTAGGGCAGGGAGAGACTCCTCTCTGAAACCCTGGAGGGTTGCTGCCAGTCTGTGTAGACAATACTGAGCTAGATGGCATGAGGCAGCTTCCAGTGGTCCTAAGGCAGAAACTGAAGGTCCGAGTGGTGCAGCAAAGCTTGTTAAAGTGTTTGTGCCCTACCCTTGCGGAAGGGTGTGAGGTGCTGTTTGGAGCTTCAGGCAACAAAATTATACTGTCATTGGGGCCTTTAAAGCAACAAGTCATCAAGGGACTAAAACATTCACTGTGAAACCATTAAGAGAGAGAGAGAGAGAGAGAGAGAGAGAGTTTGTTCTGTACCTGGACCAAAAGAAGCAGGTTTGTATCTGGCAAGGGTGACTTTAACTTCAGAGCTTGCAGTAACTCTAAGATGACGCTGCGGGTTAAGTAGAACTTATCCCTTTCCTGAAACCAAAGTGAACAAAGCGGTGTTAGTTAAAGCTTCCAATATTCATGCGTGCCAAATCCTTGAACGTTATCTATTTGGATGATTTATATACCATCCTCTGCACAAGCCACAGGGAGTTTTATGACAACGTCAAGTAAGATAAAAAGAGTAACAGGAAATCCATAACATAACACAATCCTTAAAACAACGACACGGCGACTCATAACAAATCACTAAATCGCTATTATGTATGCATCACACACAGAGGTTTGGATCCTGAGTTGCCCTTCCGTGAATGAAGCCTCCATATCTAGTAGAGGGTCCGGAAAGGCGAAGGAGGCGAGTCCTCTCCCCCACCCCCTCTCTGCAGCCCCCAGCACCACCATGCTGTTCTGGAGAGCCCCCCCCCCAACTCGCTAGAACAGATTTTCAGGAGCTACAGGGGGCTGCAGGGGAAACTTGGTAAAACTGCCCTTTGCCCCTCCCAGCAGGCACATTCCGTGAGTGTGAATTTAGGATCCAGCCCCTAAAATTCGAATGAGAAAAGGCAGTTGAAGAAAAAGAAAACCTGTGACTTATGCATTTGCCTCACAGAGCACATACATTTTCATAGCTACTGGGGCTGTCCAAATTCCACAGTTCCTATGCCCCTGTAGGGGCAGAGGGGTTCTGTTCCACAAGGGAAGGGAATGTTATCTCAGAGAGGATTATGGCACTGACATCTGCTGTTCCATTGAGCGTTTTTGTTCCATGGAGAGATGGAGAAGGGCATCTCTCCACTTCCCGTAAGCTAATTTGCTCCCCTGTGAGATATACTCCAGATGTCCCTACAGTTTATTGATCTGGATTTTTCTCCAATGGAAACTCCCCCCTTATTTTCTGGGAGGAAGGACAACCTAATGCATGCTCAATAGAGTTGCTGATAATTCAAATGCCACAGCAGCAAGGTAAATGGCAGAGCACAGAGTAAAAACCCTGAAATCAAGGCAGGTGTGGAAAACGCAAGCACCTTTTTTCACATTCATGTAATGTTTCATCTAAAGTCACAAATGGGGGAGAACAACGTCAAATTCCGCAACCAGAATTAAATGCATTACTTTGTTGCTGTGTAATATATTTCACATAAGCCCTCTAAATGGGATGGCAGGGGCAGTGGAGCTGTGCATTTAGCCCCACCCCCAAAGTCACATAGATCCTTCCACCTCTGCTATGTTGACCATGTGGTGTAGTGGATAGGGTGCTGGACTGGGACCTGGGAGACCAGAGTTCAAGTCCCCACTCAGCCATGAAGCTCACCAGACAACCTGGGGCCAGTCACTGTCTCTCAGCCTAACCTACCTCACAGGATTGTTGTGAGGATAAAATGACGAGAAGGAGAACCACATTTGTATACCACCTTGTACTCCTTGGAGGAAAGGTGGGATACAAGTGTAATAAATAAATAAACTTCTGCAGCAGAGAGCCTCCTTTATACATGAGGTTTCCCATGACATTTAGAACCCTGACCGTCCATCTCCATCATAGAGCAGGTTATCTACAAGTAGAGCAAGTTCACCATGGCAGCAGTTATGGTGAACGTGGCAGCAGTAGCGTAGTGGGCAATTCATTTTTTTTTCCAATTAATTTTTATTCAAATTTTCAAAACCAAAACAATACAAAAAGAAAAAACACAAATCAATAACTAATACAATAAAAAAAGAAAAAAATTAAAATATTGACTTCCGATTTGTCGTAGTTCAGCTATAAGTCTATAATATATAACAAGCCTGTCTCTTAATAGATTATAAAATCACCTTCCTCCAGTGGTTATCTTAATTGGTATCAAATCTCATTAACATCATATCATTTTATTCTTCCACAAAAAGTCAAAGAGAAGTTTCCAATCCTTGAGATATATGTCCATCAATTTTTTTTCTAGATAAACATGTCAATTAATCCAACTCATCAAGTCTACTAAGTCCAGTAATTTCAAATCGCTCTTCTTCCATTATCCTTGTTGGTTCCATCTTCCATCTTCACGCACCCAATAATCTTGCTGTCATAGTCATATAATAAGAGTCTGATAGGAATTTCCTTTATCACAGATATTTCCTTGCCATCAATTCCAAACGTATCACTGAAGTATTGTTGCAAAGCCGCATCTCTGTTCCTCTTTTTTACAGAATACACTAGCACATCTCTTGAAGATTTTTCCATTGACACAAAACAGGGATTAATTCTGTTAACTTTCTCCATTTCAAGTTCCATCAAATCCTTCCAGTCCAGGAATTTTTTCGAACCGATAATATCTTTATCTCCAATCTCTTCATCAATTCCTTCAGGGACAGCGCTGAGTTCCAAACCGTAATATTTGTCTCCAGGATCCATCACAGCCAGGAAATCCAAATCTTTTTCCAGGTCCATATTTAATCCAATCTCCATAGTTTGAACCTTGCCTTTAATTTTTCTTTCATCCTTTTTTGGTTTTCCAGATCTATCTTTATTCTCCTTTCTCATAGAATCCTGAATTTCTTTCAGCTCCTGTCTCATTTCGTCAAATTCAATTCTCAACGCTTGACTATTATTTCTCAGTTCTTGTTTTATTGACTTAATCCCATTCATTATTTTCTGAAACATATCTAAAGATAAAGTCCCTTCTTGTACATCCATGATCTTCTTAATTGTCATTCTTAAAACCAAAGGAACAAAACTCCTTCAATTTTCAATGTCCCAAGCAAAGAGCAATTTATTTTTTTATCCAGTTACAAAGGAGTTAATCTTTCAAACCAACTGAAGTCACACTCTAGACAGCCCTTATCTCTTATATGCCCAGAAGTGCAAAAACAGCTTTAGTTCACAGCGTCGAAATAACTAGTAGCAGAAAGAATGAGCAGATTCATCAAAAAAAAAAAAAGTAGACCAGAAAAAATAGTCCCAGACATATATTACACAAAAGTCTTATAAATCAAAAAGATTTTTCTTTTCTCTTCCAATCAGAAACCCCTCATCCGTTCTGATCTTTATAATGCTAATTTCCATGTCAGCTTTTTGCAATAAAAAAAAGATAGGCTATTTTTATTTTCTTCCCCCTTAGTTCCGTGAGTAAAAGAGAAAGTTTTGACTCACCCAGGTTTTCTTAATTGCTGGTTCTTTGACAAATCTCTTTAGCTGTATAAATAACAAAATAATGAGCGTAGACAGGAGAATGCTTGCCTGTTAGACCGTTTTTCTTTGAAGAAAAAAAAACGGCTCACTTATTCAGCTGAGCTAGCTAGAAATCCTAGCTCCGTCTGAGCTGCTGGAAGACCTTCTTTCACAGACAATTCTGACGAATTCCAGTCTCCAACAAACACAACAAAGCTGTGTGGGAAATCTCACGTTTCTTCCTTATCCGGAAGAAATTATCCCCAGTCAAAAAAAAAACCTTCTGACTGGATTTAAAACTGAAAAAGTTTCATCCAAGACGGGAGCCCGTCTCAGAGGCTGCACAGGCGGAGGGATCCTCCTGGGAAGTCCACGTAGTGGGCAATTCAGAAATGCAGAGTCTCTTCATGATAGTCACAGCCACCACCACTCTTTTTTTGCTGCTGAGATCCTTGTTAGTGCCTTCTCCCACAACAACAGATGTTCCTAGGAGCCAATATGCATGAAAGGGGAGAGTATTAGCTACTGAGAAGAGTCTTCTCAGTGGCTGACTCACCTCCTTTCATTCTGATTTTCTCCAATCAGCAGGAAAGCATGTTAGAAGGCTCTTCTCAATAGCTAATACACTCCCCTTCATGCTGATTGGCTTGTAGGATGCTAGAGACAAAAGCACCCTGCTCCCAAAAAAGGAAGGGATCTAAGATCCCCCGAGACTCTGTACAACTACACCCCTGCACGGCAGGGATGGCAAGAGTTCAGTTACTTTGGACATAGGGCTAAATGCACAGCTCCACAGCCCATGTCACCACACTATCTGTGAGTAATGTGTGGAGAGGGCATTAATCTATTCTAAGGCCACATCCGCACCATACATTTAAAGAACCATGATATCACTTTAACAGTCATGTCTTGCCCAAAGGATCCTGGGAACTGAAGTTTGTTAAGGGTCCTGAGAGTTGTTAGGAGACCCCTATTCCCAGAGTGGTTTATCGATCAATTCCTCTTCCCAGGGACCTCTGGGAATTGTAGCTCCCTGAAGGGAACAGGGGTCTTCTAACAATTCTCGACACTCCTTACAAACTACCATTTTTGGGGAGAAGCATTGACTGTTGAAAGTAGTTTGATAATAGTTTAAATGTATAATGCAGATATGGCCCAAGATTCAGGTTTTCCAATATTTTGGGACAATGAATGGGTGAACAGACAGATTTGTTCTGGCTGTTGGGGTCAGAAGAGCAACAAAACATAGCCATTGGAATAGCCTAAAGGGTTGAAGAAAGCCCAAATGCTTATACTGCCACATTACCCTGACTAGAAAAACAAAGGATTAACAGTAATTTATGAACCTTCAGTGGACTCTGCCTACATGGTTTCAAATTTTCATCCATAATCATGAGAATTAGAACCCTGGATTTTTTAAAAAAATGAAAAGCTGACGTCCACCAACTGTGCGTTCAACTAATTCATACTCAGAACAGAACCACTGGTATTACTGGACATACGTTACTCAAGTCCATTGGTTTCAATGAGCATAATTTAGTAGGAAATGAGACAGGGCCACCCACCGTGGAGAATAATTAGGTATATATGCAGCCCTGTCTATGCTTTTTTTGGAAATGTGAGTCTCTTTGTGATGCTACGGGTATAGACATGAGAGAATTAATGAAACAGTTGGCCACTCATCACATTTTAATTGGAAAGAATAAATGCTGTGCTAGTCACAGCCAGGAATTGTCAACCTTTTTGGGCGAGTGGGCACATTTGGAGTTTTGAGAAAATGCAGTGACTGCCAGTCACAAAAAGGCTGCAGCAAGATGTAGCATAACGCAAAATGGCCACTGTGGGACACCGCATAGCGGCTGCCACGTCTAAAAGAGCAGAAACTGAGACTGGAGTGGGCATGTCCCCCCATTGGCTGCCCCATCAATGGGAGAAAAGGAACCTACATCAGCCACTACTGTGCTCACTCACAAGGTTCGTTGCATCTCCCCTCTGTTCAGAATGGAAGGGAAGGTGAGTGTCCAATCCCGGCATCCAATGAAATTGTGGGCAAGTTTAAGCAGGGGGTGTTCAACATAGGAGAGGCTGAGCCAGTGCAAACAGGGGCTGATCAGGAAGAGTCAACAGTCTCTCATGCAGGACAAATTTTTGAGAGAATATTTTGCAGAGACCTTTCATGAGTGCCATAAGAGCTGGCAGGCACATTGGCACCTGCAGGCACCTCACTGGCAACCCCTGAATAAGCCATATATAATTCAGTCTTGGAGCCCCATGTTTTCGTTAAGCTCAAGATTTGGACTTGATTCTGCATTCTTCTGCTGCTTCCTCCATAAAATCAGAGTGCCTCCGATAAATAAGCGTAGGCATCTTAACTCTATATTCATCAGGCATACAGTGTTCTTTCACTTCCATAGGGTTAAAAAAAGAGAGTTTCTCAGCTATATTTCTCACTACCGCTGTCTATATTAAACAAAGGACAACCTTTTGGCCAAGCCCTTACCTGCCTGACACCTAATGTCATGTAAGTATGACTCCTGGTGGGCGTGGCTTGGCCAAAATAGCCTTGTAGACCAAATGGAGAGGACTGGAGGGCCTGATTAGGCCCGTGGGCCAGAGGTTTCCCAATCCTACTGTGGAGCAAGCAGGAGCAGTAATAGGCCTGCTTAGCTGTTTCCAGGGATTATCTTTGTTGTGAGTTTGTGGGCTGTGTTTGGGGCCCAGGCAAGAGTCAGGGTGCATGCATGGAGTCCCGGGTGAGAGCCAAGAGGCTGAGAGAGGAGGTATGTCAGAAGAAGGAATTGATATTGGTCTGTATTTATTAGTAGTTTGCATTAATACAACGTTTGTATATGTAACATTTGCTAGATATATTTTTATATAATAAGCGGTAAGGAAATGAGCCAGTAGTGGTTAAGAGTGTTGGACTATGATCTGGCAGACCAGGGTTCGAATCCCCACACAGCCATGAAGCTCACCTTGGGCCAGTCACTGCCTCTCAGCCTCAGAGGAAGGCAATGGTAAACCTCCTCTGAATACCGCTTACTATGAAAACCCTCTTCATAGGGTTGCCATAAGTCAGGATCGACTTCAAGGCAGTCCCCAAGGAAATGAACTAAATAAATCTTCAGCTAACCTCCATGGAGGCAGGGGGAAAAAAGTTTCAGTATTTACTCTACAAAAGGCGATACAAGAAAAGAAAGCCTTGACTTTCCATGACAGAATGAGTCCTACAAGCTTTGCAGAGGACAGTATTCCACAGATACCATGACTAAAATGCTCTGCCCTTAGTAAAAGCCAGTTTCATGTCAGCACCTATATCAGGGCCACATTTGAGCCCACTCCTTGGGCCTTTGCCCTTTTAATGTCCCATTTTTTCTGCAAGCAAGTCAGAAGTTACAGACATGAAATCAATGGGAATGAAAGGAAAGAGCATAAGAAGAGCCATGCTACATCAGACCAAAGGCCTATCTAGTCCAGCATCCTGTTTCACACAGTGGTCCACCAGATACCTCAGGGAAGCCCACAAGCAGGACATAAGGGCAATAACCCTTTCCCACTATTTTTCCCAAGCAACTGGTATTCAGAGGCTTAGTGCCTCTGATCCTGGAGGAAGCATACAGCCATTATAACTATTTCCAGAGGAGTTGCCATTTTAGTCTCTCGAAGCAAAACCAACAAAGAATCTTGTGGCACTTTAAAGACTGACCTATTTAATATGGCATAAACTGTTGGAATAGGCAAATGTTGCATATTCACTTGGGGGGGGGATATTTGGGAAATATCCCATGTACCTGTTCGCCACGATGTAACTTCCTTATGGGCGGGGTTAGTTACCTGGTTTCCTCCTTCCTTTGTCCTGGAGGATTTTTGAATATTCTCCTTTGCTGATCAATCCACCATTGAGAGAGGCCGCATGGCAAATGATGCTCTCTGCTGAGCATCAATACCAAACACCAAAAATGGACTGAGACTTCTATTTTCTTTCATCTAAGCTACAGCCTATGTTTCTAACATATGAGGAGGTCGTGAGTAAATGTTTTTATCTTTTATCTAAGAAGATTGTGTCTGTTGTTATTTATATAGAGAAAGGTGGGGCTGGTTACATTCTCACTCTGCTGCTTGTGTTTTTATATCTCTGCTAAGAAATAGGACCAACCAAATTAGTTCCTATTTCTCTCTGGTATTTTTATAATACTGAACATAAATGTCACCGGAACAGAGTCCACTTCACCAGAAGCATGAAGTGTTATCCTGACTTGTGGGTTATGAGATTGATGGATTTCAATCCATAAGGTGAAATCTGTTCCTTTTAGTTCACTGGGTCTACTCTGAGTAGCATGAATATCACTCATTGTCCGGTATAATGCGTGTTTCTGAGGCAGTATTATAACAACAGGAGTCTTCATCTACACCTAAAATGGTCAGCTAGACTCTGGTCTGTTGAGCCCAACTTGAGTGAGAGCAACAGATAAGAAATTAAAAAAAGACTTCAACAGTGGTTGAAGGGGATGGAAGATCCTGAGTTTAGGATGGCACAAAGAAAAAAGCTCTTCTCAATAGAGAGTAAGGCTGTGCACCAGATTCACCTGAGACTCAAGCCCGGAGCCAAATCAGGTCTATTTGGATGCATTTGGTCCTTGGCTGTGGAGGGTTGATAGCCCCAGATCTGTATGGGTTGGGTTGGGTTGGGCAGCCCAGGGTGATCCAGGCTATCAGGGGTCAGGGTATCAGAAAGAAAGGAGAGGCAGGCATGCTCAGGAAGAAGGCAGGAAATCAGGAAAAGGAGGCACCTCTTTGAGGGAGAAGCTAAATGCCTTTCCTGCCCACCTCATCTTCCCACCAGGCCTTCCCAAGCCCTGCACCATATCCAAGTCCCCTTTGCGAGTGGCGTCCCTGTATGCAGAGAAGCTGCTCACAAAGGAACAGGACCCAGCAGGATGGAATCCTCCCACTGATCAGCTGCTAAGCAGGACAATTCATCCTGACAGTGCCAGTCACTGCTCCTTCATGGGTGAAGAAACTCTCAAAGAAGCAGCGACCAGCACCATGTCACCTACCTACAGGAGAAGGAGGTGCAGCATCTTCTCCTTTCCCTGCCCCCAACCATATTTTAAACCCTATTTGAAGTTAAAATATGGTTGAAAAATGCCATAGCCCCACCCCTCAAATGGCTTCGGGGATGGATCTGGAGCAGGCGGTGGTCCTCTGGTCAGGTCAGGGTGGATTGACCCTCATTTGGGCTCATAGATTGGGGCCATGGGGAGGATTGGCAGGATGGTGAAGTAGCATTATGGCAAGCGGCATAACATGCAGAAAGAGAGAGAGAGAAGAAAAGAGGACCGCGGAGAAGACATCCATGTGTGACAGATATGCAAGGACTCATTCACATGGCTTATACCAGTTTAGACAATTTCTCCATCCAGCCCAGTATTGTCTGCTCTGACCAGCAGCAGCTCCCCAAGATCTCAAGCGGAGAAAAGTCTGGGGAAGCCAGCAGTCAAACGTAGGACCTTCTGCATGAAAAGCAAGTGCTCTGCCACTGAGCCATGGTTCCACCCCAATGGTCCTTGGCATTAAAACAAACAATTGTAATAGTGAAAGCTGGTTTAGAGAGGAGCTAAGAGTGTAAGATGAGACATCCCTCGTTAAAATCTCACCTGAGCTATAAACTCATGGAAAAGACTCTGGCTGCATACACACCATACATTTGAAGCACATTTAGTGGGTTTCACAGCTGAGCTGAGATCTGGCTCCAGGTCATCTTAGTCCTAGATGATGACTGGCCTACATGCCCCACATTGTGTGCTCTAACCACTATACAACACTGGCTCAATGTATTGGAAGCACCGCAAACATATTTATAATGTGCTATGAGAAAGCTCAATATTTTTCATAGAAACACAGTTGGAAGGGACCTTTGAGGACATCTAGTCAACCCCCCTGCATCTGCAGTATCCTTGATAGATGCCTTTTCAGCCTTTGCTTAAATATCTGCAGGAACAGCTCAAACTGTGAGGAAGTTTCTCTTGATGGTTTAGCTGAAATTGAAATTTGCAATTTCCACCCATTGGTACTAGTTCTCCCCTCTGGAGCAATCAAAACCAAGTCTGCTCCATCTTCTGTGTGATAAATCTTCAGATATTTCTCACAGGATTTGGTTTTCCGCACTATCCTGGCCACCCTTCTCTGCAAATATTCCACTTCGTCAATGTCCTTCTTAAAGAGTAGTGCCCAGAACTGGACACAAACTCCCATTTTATTATCATTTGCTTCCTAGTGAACACAATGGTAACATTTTTTTAATTATTTGTATGAATGAGGAGTGCATCAGAATACTGGAAGCAGTCTTATACAGAGTTAGATCCATTGGTCTATTTAGCTCAGTGGTGTTTACACTGAGTGGCAGCGGCTTTCCAGGGTTTCAGAGAGGGAATATTCCCAGCTCTACTTGGAGATGCCAGAGATCAAACCAGGGACCTTCTACATGTAACGGATATGCTCTGCCACTGATCACAGCCCTTTCCCACAGCTTGGGCTGAATCCACATAACCATATGGACCGTAAAACTCTGCAACAGTAGGATTCCAAACCTGTATTTTATATAGTCTTTTTCATAGGCACATTGACATTACATGTTTGCGGCATGTCCATCAGGTCATTTTTATCCCAAGTTAATGAATGCATTCTGTGATCATGGTAATCATGGTATGCAGCTGCTCCTGGTGCTGCCACCAGTACTTTCTAACGTTCATTTAGTACTGGAGTGGAGAACCTTAAAAAACAAACCAGTTAATTACCTTTGTGAAAGCTCTGTGACATAAACCACACAGTTCTACCAAGTAAGCTAGGGTGAAGACAGCATTCTGAATGACAAAAGTCAGCAATTTTGAAAATGGCTCCAGCAGACTCTGCAATGAAAGAAAAATGGAAGGCATGTCAGGAAATATGCACTTCCTTCAGCAAAATGAACTGCAAGTGGATTGAGAAATTGTTGATTATAACAAAGCCTGCTCTTTTCACTTGGAGGACATGAGGTTGCAGGTGTCCAAACTGATCCAACTACTGTAGTCACACTTTGGGATTCCCCAGCCAATAACTGAGTGAACTCCTGGAAAGTGCTCCAGGAAAAAAACAGGAACCTCTTCTCCTGGGGTATTCTCAGGGTGAGCACAGAAAGCCAGATTAGCCGTCTGTTTGGCTCATATTAGCCCGTTAACCATGTGGATGCAAGAAGGCATCGTTCTCAGTTCTGCCCTGTATTCGTCACTTGCAGCACTGCTTCTATTCCACTGCAGTTTGTCTTCTTCCAAAAACTGCATTATTCATCTCACGTTCACTATCATAAAATTACATAATATACATAAATTACATTGTCATTTTGTTATTCCACTCCGTTCATGACAATGCAAAGGAAACACAGGGTAGGTACAGAAATGTATTCAATTACGTATCATTTGCAAACTGGAAGTGAATACCGATCATATTCATGGGAATGATTTCCATTCTGAACACGGGACGAATAAGAGAATATTGGCAATTTCCACTCCTGTTTCTGTTTTCATTGGAATTCTCCAACATCCCTAGTTAACCATGTGGATTAGCACAGATTTATTTATTTATTTGTATTTATTTATTAAATTTATTAGTCACCCATCTGGCTGGCTGTCCAGCCACTCTGGGCTACGTACAAAATAAAAACATACAAATACATTAAAACATTAAAAATCTCAACAATAATAATAAAACCTAACCTACCCCAAAAGCCTGCCTGAAGAGCCAGGTCTTCAAGGCCCGGCGGAAGCTCATCATAGACGGGGCATGGCAGAGATCATTTGGGAGGGAATTCCACAAAGTGGGGGCCACAATTGAAAAAAGCTCTCTCCCTAGTTCTCACCAGTCTAGCTGTTTTAACTGGTGGGATAGAGAGAAGGCCTTTTGAGGCTAATCTGATGATGCTGGAGGCACTCCTTCAGATAGACTGTGCCGAAACCGTATAGGGTTTTAAAGGTCAGAACCAACACCTTGAATTGGGCCCGGAAAACAACCGGTAACCAGTGCAACTCCTTCAGCACTGGAGTGATGTGATCTCACCGGCGGCTGCCTTTAATCAGGCGAGCCGCCGCATTCTGTACCAGTTGCAGCTTCCGGACCATTTTCAAGGGTAACCCCACATAGAGCGCATTACAGTAGTCTAGGCGAGAGGAGACCAGAGCATGTACCAGCGATGGGAGCAGATGGTTGGGAAGGTAGGGGCACAGCCTCCGTATCAGATGGAGTTGATACAGCGCTGCCCAGCTCACAGCCGAGACCTGAGCCTCCATGGACAGCTGGGAGTCAAGAATGACCCCCAGGCTGCGGACCTGGTCTTTCAGGGGCAATTGTACCCCATTGAGCACCAGGTCAACATCCCCCAACCTTCCCTTGTAAAGGAGATCAGCACAGACAAAAGCATCTCACTCTCCTAGGGACTGAAGCTGTTCAAAGAGTCATAGGAATCTGCCTTATACTGGCTCAGGCTATTTGTTCATTTAGTATTGTCTACTCTGACTGGCAGTGGCTCCTTGGGGGTTCAGGCAGGGAGCCTTTGTCATCACCTGCTACCTGGCTCTTTTAACTTGAAATGCTAGGGATTGAACACGAGACCTTCTGCATGCAAAGCATGTGTTCCGCTCTAATTAGAGGTGCCTGGTTGACCTCTTACATCTGGAAGACCAGATCACACAAGCATGATCAGTCTCTGCTACCCAGTATTTATGATGAACCAAAACTTGTACTTGCTCTCACCTCAATTTGGTTTGGACAAAACTGTGAATGGCAGGATCAGGCTCTAGGTAAGTCAAGTGGTGCTGAATTTTTAAAAAAGCAAAGAAAGAAAGACAATTCCTGAAGAAGATATAAGCTCCCACCCACATAGCGAATGTAATCCCATGCACACATTAATGTACCCTTGATTCTGAGACCTCCTATCCTTTCACATTGCACAATTTTACTCGGCTGCAACTTTTCTCCTGCTAAGAGAAAAGAAACTTGTAATGGTGAGAAACAAGGGAGGCTTTATATACATATATAAAATCTTGGGAGCTTACTCTGGCAGCACTGCTGGTGGGTATCTTCAGCAAGCAGATCATTATTCTTAAACTGGAATCCAAAGAACACTGAGGGTCAAATGGGAGAGGATACAGGGAAAAAAGAGTTAGAGCCTTTCCTTAAATTTTCATTTAGTATCACTGGGTATAAAATAGGCTAAAGACATTTGTGTGGGAGGGCAGCAGGGCAGAATGTGATACTCTCTGAGAGGCAGCTAAGTTGGGAGTTGGGGAGTTTTGCAATGGTTCCGGTGGTGGCTTGTGGCTCCATGTCAGTGGGGCAGTGGAATCCGCTCTGGACTTTAGTCCAAATTTTCAAGGAGCTGTCCAAGGTGCTGAATCACCTTGGACAGCTCCTTGAAAGTTTGGACTAAAGTCCAGAGCAGATTCCACTGCCCCATTGACATGGAGCCCTCAGCCACCACTGAATGGTTCCACTCCCACTTGAGTGATTGGCTCCAGTAGGCTGTGCTTGGGAGGTCCAGTTTGGCCCCAGCATGGGGTTCCAAAGGGTGTGATCTTATCTCACCTGCTCTTTAACATGTACATGAAACAGCTTAGAGGAGCCATCCAGAGATTTGGAGTACGTTGCCATCTATATGCTGCTGACATCCAACTCTGATTTCTCCTTTACATATCAAGCAGGTGTGTACAGAACTAGTGCCCAGCTGCAGTAATGGGAGCCAATAATCTAACATTCAATCCAGATAAAAAAGAGGCAGCATTAAGAGGGTGGTTCCTCCAATTGAATGCAACCTGTTCTGGATGGGGTCACAGTTCACCTGAAGGAGCAGGTACACAGCTTGAAGAAATTTATGGATCCATTATTGTTAACAGAGGTACAAATTGTCAGGTTTGGCTGGTGACCCAGCTGCAACTCTATCTAGCCAGGGACAGCCTAGCTTTAATTGTCTACACTCTGTAACCTCTAGGTTAGATTAATGCAATGCATTACATGTGAGACTGCCTCTGAAGACTTGTTTGGAAATGGGATGCTCTCCCAAGAAGGTTTGCCTGGCACCAACATTATCAGTTATTAGGCACCAGACAAAGACATTCTTGTTTTCCCAGGCATTGGGAAATGGGTGTGGTTTGATATATGGCCTGTTTTTGGTGTTCATCTTTCAGTTGGGTAGAGAAATATATTTTTCTTGTTATTACTGCTAGTGGATGAACACTCTTCAATATGGTTTTATTGCTTTTGGCTATTTTAGGGTATATTTCAGGGTATATTTGCATTCCTAGCTTGTAAACTGCTTTGGGCCTTTTTCTGTAAAAAACGATGCAACCGTGTAATAAATTGATAAATAAAATGGTATATCAAACTCAACATTCCCAAGGAACTAAATGTTTGCTTTTTTAAAAGGGCACGTTACTAGCCCGTATGGGTGCAAACTGTGCTGGAAAGTGTGTAACTAATGCCTGCTGAAACTCAGAACCAGAAGCAGACTTGGCAGGCCTGCTCCAGGTTCGGAGGGTGGTAGTGCTGGTGGCACGGACTAGTGAGGGCAAGTTGCCCTAATTGGGACCCCCCAGTGTGGCATCATTCTGCCAACAATGTCCATCCCCTGCTGCTTACTAGATGGTGGGTAGGCTGAGCAGAGCTCCAGGCTGACATGTATTTACCAGCCTGTAAGAACTTGACCAAACTCCATTCAGATTGCACAGAAACTTGCTTTATAACAAGTCAGACCATAGGTCCATCTAGCTCTGTATTGTCTACACCAGCGTTTCCCAACTAGTGGGCCACCAGATGTTGTTGGACCACAATTCCCATCTTTCCTGACCATTGGCAATGCTGGCTGAGGCTGATGGGAGTTGTGGTCCAACAACATCTGGTGGCCCACTAGTTGGGAAAGGCTGGTCTACACTGACCACCAGCAGTTCTCCAAGGTTTTAGGCAGGTAACTTTCTCAGTCCTACCTGGAGCTGCCAGGAATTTAATATGGGACTGTATCCACCATACCTTAAGTGGTAAAACACAGGGCAGCTTTGTAAAGAAAGTCTGAAACTGGTTGCTGATTGTGGTCCAGAGGTTGCTTGGGGAATCCATTGGCAAAGCTTCCATAAACGTAGCAATGTTTTCTAAGCAGCGTAACATTCCGCCCCCTGCTGGTAAATTCTTTTTGTTGTTTAAGCCCTAGGAAAATAAATATGCAAGCAATTCAGTTTCTCTTCCCCCAAAATTAAGACAGCAAGGAGCATTTTTTAAAAGTACAAATGGTAAGGACCACAGCCAGGAATGGAGTTCCCACTCCCTCGTGCAAATCAGTTATAAACCACCCTGTTCTTTCATTCATTCAGCAAATGGTATGTGAGCCTTTCTCAACCTGGTGCCCTCCAGATGTTATGGACTCCAGCTCCTGTCAGTTCCAGCCAGCACAGCTGAGGGGGGTTCAAAACATCTGGAGAGCACCAGTGTTGGAAAGGCTGGGCTATGTTAAGCATCACAAGAATTAAGTGAAACAAAAAGATCTGGAGATGCAGAGAGAGAGAGAGAGGAGAGAACAGAACAGAACACTATATATCTGTAACACATCCTGGAACCTTATGGTGAAGGTTGGGAAAGAAAGTGAAATGAATCCAGCATCCTACTTCTTGCAGTGACCAGCAAATGCTTCCGAGAATGCCACAACCAGGGCATAAAGACATCACTCCCTTGATTTTGCCCCACAGCAACTGGTATTCAGTTTCATGCTGTCTTGGGACACAGAAGGTATTTTTACCTATTATGACAATAGGCAACATCCTATTATGTCTGCCCACCTGCATAATGGAAATCCACTTGTACAATGGAAATTCCAAGGTTTTTTGTGTGTCCCCAAATCTGCCCCAATCCCTCTCGAGCAGATTTGGGGGGCTGCATGTGAGGCTACAGAGAGGAGGAGAGGAAGGTGAAATCCCATTGCACGAAAAGGCATCTGCCTGAGCTATATTGGATCTCACCCAATATCGTCCATATTTTTTTTCTAATCAAAATCATCTAGCAGCAGCTAACACTACATCTTGTGGAAGTTAATTCCATAATTTAATTATGCAGTGTGTGAATAATTTTTTTTGTCTCTCGTAATTCAATACAGTGATGCTCAAGGATGTTCTCCAGCTAATCTGTTTCCAGTCCATGTCACATTCACATATGTTGACCCGTAAGTCCTAAATGTTTTGGGACCATATTGTCTGAAGGACTGCCTACACCTAGATGAGCCTGCACACAAATTAAGATCCGTATCAGAGGCCTGATCTCTGGCCTGCTAGAGACAGCCACTGGGATGGCAGGTACTAGGGGATAAGCCTTTCTCGGTGATGGCCCCACACCTTAAGAACAGGGATGGGGAACCTGTGGTCCTCCAGATGCTTCTGGACTACAGTTCCCATCATCCCTGAACATTGGCTATACTGGCTGGGGGTGATGGAAATTTGGCTCCAACAATATCTGGAGGGCCAAAGATCCCCCATCCCTGCTTCAGAACTTTCTCCTCAGGGAAATATGTATGCCCTCATCATTGCTGGTCTTAAATAAACAGACTCTGAAGATCCATTTATTCAAGTCTGACTTTGGCTGAATTGGGTTGCACTTGGGGAAAAATCTTTAGCTGCTGCATTTTGATTTTTCCCCCACTTGGAATTGTATTTCCATGTATTCCATGTAAGCCACCTTGTGAGGGCAGTGTGCCCTGAAAGATAATTTAAAAATCTCTTAAATAAATAAAATAATAATAAATGTCCATTCCATCCCATTTCCGAATTAATGTGGTATTCTTTTAAAAAATGCACAAATGAAAATTCACATTCAAACACATATTTTTAATCATGCTTCATATCAAAATGCACATTAGGGGTTTGGCATCAAAGGATGCATTCCTGAATGAATTTTGTCTCAAAATATGTATTTTTGTGGGTTGAGAACTGTCAGAACATTTTGGAAGAGAAGAAGCCAGTAAATACAGTAATTAAATTCCAGCCCACACATCAATCTGGGAGGCGCAGAGCAGGTCAGTTCACAATGGAATTCGCATAGATCAGATTCCACAAGCAGCCCTACAGGGCAGCTACACAATCCCTAGCCTGCCCCTTTAAGGACAACACGTTCCTGTGGGCCTTGTGCAGTCCACTATGAAACTAGCGATAATCTCAGGAAGAGCTGAGAAAAGGGAGTTATATTTGCATGTGTTCCCTGGCAGCCAACCTCATTTACTTTTAATGCACACATAGCTTTGTTATAAACTTTCTCTCCTGACAACATCATCTGTTGTTTTTAATATTCAATATTTAATATTCAGTCTTACAAAAGAGGAGACCAAGGTCAATGGCTACTAGCCAAGATGGTTATATTCTTCCTCCACTGTCATAAGCAGTATGCCTCTGAATACCAATTGCTATGAATCACAAGTATGGAGAGCACCACTGTGCTAAAGTTGTACTTCTGGGCTTCCCATACACAAAATGAAAGTGTGCAAACAATTTCAACACTGTCCTAGTAAGAGTACAACTTGAGGCTACAAAAGATAAGGGTTGCGAGGATCTAAAATATGCATCCAGTGAGGGGAAAAAAACAGCATTTGTGAAAGTTACACTGATGGCAGACTAACCTCTAGGAGTTGGCTCAAAGCAGCTATGGAACTCAGTTCACTGAAATCCATAAGAGATGTGGCCAAGGTCCGTAAAAAACTTCCATCTGCAAACGACAACATTTGTTTTGTTTTTTTCAGAGAGGTTTCAGGATGGAGGTGGTGAAGAGTAGCAGAAACAAATTGTAGGCATTTGCACATTACCTTTGATGTTGCTCTGGAACAGCTGGGGAAATATACCATTGGGAGCCAGCTGATGGAAAATACAACGGAGAAACTGCTTGGCCACGCCTGCAGCATTCCCTGGGATCATCATGCTGAGGAACAAAATAAAGGAAGAAAGAGAGTGGGAGATGCCATGATTCTTCAAGCATATCTCACCATGGAAAAACTAAATATGACCCACTTTGATCTATTCAGTAGGAATTCCATTTTGAATATGGTGTGGCAAGAAAAGAGTAAGAGTAAACTGTGGGCAGGGGGGACAACACTGCTTTGGAAAATCTGTTTTTATTTTTTTAATTAAACTTCCATTTTTTTAAAAAAGACATTTTGGTTTCAGGCCAGATTTCTTTAAAAATGGATGCTTCTTGGTAATCAGTTCATTGCAGAACACACACTCATTTATTGCATGCGATTCAAATGACTTCTCTCAAATGTTTGCTTCTGTTTTGAAGTTATCACTTCCAGCTTGCATATTGTAACATCATCATCATTTCTCCTGGTACTCAGGTCATAATTATTTGGAACACTTGTCTACCATGGGGAATGCATAAGTGACACAGGCATTGACTGAATAATTCCCATATTACTGCTGATGAATGATGTTAACTCACATGCACACAACCCTGGCATACTACCTTCCAAAGACGGAGAAAACATAGGAGTTGAAACTGACTAGCCTAAGACAAATTGAAGAAAGCTTATTATCAATTTCTCTCTCATAATCAGACATGTGCATATAAGAACAATTCCAGTCCTATCATTAGGCAGAGTGAGGTGGCTGCCCCAGGCAGCTGGCTCTGGGAGTGATAAAAGGGTTCCCCTTCCCTGTTTTAGGGCATCTCCTCTCCTCACATTAGGACATTGCACATGATCATACACAGCTGCTGTACACGCAATGTACTTGTGATTTTTGAGGAGTTTAATCCGTGCTGACTTTTAAATTCACCACATGGACAGTAATTTACACAACCATCTGTACTTGTGTACAGACTCCTTGTACATGTGAACAGTTCTACTGGGTGATGCAGCATGGCTCTTTTTTGCAGCATTCAGGTCATGTCAGAAACCCCAGATCAGCCAGAAGGAGTCCATGACATGGCTCCTTCAAACAGTAGCATCGCCCCTCACAAGACTCACACTAGCATGGAAAGGAACTGCATTTTGGACTCCTCCTGTATGGTCTGAAACTTTAGATGGTATTTTGACAGTGTAGGAAGGAGCTCAGACCACAAAGCTCCCTTTGGGAGGAAGGGTAAGATATAAATTTATTGTTATCATTTATTATTTGAATTTATATCCTGCCCTTCCTCCCAAAGGAACCCAGGATGGCAAACAAAACAAATAAAAAATAAATAAAATGTAATGTGAGAACAGGTTTTTAATTAAAAATATGGCTATCAAAGCTGCCTCCCGGGAACATTTGCAAGTTCACAATTCCTTTCTAGACTCTAGTCTGTATCACCTTCCCCCAATGAGGTGCCCTTCAGGTAATTTGGACTGCGCTGGCTAGGGCTGATGGGAGTTGTAGTCCAAGACATCTGGAAGGCTCCAAGTCGGGGAAGGTTGGTATATACGCATAGTAAGCCATAGAAATCTGTCTGATGTAAGAAATGGCTCTATGTTTCGCCCTATGCTTGGATCCAAGATTTCCTAGTCCACAGATGTTTACTGTGGGCATTTGTTTTTAAAATTCAAAATCACCTCTGCCAAACAAGGGATATTTATACCCTTGTTTGCAATCTGTACACAAAAGAATGCATTTTTATTGTACTGTACCTTTCTGCTTGATTAGAAAAATTGGTGCTTGAAGCCAGCCTGGTGGAGAAAAAGCCAAACAAGAACAAGTCTTTATTTTTATTAATAGAAAAGAGCCGAAACAATCAAACCAATGCAATCAAATCAAATCCCAGAGAAATGACTTCGCAGCCAAAAGGCTTTAGCATCTGGTTGATAAAAACTGCCATCCTTGTGCTAAACCATTATGCTGTGAAACCGTTCCCCCCCCCTTGCAAAACTGTCAGAAATTCTATTCACATACCTTTATCATCACAAAGGGGAAGGGCCATAGTGCAGTGATACATGCACTAAGAGCACATGCACTTAGTATGCAAAAGGGCCCAGGTTTAATCCCTGCCATCTTCACAGGTAAGTGAAAGTACAAATTATGGAGAGAGTGAAAAGAGAGGCCATGACATGGGGAAAATCACGTTCAGCGGGGGGGGGGAGGCACTGTCTTCTGCAAGATGCGTTTACTGCACATAGTTCTCATTGTGAGGTGGAGACTGAGCACAGTAATTTCATCAGTTTTCTGACATTTACACCTCTTCCTGCATAGAATCCTCTAGCAGCAACGTCTAACCTGTTTTTCCAGTTTCTCCATGATACTTATCATATAAGCCTGAATTGGGGACTCTGTGCCTGCCCCCCAGGGAAGGGGAACCTGTGGCCCTCCAGATATGGACTACAATTCCCACAAGCCCTAATTGTTAGCCATGCTGGCTGTGGCTGGTGAGGCTTAGAGTCCAACATCTAGAGGTCCACAGGTTCTCCATCTCCTATATAAGCAGCAATCACTAACCAGTTTTCAAGTTCTTTCGCTGTACTTTCCTCTTCTCCCAGGTATTTTAGCATGTGTTTTTAATTTTTTTTAATTGTGTTTTTAAATTGTTTTTGTGTTTTTAAATTTGTATATTTGTTTTTAATGTTTTTAATTGCTGTAAACTGCCCAGAGAGCTTCGGCTATGGGGCGGTATATAAATGTAATAAAATAAATACTTATCAGACAACCTAAGAGTGAGGGAACCTGTGGCCCTCCAGATGTTGTTGGACAATAACTCCCACCGACTCCAGCCAGCATGGCCAACAGTCAGGGATAGGATTGCCAGGTTCTTGGCCTGAGACTGATCCTGTATCTTTAGAAGAGAAGGTCAGCCAAGTGCAGGTGTTCTTGGAACTCTGTAATGGGAAAAACCACAAGGTGGAATTCTCCCTTCCCCCTGCACAACTTTTAAAGATACAGAAGACCTCTTGGTTGCCAGGCCCAGCCTCCAAGTGGTCTTCTGTATCTTTAAAAGTTGTGCAGGGGGAAGGGAGAATTCCACCTTGTGGTTTTTCCCATTACAGAGTTGCAAGAACACCTGCACTTGGCTGACCTTCTCTTCTCCTAAAGATACAGGATCAGTCTCAGGCCATGGACCTGGCAACCCTAGTCAGGGATGATGGGAGTTGTAGCCCAGCAACATCTGGAAGGCCACAGGCTCTTATCTATTGATATACACTTTCCCATATAGTCAGATCTATCAAGTGACATTGGCAATAGTAAAAGTAATAAGTAAACTGCCTTTTCATGGTGAAACATTTCTACACAGAATGAAGGAAAGGAAAGGTTGTTACCTTCCTACAGACTGCATGATATCCAGCAGCAAAGGAGCAGCCAGATCTGGGCTGAGGTGAATAAAAGTGGACAGAACCACGATGGCCAGACCTAACGTTTCTTCATCATACTCTTCCAAGATGGCTCCACAATCATGGCATCTTGTAAGGAAATTACAAAAAAGAGATCTTGGCATTAAAAAAGGACATTACATTACAGTGATTAAAGTCATTACATTACAGTGATTAAAGTCATGAGTGATGGAATGATGGGCTGCAAGACAGGAAGGGACTCCCTGACTTTAAGGAGTTTGCTCCCAGTAGGCTGCTTGATCACTGAATAGCAGGCTGCTCTCACAATGCAAAGAGACATCTTTGACAACTTTGTCAACATTCTGTTATGTCTAATCTTAAGAGGCATGTCAGATACATAAGAGATGAGGCAGAATATTGCAGGTTATTTATTTGTTTGTTTCCCTGTTTATCAAAGTATTTATAAGCCACACTTTCATAAAAGTACATCAAGGCGGCTTACAACATACAAAAACATTATAAAATTAAAAAGAAATAAAAACATCATTAAAAACAATAATAAAAGCATCAGCGAATACTGCATTGGTTGAAAGGGGAAAAAAATCATGTTCAAAGGCATGTCTAAAAAGTTCAGATTTTAAAGAGACCCCAGGAAGAGATGGTTCCTGCTGAAGCTCTAATGGTAGGGAGTTCCATAGGGCAGGGCCTGCCACACTAAAGGCTTGGTTCCTGGTGGAGGCCAACTGAACCTCAGGGGTGTGGGAACCACCAAAAGTGCCCCATCAGAAGATCTTGGTGATCAAGATAGCACATAGGGAGTCAGGCCGTCCTTAAGGTACTTTGGGCCCAAGTTGTTTAGGGCTTTGTGAATTAACCCCAGTACCTTGAACCTGGCCTAGTAGCAAATTGGCAACCAGTTCAGCTCTTTCAGCATTGGGGCAACAGTAATCTGCTCCTGTAAGCAGTCTGGCCGCTGCATTCTGCACTGGTTGCATCTTCTGGACCAGATACAAGGGCAGCCCCACATAAAGCACGTTACAGTAATTGAGTCTTGAAGTTACCAATGCATGGACCACTGTGGCCAGGCTATCATGGTCCTGGAATGGTCACAGTTGGCATACCAGCCAAAGCCGGCAGAAAGCACTCCTGCCCACAGAATTCACTTGAGCCTCTAGTGACAGAGATGGATCATGGTACCCACAAACTGTGTACCTGCTCCTTCAGAGGGATTGCAACCTCAACCTCCTGGACATGGGAACCGCCCAACCACAAAGCCTCCATCTTCCCAGAATTCAAGTTCAGTTTATTGACCCTCATCCAGTCCTCCACTGCATCCAGACACCAGTCCAGGGCTTGCACAGCCTGTCCTGATTCAGATGTAATGGAGAAATAGAGCTCAGTATCTTACGTGTACTGATGGCACCTTGCTCCGAAGCTCCTGATGACCATTCCCAATGGTTCATGTAAATGTACTGGGGACAGGATAGTACCCTGTGGCACTCTACAGTATAAACACCATGGGGCCGAGGAGCACTCTCCCAATACTTCTCCCTGGACACAACTCTGCAGGTATGAACAGAGCCACTGCAGCATGGTACCACTAGTACCCATCCTGCAGAGCTGGTCCAGAAGGACACCACAGTCAGTGGTATCAACAGCCGCTGAAAGATTGAGCAGGGTTGCATTCCCCTGTCCTTCTCTCTATAAAGGTCATCCATCAAGGCGACCAAGGCTGGAATGGATCCAGTTAATCAGTCTCATCCACGAATGCCTGCAACTGTTCTACTACAATCCTCTCAATCACCCTTTCCAGGAAGGGGGTATTTGTTGCTGGGCACTAGTTGTTACAGTCCATTGGGTCCAGGGCTGGTTTTTTCAGTAGTGGCCACACTACTGCCTCTTTTAAGGCAGCAGATACTACCCCCTCATGCAAAGAGGCACTTACCACTTCCTGGACCCACCAAGTCAGCCCTCCTTGGCTCAATTTCATGAAAGCCATGATGGGCAGGAATCGAGAGGGCATGTAACACTACAAGCACCCTGTCCACATCATCAGGTCTTATAAACTGAAAGAGATCCCACAGAGTCGGAGAAGTCATAGCATTGGACACCTCAGCTGGAAATGGAACCCTAACAGGAAAATCTAAATCGCTGCAGAGTAGAATGAACCTTAAAATGATAGGCCAAATGGTCACAGCAGGCTTCTGTTGCCTCCAGAGGCCCATCCCCACCAGCAGGTGAGATCAGATTCTGCATGACCCAGAAGAGCTCTGCTGGACGATTACCTGAGAATGCAGTAGAGGCTGTGAAGTAAACCTTTTTTGCTTCCATTATTGCCACATGGTAGGGGCGATTATGCTCTCTAACCAGTTTTTGGTTGGCCTCAGAACAGGTTCTACACCATCCATGCTTTAGCCGTCAGTCTTCCTGTTTCATCGTATGCAGCTCCCTAGAGTACCAGAAGGCATTGTGGGCTCCACAGTGTAAGAGAGAGCACTCAGGAGCAATCACAGCAATAGCCCATCCACATCTCACCATTCCACAGTGAGAAGGGAGCCTGGACAGGATCACTTGCTCTATCCACTGGAAAGTCCCCCAACATTCAGGAATCCATCAGCATTCCTAAATCTCTGGGGATCAACCATTTTAACTGGTCCCCCCACCCTTGCAGAGGGGGGAATTTGCCATGAGTCCTAACTTCACAAGGAAGTGGTCTGACCATGTCAATGGAGTCTCAGAGACCCCCCCCCCAATTTCCAGACCATCTCTCTCTCCACTTGGAGCAAAGACCACATCAGGGATATGTCCTGCTCTGTGCACTGGGCCAGTGACAACCTGAGTCAGTCCCATGGTTGCCATGGAATCCCCAGCCAGTCCAGCATCAGCCTTGGAATAAATATTGAAGTCACCCAGGCTATCATCCAGGATTCCTTCAACACCTTGCTTGATACTATCTTGGCCAGCTTGGACAGGCAAGCTCTTGGGCAGCTGGGTGGGCGGTACACCAACAGCATCCCTAGGCTGTCTCTAAGGCCCAATGTGAGATGCAGGCCTTCAAATCCCATTCCAAAGTTTCCAGTGATGAAGAATGAACTCCAATAAACCACAGCAGTCCTACCTCCCTGACCCTCTAGTCTGGACTGGTGCTGCACCAAGTACTCATTGGGGCAGAGCTGGGTAAGATCTATCCCTCCTTACTCCGCCTCGCAGGTCTCAGGGATGCAAGCCAGGTCGGCACTCTCATCCACAATTAAATCATGAATGAGTGTGGTCTTATTATATACCAACCTGGCATATAGCAACAGCACCACCAAGCTATTGGGCAGAATGGAAGAGCACCCAACAGTACCATGGGGTGGGGTGGAGTCAGATATAGGCATGAGACGCAAGTATCTGTTGTCCCGTCTCTGCGCTCCCCACCCCCAGCCCCTCGATCGCTGAGACACATGATACCAATGTATCCTGGCTCTGTGTTACTCCGCCCCAAACACATACTGCAAGCAGCTAACCACAAAGCAAAACAACCATGTCAGACACTCACAGTACAGAGGGCCCATCCAATCAACCAGTCAGTACACAACACAAGGATACATGAACGACAGGAAAGGAAGGAGGGAGGTATAGAAAGGAACTATAGGAGAGAGAAAGAGAAGGGGGGAAATGGAGACTCAGGGATCCTACCCCACCTCTCACAGGAGGTATTGTGCAACTTGACCACCCCCACCTCTCACTTAAAGAGACAAACAACATTGGGAAACCAGTACATCTTGGCCCAATGGGGATGCTTCGTTAATTTGATCAACCACTCGCTAATGTCTCCAACAGATTGTGATATTTGAACTTAATGGGATTGTACAGGCAATTTTCCTCTTCCCTCTCAGCAGCAGGAGAAAATGCCAGCAAGGTCATGAGAGTCAATCTCATTTAGCCCAGTTTACTACCTGCTGCCAATGCTTTTTGAAATCAACCAAACCAACTGGCTGAAATAAATTAACCTCACAGGATACTTTGTCATTTACAAAACAAAAACAAAAATCTAAACCTACTTCCTTTTAGTTCCACTGTTATGCAACAGTTATTTTTCAGAGGTAATTGGTTAATGCTTTTGGGGGTACTGCATAATGGTCAGAGCACAAGATGAGATACCAAAGGATTCCAATCACATGTCTGTCTGAATACTTTGCCTCTGGACATCTGCTAGGATGGCTAAATGTCCTACTTTACAGAGAAGAGTCCCTTATTTGAAGGCTGCTCAATCCAAGTCCAGTTTAAAGATTTTTTTAAAAAAAATGCTAAGGAGGAAGAGCAGGGCCTTGAACTTGCCCACCAACAGTCAGCTCCTGGATAGCACAAATAGTCCCACTATTGTGAGGTGTATTGTATTTCTATTTAAATTTTAGTCATTACTTCAAATTTGCATACATATAAGCATATGCAAATTTTATGCACATCTGTTCATTAGTCCTCTTTTTTGACAATGTGCAATTGGCCATCTAACATTTGCTCTCTTTCCATAGTGTCCCTTTACAAAATGGTTGGAAACACACCTGTTCAAGATTGCATTGCAGTTTTCTCTTGTTATTTCCCTATTACTGCTCCCGAGAGCCAGTGTGGTGTAGTGGTTAGAATGTTGGACTACGACCTGGGAGATCAGGGTTCAAATCCCCACATAGCCATGAAGCTCACTGGGTGATCTTGGGCCAGTCACTGCCTCTCAGCTTCAGAGGGAGGCAATGGTAAACTACCTCTGAAAAGCGTTTAGCATGAAAACCCTATTCATAGGGTCGCTATAAGTCAGAATCGACTTGAAGGCAGTCCATTACTGTTTCCCCCCCCCCCGCTCCCCGCCAAAAGATCATGGAAGAAACAACACCCCCCCCCACTGGGGGAAAAGCAAGTTTCCTGCCTTGATTGGACATTTAAAAATCCCCATCGCCCATCTAGTCTAACACTTCATGCAAGTACCTCCTATTTATCTAGAATTTCTTCTAAGTTATAACCAGGAAACTGCCTATTATAACATCTTTGCCTGCTCCTGGAGTTAAAATAATAGCCATTAATTTGAATCAAATGGCTCAGATACAAATCAAGCTTTAATTCATGTTCTGTTTCTACATCACACAGAAAAGCCTATCAGAATTGTTTTCTCATATACAGGTACATTGTCAATCCAGTGTTCTAGATTAAAAGTTGAAGTAAGTCTTCTGAAGAGGATTCCAACGTTACTTCAGTTACAAAGTGCTATTCTGCTGCTGTCTTTGCTGTTTCTAAATCACCTCCTATGTCTATTGTTGGTCTTAAATGACAAATCATTCAAAGAAATACAAAAGTGCTTACTTGTCAGTCATCATGGTAGGCTGGTCATCAATAAAATCTTCTGGTGCTGGTACAAACATACTGACTATACTGGGTGCTGACAGCAAGCTGGATTTTGTGGCACCTAAAGAGGAAAGGAAGGAAGGAAGGAAGGAAGGAAGGAAGGAAGGAAGGAAGGAAGGAAGGAAGGAAGGAAGGAAGGAAGGAAGGAAGGAAGGAAGGAAGGAAGGAAGGAAGGAAGGAAGGAAGGAAGGAAGGAAGGAAGAAAGAAAGAAAGAAAGAAAGAAAGAAAGAAAGAAAGAAAGAAAGAAAGAAAAAGAAAAAGAAAAAGAAAAAGAAAAAGAAAGAAAAAGTAAGAAAGAAAGCTTTGAATATTAATGGGATCTTTTGGACAAAAGTAACTCTTCCATATGTTAAAGTAGATTACATTTTGACCAATGGCTTCTACAGATAACCTTTTGCTGATGTAAATTTTATTGAAAGTGATGGGATATTTCTAAAATAATTAGCCAAAAATCTGATAGAGGATGCTACTCCAGAGAATAGTAGAGGATTGTCTCCAATGAAGAGCTGTGCTAGAAAGGCAAATGACAGGTTGTTTGGATAACCCCTTTGATCATCCTTAGGCTCTTGTTCTTCTATGACATTTGCTAGGCAAATCAAGACAGCAACAGAAGAAATCAAGAGGATGCCCTAATTCTGAATTCATAAACTTGTTTTGTTCCCTTCTGCATGTAGAGGAAAGGCACACTGCAGCAAAGAACGGGGCAGCCAGAGGTTATTTCAATCAACAGGTTTTTCATGTGATGTTGGATGAAACATTTCTCACTTTTAAGGAAGGACAGGACTAAAAGATTGCATTCGTCAAGACTTGGCAAAAGCTTTTGATTAGATAAAGATGAAATGGAGTCTTATAGTTGCCTTATAGTCTGTCAAAAATAAAATCATCTATATATGCTGAGTGATTAAAGAGCACATTTACAAGTGGAACACTATTGTACTGGCACAATAACTTTCTATGTGCAAGATTCCAAAAACAGGAGAAAGCCATGTAAACCTAGGGGGAAAGTCATCTCTTGCTGTTTTTATGCAGAGTGGGTCATAGAGTTAAGGCTATCTGGAAAGCACAGGGAAGTAATGAAATGCTGGACGGTTAATAATGTTTGAAGGGAAGAGGGAACTATCATGTCCAAAGAAGCCTGGTAACCAATAATACTGGTGCGATTTCAACAACTGCCATTACATATTACCTATATTAAATAGTCTATTGCCACAACACATCATATATAAATTGATACTGTGGCGTTAAAATGGAGAAGAGGAGAATTTCAAACAGTCATTGTGTTAAGTTTGGATACAAATATTGCTTCTCTGTAAAGACTTCCTGAGCTTCACTTGATGGATTCTCAGTCTTCTTTAACAATGGTAACACAGAATGAAAGCTGTATTTTTATTACCTGCCTGGCCAAAGTCTTTCTTTGTGGCATAACTCTGGATATTTTATGGCTTCCCTAGCAAAAAGTTATATGACAGCTGGAGGATGATGTGTGCAGTTAGCAGATAACATGAAGCCGGAGGCCACAGATCTGGGCGGAAAGTCACCTACTCCAAGTAGTGCTTTGTCAGAAGAATGTACATTTTCCCTAACATATTGTGCTGCAGAATGAAATAAGGGTAGCTCAAAATCCATTGCAGGGGTTAGAACAGTGATATGCCTGAGACAGAAAGTGATTTCAGAGTCAGTTTGCTGGTCTTTTGTAAAGAAATGCTCACTTAAACTTTGCTTGAGATCATAAAGGAGAAAAATCAGATTGCTGTAAAGAAGAACAGCGAGACCTGTACGTTTCCTACTGGTTTGGAGAGATAACTGAATGTTATAATCCAAGGCCCTGTGCCAAGTGGGTCAATGAGGTCAGCTAAAGGACTACCAGAACCACTATCACAGTCAGTACTAACTAGGACCTTGGTTAGGAAGCTGCAGACACAAAACCAAGGTTGAATGGACTCTGAACTAACCTCTTATTCTTAGTGGTGGTCCCTCCAGGTCAGGGTTTAGGCAAACCGAGACATTGCACGGCCTCTTCCCATGCTGTATCTGTTCTGTGGATAAACAGAGAACTTCAGTCCCCTCTAGCCTCCATTGAGAGTCTGCCACCAGTATCACAAAGACACCACACACAGCTAGAAACAAACAGCTAATGCAAGGCAAGGGGGGGGGGGAGAGAAGCCTACATGAATATAGGAAGCCATCTTATACCAGATCAGACCATTTGCCCATCTAGCCCAGTGTGGTGAACTCTGACTGGCAGTGGCTCTCCAAAAAGTCTCCTAGAAGGAGCAGCCCTGGGCTCCTTCTGGGAGAAAGGGCGGGATATAAATTTAATAACTAACTAAATAAATAAAATAGATGATGAGCCCACTTCCCAACTAGTAAATATAGTTTTTAAAGAAGGTGGAGAATGCTTTGAAATAGTATCAGCCTGGTTAACCCCAAGACCTACTGATTATCTTGGATCTGAAGTTCCTCAGGTCTTTAGATTTGGGTACCACATCATTCCTACCAAACTCTAAAAGAGCTGAAGAGGACAGAGGATTTATGATATCTATGTATCAGATTGGGAGATTAGGGAAACATTTAGAAAGAAATGGAATACATAAAGTGCTGAAGTAAAAGGCAATGTCAAGCACACCACAAAATAAGATCAAAGACGCTCACCACAATGGTACAGGATACTTCAGATATACACAGTGAATTTGCATTGCAGAAAAAGACTTCAAGGGCGAACAGTTTGAAATGAAGGGTGAGAAAGGTGAACCCAAAGGTCATCTCAACAAAATGGAAGTGGTGGGTTTTTTGGTTTGTTTCAAATTGAGGTCAGTTGGAAAAAAATGTTGATGAACACAGCAAAGGACAACCAGAATGGCAAGATGGGGACATTGTGAGGATATAGCAAACAGAAGAATCATCTTCCTGCAAGAAAGACTAGCTAGATAACCAAAATAAAAGGAAAGCCATTATGACTCACTTCTATATCACTTTTTAATATACGAAGTGTTTTACTGTCTAATTAAGTTTACCCTCACTGCATCCACAGTACCATAAAAAGAGCCCTGCTGGATCCAGAACAAAGGCTTACTGTATCTCATCCAGCATTCTATTTCCCATAGCGGCCAGCCAGATACCAATGAGAAGCCCACAAGCAGAACATGGGTGCCATAACCCACTGTTGTGGCAACTAGTTAAGAGACATGTGCCCTAGAGGTAGTATACAGCCATCATGACTAGTAGTCACTTACAGCATTATCCACCATAAATCTATCAAATCCCCTTTTAAAGCTGTCAAAATTGAACGTTGGGGGCCATCAATACATCTTGTGGTAGCATATTCCATAGTTTAACTGTGCACAGTGTGACGAAGTACCTCCTTTTGTCTGTCCTGAATCATCTACTATTCAGCTTCATTGGATGATCCCAGGTTCTTATATTGTGTCTCTCTATCCACTTTCTTCATAGCTTTCTGCATACTTTTTGTACAGTTCTATCATGTCCCCCCTCACTTGTTTTTTCTACACTAGAAAGCACTTAACGGTGCATTAGCAATCCTCTAGTGTTCCATTTTAAAAAAAACAAATCTGGACTTTGCACAGATCATGTTGCTCTCTGAAGTGGAGCCCAAATTCCATTCCCTGCTAGAGTCAAAATGTTAAACAGTTTTACAGCACCATTCAGATTCCTGTTTTTCTATCTCCCCCCCCCAATCACAGTGCCATCTGAAGAAGGTAGTTTTATCATTGTCCCTATGCATGGCAGGAATAGCGCTGAGATCATTGCACCCGTGCAATTTGTCTTAGTTTTTAGTTCCTTTTGTTCATTTGTTTCTCATTTTCCCCATCCAGGTAGGGTGGCTATGTGTCATACTTTAAAGGACAATCTTCTATTTGAAAGGCTACTGAGTCCAAGTCCAGTTTAAAGACAAAGAACCATGAGAAGGATATCAATAGCTTTCATGCTTGCCCATCAACAGTTAGCACCTGGACAGCAGACTGAGCAGGCACACAGATCACCTAATAACCATTTTTCCATCAAGGTGAGATAGACTCCTAGCATATTCACTGAAATTAATGAACGTAAGTTAGGGTAGATACATACTGTTGTGCTGGTTCCAGTACTTCTCCATTTCTGTTATATGAAAACTGGGGCACACAACGCTAATCAAACTCTGCCGCTTTTTATTCTAAAATCTGGTTAGATCAGCTCGAGTGCATTTTTTTTTTAATTCAAACAGATTTTGCAACTGATTGGTAGATCAACCCATTGCTGCTTTAGGTGTGGCCAATGGAAATGCTTTGCTGTAGGCTCATGCAGAGACAGTGATTGGCACAACACTTTGCTGTGGGCGGGCATGAAAGGTTTGAAGTCAGCAGTGAGGAAGAGAGGTGTGTCCAGCAGAGGGCAGAGTCACTTCAAAATGCAGCCAGAAAAACCATTGTCATCACTACCAATTTTGTGAGGCTGTGTTAGGGCTTCAATCTGCTGCCTGCATGACACAGTTTGGGCCCATGCCACTGTCCCCATGCACTCACACTGCAGCTCCTATAATGCCAGAAATGCTAACCAGCTCTGAGAACAATGGGGGGGATGGGCAAGCTGTGCAATGAAACACTGTAAAGGCCAGGACACATGTCAGTGACATCATCAGCACACAACAGGGCCTAACAGAGGAAATTTGACCCTATAATAATAAACAAGATATATGAAAAGAATAATCCACTGCATCTTGACTGTTCATAAACTAGAATGTTTGCCCCATCCCCAGGGATGAATTATGCAAAACAGTGCTGATCTTCGAATAACAGGTGTCCAAGAAGGAACAGAAAACCAAACCAATTCTGAGTGAAATAGCTGTTTCTGATCTGTTTGTATCAACTAATCTTATGATATAAATATTTCTCTTGCTTTCTATCTCTGGAATTCTCCTGGCACTTCCTGCTTCATGGCTGAAGTCCCCGAATGCATAATTTTGGAAGATAACTGCAGTGAAGCATCTAGTATCTGCAATTTGCCAGAATCTATCATTCTGTAAAATCATCAGTGGAGTGAGATGTTCTGGAGGATTTTACAGAATTGGCGGCAGTGGGGGGGGGAGCCAGAGATTTAATAAGTTGTTAGGGTATTTAGTAGACACATACTTCACTTAAACACACACTGAAAGCTGAATGTCTTCATTTTATTTTTAATGAGGACAAGGGAAGGACAAGGACAAAGAACTTAATTATAAAAACTGCACATCTTGTAGCAGACCAGCCTGACTCAGTCAAGGATGAGGAGCCTATTGCTCTCCAGATGTTGTTGGACTCCAGCTGGCATGGCCAATGGCCAGGGATATTGGGAGTTGTAATTCAGCAATCTCTGGAGGGTCACCAGTTCCTCATCCTTGCTGTAGGGCATCATCATGCTTTACTTCAACATCCCAATGGTTGTAAGTGAGGGGGAGAAGTGAGGTGCAGGGTGCCCAGCATGGTGTGGGTATAGCACCAGGAGTGTTGGATTGGCTCTGCAGCCATGCCTGCACCATGCTGAGCTCCCCATGCCTCGCCCTTCCCCGTCTCAGAAAGTGTCAGTGAACCTTGGTGTCCAGAAGCCAGGTATGCAGTGCCACTCTGCCTTCATTGACCCACCAACCACTACTGCTTGTATTCATGCATTTACAGTGTAGTGTTGATATAATGTATTAAGTAGTATTCTCCACAGAATACTCCACGTCACTGGGACAATGGAATCCACTCCAGGGTTTAGTCTGAACTTTCAAGGAACTGTCCAAGGTGCTTTTTTGGACAGCTCCTTGAAAGTTCAGACTAAAACCCAGAGCAGATTCCACTGCCCCACTGACATGGAGCTACCAGCCACCATTGATTCCCCGCTTTAGTTATAATAAAAATTGACCACAATGAATGTATATACCCATACTTTCATTGTTGCTTCGCGTAAAGCATTAAAGTAAAATTTTATGCCTGACAAACAACTCTCTTGCTCAGGGCTCCAAAAACCCTAGGGCCACCACTGAAGTGGCTGAGTCAGAACAGCATGCACATTGTCAGTTTAGATAAAAGTGGAATACTGTGTACCTATAATCACATAAGAAAAAGAAAAACTCTATCAACAGTATTATAGTCTTGCTGCTGACTTGGTGTTCAGCCCGGCTCCTTTTCTGCAGTGTAAGATTTTACACCAACAATTCAACACAGTAAGCAGAAACAGCCACTGGTTAGTCTATGGGACAAGGGCCACAGAAGAGAAAGAAAGAGACATACTTACCAGTGTCCCATGTGCTGATATTATGGGGAGCACTAGATTGGTGCTCCAACTGCCTCTTCATTAGCTGGTTCATGGTGAGAGCTCCCAGAGAACCCCTTTTCATTTGTCGGAACTGAGCTACAAGTCAGAAATTAAAGAGGGAGATTTCATATTAGGGCTAGAGGAGATTTTTGTTTGGTACAAATTTCTTGCAAGCACATTTTTTGAGCAACCAAAAAGATGACTGTACACAAGGGCCCTGTTCACACGTTACAGTCAACGAGTGTACAGTCTGTGTACCTGGGTACAGAAGTAGTCGGGCTGTACACTCGTACAGTTATTCACATGTAATAGTCAACGAGTGTACAGTCTGTGTACCTGGGTACACAAGTAGCTGGGCTGTACACTCATACAGTTATTCACATGTAACATTCAACGAGTGTACAGTCTGTTATATACACATTTGCTGCCAGGGAAAGAAAATGGCTTCAATGACACTTTTTAAATGCACCATTGAAGCAATTCCCTTTTACTGGCAACAAGGCAAGGCATGCTGGGTCTGTTATACTTCCTGAAACTGTTTCCTGTCAAGGGGTACATTCAATAGAAAGAGTTTTGGCAGAAACAGGAATGTAGTTTTACTCTTTTCATTTTTCCTGCAGATTCTTAAGTTTTTAAAATCAAAACCCCAAGTTTTAAAAAGAAAATACTCACCTGTAACTATCATAATTATAGTTATTAAAATATTGCATTTTTCATTGCCTGTTATTAGAGTATGGATGGGTTTTGATGTAGGCTTTCATGCAACAATCCTATACATGTCTATACAGTCCTATAGAGATCAATAGGACTTACTCATAGATAAATCTATGAAAGTGCAGACCTAAATTTATTGAATATTTATATATGAAAATATTTTGAGGGGGCTGCAACATAAACAAGCTGCTTAAAAGAGTATAAACTGAAACTATTCTTCCAACATGGTACACCTGATTCTTTCTTGAGGATATCATGCGTTTTAATACACAAAACTACACTCAAAATATATATGTGGGGGAAATTCTTTATCAGTTGGGCTTTCCAGCCTACTGCTCCCATTGTAACATACTCTGTCACCTGGAAAGCCTTTCCTGGTATTTGGGAAACAGGAAAGCTCTGGGCTGTGGTTTTTATGGTTTTTCAGTAGAAATGTTTGTAGCTCAGTATCAAAGTGATCATCCGTATCTCTTTTTATGATCTATGTCAGTGGTTCCCAACCTTTATGAGTACGGGACCCCCTTTATAAGCTCAAAACATTTTGTGACCTCCCTCCAGGAAGGCAGCTTGGCTGCCAGGAAGGAAGGGGGAAAGCAGCCTTTGCTTGCAGCCTTGCTTCTTTTTGCTTCACTAAAAGCCCTCTCATTCTGAGTAAGGGCATCAGCAGCAGTGGTAGTGTGAGGAGATGGCAGTCAGTGGTAGTAATTCCCTCTTCTTTCTGGTAGCTTCACCCTCAGCCTCCTTTGGTGTCTGCCATGTATTTTATACCTTTGGTGCGCCTGAAAGATGCTCTAGCACTTCAGCAAAAGTCCTCCCCTCTCATTTGGAGCAAGGAGGTGGCAGTGGCAGTGGGGAGCAGACAGTGTCCAGGGAGTGAAGACTTTTTAAAAAAATAAATAATTAATTTCTTTACTGTTTGCAGCCCCCTCTGGATTACTTCGCGGCTCCCAGGTTGGGAACCGCTGATCTGTGTCATAATATTTAGCTTTTGGACAGCACTTTAAATGCAGGGTGGGCAGAAAGTAGATCAAAATGTATTGGTGTATCTCAGGATGACTCACAGAAGATCAGTGAAGATTTCAGACTCCTGTTTCACAATGAAAACAAGAAAATGACCACCCCACCATTATACTGCTGAAATGAAGAAAGTGCGGGGGTAATCAGAGTGGATTTTTGTGTGGAAATACTGTGAGCTCAGTTCAATTTTGGAACTCCAAACAAATTCCTGGGCTAAGAATTATTTAACTAAGTGCATATATTTTGTGGCTTGCTCTGGTTGGTGGATCTTGGGTTTTTGTAATAATAATAATAAAATCAATGCAAAAAACCTGAAGTCTAACCATCCTGATCTAGAGTATTAGATCCTGATCTAGTCTAACCATGAAGTCTAACCATCCTAACCATAGAGTATTTGCCACCCTGGGCTCCTGCTGGGAGGAAGGGCAGGATATAAATCAAATAATAAACAAACAAACAAAACATTACAACCCTACAAGGCAGGTTTGTGTTACCATAAAACCATGTGATGCAGCTACTTCTGACAGCAGTTTCTAATGGAGGCAGCCATTATCATGTGTTTGACCATCAGGTGTGTCTAATTTTGATGCATGACACTTGACATAGAAAGTAAGAGCTGCACAGAGATGAGCAAATCCACAATTTTTCTCTTCTCAATTTCTGGATACACAGTAGAAAGGTGACATTGCTTTTTTGAAAATGCCTTCTTTGGCAATGTTTTGAAGAGTCTTACCTCTGCTACTGTAGTTTCATTCTTGCAAGCACTCTTTTGAACCATGCTACAACAACCCTGCAAGGTAGGTCTGTGCCCATACAAATGATTTAGTGCAGGGATGGCCAGAAGATAGACTGTAATCTATTGGTAGATCCCTGGGAGATTTGTAGTCAATTGGCAAGCGCTTCTGGTTTCCAGTTGTTTAACAATAACAACAAAAGGGCACACATCCGTTTGGAAATTTGACAACTGAAATTAAGAATACTTGTGTAAAGTAGGAATAGATCTATGTGTGGAAAGACTGTGAGCTCATCTCAGGTCTGATAACCCTGTGCTCAGCAGCTTCGCAGAGACACCATGTTCTTTCATACTAGACGTATGTCTTGTGCAGCTGGCTGCAGCTGGTGGTTCTTGAGGTTTTAGCAAAACACAGGGTGGATCCCAGACTCTGCAATAGCAGTGCTCTCTTAGTAATGGCACCATTGCCACTCACTGAATGGGGCAAGGTGCCTGCAAGTTCAGAGCTGGTGACACCACCATCCTGCAGCAGGTGGGCACACACCTGCAAGCTTGTGCTGCATTCCACCAAAGTACCCCCAACTTTGCCATCTCTGTGCCACTGCCATTCTCTCCCCCCCCCATGTATCACTACTGACCTATGTCATCAAATTATTGGAAGAGTCTTGGCCATATTCCTCTTTCTTGACCTTTAGGAGGAAATAGAAAGCACACAACAGAACTTACCTTACCATTGATTCCAATAGGTTTTAAAAGACCAAGGAAGAGAAGTATAGTGGGCAATTTATATTGGATTTATAGATGTACTGTAGTGTACAAGTTCTGCAAAGGCCAGTGAGGTGTAGCAATAAGAGTACTGGGCTAGGGCCTGGGAGACCTGGATTCAAACCCTCATTCAGCCATGAAACGTACTGGGTTTTTGGGCTAGTCACCTTCTCAACCTAAACTACCTCATAGGGCTATTCTGAGGTGCTGTGTGTACGTATGCCACACTGAGCTCTTTGCAAGAAAGTTGAGATGTCAAGGAAATAAGGCATTAAATAAGATTAAGGCTACAATCCTTTGCACAATTACTTGAGAAATTATATATATAATTTCTGAGCAATGTGTTACCTAGCCATTAAGTTATTTTATTATTGCAGCTGTGATAGCAGCTTTTATTCATTACCTGAACAGGGGGGTTGGAGCGAGTTTTGGAATCTATTTGTGGCACTATCCTGAAAAGCAGGTGTACTAGTAACAAGCAACAATAAGAGTCACATAATGACACATTGAACATTTAACAGACATTATAAATTTTATAATATTTATTGATAAATCACCTAGTATTTAAAGGAAAGGACTGAATTTAGAAGTTAAAGGCTGTAATTCTATATTCACATTCACTTCAGGTGTAAGCCCTATTAAACTCAGTGGGACTCACTTCTGGGTAAACATGGGTAGGACTGGACTGGACTGTGAGCAGACACAGAGACAAACTCCCCTCCCTTTCTCTGCCCCGCCCCCCACTGTTTCTTTTAAGAGGTTGGAATCCAAATGCTTCTTACCTGGGAGTAAGTCCCACCAAACTTGGAATTTACTTTAGAGTAAGCATGGGGTTAGGATTGTACTAGGAATGTAATCAAACTTAATTTTGTAAAAATTAACAATGTAAGTCCTTGCCTAGCTCTAGCTTCTCTGACAGAACACTTGCTTTTTTTAGGCAATCTTAACTTCAGTTACCTGTGAGTAAGCCCCATTGAACTAAGTGAGACTTACTTTTGAGTAATGTTTTTAGAATGATATTGTGAGCCCTCAGAATCTCTGCCCTTTTCTCTCTTCACTAGTTTTCTGATTACTGCTTCCTTCTGCCCTTCTCTCAAGACAGCAGTTTTCACTCGCCTGAGCCCACAAGAGGCTTAAACTCCATTTAAGTTTGTAAAACAAATTTATTTTTTAAACCTAGCTCTAGCCTCCTGACAAGTCTCTCACATTTTTAGTCACTCCATTTACCTGGGAGTAAGCCCCACTGAACTCAGTGGGATTTACTTCTGAGTAGACCTTTTTAAAATTCAAATGTGAATTCTCCAAAGCTTTCCCTCTCCCCCATTTTTTCCCTTCCTTTCCTCAAACTCAATCACTGCTAGCATACAGAAGCATTGCACTCAATGGGACTTACTTCTGAGTAGACTTTTTAAAAATTGCAGTGAGTCCTTCAAAGCTCTCTCCCCCCCCCCCGTTTTTTGCCTCTTCCCCTCCTCCATTTCTTGCCTCTTTCCTTCCCTCAAGCTCTTTCGTTGCTTCAGGCTGGTCTCCCTTTCCTCTTCCTTGCACTTGCCTCCGTTTTAGTTTTATTCTTCTTTCCCTCTGTGGCTCCAGCAACTGACGTTTTTCTTCAGCCCATTTCTGATTGGCTGTTGCTGCTGCTGCTGCTGCTGCTGGTACAAGGCTCAGGCTGTCCCCAGGGAGAAAAACTGATTGCTCACGATCAGCAAAACGGGGACAGCATGCAGGGAGAATCACCACGTGAGCAGAAGATGGTTTTTTTCAAGGTACCTGTACACGTGGTGATTCTCCCTGCATGCTGTCCCCGTTTTGCTGATCGTGAGCAATCAGTTTTTCTCTTTCTCACGAGCTGCTGTACCCAGGTACAGGGGGCTTGTACCTGGGTACAGAGTAATGTGTGAATACCCCTAAGGACATCACCAAATGGTCAATATAGGAATCAAATTGATTATATAATTGGTAGCAGAAGATGGAGAAGTTCCATACTCTCTGCGAAAACAAGACCAAGAGCAGACTGCGGTACAGATCATGAATTGGTCGTATCGAAAATCAGAGTAAAGCTAAAGACCAACAAAGCAATCATAATGCCAAAATACAATTTAAATAACATCTCAGAAGAACATAAAGATCAAATGAGGTATAGGTTTGAAGCTTTAAACTTAGTTGACAGAGAACCAGAAGAACTATGGGAGGAAGTCAGAGACATTATCAGGGAAGAATGCAAAAAGACAATACCTCTAGTTAAAAAGAGAGAAAGACCTCAATGGATGACTGAAGAAACTCTTAAAATGGTTAAAGAGAGAAGGAAAGCAAAAGCAAAAGGAGATAGAAACACGGTCAGAACCCTAAATGCAACAATACAGCGACTAGTAGGTAGGGACAAAGAGAACTATTACTATAGTTAGTGTATAGAAATAGAAGAGGACAACAAAGAGGGAAGAACAAGAGCCCTATTCCAAAGGATTAGAGAAATGAAAGGGAAATTTAAACCAAGAGTAGGGATGTTGAATAATCAACAGGGGAACACACTGACTGACCGAGATGAAATAAAAGAAAGATGTAACTAATACACTGACGAACTCTATAAAAGAGATGCAAGGATGACAGATTCATTCACAGAATGAAGAACCAGAAATTTTAGAATGTGAGGTGAAAGCTGCTCTTAAATACTTGGAAGAAACACATCACCAGGAATAGATGGCATACCAATAGACTTGCTACAATTACTGAGACTGAATCTGTCCAAATTTTCACAAAAATTTGTCAACAAATATGGAAAACTAAACAATGACCCACAGACTGGAAGTGTTCAATAAATAAACCTAAATTTTTTGTATGCTATTGAATCCCTCTCACAAAATGCTGACAGTCTAGAGAAGACCATAAATTGCAAGTTCAAATGTAAATATTATTCCAAGGGGTTGCAGTTTTTACAACCTCCCTTTTTTTTCATCTCAACTGCAGGGAATCCAACCTTCAGTACATGGATACAAAATGCTACTCAAATTTGGAAGGATTTGGCTTGTGGATGCCACCAGTACGCTGATGACACGCAGCTCTATTTCTCCTTTTCATCTTCTACAGGTGAGTCTGTGGATGTGCTGAACCATTGCCTGACCGCGATAATGGACTGGATGAGAGCTAATAAACTGAGACTCAATCCAGACAAGACTGAGACACTGTTGGTGAGTGCCTTCCCTGTACAGATGGTGGATGTTTACCCTGTTCTAGATGGGGTTACACTCCCCTTGAAGGAACAGGTTCGTAGTCTGGGGGTGCTTCTCGATCCTTCCCTGTCTCTTGAGGCGCAAGTGGCCTCGGTGGCAAGGAATGCGTTCTACCATCTTCGGTTGGTAGCCCAGCTACGCCCCTATCTGGACAGGGATGACCTCGCCTCAGTTGTTCATGCTCTGGTAACTTCTAGGCTGGATTACTGTAATGCGCTCTACGTAGGGCTGCCCTCGAAGACAGTTCAGAAACTTCAGCTAGTGCAAAATGCAGCAGCCAGACTGCTGATAAGGACCAGCCGGTCAGCACATATAACACCTGTTCTGGCTCATTTGCACTGGCTACCTATCTGTTTCCGAGCTAGATTCAAGGTGCTGGTTATGACCTATAAAGCCTTACACGGCGTGGGACCGCAATATCTTGTGGAACGCCTCTCCCACTATGAACCTACCCGGTCACTTCGCTCAGCAACTAAGGCCCTCCTCCGGGTACCAACTCATCAGGAAGCCCGGAGGACAGTTACTCGATCTAGGGCCTTTTCTGTAGTGGCCCCCGAATTGTGGAATAGCCTCCCCGAAGAAATACGCCTGGCGCCTATGCTGATATCTTTTCAGTGCCAGGTTAAGACCTGGCTATGCTCCCAGGCATTTTAATGTGTTTAACTTTTATATTTTTGTTGTTCCTTGTTTGTGTTTATTATGTTTGGTTGATTTTATTATGATATTTTGTATTTTAATCTTTTTGTACACCGCCCAGAGAGCTATTCGCTATGGGCGGTTTAAAAATGAAAAAAATAAAAAAAAAATAAAGCCAACATATGCACCAGTCTTCATATCTTCAATGGCATCTGCTGGTGAATGTCACAATGAAATCATTTGAAAAACATTTCAATGTAAAGTGTTGCCCTCTGATGTATTTATATTCTGGAGCACTTTCAAAATGCTAGCTTGATCCAGTGACAACACAATTATATAGCCCAACTGAGCTGCTGGAATAAATGCAAATTCAATTCCACTTGATATAGGATTCTTTGCTTTTTTTAAAAAAAGAAGACAGAAGACTTTCACATCCAGTTTGGTAGAACATAATTTCTATTTTCTCCAGTGCAATGATTTAAAATAAAACATTTTATCAGTTTATCAGACACAGGATTTCCCAATGAAAGGACAGCAATTAAAATTTCAGAGCAGACAATATTGCTTGGGGTGTCAATGACTTAAAAACATAGGAAATTGGCTGTTTTGAACTCACTCCTTGGCTTTTATAATGGAAATTAAAGCCTCTCCCAGGCGTATTGTGCCTTATCAGAGGATTGGTTTCAATTCTGAGAAAGAATTACTTATCTGATTTCTCAAGGACAGCTTTGGCTTTTAATATTGGGGGGGGGACTCCTGAAATGATTCTCTAGAGTTTGAGGCACAGGTCAGCCAGTAAAGAACAGTATGCAGGTTTCTGATTATATGACTTCTGTGACGTCCTTCCCCAGCACCACCAGTGAAGCTCTCACTTGTGGCTATCAGAAGACAGGAACGTCAGGTTTTCTTCTTACTCTTTTCAGCTCTAGCACAGATTCAACAAATTCCACCGCTAGGCAGCACTACCAGTCACTTTCTGTAACCCAAACTCCCAGAGACTTTGCCTAAGTCTCTCTATAGCTTGTTACTTTGTGACTGTGTGCCTATGCTGTTCCCAACCCCCTTGTATCTTTATATTTAAAGCATACAACTCTGGGTTGCTCTGGATACGCGACTTGTTACCTCTGCCACCATTAGATACAGTTTCTGTTCAGCCTTGGTAATTACCTTGCCCTCCCTTCTGGTCTGTATATTCCCCCAGCCAAGGATCAGGCCTTTGGTAAACCAAATAAGTATTTATTAAATATCAGAAATAACAAGATTACTTAAGGAATGTTTCACAAGCGTATGGTTTCATCTATATTCTGTTAGGTACTTGACTTTTTACTAATTGCCTCAGAACTCCGACTCACTCTCAAACACCGCCTCTCAACCTCCAACCTCCCTCTCAACCTCTCAAAGACACCACCTCAACCACAACCTCCACCCCTCAATTCACCACCTCCTAGATTCAACTGTCATTCTTCCATTTATACTCCCAGCCATTCAAACACTCAGCCAATCATCCAGCATTCTACTGCTCATGTACTCCCCCCTCCTCTTTCACTCTATTTACCATATATCTTCTATATAAACAGCACTTACCATATTTACAATATAAGCATGAACATCACAACTTCTCTCACAGAATATTTTATGTATGTATTCTCTTTCCACTATCAATGCTTTTTAAACATAATCTGTTATTCTCTTTCCACAGTGAATCTATTTTTAATGGCTACACATGGCCCTGAAAACTTGAACATTTATGGCAGAGGTGGAGAAGTAGATCCAGTTGGCTGGATCCTTATCTCTTCCCCCCCTCCGCAAGCCAGATTTGACAGATGTGCTAGGCTGCACACCTGTCAATCAGCCTGAGATCACAATGATATCAAGTGACCTTTTTTCCATGCATGGATGACCAGCTGATTGTCAGTGCTTGCAAAGCAGCATGCACAGGACTTTGCAAATCCTGGTGATCAGCTGATTGTCAGCACTTGCAAAGCCTGGGCACAAGGCTTTGCACAGGACCTTGCAGATAGAAACCCCCTTTCAGCCCAGCTGCATCTTTACCTGCAGCACACTTGATATCATATATGTATCAATTTATTACAATCAATAGACAAAACTTAAGATAAAAGATACTATTTATCTGTAACATCTGAATCGGGAGAGGCTGTGCAAGCCCTGGACCAGTGCCTGAACTCAGTGGTAGGTTGGATGAGGGCCAATAAACTGAGCCTGAATCCTAGTAAGATGGAGGCAGTGTGGGTTGGTGGTTCCCGAGTTCAGATAATTGGTCAGTTGCCTGTTTTGGATGGGGTCGTACTCCCTCTGAAACAGCAGGTTTGTAGTCTAGGGGTGCTCCTGGATGCATCTTTGTCACTAGAGTCCCAAGATCCGTTCTGCACAACATAGGAAGTGGACCTTCAGTGCTGCAACACCTACCCTTTGGAATTCCCTCCTCTTAAATATTAGACAGGCACCATATCTTTTTGGCACTTATGGAACACCTTCCCCTTTCAACAAGCCTTTCAAGTTGAGACCTTATCCCAGTCTGCGTCTGCATTGGAATTGCTTTTCAATATGTTTTTAAAGCTGTTTTTTAAATGTTTTTAAATATGTTTTGTTTTAATATATTTTTTACGATGTGTGGTTTTAATATGTTTTGAGGTCTTTTGTTTTTAAGATGTTTTAGAATGTTTTTAGTGTTTTTGTTTGTCGCCCTGGGATTCTTCTGGGAGGAAGGGCAGGATATAAATTTAATACATAAATAAAATAAAAGCATACAATAACCAGAATCTCAGAACAAAACAGGTTCAAAAGTGTGACATAATTATATAGAATTACAGTAATCTTGGGTTGGTCCTTCTAGTTTCAGATAGTGAGTTGTTTTCTATCAGTAGCCATGAGAACAAGAGATGTAGCCACTATCAGTGAAACTTTTTGGATCTTATCTTCCATCAGATATTTAACATAAAATTGAACTGACATTCCTGGTAATTTGGTCAGCAAAGGGCCTATCATATGCTGCTGAACTCTAGAACAGAAATTGCAAAACATGTTCTATAAATTCCACAAAATATGTTCTACAGATTCCACACAAGGGAGGGCTAGGGTCTCTTCTCAATCATCCCAGAGTGCAGGACACAGAATAATGGGCCCAAGTTACAGGAAGCCAAATTTCAACTGAACATCAGGAAAAACATCCTAACTGTTATAGTACAACAGTGGAACCAATTACAGCAGGGCCCCGCTTACCGGTGCTTCACTTCCCGGTGTTCCCCTAATGCGGCGGCTTTCATTCCCCGTTTTAAAGCCAATTTTGCGGTTTTGCGGCATTTTCATGTCATTTTCACACGACGTGCCCCATTATACTCAATGGGGTTCCGCTTTACAGCGATTTCCACTTTACGGTGGGGGTCCAGAATGGAACCTGCCGTATAAGCGGGGCCCGCCTGTACCTAGGGAGGTGGCGGGCTCCAAAGCATTCAAGCGGGAGCTGGACAACCACCTGTCCGGTATGCTTTAAGCTGGATTCCTGCATTGAGCAGGGGGCTGGACTTGATGGCCTTATAGGCCTCTTCCATTATTGTATGATTCTATACCTCCTGATTATAACAGGGACACACCCTTGAGGGTCATATGTGACATCAGGTGTAAGGAAGTTGCAGGCCAACTGGGGAGACCTGAAAGGTCTAAATAACATTGCAGGCTGGAGGGTCCCCGTCGCTGTCATAGCTTTTCTGCTCCTAGGTATCTAGTTCTAGTTGTTCAGGATCAGGTGCTTCAACACTATATACAGTCATAGCAATATCCTGATGTATGCAAACAGATACAGGAAGCTTAGAAGATGGAAAAAATATTTCTGTGACTTGGCTCATTTTTTACTGGATCAGTGAAATTGCCACTTTCCTGTGGATGTCTCATTTCACTCTGATATGGTGTGCATGACCAAATCACATGGAGGGGAAGCATGGGGTTGCTCCCCAAGGTAGCATCCCCTTCCTAATCCTGCCATAAGTGTGAAGGGGAGGCTGACACTGGATGCATCTGTGCCTTCAGACCATCTGAAACTGTGCTGGGAAGAATCATGGCTGATGATAGACAGCCAGGCTTCAAGAGCTTTAGTGTTAATTCTAATTCATTTAAAGTATTTCTAACTGGCCTTTCTGCCTAACAGCAGGCCTCCAAAGCAGCTGACAACAGGAAAACTAATACATAAGGAAATGTGCTTATTATTAAAGCGAGTGCAACTGGCAAAGGCTTTGGGAGGACAATGGTGTAAAATAAGGATGGGGAACCTGTGGCCCTCCAGATGGTGTTGGACTCCAACTCCAATTATCATCCCCAGCCAGCAGGGCCAAATGTCAGGGATGATGGGCAATATAGTCCAGCAATTTCTGAAGGGCCACAAGTTCCTCAGCAAAATGTCCACCCCTTAGACATTAGATGTTACATTACTATAAACTAGGGATGGAGGAGAAATTTGGGGGGCATTTCTAAATCAAAATGTGAATTGAAATGCAGCTGTCTTGTGCACTTCTACAAGTTGTAATGCAGTTTTCCAACCCAAAAATGTGTACACAAATGGGTAGATTGGGGAAATGTGTATGTAAAAATGCATGTATTTCTAAAAGTAATATACAGCAATACATTATATTAGGGGAAATTGCTTGCAAAAATGTATATATTGGGAGAAGCATACACAAAAATGCTGAAGAATTATTATGAGGACTTTGTAAAAATAAATCACAGATTGACGTGGAAATGTGGCAAAAGAAACTGAAATTGACAGATTTCTCCATCCCTCTCCAAACCTTACTATTACAGACTGCCAACACCACTCTGATACTCATGCAGTTAATTAATCGGACTGTACACAATGCTCATAAACACTCAGTCAAGCATAAATTAGGAGCTATACCAGATGGCAAAACATACTAAGGAGCCCACAAGTGTAGTAACCAAGTTCCTCTCCTGAAAGTCAGGGGAAAGCTTACTTGAAATGGAAGAGTGGCTACTCATCTCTGGTACACCTGCTTCAAGTGTTGGAGCAGAAGATGATTCCCTTGGCATTTCTAGGGTTGAAAGTACTTTAGCCGAAGCATCTGCAAAGACAAAATGCTTGAACTCAGATTGCCTTTTTTTACTTTTGAAAAATCAGGGAGCACTTGTTCATCAGCTTCCCTTTCTCAGTCTAATTTTTTCCACTTCTCATTCGGCCACCTGGAACCCCAAGTGGTGGTTTGGAACAAACAAAGAATGAGAAGAATGGCATTCCACCACCACCCTCCCAACCACTTTGAAATTAGATTTGGGCATAAGCCTGCTGGAAAATATCCTGGAGTACACCCTTTTACTTTCTCCCCTGTAAGAGAGCAATTGCCATTCATACTAAGAGAACAATAGCAATCTTAGAAGCATTGCATTCTGCACAGAAACTGCGTTCCCACTCCTTCACTGACAGAGATCCCCAAAGGGGGTGCAATAGAGGGGTGCAAATTGCACCTCTTTGGGGATTTCTGAAATATTCAAGCCATTTTTCCATTTCCCTCTCCCAGTATTATCCTGTCCATGAGTTGGGATCTGTTGAGGAAATCCTGTTGGTTGCACCACCATTTATTTACTTACTTATATATTTGTATGCTGCTATTTCATTAAAAACATCAAAGTGGTTTACAAGAAGTTAAAAGAACAACCACCATACAATAAAAACATCAAAAAGAGATCTAGACATTAAGAGAGATCCAATTGGTCAGAAATAGTCAGGCGATGGTCTGAAGGTACATGAGGCCAGCACCCTGCTACAGCTAAGCAGGGTCAGGTCTGGTCAGTGCCTGGATGGGAGACAGCCTGGGAACCATATGTCAGCCGCCTTGGGTTTCTATCATGACAAGAAAGGCGGGGTATAAATAAATAAATAAATAAAATTCAGAACATGGCCTTCTCAGCAGTGGCAATCCAGTTTTAAAATACTCTCCCCTTTGAAAGCAGACAGGTAACCTCACTGGGCAGATTCTGATGGCAGCTAAAAACTTTGGGGTGAGGCAGGGAGTCAGGTGTTTGAGGAACAGCATTTATTGATTGATTGTATTATCAATACACAGTCCCTTTATACAACATTTCTAAATCAAGATATTTTAATGCCTAAACTGTTCTGGATGACAGATTCATTCATGAAGGAACCGTATGATGAACCAGAAATTTAAGAATGTGAGGTGAAAGCTGCTCTTAAAATACTTGGAAGAAATAAATCACCAGGAACAGATGGCATCCAAGAGAGTTGCTACAAGCTACTGTGACTGAATTTGTCCAAATTTTGACAAAAATCTGTCAACAAATATGGAAAACTAAACAATGGCCCACAGACTGGAACCGTTCAATATACATCCCTATTCCAAAGAAAGGGGATCCCAGAGAATGCAGTAATTATCAAACTATTGCCTTAATATCCCATGCAAGTAAAGTAATGCTCAAGATTCTACAACAAAGCCTCTTACCATATATGGAGCGAGAAAGGCCAAATGTCCAAGCTGGATTTAGAAAGGGAAGAGGCACCGAGACTTCCGGGAAGGGTGACTTCGCTTGTGCCTGCTTTTGAGACGGGCTCCCGCCTCAAAAGAAGCTTATTCAGATATAAATCAGTCAGAACATTTTTTTTTTGACTGATGAAATTTCTCCTGGGCAGGGAGAAACGTAGAGATCAACCTCAAAAGCCTGTTTTTGTTGGGAGGACTGGATTTCATTAATTTATGAGAAAAGGTCCAGCCAGCAATGCCGGATGGACTTCCGAACAAGCTCTATCTGATTAATGCGATACGTTTATCTTTTCTTCAAAGAGAAAACGGACTAACAGGCAAGCACCCTTCTTTCTATTATTTTTTTTACTTGGTTTAAATTGTTGCAGCAAAAAGAGATTTGTCAAATGAATCAGCTTTAAAGAACTTCTGGGTGAGCTATAACTCTTCTCTGTTATTCACGAAATTAACAGCTTATCTCTGTTTCTATTGCAAAAAGCTGTCCTGGAAGTGCATTCTAAAGATATAAACAGAAGAGGAATTTCTATTCCGAGGAACATTATATTGTCTGGGACTATTTTCTTTTTGGTCTATTTTATTTTGACGAATCTGCTTCTTCACGACGCCACTAACTGTTTTGATGCTGGGAACTAAATTTGTTTTGTATTCTTGAACATAGAGAGATAAGGCAGGCTGCTCTGTTTATACTGTGATGTCATCAAGCCTGGAATATTAACCCAATTGTTGCTGAAATAAGAAGTGGTTCTTCTTTATTTTTGTTTTGTTTTGTTTTCGTGGTTTTAAAAATGGCAATCAAGAAAGTGGCTGAGAATCTGGAAGTAATTATGTTTCAGAAAATAATGGATGAGATTGAGATAACGAAACAAACCCTGCGACAGGGCAGTAAGGAGCTGAAAATTGAACTGAGCAAAATGACGCAGGAGCTTAAAGAAATAGGGGATCCTGTGAGAGAGGAGAATGAGATCAGAGATGAGAAAAGAAAACATAAAGGGAAGATACAAGCCCTGGAGATTGGAACAAATGTGGAATTGGAAAAAGATCTGAAGTTTATGGATGTTAGAAATAAAATCTACTGTTTGGAATTTAACGTTATCTCTGAAAAAATTAATGAAGATATTAGAGATAAAGTTATCAATGGCTTGGATAATCTTCTGGACTGGAATGACGTGATGGAGCTTGATATAGAGAAAATCTATGGAATTAACTGCAGCCATGTGACAATGGAAAAACTCTCAAGAGATGAGCCAGTGCATTTTGTAAAAAAGAAGAACAGAGATATGACTTTACAACAATATTTCAGCAACTTATTCAGAATTGATGGCAAGAAAATATTTGGGATAGAGGAAATTCCCATCAGACTCTTATTATATGACTATGGCTATGACAGCAAGATTATTATGGAATACTGACAATGGAAGATTGGACACTGAAATTACTGGACTTAACAGGACTATTGAAGATGGAAGATGGAATTAATAGGGATAATGGAATAATGGCTATTGAAATTATTGGACCTAACAGATTTTGATGAGATGGATTAATCGATATGTTTATTTGGACTATGGTTGTGACAATAAGATTATTATTATTATTAACGAGATGGATTAATCGACATGTTTATTTGGAGAAAAATTGATAGATATATTTCTTAAAGAATTGAAACCTCTCTTTGACTTTTTGTGGAAAGAATAAAGTAATGTTTATGAGATTTGATGATTAATTAAGATAACTACTGGAGGAAAGTGATTTTATAATATAATTTAAGAGACAGGATTGTTATATATTGTAGACCTATAACTGATTTGATCTGCGACAAATGGGAAGTCAACATTTTATTTTTTGTTTAATCATTTTTGTTTTGTTTTGGTTTTTGTCTTTGAATGTTTTATGATTTTGTTTTGTATGTTTTATGAAAGTTTGAATAAAAATTATTGTAAAAAAAAAAAAAAGAAAGGGAAGAGGCACCAGAGATCATATTGCAAACATACGTTGGATAATGGAACGGACCAAGGAATTTCAGAAGGAAATCACCCTGTGCTTTATAGATTACAGCAAAGCCTTTGATTGTGTAGATCATGAAAAACTATGGAATGCTTTAAAAGAAATGGGGGTGCCACTGCATCTGATTGTCCTGATGCGCAACCTATACTCTGGAAAAGAGGCTACTGTAAGGACAGAATATGGAGAAACTGATTGGTTCCCAATCGGAAAGGGTGTGAAACAGGGGTGTATTTTATCACCCTATTTATTTAAACTATACGCAGAACATCTCATATGGAAACCGGGATTGGACCAAGATGAAGGAGGTGTGAAAATTGGAGGGAGAAATATCAATAATTTAAGATATGCAGATGATATCATACTACTAGCAGAAAACAGTAATGATTTGAAAAGAATGCTGATGGAGGTTAGAAGAAAGCACAAAAGCAGGACTACACCTGAACATTAAAAAGATTAAAGTAATGACAACAGAAGATTTATGTAACTTTAAAGTTGACAATGAGGACATTGAATTTGTCAAGGATCAATACCTCAGCACAGCCATTAACCAAAATGGAAACAATAGTCAAGAAATCAGAAGAAGGCTAGAACTGGGGAGGGCAGCTATGAAAGAACTAGAAAAGGTCCTCAAATGCAAAGATGTATCACTGAACACTAAAGTCAGGATCATTCAGACCATGGTATTCCTGATCTCTATGTATGGATGTGAAAGTTGGACAAAGATAAGAGAAAAATCAACTCATTTGAAATGTGATGTTGGAGGAGAGCTTTGTGCATACCATGGACTGCAAAAAAGACAAATAATTGGGTGTTAGAACAAATTAAACCAGAACTATCACTAGAAGCTAAAATGATGAAACTGAGGTTATCATACTTTGGACACTTAATGAGAAGACTTATGCCGCCCAACTAGATCAGCCACTCAAGGCCTTCTCGCAATCCCGCCAACCATAACAGCTAGGTTGGTGGGTACTAGGGAGAGAGCCTTTTCTGTGGTGGCCCCCACTCTCTGGAACTCCCTCCCATGTGACCTTCGACATGCTCCTTCCCTAGAGGTATTCCGCAAGGCCCTGAAGACGTGGCTTTTCCAACAGGCCTTTGAGGTCCTTGGGAAGGGTAAATCTTTATGATTTATGATTTTACCATCTATCATATGCTGCTAATATAAGTGCTTTTATATGTATTGATGACTGTCCAGTATTTTTATCTATTGTTATTAATTATGACTGCATTTGATATCGTTGTATTGTTGTATTTGATATTGTTGTATTGTTGTATTTTATCTCATTTTAATGTACGTTGCCTAGAGTGGCTAATTGCCAGATAGGCGACAAACAAATTAAATATTATTATTATTATTATTATTCACTAGAAAAGACAATAATGCTGGGAAAAACAGAAGGGAGTAGGAAAAAAATGGACTGCCTTCAAGTCAATCCAGACTTATGGCTACCCTATGAATAGGGTTTTCATGGTAAGCGGTCTTCAGAGGGGGTTTACCATTGCCTCCCTCTGAGTCTAGTCCTCCCCAGCTGGCTAGGGCCTGCTCATCTTGCCACAGCTGCACAAGCCAGCCCCTTCCTTACAAACAAGAGATGGATTGATTCCATAAAGGAAGCCACAGACCTGAACTTACAAGATCTGAACAGGGTGGTCCATGACAGATGCTCTTGGAGATCACTGATTCATAGGGTTGCCATAAATCATAATCGACTTGAAGGCACATAACAACAACAAAACTGTTCTGTACTGTGGTTGTTTTTTCTTTATTGTTGACTTGATTTAACCTACCCTGAGACCATGTGTTGAAATACGGGATGTAAAATTCCCTAACCAACTAAATAAATACAACATACACCTCCCATCATAATAATGAGTATTTTGTTACTATGCCTATATGCAAAAAGGCCAGTTGACTGGGGGCACATGGCACACAAGCATGCACATTATAATGTTCTCGACATTCTGTCATAGTTTCCCTGTTTTGTCACACTTCAGTGTGACCAGGAAACAGAACTGAGGGCAGGGCTATTCGGAGGAACAGGGCAGAGCTACTCAGAGGGGAATTGGCTTTATTCTCAATGGTTAGGGATGCTGAGGACAGGTTACACTTCCATGCCATTACCTTCTTTCATACAAGCCAATCGTTGCCTCCCATGTCTATGAAAAAAGTTGCATGTTCCTTATGGGAAAACTGTCAAGTGAGAGCAAAAGCCACTGAGGGTCAAACTAGACATGAACATCCATAAGAAAAGCCTGCTGGATCAGGCCAATAACCCATCTAATCCAGCATCCTGTGGTCACAGTAGCCAGTCCAATGCCTATGAGAAGCCCCCAAGCAGGACATGACATCTGTAGCTCTTATACAGCTGTTTAAAAAACCAGATAGGGACCATGTAGTGGGAAAGGGGCTGCCACTTTAGGCGATGCCACAGTCCCAACTGGGATTGGAATACACACTTGTATGCATCTACCATAGATTCCAATGGGAGCTTTTTTCCTATTGTGAATAGCAGGTATGGAGGGGTCCATTTCCAACTGGGATCATGGTGGAGGCAGAAAGATAAAGCTCCATGCCATTGTACCAATCCAGCCCCCCACCCCTGGGCCCTACATGGACTATTTTTATTTTATTTTTTAAAACAGAGATGCAAGGCCAAACAACATGACAAACATCATGTCTAATTCAGCCCAGAGTCCTTATTCACTAGAACGTGCAAAGTGGTTTTTTGCACAGATAGTTGCCCTGCGTCTGTGTTAGAATTGCTTTTAATAGGTTTTCTTTAATATTATGTTTTTAACCCATTTTAACCCTTTTTTAAAAAAAGATGTTTTTAAAGCTTTTTTAAAAAAATGTTTTTAATGTTGTTTTCTTTTAATGTATTTTAATGTCTTTTTATGATGTTTTAAAGTGTTTTTAGCATTTCTGTTTGCCTCCCTGGGCTCCTGCTGGGAGAAAGGGCAGGATATAAATCAAATAATAAAATAAAATATGTTTTTGCAATGCAAGCACTCCTACTGTCCACATATCCTTTGTGATAATGACAGGCATTTTGCTGGTACTTAATAAATATGGATAAAGACACTCTTTTTACAGTTAGGACAACCTCCTGAGAGCATGGTCTGGTCCACTAATAGACATTTTGTGATTATGTATGTGAATGAGTTTTTGGACTGCGAGTGTAATGCTTTTGTTCTGGAACGTTCCCCTTCCACCTTCCTCTTTCAACAAGCCTTTTAAGTAGAGACCTTATCCCAGTGTGCATCTGTGCTAGAATTGCTTTTAAGATATTTTTAAGCTTTTTTTAAAATTTTAAAGATGTTTTAATATGTTTTTAAAGATGTTTTGTTTTCATATATTTTAAAGTCTGTTTTTAAGATGTTTTAGAGTGTTTTTAATGTTTTTGTTCGCTGCCCTGGGCTCCTACTGGGAGGAAGGATGGGGTATAAATTAATTAATTAATTAAATAATCTACATAAAACTTTAGTTTTCCGTGCTTCTTTTTTCCTATTTATACTTGAAAATAAAAGCTTAACAGAAAGACAGAGTTCTTCCCCTCCCATTTTCCTGTTCCAAGCAAAAACAAAACACCCTTAACTTCGAGAGAGGTGAGGAGGTAATGGCAACAGGGAGGGCTCACAAGAGAGGCCTGGCCAACCTCCTAAACAGGTTCTGAGCATGCTTAGAAAGGTTATTTCCTGCAAGGGAGCATGGGATCTGTAGTTTCCTCTGTCTCCCAAATTGAATTTAGCAAGCAACCCTAGTGAGCCTTCCCTCCTTCCAGTTATCACCTTTCCCTTTTCAAATGTAAGGGGTTGGAGGGGCTGCTTAGGAAAAGGGTGATGGAAATTGTGATGTGGGGCTGTCTAATATTAGGGACAAACCTCACGGTGAGCTATACTCAGATTTGAAGGGGTCTGAGCTTGGCTCAAAATGAGATGAGGCCTTCTAACCTGGGGTAGTTCTCATTTCAAATTCCCTCGATTGCAAATTTTCCCCATCACTCATGGAGAGAGCAACGTAAGACATCCTCTCTTTCCTCTAAAACAGCAGGAGGGGAAGTATGGGTAGTATTCAACTAATGGGTCCCGTCAGTGCAAGGATTCCCGCTAGCGCAAAGAGACTTCCTCCCTCCTCCCCCCATGCATGCCCCTCCTCCTCCCCAAATCTGCTCCAGAGGGTATGGAGGACTCCTGATTTAGGGGGTGTTCCAGGGGAAGGAGAGGGGGCAAAGTCCCCTTGCACTGACGGGACGATTATTTAGCGTCACGTTGGACACAACCCAATGTTTTTCAGATGGGATTACCCACAGGCTCTGCTTACCTGTCTCTTTCTGCTCTCCCAGCTTATCTAAGATGTTGAAGGAAATGTCAAGGTATTCTCTCTGGATGGCGCTCACTGCAATCTTCCTCTGCTTCCTCTGCCTAGGAACAATTTGGATCTTAAACTCTGACTCTTCGGCTTCTTCCTCCTGCTTTTGTTCTGCACTTTGTTCCGTATCAGATTCTGCACTGGCCTCGGGCTTATCACTTTCACTTTGGTTCTCAGACTCTTCGGGGACCTTAATGAAGACAGTTTTCCCACTTGAACTGGGAAAGGGTCCAATCGGCTTGATCTCTTCTATGCACAACTCATAGTTGTCATCAATGGACATCTCTGGCAGAGCAAATGACTTCTGCAGCATGTCTCGTTTTTGCTTTAGAGTTAAGGGGCTGCCAGGGGACGCCTCATGAACTTCTTCTGGCTTAGCCAGCTCATCAATATATTTTTGACCTTCCGAAGTAACAGAGGGGGGTTTCTCTTCTGCGAATGACACAATATGGCTTGCTGCAGAAGGGCTTACCTCTTTGGAGCAATCTTCAATGCTGAACTGCACAGCGGGGGTTATGCTAAGGCTGACCACAGAGACACTGGTGGGACTTGATGGAGACAAGGCAGCAATCTTGCCAGAGATGCCAGCATTCAGCGGGCTTGTGATGTCAGTTTCTTCCTCGTCACTTTCCACTATACGGAGAGGAGGGAGCGGCTCAAAGACCAACGAGTCACTATCTGAATTAGAGACCACCGATTGTTTTTCTGGCCCTGAAGTTGAATCAGAGGACAGGTCTATAAGATCTAAGTCCTCCTTTGGTGGAGGAGATTTAACTGGGGAATCCACTTTCACTTCGTATGGCTCCATGCAGTTTAACCTAACTTCTGGTATGATAGGTCTCCGCCTTGCTTGGGTTTTTGCTGGGATGGCAGGTGGGTTCACCTTCTCCCCTGTATCTTCCTCTTCCATCTTGGTGGAGGAATTTTGCCGAGGTCGTCCGTATTCATTCTGCCTTGGTGCTGTGTAAGCGGAAGGGGCTGGTGGCTTCTCTAAGTCACAGTGGTCTATGCACGACTTCCGACGGTGTTCGTCTAATGTAAACAACAGGGAGTCTGCATTTCCTATGTCAAGAGATTTCTGTTTGAGAGAGCGCAGTTTCTTTTTCTGAATGCTTTCTTCTCTCACACAGTGCAGAATGCTGTCTTGCAATACTCCCGTTTCTCTGTATTCAGCCAGTTCTATTTCACCTGATCGAAACAGAAAAAAGCTAGCACTATTTCACTCTGGCATTTCCGCCACCATCCCCTTGCATTTCCATCATTAGGTACTACTGCTTTTTATATACAAATCCTGCTGTTTAAATTTTAAAATTGCATTGGAGGCATCTGGGTAGGTCCATACAACACAGTGCTGGCTCAAGAGTGCCCCAGCTTAAGGTTTTCTAGGGGCAATTTTGTGATACATGAAGTAGGTAAAATAGGGCTGGGGAACATTTGATCCTCAAGGTATTGTTGGAGTCCAGCTCCCATCATCCCTGACCATGCTGGATGAGGTTGATGGGAGTTAGAGGGCCATGGGTTCCACATCCCTGCAGTAAACAAAGGACATGACTTGGGTGGTGGGTGGGGTTTAGCTCAATATCTTTCTCTATATCTACTGAACTCATATCTCAAAATAGCCTGAACACTGGCTACGCACATGCAATTTTCTTGACATGGGAAGATATTTTAAATCAATTAGCAAAACTATATGTTTACAAAACTAGGGACTGAAAGATAGTATGCTTTTGACCTAATGTGGCTCCTCCAACCCAGCTGTTAGAACAAGAGAACTTCTAAAGTGCAATACATTATAAGTGATGCAGCCCAACGTGTTTCAATTATAGTCTTCACCAGGACCACTGTAAAACCACACATACTGTTTCAAAATGACCAGGTAGGCTGGGCAGCTGGCATTTTATTTGACAAACAATTTAAATTTAAATGTGTTGGGCTGAATAAATTACAATTGCACTGTAAAGCAGGAATGGGGAACCTGCAAGTTACAGGCTGTGACCCTGCAGACTTTGTTGCACTTCAGCTCCCATCAGCCCCAGCTAGCACAGCCAATGGTTAAGGATGATGGGTGTTATAGTTCAACAACATCTGGGGGGTCACAGGTTCCCTGTTCTTGTTCCTGCACTGGTGGCCTTACCTTCCTGTCTCTCCAATCCACCTGTTGTTGCACATACCGAACGGCTAATAGTGCCAGGTGTATGTAAGGTCAATAGCACTCAGATGAGCATTGTGATGCAGCATCCAGATTGAAAAAACTGGGGGAACATGACAGGCTGTCACAGAAGAGTCAAATAATCATAGCACTGGAAAGAACCTTGAAGGTCATCATGTCCAAAAATCCCATGCAAGTGCAGGACCTGCAATTCAGGATGCAACTACATCATCCCTGACCAGATGGGCATCCAGCTTCTGCTTAAATACCTCCAGTGAAGGATAGCCCAACACCTCCTGAGGCAGTCTGTTCCACATCAAACAGCTCTCGCCATTTCTCTTAATGGTTAACTGAAATCTGCTTCCTTGCAATTTCCACCCATTAGAGTCCCTTTGCTACATTTTCTGCAGGGCAGCCGTTCAGATACTAATCTTATCATAAGAACATAAGAAGAGCTTGCCGTATCAGCCAGTGGCCCATCTCGTCCAGCATCCTGTTCTCACAGTGGCCAACCAGATGCCCATGGGAAGCCCGCAAGCAGGACCTGAGTGTAAGAGCACTCTCTCTTCCTCCTGCAGCTTCCGGCAACTGGCTTTCAGAAGCATACTGCATCTGACTATGATGGCAGAGCACACACATCATGGCTAGTAGCTACTGATAGTTTTATCTTCCATGAATTTTTTAAAGCCATCCAAGTTGGTGGCCATCACTGCCTCTTGTGGAAGCAAGTTCCATAGTTTAACTATGCGCTATGCGAAGAAGTAGTCATGGAGGCTAAGGCTATCAATGGTTACTAACCATGATGGTTATGTTCTACCTCCATTGTTGGAGGAAGCGTGCCTCTGAATACCAGTTGCTGGAAACCACAGGAAGGGAACATGCTTTTGTGCTCAGGTCTTGCTTGCTGGTTTTCCATAGGCATCTTATTGGCCACTGTGAGAACAGGATGCTGGCCTAGATGGGCCACTTGCCTAATCCATCAGTCTTTTCTTATATTCTCCAGACTAAACACACCCTCCTCTTTCAGCCATTCCTCAACTGTGTTTCCAGAGCCCACACTATCCTAGTTTCTCTCCTCTGGTCAAAGACTTGCTGTTTGCTACCCCACAAGCCATCTGTTGAGGACACTCTATCTCTAGATTTCCTGCATCAAACTGGGGATTGGACTGGACGACCTACAAACCCTCCTCCCACTTTATGATTCTATGACACACATTTTTCCATGCTTGCTCATAGTCCCCTTGGTCCATATTTAAAGATCCACAATACATCATAACAGTTCCAATCCTTCTTTGTGCATGTTTTGTTGTATACGATGCAGTGTCTGGTATACACATCTGTTTAGTTAACACTGTTTTTAAAAGTGTACAAAAAGAAAAATGTCTAACATAAAAGATGATCGATTACATTTAAAATTAGCCCAAATTTTTAAAATGTCATACTTCTCAGAGCATTCATCTCAACTGGCTGGTATTTCACCATTTTGCTACCCCCAATTCTTTTCAGTCTTGCAAAGAACGTTTGTGACTCTTTATTGCCGGTTCCGGTGGGTGTATCATGAATGTCAGATTCATCAAAGACACTGTCTTCCTCTGCTTTAAAGAGAAATATAAGTATTATTCTGCAGTAAAAGTCAGCATATCACACGCGAAACAGTTTGATAATCAAAGCTTCTCTGTAAATATATGTATTTGTAAAAAAAAGGCAAATATTTGCAAACGTTTGCTAAATCTGAATCACAGCAGTATTTCACTGAACGCACATTATGTCTGTGCCACAGTATGCAAACAGTACTATTAGCGAGTTGAGAGCTAATATGTGGAGGAAGGACCATCTGCTTCCTAGAGCAATTTGGGATAGAAAGGTCTCTAGTGGTTAAGATAGTTGTTGGGTTTACTGAAGTTATAGGTTCTGAACCTCTGTTGTATTACATCCCAAAATAACGAGTTTGGGTTTCCTTCATAGAAATCTCTGTATCTTTTGGTGGAAGCTTGAGAACAACTCTGAAACTCCATGGCAATGTCCTAGTCCCTGGTACTAAGAGTAATATTGTTTCCCTTTGATTTCAAGGATTTCTTGGATACCAGCACCTGAAACTAACAAATGTGCTGCATTTGATTTGTACTAGCATCCAGGCAAGCTGGGTAGCCACTTTGGTCACGGACAATGCCACACATTTTTAAACACAGTTTCAAAATAGGATCCAGAAAGACCTAAGTAGCCACCTGCCAGAGTAGACAATACTGGGCTAAATGTCCTAACTCAGTATATAGCAGTGCCTCCCCCTACAGAACTTCAGGTGCTTGACAAAGACTTTCATATTTCAGTAGGCAGTTCAAGGTAGTTTCTATGATAAATTTTAATGGTTTTTATTCTTTGTATGGGTTGCATTCAACATAGCATTTGTGCTTGGCTGATGGAATTATCTCTTCTCTCCTCCCCCCATGCACTATCCTGGGGGTTCTTCTGACCCTCCAGAACAGGGACACAGGGGGGTGCAAGGGCATGGGAGAGGGGAGCCCTGCTACACTAGCACAAATCCTTGTGATTGCTTCCACTAGCTCAAAATGGAAATGGACTGCCTTCAAGTTGATTCCAACTTATGGGGACCCTATGAATAGGGTTTTCAGGGTAAGCGGTATTCAAGTTAGTTAAATAAGGCCCTGTGTGAGATGTGTGTTGGGTTTTTTTATGTTTTATGTACACTGCTTAGAAATTCCAAATATTAAGCAGTACATAAATACTTGAAATAAACATAATCACTGCTCCACCAAGCCAGTCCAGCACCCCAGAGGGAAAAATGCAACCAATGCATCACTACCCTCTGAGGCTACAAGAGGGGAATTAATGTTGTTTCCCCCAATTCAGATGCCACCATCTGTTTCAGCAGATTTTTTTCCCCAGGCTGCTAAAGCAGGGATGGGAAGCTTGTGGCCCTCCAGATGTTGGTGGTCTTACCCCCATTTTCCCTGACCATTGGCCATGCTGGTTGGGGCTGATGGGAGTTGGAGTCCAACAACATCTGGAAAGCAACAAGTTCTCCACCCTGGCCTACAATGAATCCTGTAAAAACTCTGTTGACCAAGGTTCCATTAAATTCAGATATTATAAAACCTTGTCCCAAAAGGTTACATGATTTGTATGGATTCAGCTAGAAACAAGCATTCTTTTATTTTTTCCCCTTTCTTCAAACCAGCAATCATGAAGCAAGCACGCAGGCAAAGTAAGAAAAGGTACTGCTGCAGACAAACATTTTATCCTTTGTCGTCCTAGGATAGCCTTGGAAGGCAAGTCTTCTGTAGATTTTATTAAAAGTAACACCAAAACACCTTGAGGTATCAAGGCTATTTCTGGTTTAATAAAAAGGAAGCCTCTATTTTCCAAAACTCTTCAGGGAAATAATGTAAATTAATGACAATTAAACTTCACAATGCAATTTGTAAATGAAATTGTGAACCAGTAGCCTAATTCATTTTTATACATTGAAATACTAAGGCTTTATGTATGTCATTTATCTTGCCGGAAATTCCAATCTTCATTAAGAACTCCTCCTCTATATTAGACTGAAAACTTTATGGCTATATTATTCCAATTTCTTGTACATGAGGTTTTCAGGTCCACATATGAAAAGAATTAGATCATCTTCTCTTTTATAAAATATCAGGGTTGCCTGAGCTTAATTTTGCTTCCTTACTCCACACCTTTTCATCAAAGTAAAGTTAAGACATTCAAAGTAAAAGGCTTTCAAAAAGAAAACACTAAAATAATGCATTTCTGCACAACATGACTGAAAGAGAGAGAAAGAGAGAGAACCAAGTATATTTATATGATTCTTTACAAGATCTAACAGATGTGCATAAAGGGAAGTGGGATTGCAGCAGCACACAGTGGAGACTAGTGGCTCCAATGTCAGTGGGGCAATGAATCTGCTCCAGGTTATAGTTTGAACTTTCAAGGACTAAAACTTGAATTAAAACCTACTGATATTGGAGCCACCAGTCTCCACTGCCTGCACACGTTCATTATAAGTCTGTAGAGAACTCCTGCAGGTGCAAAGAGTGTGTAGAGAAGGCTCTCTTCACATGATGAGGAACCCTTGTCAAGCAGAGCTCCTGATCATGTGAAGAGGGCCCTCTGCGAGTAAAGGGAGTAATGGAGCTCTTTTCAGACATTATAATGGACACAGGTCATGGCTCTCCCACTCTGTTCACCTGAACATCTAAAAGGGGCTTTCTGGTGTTGTTTTTATTGTGTAAGCCACCTGAAGGGCAGCACAGCATTTTAAATAAATAAGGTTGTTTCCTTACAACTGAAACTATGAACAAAATGTTGGCCATAAGTTGACTGAAATTTGGTAGGGATATTGAGGGTCAGGAAACCATACTCCGCTGGCCCCTTAATCTAGACCAGGAGTTCCCAACTGTGGTCTGTAGACCTCTAGTGATCCATGAGCTTCATTCAGGTGGGCCACAGCACGCCCCTGGATTGGTGGCTGAAGAGGGGAGATGGCACGTCCCTCACATTAAACATCCATATTCATTTTTAATTGTGTTTTTATCACTTCTTTTATTTCTCATATTGTATTTTATGGTATTACAATTTGAATTCTAATTCAAATTGTAATACAGTAAAATACTATATATAAGATGTAACAGGTGCAACAAAAAAGCAATTTAAAAACTCGTACAGCATCTAAGCATGGCGCATTACAGTTGCTACGATGGGCAGCAAAACCATTAAGTGGCTCACCAAGACCCCCAGCAATTTTCAAGCAGTCCATTGGGAAACAGAGCTTGGGAACCACTGATCTAGATCAAACATCCCAGAAAGTATTCTTCCCTTTCTATGCCAACCAGAGACTCACCAGCTTCCCATTCATGTCTTAATATTGTATAATACCTTTTTCCTTCTCACTGTATCGGCTGACGTTGCTGTTGTCACTGTACAAAGGGCCTGTCGAGGCATGAGGCTTGCAGCTGTGATACTGTGCATTTAGTGTGTTGACTGTTATATGAACGAGATGCAACACGATTTTACTGATCTCACAATCTCTGTAAGGATACTGTCCAACCAAAAAAGAAAGGTTAATTTTTTTTAAAAAAATCTGACGACAATGCTATTAACTTAGGCAACAAAATTCACAAATACAAAGGAGAATGCCCCCAAATAGCACAAAAACCACAAACAAAGTCAATGGGGCCCATAACCAGTATAGGTGGTGAGCCATATAATTGCCAGAAATAACATGACAATATATTACAACTAATAATATATAAAAAGCATGTGAAATGGACTAATTTCCTTTTAAAGCTGACTACAAAAAGAATGTGTTGTAGAGTTGTTGATGAGATCTCTGGATCGCAACTCATTTTATTGCTTCATCAAAACCACCTTAAAAATTAGGAATTTGCTCAGCAGCTGGAAATGACCCTCTGGCCTCCAAAAACATAGGCTGCATACATACCATACATTTAAAGCACATAACTTCCCCAAAGAATCCTGGGAACTGTAGTTTACACTTTAGCAAACTACAGTTCCCAGGATTATTTGAGGGAACTCATGTGCTTTAAATGTATGGTGTGTAGGCAGCCATGGTATCGTGTAAAAAATATAAATACAAGCCATTAAATTGAACAGTTAGCTTGATCTGGCAATATAAAAGGTAAAGGTGTCCCCGCACTTATAGTGCAAGTCGTTTTCGACTCTTAGGGTGACATCTTGCAACATTTACTAGGCAGACCATATATATGGGGTGGGATTGCCAGTTCCTTCCCCGGCCTTTCTTTACCCCCCAGCATATGCCGGGTACTCATTTTACCGACCACGGATGGATGGAAGGCTGAGTGGACCTCGGCCCCTTTTACCGGAGATTCGACTTCCTCCTTCCATTGGAATCGAACTCCGGCCGTGAGCAGAGCTTCGGCTGCATTACTGCCGCTTACCACTCTGCGCCACGGAGGGTCAATCCTCCGTGATTGGCAATATGAAGTGACCAATATTACCTGACGTGATTTATCCAGTCTATTTCGCATAAGTTATTCTATAAATTATATTGCTCGGTTCCTATATGGTTTACAAGTCCCATTGACTTTGTGATTTTTTAACACCACTAACTATTTTTTTTTGTACGCTGTTTTCATCCCCAGGATTCTACATTTTCAAAGCACAGTCTACAAAGCAGCAATATTTTCATTAACAAGCCATTATTGTTCTTGTGCTATGTGATGGATGAGATCCAACATAGCATAAGCAAGGAGACGTTCATGCAATGGGGCTTCTCCTTCCCCTCTTTCCCCCTGTAGCTCCCTGTGTGCCCTCCAGAGATTTTTGGGGGGTGCAGGGGATTGGAGGGGCAAAAGAGAAAGCAGACCTCCTGCTGCACAAGCAGATTCCAGTTGTGCAGCTGGGTGGAAATCACTGGATGTTACCCAGTATTCCTCTGTTAATTTTAATCAATGGGGCTGAATAATAAGAAAATGGGGTTTTAGATTCTGGTGAGCTCAGGGGATTGGGAAAAAGCAGGAAAGCTTTAAAGGTAGCCTTTCCTTTTAAAAATAAGCAGCATTTTTTATGTTATGCTGCCCTTTTTCTCACAGAAACACTTACAATGATGTTTATTTTGTATATGATATATTTCTCTACTGCCTTAAATGGTTAAGAGACAGATCATTAATCAGCCGTGATCATTTAAGAGCCCCAAAGAGCTAAATAAACGACACACGAACACCACTCCAAACATCGTCCCACTCTTGATTGATCCATTGTTGCTTTTATTTATTTTTATTTATTTATTTATTGTTTAATTTGTATCCCGCCCTTCCTCCCAGCAGGAGCCCAGGGTGGCAAACAAAAGCACTAAAAACACTTTAAAACATCATAAAAACAGACCTTAAAATACATTAAAACAAAACAACTTTAAAAACATTCTTTTAAAAAGCTTTAAAAATATCTTCAATAAAAATGTTTAAAAAAACATTGTTTAGGGGGGGAAAGGTTTAAAAAAACATATTAAAAAGCAATTCCAACACAGATGCAGACTGGGATAAGGTCTCAAGTTAAAAGGCTTGTTGAAAGAGGAAGGTCTTCAATAGGCGCCGAAAAGATAACAGAGATGGCGCCTGTCTAATATTTAAGGGGAAGGAATTCCACAGGGAATTTTACCATCACACTCGCCCAGCATCAGTGCCAGCTGCTGTAGGAAAGACTCACAGAAGCAACACAGAAGCCTTTACCTTATATAGGATGACAAGCAATGCCTTCAGCCACATCTGCCGAATGTGAGGCTTAAGGGACCAGAGGGAACAGCGGGGCGGCTGCTGGAAGTAATGCCTGAGCTGGGGGCATGTGCAGTACTTCAGCACCTGAGCCACTAAAGGGAGGAGGTGCTTCCCCAGGTTAATATTATAGTCCATCACCTAAAATTAAGGTTGAATTGGAATTCAGAGCGCGTACCAAAAGAGCATTGAAAAATAACAGCACCAGCAAAATCATTTCCTATAGAATCTTGACAATTATTCGAGAAATGGGCTGCAAGCTTTAAAACAGTAGATCAGGAACGCAGAAGCTCAGCCCTGGAGGCCAAATGCAGCCCCCATGTCTCTCTATCTCACTCTTAGGACCCTTCTCAGGGGAAAAGCCTTCTCTCCAGGTCACACATTGGCCCTGCTTCTCATCCTCCTTGGGTATTTTTGCCTGGCTGGGATGTGCCTTGATCCGGAAGGAGGATACAAAAAGGGGTGTGAGTACATGTAGAAACTAGATTACTGTACAAAAGGGGGGGAAATCACATGTAGTGGGTAGCATTCAGTGCTAGTCCTACTCAGAACAGACCCACTGAAGTTAATGAGCATGACTAAGGCTGCCGGGAAACAGAAGGGAGTAGAAAAAGAGGAAGGCCAAACAAGAGATGGATTGATTCCATAAAGGAAGCCACAGACCTGAACTTACAAGATTTGAACAGGATGGTTCATGACAGATGCTCTTGGAGGTCACTGGTTCATAGGGTCACCATAAATCGTAATCGACTAGAGTTGGAAAAGGTTCAGAAGAGGGCAACCAGAATGATCAAGAGGATGGAGCAACTCTCTTATGAGTAAAGGTTGCAGCATTTGGGGCTTTTTAGTTTAGAGAAAAGGCGGGTCAGAGGAGACATAATAGAAGTGTATAAAATTATGCATGGCATTGAGAAAGTGAATAGAGAAAAGTTTTTCTTCCTCTCTCAAATACTAGAACTCGTGGACATTCAAAGAAGCTGAATGTTGGAAGATTCAGGACAAACAAAAGGAAGTACTTCTTTCCTCAGCGCATAGTTAAACTATGGAATTTGCTCCCACAAGATGCAGTAATGGCCACCAGCTTTGATGGCTTTAAAAGAAGATTAGACAAATTCATGGTGGACAGGGCTATCAATGGCTACTAGCCGTGATGGCTGTGCTCTGCCACCCTAGTCAAAGGCAGCATGCTTCTGAAAACCAGTTGCCAGAAGCCTCAGGAAGGGAGAGTATTCTTGCACTGAGGTCCTGCTTACGGGCTTCCCCCAGGCACCTGGCTGGCCACTATGAGAACAGGATGCTGGACTAGATGGGCCACTGGCCTGATCCAGCAGGCTCTTCTTATGTTCTTATGACTTGAAGGCACATAACAAAGGCTACATTCAGACAGCAGTTTATTTTATTTTCTGGATGTTTCCATAACTGATAATTTCCACATTTTATTTGATCCTTCACATGATGAAGGCCACATTCATACCATACATTTATTCCACATATTATAAATTTATTCCTTTAAACAGTCACGGCTTCCCTCAAAGGGTGCTGAGAGGTAGGAGACTCCTATTGCCCTCACACAGTTGCAATTCCCAGAGTTCTCTGGGAAGAGGGGCTGACTGTTAAACCACTCTGGGAATTGTAGCTCTGTGAGAGTCTCTTAACAACTTTCAGCACTCTTCACAAACTAGACTTCCCAAGATTCTTTGGGGGAAGCCATGACTGCTTAAAGTGGAACAATAGCGGAATAAATATATGGTGTGAATGTGGCCGTAAAAGCCACATCTAGTAGAATACAGTGGAAGTTAAGTGCTCATTTCAATATTAATTACTTCCAGAAACAACTCCCTTAACCCAGAAAATCACAAGAGCAAAGTGACAAAATTTGGGTTGGTATAACGGCATACAATTCTTTCCTGCCGTTTTCATAGTGGAACAGAAGTGTGCATGTGCAGAAAGGGCGGGGGAGCAGCGACAAGTCCAATGACTTCATTGTTGTGTCACACCATGCTCACTGGAGTGAATGAAATTTAGCACGACATGGCGGTATATCGGTCAAAAAGTCACGGTTCCTTAAGGCAACAAGTACGCAATGCGAAAGGAACATTAGAAATCGGGACAAGAATGCTTCCATTAATAAAACTAATGCGAGAAACCCATGTCTGAATGCAGCCTCATTAATTTCAGTGGGTCTACTCTGAGTAGGACAATTGAATACAACTCATTTGCCTAGCCCACTTTTGCCTCTGGACCTGCCCATTGCTGGCATATGGCTCCCAGAAGGTTGTCTAGGAAGGAATGCTATCCTCAGGCTGAAAAAGGTTCCACTCCTGTGTGGCAGATCACCCAGCTAACACTTTAAGCTAGGTGTGGGGAATCCATGACCCACCAGATGTTGCTAGACTCCAGTTTCCATCAGTCCCAGACAGCATGGCCAGTGGTCATGAATGACAGGAATTATAGTTCAATGATATCTGGAGGGCCACAGATTCTTCACCTCAGCATTAGGCAACCCTTTGCACACTAACCAGAAAGACAGCCCCACTCAACATAGCAAGGCTTACTTCTAACTAGGATATGCTTTAATCAATCAGTTTTAATCAATGGAGCTGAGTGTTAAAGGAAATGAAAGACTGAGGTTTCATAATCATCTGGAATAGGTCCAGAGAGGCAGACTGACATTTTTGTTAGCCTCTTGTATGGTGTCAGAACAAGGAGTCGTCTTCTGTGACACTGTCACTTTGATACTTGTCACTTCATAATTTCCTGAAGGCAAAATTTTCCCAAGCTCATGGCTCAGCGTTCCAGGACAAAATATGAATGAGCGCTCACCAAGATCATCTAGGACCCTTTAATGTACTGAATCTATGTGCCTGCAAACGTGTAATGAGTCCACAAAATGGTACATCTTGTTACATGTGCATGGCAGAGTAGATATTCTAAGTGCAGTTTTTATTTATAAAAGATGTCAATGTGTGTGGCACTTTTACAGATTAAAGTATAGGAAGAGTTCTTGCCCCTAACCCTTTACACTCTGAACCCAGATGGGAGAAAAAAGAAGCAAGTGGAAGGAAGAATTAAATAGGAGCCATAAGAATGAACCAGTGATCATTAGACATTGGGATTCAAGCTATGACCTTTCACCATCCAAGGTGGAAGTCCTACTAAGGCTGTCACACAAAGTGGATTTGCACATTGCAAGAAGCTATTAAAAGCACATACTGTATATGGACATCTCATATTTTAAAAAAACATTTCATACTTTTGGTGTAACATAAAGAGAGAATTTGCGCACCCCTCTCATACTGAAATGTGAGAGTTCTAAATGCACTAGCCCTGTTCAGACATCTGGTACTCATGGGTACCTAATGTGTGAAAGGGGTAGTGAGAATGGATGTGCTGGCTCCAATATGCACACTGGCTATGCCCCCCTTCTGCTATGCATTTGCTATCATGTACACTGCACAAGTACCAATGTATGTGCACAGGGCTCTGTGATGTCCACTTTTCTGGGAAGCCTGATCAATCAAGATCCAAAGTTGTACTCAAATGTAAGGGTAAACAAAATGTTTCAGCACAACAGTTCTGTAATGCTCAAGAGCCATGAAATCTACATCTACAGCTCAAATGTATAACCCTTGCCCCTTAAAGGACATGGGGAAACCCATGATACCCCATATTTTGGGACCAAAATATTTCCATTTGGTACATACTATTCTACCACAGTGCTTTGCTTCTGACAGTATATTAAGGATGGGTGAGAATTTTGATTCAGTTCACATTTCAAGCCATATCTTTCAAATCCATACTCTCTGGAACAATATGAGAATCAAAACACAGCCATTCATTGACCAATGCAGTTTGCCAACCAAACTATGTTTACAAAAATGCAAATATTTGGGGAACATGCATAAAAATGAATACACATAAATGCAATCAAACTGGAGCAAAACTGAACATTTGCGGATGATACAATATCCTCCAAAAGACCATGGTGGGGGAAAATTTATCTGAATTTTTTGGGAGGGGATTGCCACTTACCTTACAAGGGGGTCAGGAACGGGGGGGGAATCTTGCTTTTAAAAAAAAACACCTTGTGCCACTCATAGCTTCCCATCAGCCAGTTTTCTTAAAATGACTTGGGAGAGACACCGTCACATCACTCCCAAGGCATTCCGGAAAGTGTAGCTGAGTGGTAGCAATGTGATGCTCTCTTCAAAGCTTTCTGCTGGCCACACTTACTGGAATACGTTGAGAACAATCAACATCATGACACCTCACCCCTATGGCATTCCAGCAAATATGGCTTGTAGGAACCCTGCAGATAGAACCCAACACTACCTGTGAATGGTTGAAAAAGCACTGCGGAGGGGTTGGAATGGAAAAGTGTGATGCTCTATATATCTGTGTAAATAATTGTTGTGTATTTATTTCAATGTAAGTGAGGTTTTAATAGGCTAAGTAGTGAGAGTTGGGAGGGGGGAATGAAGGTATGGAATGTTGGGGAATGCTGTGTGTGATTCGCTGGGCGAATGTGGAATATATTTGAAAGGTCTGACAGCTGGGAGTTGGATAAGGATTCAGGTTGGGGAGGGATAGGGATTGACATTTGAAGGGAGAGGACTGGAGCATGTGTGTGGGTGTGAGGAGTTGTAGAGGGTTATATAGGCAGGTAAATATTAATTGACAATACAGTAAAGACTGTTGGAACAGTAAAGAACATATTTAGAAACCACATGCTTGAGTACTCGAAACAAAAACAATCTTGCTTAAGAAGCATCTGTTTAATAAACAAACTTATTTGTTCTTATTAAACACACCTGGTTCTTGGCCAGCTATTACGAGAACGCAAGGATGGCAAAACATAAACAAAAAGGGAGAAACAGAATCAATGGTGGCAGTGAAGTACCTGAGAAAGTAACTGTAGCAGGTTACAGAGAACCACCCCAAGGCTGTTGTTTTTGAGAGACATAAAGATGCACAAGGGGATTGAGGCTTGACTGGAAAGGAGCTGAAGTAAATAGGCAGAGTCTCTAATAGTGGGTTTATTATAAAGGGGGGGGAAGGAAACCACGTCTCTTCTGAAGGTGGAGTGTTGGCAGGGTGGTGATGTGACAAAAAGCTTTAAGCACCTCATAAGGCTGAGTAAGGTAAACAGCAATTCCATCCTGAAAATGCCTCCCATCACAACAAAGCAGCAAAAAAGAGCCCCCCTCCCTTTGGGGAGTATATATTTGGGAAACTAGGGGGATTTTGGCTTAGCCTAAATCATAGCCTCTCTCATTCTCATGCCTTTGTATCTTCCCTCTCCTTTCTATCTTTGAAATCTCCTGTAGTAGGAGCACATTAACACCATAGGTTTATTCCATTATTATTCCACTTTAAACAGTCATGGCTTCTCCCAAAGAATCCTGGGAAGTGTAGTGCTGAGAGTTGTTAGGAGACTCCTATTCCCATCACACAGCTACAGTTTCCAAGGTCCTCGAGGAAGAAGGAATGACTGTTAAGCCCCTCTGCCAATTGTAGCTCTGCGTGGAGAATAGGGGTCTCCTATTAGCACTCTTCATAAACTATACTTCCCAGGATTCTTTGGGGGAAGCCATGACCGTGTAAAGTGGAATAATAGTGGAATAAATCTATGGTGTGAAAGAGGCCTCTCTCTCTTTATGACAGCCAAGATATTAGAATCCTAACTTGTTCTGATCCAGCAGGACACTTCTAATATTCTTATGTTAACAGCCTTCTTAATCTGAATTGTGAGGAATTTTATATGAAAGCAATGTAGGGAGCAGCAGGGGCAGGCTCTCTATATTAGGAAGCGCTTGGCCATTTTATGCTGTAGCAAAGCCTCTTTGTAACATACCTTAGCTTAATGGTTAATAATTTGTCCCTGCTAGGGTCTAATGCTGCCCTGCTCTGACAAATGCAATCTGGACAGATCACAACTACAGTCTATTTCAAACAAACCAGTCCAACACCACCCCCTGGTGGACTAGCATCCAAATGATATTTGCTTTAGGTGGCGTTTCAGTTCTGCAAGCGTCCTTTGAAAAGCAACAGTAATATCCAAATGTAAGAAAGGAACATTTAAGAGTGGGACTAACTATTTAAAAGGCTGATTCATTTTCTGAGCATGCACCTCTGTCCCATCTCTTTGCACATTCTACTCTGCAAAATGAATACTGTCATCCTGTGTAAGACTTCGGGTGCTTCTAGATGGGGGCTTAGTTTGCAAGCAGGTTGTTGAGATATCACAAACAGGTCATTGGCAGGTGGCGGTGCTTTTTTTAAGAAAACTTACTGGATTTCCGCAAACAGGGTAGATCCAGATTAAAAGCAGATAAAATATGGGCTGTCATTTTGATGCCAACAACATTGTGCAGGCACTGCCAGAACCTTGCATGTATAAGGAATATGGATTCCACAATAAATGTCCATCTGGAAGCACCCCTAGATTGTTTTTTATCACACTTGTCTGTATTAGAGGGTAGCAATCTGTACTATGGATCTTTGTGACTATAATTTTGCCAAATCCTATCAGCAGTTTGCAATTTGTTTTAAAGTTGTTCCCTTGAATTCTCACTGGCCAAGTGGCTCTCGCTAGCTAGCACAACAGGTTGCTTAACTTCGATCTGACTGCTCCATGTAGGGAAAAATGAAAAATCAGTGTGGTGTGCTGCACTAGGGCCTGGGAGACAAGGGTTCAAATCCTCACTCAGCCATGAAACTCACTGTGTGGTCTTGGGGTGGTCGTTGTCTGTTTGCCTAACCTACCTCACAGGGTGGTTGTGAGGATAAAATTGGGAGGGGGAGAGCCACCTTGAGTTCCTTGTAGGAATGGCAGGATTTGAAGCTAATAATAAGTAACTGCTACCTAAATTACTTTAGGAAGTTAATGTGTTGGGTACCACCGAGAACATGTTAAAATTAGTGTCAAAATTCCCATGGGCTTTCTTGGAGCAGTATAGTCTTGATATATTGCCAGGCAAAATTCAGAGCCCTGCATTGGTAGCTAACATCTGTAGGAAATTTGAGATCTGAAGTGGTCTTTGTTAGATGCGGTTACAACATCAGCTCAAATGTCAGCATCTTATTCAAAAAGCATGATCAGAGGAGAAAGAGGCAGTGCCAAATGGATGGTACCCAAAGTGGCTGACTGATAATCTGTTGCCCAGGGCCACAGAAACCCGGACCTGGCACTGATACCATGACTAGATAATTTGAAAGCTTGTGCCAATCAAAAACAGCATGGAATTCAGCAGAGGATAAAGCTGACTTACTTGAGCAATCCCTGCTATAAAGGCATTGAAACACGTTGAAATGCGCATTTTTTGAGGAGCAATCATGAAGCATCCTTCCTGTTGATCGTAACCCAGCAAGACATACAAGTGGCGCTTGACCGTGTTGAAGGCTTTAGCACTGCTGATGTCTGACTCTGCACTGCTCTCGTCCTTCGCCATAAACTTCATCAGGACCGTAATGAGTTGGTGGACAGTCTGATGGTCAATGCCAGCATCCTCTGGGAGAAGGTCCTTTATGGTATTATCATTCTCCGGAGAAGTATGCCCTAACATCAGAGAAAAGAACAGATGCATAGATGGCCAATGTGACTAGGGCTATCCCTTCTAGATATCCCTTTCTAAAGGAATCTTGACATGTTCAACTGGTCTAAAATGCAGCAGCCAGATTACCAGCAGGGCTTCACTTTAAAACTCACATAACCAGGGGCATCACTAGGGGGGTGTCGGGGGTGTGGACCACACCGGGTGACACCATCAGAGGGGGGTGACTCTCAGCTTTAATTTAAAAAAAAAATTAAGTTTCTAGGTGGTCCGGTTCTCGAGATATACATAAAAACGTCAGCCGCCCCCTAGTGGCATCACACGGGGGGTGCGGAGTGCACCAGGTGACACCATCAGAGGGGGGTGAGTCTCAGCTTTAATTTTAAAAAAATTAAGTTTCTAGGTGGTCCGGTTCTCAAGATATACATAACGTCAGCCGCCCCCGTTAAATCTACTGTATAGCACTTCATAGCTTTAACCCCGCCCATTCAGGATTGCAGCCAATCAGTGAAGTGTTTGTTTGACCTGTGGCAGTGTCTAGTAAACCTCATTGCAAGGCCAGAAAATGGTGGTCCCCCCCCCCGGTTTATCTGAAAATCTCATAAATTGGGTAAGTATATACATTTCAGTTTTTTCCCCTCTTGTGTGTAGGAGTGAGATCCTGGGCAGTGTTTTCAAAACCTTACCAATACTTGCTTTTGTGGGGGTAAAAGCATTGCTAATCCCATATCTCCAGAGTAAATCCCATTGAATTCAATAGGATTTACTTTTGAGTAGACATGGTTATGAATGTGCTGAAAATCAATGGGACTTTGGAGTGAATGTAAAAAAGAATTGTGTTTGTGTTCTCTTTCTGTCCCTCCCTCCTCCGGTCCTATTTTAAAGCAAGTAGGCAGGGCTTACTTAATAATAATAATAATAAAATAATAAAATTTAATTTATGTGTCGCCTATCTGGCCGATGGCCACTCTAGGCGACGTACATACAATAAATATGGCAAAAAACAATACAAAAATACAGTGAAATAATATAAATTATAAGAACAAACAATACATAATAGGAGGCATTTAAACAGAAGAATATTAAGCCTCCCCCAAAATCCCGAAAGCCTGTTGAAAAAGCCAGGTCTTTAAGGCCTTCTGGAACATATTCAGGGAAGAGATGTGCCGAAGATCTTGTGGGAGGGAGTTCCAGAGGGTGGGGGCCGCCACTGAAAAGGCCCTCTCTCTAGTGCCCGCCAACCTAGCTGCTTTGGTTTACTTAGGTATTACAGTTTTTATTCTGTAGGAAACGAATACTGATTTTTTAAAAACTAATACTGATTTTTCTGCAATGACCAACTGGTTTGACAATAAACTATTATATGGGCTGTATGTATTTATACATCTGCAGCAGAGCTCGGAAAAGTTACTTTTTTGAACTACAACTCCCATCAGCCCAATCCAATGGCCATGCTGGCTGGGGCTGATGGGAGTTGTAGTTCAAAAAAGTAACTTTTCCAAGCTCTGATTCTGCAGTGTGTGTGTGTAGTTTTTCCAACCACTCTGTGAGGTAGGGTTGGAAACCAAGGCAGCTCACAACAAGAAATAAAGCCATTTAAAATCCAATAACCATAAAGCAAGAATAAACAGTTGGAAAACAGCCTAAAGAGGCATGATTCTGAATTTTGGGTTGGGTGAATGAAGTTTATTTATTTATTATTTGATTTATATCCCGCCCTTCCTCCCAGTAGGAGCCCAGGGCGGCAAACAAAAGCACTAAAAGCACTTTAAAACATCATAAAAACAGACTTTAAAATATATTAAAACATCTTTGAAAATATTTTTTAAAAGCTTTTAAAAAAAGAAAAGGCTTAAAAACATATTAAAAAGCAATTCCAACACAGACTCAGACTGGGATAAGGTCTCAACTTAAAAGAACAAGTTCCTTATCACTTGAGGCTGTAGTTCTCTGCACACTTCCCAGTTTGAGTAAGCCCCATTGAATACATTGGGACTTGCTTCTGAGTAAACAAACATCGGATTGCACTATAAATATATTTACAGATTGTGTAATTCATAAACATATTTGAGAGTCGTGTTTATATCAATATTTCTTCATACTGTGTCCCAATAAGTATTTGATTTCACACTATGGTTGTAGATGCTTTTTTCCTCTACATTTTAAGTGTGCCCTTCTTCCTGGGGGTGGTCATGGTTCTCCGTTGTTTTCATCCTGAGGGGAGGATAGGCTGAGAGATGGTGAGTAGCACATTTAAGGTCTCTTCACCTCCCCCCCTTTTTTATTTGTATTTATTTTATATTTCTCCAATATCTTCCCCTGGCTGTTTTTATGTATTTTAAATATTTTTAGATTAAATAAATAGGAAATCATAATTGTGAACCTCCCTAAAAGCAATTTACCTATCCTTATGTTTTGGCAAAGTGATGGTGTGAAGGCATGCTGGTAGAACAAGAGACCATGTTTGAGGCATGTTATAAGGTGTTTGAGGACTTTGTCACACATTACTTTTTGAGACCTGTAGATTCATGTTGGAAAGAACATGTGCACGTATTGAATGGTGGCTTGGGTGCTGTTTTTTCAGTCTACGCTGCATGCGTAGGGAAGGTGATACATCATCTGGCAGCTAGCTTCGTAACGTGAGAATGAAAAACATTTGGATCACCATTCACTTGTTTACTTTTCTCACTGTTGAGACCACTTCATATATTACTTTTTCATACACAGAAATTTAATCTTTGTATAGGAAAAAGTATTTTGTAAAATGTGAAGGACAGTGGCTGCCCAGTCAGTATAACCACTGTACAAGATCTACTCAGCCACTGTAATTACCGTTTTGTTTTGAGTGCCCTTTTGTCTGGGTCTTGGTTCAGGTGTGTATCAAACTTTGATGTGCTTATGGAAGGGGTGTGCAAGTAGTGCCCCCCCAAGTGTGGAGGCTTGGACAAACATTGTGTTATGGAAAATCAAAGTCTGTGTGAAAGTACATATTTGGGAATGCCATCAGTGTAATCCTAAACACACTTAATAAATAATATCGAACTTGCACTTTACAAAATATATTACGGTCATGTCCATAAGCACCAGGAGGGTAGTCGCCCAGGGGATCTTAGTCCCTCTGCTTTTTTGGGAGGAGGGTCCCTATGTCTCCAAGCATCCTACAGTCAGCATGAAAAGGGAGTGTGTTAGTCACTGAGAAGAGTCTTCTAATATGCTTCCCTGCCTTTTGTGCAGATTGGAGCCAATCAGAGTGAAAGGAGGTGAGTCAGCCACTGAGAAGACTCTTCTCAGTTGCTAACGCTCTCCACTTCCATGCTGATTGGCTCCTAGAGATGTTTGTTGTTGTGAGAGAATGCATTAACAAAGATCTCATTCTTAATCCAGGAGCAAAAAAGGGTGTATGTGGCTGTAACATGAAGGGACTCTGCACTTCTGAATTTTCTACTAAACAACTGATAAATACCTATGTAACTTTGTGTCTGGAGACTTATTATTAAGAATCACTTTCCATAATTGTAAGGAGGTGTGTCCACACGCGTGTATCACAGGCACCTAAATGAGGGGTGAGAGCAGCATAGGGACATAAGCAGATGTCTTATACCAGGGGTTCCCAAACTTTTCTTCTACATAAATTGCTGAGGGTCTGAAAGTATCTGAAAATTTACTATGGGCATATGCAAGATAATTAACTCCCATTAGTAATAAGAGCAAGAATTTGAGCTGTGCGTATGATATTGTAATTCAAAGGTGTAATTTTAATTTTGCTAGCTGTTTATGTCACTACTATTGCCATTACATTCAGTGATATATGGGAATTACGATTTACGAGTAACATTAGTACAAAAAACATTACTAAGGATACTGTATGGTCTGATACAGGAGGAGGTCCATGGGGGTGACACCATGAGTTACCGCACCAGGTGACACCAACTCTAGTGACGCCACTGCACATAACTCCTGTTTTAAAGCAGCTGCATTGGTTACCAATTCATTTCCAGCCCCAGTTTAAGGTAATCACATTAGCGTTTAAAGCCCTAAATGGCTTAGTTCCCAAATATCTGAAAGAAGACCTCCATCCCTACAGACCCCCTTCATTGGTGAGATCAGTAGAGGGGGCCCTTTTGGTAGTTCCATCACCCTCAGAGGTTTGGGGGGTATTGGCCTGGGAGAAGACATTCTCTGTAGCAGCCTCTAAGCTGTGGAACTCCCTCCCTACCAAGGTGTATCTGGCAACTTCACTGTATAGCTTTCAGCAAATGCTGAAGATGCACCGCTTTACCCTAGCCCTGAGATGTATATTTTAGGACTCACCCTTTTCTCTGTGATGTTGTTTCAGTTGTTTTTAACTATTTTTAATTATGTGTTTTTAAATTGTTGTAACCCGCTCTAGGACCTGGGTGAAGGGTGGGTAAATAATAATAATAATAATAATAATAATAATAAATGTTTTAGAGATGCTTATCAACAAGAACAAGTATAATCTGGTGAGGGTGGAACAGGATTTCTTAATGTTAAAGGTAAAGGTGTCCCCGCACTTATAGTGCGAGTTGTTTCCGACTCTAAGGGTGACGTCTTGCAACATTTACCAGGCAGACCATATATATGGGGTGGGATTGCCAGTTCCTTCCCCGGCCTTTCTTTACCCCCCAGCATATGCCGGGTACTCATTTTACCGACCACGGATGGATGGAAGGCTGAGTGGACCTTGACTCCTTTTACCGGAGATTCAACTTCCTCCTTCCGTTGGAATCGAACTCCGGCCGTGAACAGAGCTTCGGCTGCGTTACCGATGCTTACCACTCTGCGCCACAGAGGATCATTCTTAATGTTAACACCATATTTTTTAAAAAATCATGTTGCATTTAATCCTGCTTATATATTTATCAAAGAATAATATCTTTTGATCTTTCTCATCAGCAGGGATGGGGCAGAAATTTGATTCAGTTCACGTTTAAAAGCAAACCTACCTACCTCACACTTTCCAAAACTATATGAGAACCAAACAAAGCCATCCTTTGTAATTCGCACTTCTCTGAATTTCACAGTGCAGTTCTCCAGCCAAGTAATGAACACAAAAATGCATATACGGGGTAAATTTTCCATAAAAATGCATAAACTGAAAATAACATACAAAACTGCATTTTACCGGAAACTGATTTGGAAATATATATGAGGAGAAATCACATTTAAAGGCTGATGAATTTTCATTAGGACGTCTTTTATATAAAAAATGAACTTAAAATTAGAAAAATGAAAAACTGGTGGAAACCTGAATCTACAGGTTTGCCTATCCCTACTTATAAGCAACTGCATTAAGGAATGTAGCCAGTAATGTGGAGTGAGAAACTTTCCACAGTAAATTTCCCAAAATGGGACATACTCTGGAAAATTTGCCAGTGTTTTATAAGTTCGTAAGTAATAATAAATGGATGCCAATTGCAGATATGTTATTTGGCAAGCTTGAGAGTTTTAAAGTTTTTTGTTTTGTTTAGTAAATGCAAGTAAAATAAACATGCCCAAATTAGATCACCGTCCAAGACATCCGAAATTTTTCCAATGCAAATTGATTTTTTCCAGTGCAAACTACCCATACACCATCCTTATACAAAAAGCCTCTACAGAGAGAGTTCTGGATACTAGATGCCATGACCCACAATCCAGGGACTATGCACCCTGTGACAGGGGCATCAGAGGAAGACAAGACTCTGGTTCTATCCTTAGTGGAAGAGTTCTTATTCAGGACCCTGCTAGCCAGAGGGCACAGCCCTAACACCCTCCTCTGATTCAGACAAGGATCTCACAGAGTACCCTTGCCTCCCCACCCTGCAGCAGCCAAGGATGTCAAAGTATGGCAAGAACCCTTTAACAGCCAGTTGGCTCCTCTGAGGACATGGGGCTTACTACACTAGTCAGCATAATTAAGACCACAGTTGGATCTCGATACTTGTATAGTTGTCTTAGTAAGATCCTTGGAGCTCGCCAAGGTCCTGCACATGTTCTGGACTCTTGCCATGAATTTCTGACTATGACAATTGACTCAGCCTCTTGAAGGGACGCTCCTGGGCTTCCCCTGTGAACCTCAAGCTCTCACAGAATAGGGCACTGCACTAGATGAATCTTTGGCCAACCCATGTCCGCTTTTTATGGTTTCTCCAGACTTCCCAGAGCCTTTCTGTGAGACTGTGCACCTGAGAAAATCCAATACAAAACATAACAAAGCAGAATCTCCTAGACTGAGTTGCCCATGACTTCATGAGAGTGGTGAAAGACAGTGGAAACTGAACCTTCCCAATTTTCCCTTAGTGCCATAAGTCTAGCTGGGGGGGGGGCAAATAGTGTAGCATGGGATGAGCTCATCTTATTTCAACAACGTGTTGAAGTTTTATACATTAAATACTGTTATTCACTAACAGGCAAAAACCCTTTGCAGTTTAAGAATGTACCGATAGCCAACAGATATTTCTATCAAACTTCAAAAAGTAGGGAAATTGGGCAGCTATAGTGAATGCACCAGGGGAGCAGGAGATCTGACCTCCTCTCTGAGACATTGTACTGCCCTACAAATTTGGAAAAATGCAAACACAATTGGGTTGGTCTGTCACAGTCCAATCCACTTCCTGTGTAGCTTGGAAGAATTTGGTAACGTGCCTCTGTGGAGGGGAGAGGTGAACAGGGAAGGGCAGGGAGGGGAGGAGATTGGATGGGTAGGCACTGAGCAAAGGGAAGCCCCTTTCCTTTTCAAAAGGAAACATTGTTAACAGTATCATTATTGGGGGGTGGGTTCTCCCATCTTTTTATTCTACAGCAGACACATGTAGTCTCCCACCCAAATTTATACCAAAGCTGTCCCTGGCCACATCCACACAATACATTTATTCCACTTTAAACAGTCATGGATTTCCACAAAGAATCCTAGGAAGTGCAGTTTGTGAGGGCTGCTGAGAGTTGTTAGGAGACACCCTATTCCCCTCACAGAGCTACAATCACCAGAATTCTCTGGGAAGAAGGGCTGACTGTTAAACTGCTCTGGCCACTACAGCTCTGTCAAGGAAATAGGAGTCTCCTAACAACTCTCAGCACCCTTCACAAACTATACTTCCCAGGTTTCTTTGGAGGAAGCTATTACTCCCTAAACTGAAATAAATGTCTGGCATGGGCATGGGCATGGGGTCCTAATTAGCCAAGCCAAACAACTGTTAGTTTGACATTTAGAACTCTGTCAGTTGGTTCTTACTGAGCATGCTTGTGCTTATCATAGACTCCAATGTTAATTTTCTTAAATTAATTAAAAATCAGCCATGCATTTTTTAAACTTCTTTAAACTGTAGAAGGTGAAGGTCAGAGTATGGGGCAAGGTCAGTAATAGGATTACAGGTACTCTGTGAAAATGGCTGATTTCTAATCAATTTCAACAAATTATAAGACCACTAACAGAAAAAAGTCCAACAGGGGTCTGGATTTTTTTCTTGTTTTAAACTTTGAACTCTGGATTCTCTCTGAATATTTTGTGTATTGCCATGAAAACTTAGAGGGTTGTTAGGCAAGTGTTTCTGAGTCGGGACTATAAGTTTTGTAAGATTTTGTTTAGAAATGAGCTTATTGGAAGCAGCAAAATGCATGGGGGTATTTTCAATTTAACATGGTGGAAAGTGAAAAATCTATGCTGGCTATAGCATATAGCCACTCTTGTGGCTGTACAATAAGATTGGATGTTTGGATGGAAGAGGGTTAATGGAGCTGGAGTTGACTAGTATCTCCTTAAAATTGACTAGTATCTCTGTTACAGTTTATTACAGCTATGTGACACAGAATGACTAGGAAACAGAGACCCCTTTGGTAGGTGAGAGTCATTTTAGCAAAAGGAGATGTCTTTTTCTTCCCCACTCCCTACCCCTTAGCTAAATATGATGTCATCTCCTCTGGCTAAAGGATTATATAATCTAGGTATCCATAAATAAAACAAAGGACAGGCTACAGCTGAGATGCAGAAAAGGATATGGACAGAAAAGTATGGACTCAGTAATCCGTTTAGGATGCTGGCTATGTCCCTAAAGATCTAATATGGGAACAGTGGGCTTTCACTGTCTCTTGGGAGTGTTCAAGCCCGCCTTCCCAACCTTGTATCATATAGATGTTTTGCACTACCACTCCCATCATCCCTGACCATAGGCTATGCTGGCTGTGACTGATGGGAGTTATAATCTGGAGGGCACTAGGTTGGGGGAGGCTGCTCTAGTTGTTTTTAAAGGCAACAAAACTAAACCATATTGCACTAACATATTGTTTATGTAACAATGGCACTAATATTTAATCAAATATCAAATCAAATTAATCAAATTATTTGATATAAATCAAATAATAAATAATATTTAGGAATCTTTTCTTATCAGGTGACTGGGACTCAGAAATAAGGAACAGCTGCTTGCTAAGGCTCTCAGAATTCAAGCCCTTGCAGAAAAGTTGAGAGCAAAGATAACATATGTGAAGCAGTCATGGGATGAGGTCCAAATCAGGGTGCAAAGCTGGAATTTATCCTGGATCTTTTCAAGATTGGGCCCAGAGCTCTCACATGTCCTGAACGACCCCAAATGGATCTATTAAGGGGCAGGGTCCTTCCCGCTATTTCCCCCCGACTTACATGGATGCAGTGGCTGTTGGGGGTGGTGAGTTAGCAGTGGGTGCTACAGACACTATTAGAATCCAGGGTCACTTATGTAGTTCCCATGATACCCAATGTACCTGAATGCTGGGGACCATGGGAACTTCATTTCACTCTGGATGCCATTGTGCATGCTCACAGCAGTATCTCGGGCCTAAAAGGGGCCCCATCACAGCACTTACCATCAACCTGCCCTCCCACTGCCACACCCAGATAAATTTGAGGAGATGGATGCAAGTGGCAGGGAGGACTCTGGGAGGAAGCAGATCTGCAGAGTAAACATCAAATGATGTTGCTGAATGACTGGAGGAGGTCACCAACATAATCTTGTCCCCCTGAATCATTTCTCGTACACAATGAAATAAGGACAGTCTGCCTATCACTAATGAAGAGCGCTCTGACCAAGTCTAAATCACTGCCTAGATCCCAAGCATATATGCAAGTCTGTGAGGACCAAACTAAACCTCCTTGTCACACTCAAATTTCTGAATATTTGCAGAAATGTTCCTCTCTTGTCTTGTAATCAGTTATGTATTGTACACAAATGTAGCATTTACCTTGTGTTTGTTCTGGTGTCTCACCAAGTGCTGGAGCAGATTGCTCATGCCTGATCAGCCTAGTAGCTAAAGAATGAAAAGGCCTGTTAATATTGCACGAAAGAAACCTCTGTGTATCTATTTTCACAGCTTAGTCACAGAGCACGTTTTGCATCCTAGATTCAGTGGCAGCTTCAGCACCTTCGACAGCTCCTTGAAAGTTCAGACTAAAACCTGGGGCAGATCCCACTGCCCCACTGACATGGAGCCACCAGTCGCCACTGCCCAGTTTCAATACTCGAGAACTCTAGGTAGGTCTGGGAGCAAATCATATTTGAAGCCCTGAAGAGCTGCTACCAGTCAGCGTAGACGAGGGTTGGCTAAGTTGTGGCTTACTAGGGATGTAAGAAAGCATTGTCTTCCATTCCGCCCTCTATTCATCGCATTCAGCACCATTTCCATACCGGTGCAGTTAGTCTTCCACCCAAAACTAAGTTATTCGTCTTACTTACATGCTTTATTTATTTATTACGTTTATATACTGCCCCATAGCCGAAGCTCTCTGGGCGGTTTACAGCAATTAAAAACAATAAAAACAAATATACAAATTTTAAAACACAAAAACAATTTAAAAACACAATTTAAAAAAAAATAAAAAACAATTTAAAAACACATGCTAAAATGCCTGGGAGAAGAGGAAAGTCTTGACCTGGCGCTGAAAAAATAAGTGTTGGCACCACGCGCACCTCGTCAGGGAAATCATTCCCTAATTTGGGGGCCACCACTATGTAAATTGCATAAGTTTCATTGTCATGTTATTCCACCCCATTCATTTAAATCCAAAGGAAATGCAATGCAAAATTGGGGGGGGGGGGGAGAGACGTAATCAATTATATATTATTTGAGGAATGAAAGCAATAACAATGGCAAATACTGATTGCATTCACTGGGTTGAGTTCCATTCCAGACATGGGACAAATAAGCAAACACAGGTAATTTCCACTCCTGTTTCGGTTTGTATCGGACATCTGTTTGATATCCTTAACCCCAACTCCCATCAGTCCCTCCAGAAAAGCCAATGCTCAAAAGATGATGGGAGTTGTAGTCCAGTAACATCTGGAGGACCACAGGCAGGGCCGGTTCTAAAGGGCAGCCAGGTGAGGTACTGGCCCAATGGCCCCTGCAACTACAGGGGGCCCCCTCAGCCGCCCCTCCGCTCCCCTTCCACGATCCGTGCCCCCCACGTACCCCCACCTACCTGTCTGCTATCTTTTACCATTGCCCTTAATGAAGATGGCGGCCACGGTTTCCCTAAGGTATTGAAGCCCCTGCCGCCATCTTAGTTGATGGCAGAGATCTGCGTGCCATCATCAAAGATGGCGGCGCAGGCGTCATCCCCTTAGGGAAACCGCGGCCGCTATCTTCGTTAAGGGCAATGGTAAAAGACAGCAGACAGGTAGGTGGGGGCGTGGGGGGCAGCGTGCATGCACGCACACACACACACACACATGCCGGGGCCCAGGGCAAGCTGATGCCCAAGGGCCCCGGCATTCCTGGAGCCGGCCCTGATCACAGGTTGCTCCATATCCTGGCGTCGATGACACTGAACTAGATGGGCCAATGTTCCAACTCAGTAAAAGGCAACTACCTATGTTGCAGGCACCATCTCTGGTATCTTTTCGGCGCCTTTGGAAGACTTTCCTCTTTCAACATGCCTTTTAAGTTGAGACCTATCCCAGTCTGCGTCTGTGTTAGAATTGCTTGTCAATATGTTTTTTAACAATATTTTTAACCTTTTTTAAAAAGATGCTTTTAAAGGTTTTTTTTAATGATTTTAACATTGTTTTGTTTTAACATACTTTAAGGTCTGTTTTTATGATGTTTTAAAGTGTTTTTAGCGCTTCTGTTTGCCGCCCTGGGCTCCTGCTAGGAGGAAGGGCGGGATATAAATCATTAAATAAATCATTAAATAAATAAATCAGGAAAAGAGTCTGGGGACAACCTGGGAAGACGAAGACTGGGTGTGGGTATTAACTCCAAAACAAAACCTAGGAGCCACTGTTCTCCCAGAGTTCTTTGTGTGAGGGGAATCCTAGGGTCCAGTATTGCCATCATCTACACATCCTGGTGAGGGTACCCTGCCATCCTCCTCAGAATCTGCTTTCAGAATTAAAGGTTCAGAATCTGCTTTTGAACTCTAAACAGAACTAAAGGTTCCTGAGCTTCAATGGAATTAGGACCTGAACAATCAAGCATGGCTCCTTAAGCACCAAAGGCTTCCTCCATAGGGACAGAGCTGGAGAGCCTTAGGCTTGGCTGAGGTTTAGGAAAAGGGGGTGTCTGGGACTCAAGCCCCACTTCTGTCTTGTACTTTGGGCAAGTCCCTTGCCACAGCATTGTTGGTTTGTCTTCTGTAAAAAGGACAAGTTGCAGTAAGGAAGTTTAATATCACAACCACAGGTCATAACACAGCAAATCAAAACATACACAAAAACTTTAGCACATCACACATTCGATAGGCGCAAATATGGAGGGAATGAGTGGCTTGGTGTTTGGAACTCAATCCCCACCTCTGTCTTATGTTCAGTTTGTGGGTCTTGGGAAAATCACTTAAGTCTTTTTGATGCAACATGAAAACTTATAAGCTTGGAAGCAGGACATGAAAAAACAACAGCATTTCCCAGTTGAATCTGGTATATTCAAGGCAGCTCCATTTAGGTAGAAGAGAGAATAGAACAGACTTGCATGGGCAGAGCTGGGTACAGCAGGTGGGAGGAGCTTGGATAAGTGGAACTCAGGAAAGGTATGGTGGAAGTGGCTTAGCCAGGAAAGGAACTTGCAGCACTCCCACTTTTCGTAGGCATCAGCCACCATTAAAAGCAATGCTAGATTATTGTTACTAAATTCTTGTTATTATTTATTTATTGAATTTATTAGTCGCCCATATGGCTGGCTGTCCAGCCACTCTGGGCGATGTACAAAATAGGCATACAATACCTAGATATTAAAAATCTAAAAACAATGAATATAAAATCTAGCCAACCCCAAAAACCTGCCTGAAGAGCCAGGTCTTCAAGGCCTGGCAGAAACTCATCATGGAAGGGGCATGGCAGACATCATTTGGGAGGGAGTTCCACAGAGTGGGTGCCACAACCGAAAAAGCCCTCTCTCTAGTCCTCACCAATTTGGCTGTTTTGACTGATGGGATGGAGAGAAGGTCTTTTGAGGTGATCTTGTTGGACGGCATAGCTGATGATGCTGGAGGCGCTCCTTTAGATAGACTGGGCCAAAACCGTATAGGGATTTAAAGGTCAAAACCAATACCTTGAATTGGGCCCGGTAAGAAACTGGTAACCAGTGCAACTCTTTTAGCACTGGAGTGACATGATCTCGCCAGTGGCTGCCTTTAATCAGGTGCACTGCGACGTTCTGTACCAGTTGCAGCTTCCAGACCATTTTCAAAGGTAGCCCCACGTAGAGCACATTACAGTAGTCTAGGCGAGAGGAGACCAGGGCATGTACCACCTATGGGAGCAGATGATTGGGAAGGTAGGGGTGTAGCCTCCATATCAGATGGAATTGATACAGCGTTGCCCGGCTCACAGCCAAAACCTGAGCTTCCATGGACAGTTGGGAGTCAAGAATGACCCCGAGGCTACGGACCTGGTCTTTCAAGGGCAATTGTACCCCCATTGAGCACCAGGCCGAGATCCCCTAACCTTCCCTTGTCTCCCACCAACAGTACCTCAGTTTTGTCAGGGTTCAGCTTCACCTTATTCCTTCCCTTCCAGCCACTCACCGATTCCAGGCACTTGGATAGGGTTTTTACAGCCAACCTCGGTGAAGATTTGAATGAGAGATAGAGCTGCGTGTCATCCGCATATTGGTGACACTGCAGCCCAAATCTCCTGATGATAGCCCCCAGCGGCTTTATATAGATGTTAAATAGCATCGGGGAGAGGATGGAGTCCTGTGGCACCCCACAAGTGAGAGGCCAAGGGTCTGAAACCTCATCCCCCAATGCTACTCTTTGGTGCCTATCAGAGAGGAAGGAATGGGGGCACTGTATTATAGTTATATGCCTAACCCCGCCAGGCGATCCAGAAGGATACCATGGTCAATGGTATCAAAAGCCGCTGAGAGGTCCAGGAGGACGAGGAAGGTGCACTCACCCCTATCCAACGCTCTCCTCATATCATCCACCAAAGCGACCAAGGCTGTTTCAGTCCCATGTCCAGGCCTGAAACCCGACTGAAATGGATCCAGATAATCCATTATTAGAGAACCCTGACCAGTTCAATCTGATGCATGCGCTTTAATCAAGTATCTCTTTATCATGTCTAGTTGTCTGGTAATAATGACAGAGAATAAAATAACAAAACATACAATAGTAGCATTCAATCGAAGCATATGGTACATTATATTTAATACACCATCCCATAGACTGTTACAAAACTTTGAGGAACATACAGCAGAGTGTTGGTGCGTGGATAAAACAAGCAGTTAACAGAACTAATTAGTTAGTATTCCTTTTTAAAAAAATTATTGTCCTATATCTATCTATAGATATGTCTAAAAGCGAAACCTGTTTAGACATGCTGAAGAGCTCAAAAGTAAAACCATACTCTACCTACAAACATTTTTGCAATAGAACAAAAAAAGTTTGAAAAATACTCAACGGATTTTGGTCGTTAGGTTTTCTGGAAGAGAAAGTGCCCTCTTGGACTCCACTGGGCCCTTCACACTGTCTCTCAAAGAACGCACACTCTTCTGTCGATTCCGGGCGAACCGAGCCCTCTTGATCTTCCACATCGCTGTATCGCTTAAGTTGGCAACATTCGTCCGGACAGCTGTGATCGCTTTTTAAACAGAATTAAACAAGTCTTGTTTCATTTTATAACATATTCCAGACCAAACTGTACCAAGTGTGTCACATATAAGGGAATCCTTCACAGCACCATGGGGATTTAATTGTAAAATAGAAATTTCAGATTGTCAGCCCCATTCCTTTGTTAGATAATCAGAAACAGATACTAAACATTGAGCTCAGGTGTGCCTCATCCAGTATCAGCGAACAACTTAAACTGATACACTAGACCACTTCAGATGTAATGGGTAATATCAGCCCATAAACAAATATTGGGGAATGCATTACGTGTTATGTGTTCCCTCTTCATTCCTCCCCTCTTGTACCCAGTTTCCCATGAGATCCTGGTTTCATATCCTGATTTAGAGGGAGTTCTTAAACCACAGTTTGCTAGTTCTGATTTCACTGGAAACTGTGGTTTAAGAAACTAAGGCTGCAATCCAATACACACTTACCTGGTAGTAAGCCCATTGAACCTAATGAAGTTTACTTCTGAGTAGACATGTATTGGAGTATTCTGAGTAGACGTGTATTTATCAGCCTAAGATAGCTTCACTGAAGCTGGGCACAAGAGGGGAGAAGAGGTGAAAAAATTGAGCATGTTGCTTGTTCCTTTGCTGATAAATCATGGTTTATCGGTACAGGATGGTTAGATCTGAACCAGGCCACTTCCTTTGTTTGTCTGATTTTTTGAGGCAGAAAATGTCATCCAATGAAGGTCCCATAAAGGTGGGACTGTGTTACTGGAGTCACCAACAAACTGACTGAGTTAAACAGGTGTTATTAGAGTTTGTGACTGGATCATTTGCTGTCTGAGGGAAGTGAGTTCCCAGCTAACCCAGAGTGTACCTCTCTACAGGGCTGGTGCCAGAGGGTAGCCAGGTTGGGCTCTGGCCAAGGGCCCTTGTGACCCAGAGGGTCCCCTGAAGGGCCCCTCAGAGTGGGAGGATGGTGCTCCTGTTCCATGATCCGCAGCAGTGTCAGGTCCTGCAACCTGACCTGCCACAGACTGCGGAGCAGCTCCAAGGCACCCCCCAATACAGACAGTGCAGGCTTCAAAAAGCCCACACACACATCCCATCTACCTTTCCAGTCAGTGTGAATACCGTGCACGCTGTGCACACATCTGCCATCACCCACGATGGCACTGGGGGCTTCCCTAAGGGGCTGACACCCCTGCTGCCATCTACTTCCTTCACATGACACGAGAGGTAGGTGGGGTCCACGGGCAAGCTTATTAGCCTTGTGCTGCCTGTAGAAGGGGGTGTTGGGCTATGGTGCCCAAGGGTTCATTCACACCTGGTGCCAGCCCTGCCCTTCTACTCAAACCACCCTTTCTGTGTCAAAAACTTGCTGCCACCAGGTAAAAGGGGGCAGGTTTCTACAAAGCTGTATCAATCAGCCTAAACAAAACAAAAAACCCTTTCCTGTTTTCCCGCAATAATAGCTCAAAGTAGCATGTGATTTGCCTTCAGATGTGGTTTCTGAATAATGGGAGGTTTTAATTAAAAAAAATAAAGTTTTCTAAGATAAAAATAACAAGTTTTAAGGAAAAGGTATTATATGAAAAAGATACAGAAAACTAGCATCACCACCAATGGAGCAAAGAACAAAATAAAGAAGACTAAAATGCCATTCACTTTCCCTGAAACTAAACAGGTCCTCAGCATACCATTCTTTGTAGAATCTTCTCTAGAGTTGCAGCCCTTCCTTCTTTGTTCTTACCATCTGAGCTCCACCTTTGAACTACCTGCCTCTAGGCTAGGTACCTGTAAATAACATCTCTGTTTACCTGCCCCCTGCCAATCACAGGCTCCCGCCCCGCCAGGATTCAGTCAGCAGGAAGTATTGGAGCTTTTAATTTTCCCACTCTCAGACAAGAGACATGCCATCTCTCACATACAGCCTTCTCATCTGAGCCCCAGGACTGGTCAAGTATAGCAAATTAACGCTATAATCTCCAAATGAAAAAAGTTAGGTATGTAGTGCCATATACTATACAACACCTAAAAAAGCCAAGTCCATATAAATAGCCTATTTTAACAAAGTCTGATTCCATCACAGAGTTGCTCCCCGCCAATGAAGCAGAGAATTGAGTAGGTTTTCTTGTTACAAACCTGGGCCTCCCCCCGCCCCCCATGAAGGGGAGGAACATTTAACTGTAGCAATCACATCAGGAAGTGGTGCTTACTCGTTGGGAAGGGAAATTCCTTGTTGCAATCCAGATGAAGCTGTGCTTCAAGAGAGAGTGTTTCAAACCGATTCACAAAGAATTCCCAGCTCAATGCCGGAATGTCTTGCTTGAGAAAATGAAGCAGCAAAAGCTTGCTAAGAATTGTGGGCCTGTCCTTGACAACTGTATCAAACTGGAAATCAAGGCAAAGACAAAGGCCCTAGAGAGCAAAAATAAAATACAGACATGAAGAGTATAAGTGTGTTGTATCTCATGAGACTATAAGCCTTCAGAATGTTCTCAGGCACCTGTAACATCACAGAACAGGGCTTATGACAGGGAGTCACCAATCTTTTGGGATCCACAGGCACATTTCCAAACTGGAGAAACTTTTATGGGCACAAGTCACATACTACAACAACACACACATCACAACCACATCTATGCACACACACATACTCACTCATTCCCCTCCCCCAGCAATTAGACTTGAAAAAAATGTTTTTACTCCTTTTCTCAAGGCTAATGTTTTTTGGGGGGGTGTCTTCCTGAACAGAAAAACTCCTCTCCCCAGCTGCAATTTCAAGAAAGATTCTCCCACCACCCATGTACAACAATTAGGCTTGAAAAAAGCCTTCTATTGGAGCTGATAGGATGCTTTTTCTCAAGCCTAATTACAGGGAGGGGTGATTTCAGGAGGGGCTTGCACCTGGGGAGGAAAGGTTAACCTTTCCCTCCCCAGTTGTGACCCTCAAAATTGTTATCGAAATATGTAAAGGTAAAGGTGTCCCCGCACTTATAGTGCGAGTCGTTTCCAACTCTTAGGGTGACGTCTTGCGACGTTTACTAGGCAGACCATTTTTTTTTATATATGGGGTGGGATTGCCAGTTCCTTCCCCGGCCTTTCTTTACCCCCCAGCATATGCCGGGTACTCATTTTACCGACCACGGATGGATGGAAGGCTGAGTGGACCTCGACCCCTTTTACCGGAGATTCGACTTCCTCCTTCTGTTGGAATCGAACTCCAGCCGTGAGCAGAGCTTCAGCTGCGTTACCGCCACTTACCTCTCTGCGCCACGGAGGGTCTTACAAATCAAAATATGTATATATATATATATATATATATATATATATATGCAGAGATCCTCAGCGGTTTGAGCTGTGTGTGTGCCAGTGTGTGTATTTACCTAAGTAGAAGGCTTTTAGATCACCGAGACGTAAGACTTAGTAAAATAAGAAAAGCTACTTTATATATAGAAATACATAGTAGATAGGATAGGCATACCTAGTTCTAACTAATTAGGTTGGGAGGCACAATGCCCAAACTTGGGTATTGCCCTTGTGGCTCAGGAGAGGGAGCAAAGGCAAAGATGTCTCCTCTCTCCTCGGACAGTCAAAGAAGACAACAAAAGGAGGAGGGGCAGATAAGCTTCCCTGAGCATATCAGTTTACAACGGAAGGAAGTTAAGTAGAGAACAGCACAGGTAAAGGTAGGCAAGCCTAGCCAGCTAGAGGACCCTATCTCTTTCTTCCCTTTGAAATGCAAGCAAAGGACCCAAGCAGGAGTTGCTCATGCCCAACTTCCAACAAAAATCACCAACCCCAAAATTAGTCTTTTTAAAGGCTTCTATAGAATGATTCTTTGAAGCCTAATTGTGGTGGGACAGGTGTTTTGGCAGTAAACCCTGAATGCACCATTCACTACAACTGGCCAATAGAAGGTTTCTTTCATGCCTAATTATAATGGATGAAGGATGATTGGGAAGCGAGAGTGCAACTGGGGAAAAGAAAGATTACTCATACCTTCCCAAGCTGTGACACCTGTCGAAAAAGGCCCCCACTCCATCACAATTAGGCTTCAAATGAACCTTCCACTGACTACAATAGAAGGCTTCTTTCAAGCCTAATTTCAGTGGGGAGGGACAGGGGACCCTATGGGTGCCAGGAAAGGCCTCTGTAGGCACATTTGTGGATGGCTTAGAGCCACTCTCGGTGGCTTAGAGCCACTCTCGGTCTCTGCTGTTGGACCTATGAACCCCAACTCATCATAGTCCCTCTCTCCCTACAAATCAGTTATCCATTCTTACAATGTTCCTCCGGCATTTCTCTTACCTGCCTCTTTCTACTCCCAATGCAATTTTCCTTTCTTGGGTCCCTTCTCCTCCTCCTCCTCTTCCTCTCTCCCTTCTTCAACTTCCTCTGCTGCTCATAATGCAGATGCAGAAACAGTCCCTCCCATGCCTCTGTTTTTCCACTCCCACACCCCTTCAGTCCACTTGGGCTTAATTCTGGACCGCTGGCACAGGCAGGGAGCAAACTGCCTCAGCGTGGCTCTTGGACTCCTCATGGTGACAAAAGCTATTCCTGCTTATAAAACGGACCCATATTTCCCAACTTCATCAAGAACATTGAGAAATTATGCAAATGGATTGAACCACATCTCTGACACGCTCACACCCACTGAGGAAGCCAACTCAGAAAATGGCGATGATGAGTCTTTCACTGAGCCAGTTGCTGGCTTTGACCCCATTTCCTTTTCCACTGTTAACTCACCTGCAAAGCTGGCCTTTTTATGGTATCTAGCAAGAGGCCGGCTCTGGTGGCCACAGCTGGGTTGACATCCTCCACGGCGGTCAGAAAGGAGCAAAAGGCATGTGCCAAGGAATATTTCAGTAAGTGGTTTTTGGTCACTGAGTGAATATCCAGGAACCTACATAACACAGCTACTTTCTCCACTGCAGCAGATAGTGAAGACCCCCAGGATAAAGACAAGAAGCACATTAATTCGACATTAAGCTCTGTCAGAGAATATCTATTAAAAAGATCCAGATTTTCTGTTTTTTCCATTTAAGCTTTGGATAGAAAGATACAACCGGGACATTTTCAGTCTTATAACTAGCCTATATTCATTGTCCCAGTCAGTTCCAGGTCCAAACAGATCTATAGCCAACTATTAGTTGCATGATTTCATCATAGCAGCAAGTGCAAGAGGCACAGCCAGCAGTAGGGAACTTAAAAGATGTAATCCTGAATTTCTGGCATCCATTTTCAGCTAGAAAAAACTGTGGGTTTTAGAGTAAAGAGAGAAAGAATAGCCAGCTACTGTTTCATATTTTCTAATCCCATAATCATCTGAAAATACAAGGCTTGCTTTCATTTCCTTTGTTTACAAATTGCATTTTAATTCTATTCATGACAAAATACTTTGCAATAACTGGTTGTTGGTTATCATTTACACCAGAGGTGCTTAACCTTTTTGGGGGGGGGTTGCCCGAGGGCCACATTCACCATTGCCCAGCCTCAGGGGCTACATGCCAGTGAGGGTGTCACTATCACCCTCTCTCTCTCTCTCTCTCTCTCTCTCTCTCTCTCTCTCTCTCTCTCTCTCTCTCACACACACACACACACACACACACACACACACACACACACAGAGGATGACGTATGCATACAGGGGCACCCCCCCCACCTTAACTGATTTGTGTAGGCCAGCTGAAGAGAGGAGTTATTACCCCTCCCCACTCATCATATGATTGATACGATGACCAGGAGGGGGCAATTTGCATCCCCATCAGGGTGCTGTGCCATCCTAGCACCAGGTCTACTTTATTTGTTTTTTCTTTTTGCCTCTGCCACCAAGGATCTTTTTGGACAGGGCAGAAAAAAATTGCTTGTGGGGCCACATCAGGTCCCTAGGTCGGAGGTTAGCCACTCCTGATCTGCACAGTACTTTAACTGTACATGTCTCTCCTATCTTCACTCACTTCTCCCATTTCACAGACTGAAGAACTGATGCCAAGAGCCACATCATCCTGTGTTGATATTCGAGGCATACAAGGTAAAATTAGAAGCTGCCCAGTACTGTCTACACTGATTGGCAGACATCTCCCAATCCTGTTATCAGAGACCCTTTCGCTGGATATGCCAGGGACCATTTATACATGCCAATCTAAACCTATGAGCTATCAGTGAATCAGGGTCCCCATCCACAGAGGCATAAGAAGCTGCCTGATACCAAATGACACCTATCTGCCCAGACTGGCAGGTGTTTTCTACAGTTGATGCGATACGTTTCACAATCTTGTTCCTTAAGATCCATCAGCGGGAGATTTTTAGCTGTTGAATCTGGAAGTTTATCTATGCAAGTGATGTGCTCTATGAAGAAGGGATTGCACCCTGCAAGAAGGTGTGTAAACTTTAGCCTCCTAAGTCAAACTCCAGCAGTTATCTACTTACATATCCCTTACATGCCCTGCCCTAGTTTCATAGCGGTTTAAATATTTCATTAATCCTAGACTCAGTTAATATTCTACAGTAGCGCTCCCCAACTTTATGTCCTCTAGATGTTGTTGGACTATGGCTCCCATCATCCCCGATCATTAGCCACACTAACTGGGAGTCCCACAATATTTGCAGGGCCACAGGTTCCCCACATCCCTTTTTTCCATGTTAAGGACATACCTGCTTCAAACCTTATCTTCCAGTCTTTGCTGTTGAAGTTGCTATTGATGATGGTCCAGAAAATATCAGCTCCGTGCGGAAGCGACAGCGCATGGAGAAGGAGAGGCACTGCCAGTGAAGAAAGCTGCGAGAACTCTGATTTCACAACTCTCCATAAACTGAGGGAGAGAGAGAAATGACAAACGCAAATCTGCTTACAATCTGCTTAACTTCCCAGCTTCACAAAATGGATATGTTACTTTGCTGAAAGTATAATGGCAGTGGCTACTGCAGAAAGTTCTTACTCCTCCCTGGAGGGTAAGAGGACCCAGTTCCAGAACAATTTTATGTCCCCCACCCCACCCACGTCACTATCCTGCCACTCAAAGGTTTAAAATGAGAGGGAGAAGCATGTGGAAGTAGAACTCTGCAAGCCAGTTTGGCTGCCTTGCCAAAACTACCATAGGACTCTACACTTTCATCAACTCCTCTCTCTAGTTCAGAGGTGGGGAGCCTCAGGCCTGGGGGTCAAATAAGGCCCTCCAGAACTTTCTGTCTGGCCCTTGGGAGACTCCTTAGGCCACATCCCCTCTTTCCAGGCCACCCCCTTCCCCAACACTGCCACATTCTCAAGCACCTTCACTGGGTTGGAATGTGTCCTTCAACTGCAATAATGCCCTCTTGCTTGCCTGAATGGAGGATAAAAGGGGGGGAGAGAAAGAGAGATAGTAGAACCCTCTGGTTTTTGTGAGGTTGAACTATAGCCTATAAAAACATAATAACTATATCCACTGCTCCACCCACTTTTCCCTCTGGCCATGCCCACCACTGGATCAGGGCCCCTGAAAGATTGTTCACAAAGGAATGCAGCCCTCAAGCTAATAAAGGCTCCCCACTCCTCCTCTAGGCCACAAGCAAGGCCATCAGTAATGCAGACTACTTGGTTTCCCCACCCCTGCCCTCTTCATCCCAGCCTTCAAGGACCAGAATGCTCTCCAATGGCCTCCATTCACATTTTGTGGCACTAGATGAATCTGCCTTGCCTGAAATTTATAAGCACAACCAAGTCCAGATTTGAGGGGGGCTCAGTAATGGGCTCCCTCCTACTTCTGTGATCCTGGCAGGCCAGGCAGCTTGTGGTCACCATGTTAATTTCCCACAATGCCACTGACAAAGCTGGTTGGGGTACTGTGAGAAATTTAAATAGCTTCTCCAAGACCTAGCCACCTGGCATGGGGGGGTTCGTGGCAGGCATCAGTACAGCAGTGGGCTCTCTCAAGAGTCCTGGGACCCCAGCAGCTGCCTGAGAGTGTTGTGAGCTGATCCCAGACTTGTCTACAAGGCCACAATTTCTGCCTTTGCATGCCGGCATATGCCGGCAGTTTCATTCCACAAAACACTGATTTTTAAATCTAACCATTAACTTAAAACAGGGATGGGGAACCTGTGGCCCTCTGGATTGTTGGACTCCCAACTCCCATCAGCCCCAGCCAGCATGGCCCCTACTCAGGGATGATGGGAGCTGTCATCCAACAACACCAAGAGGGTTTTGGGGTTTATTAGTTGCCACCCATAACTGATTGGCTTTAGCCCAGTCTTCCCTAACCTGGTGCCCCCAAGTGTTTTGGACTACAATATCCAGCATCCCCGACCATTGGTCATGTTGGCTGGGAATGATGGGAGTTGTAGTCCAAAAATCTGGAGGGCACCATATTGAGAAAGGCTGCTTTAGCCCATAAGCTTGCACTCATTTTATATAAAGCATCAAATCCTCTCTTGGGTAAAAAGAGTGTACCTGGCAATTAGCATATGATCCTGAATGTAGGCTAAGAACTGTGGGTGGTCCTTCCTTGCAATGTATAAACACTCCCCGTGAAGGCAGAGAATCTTCAAGCAGTTGAGCATGTTAAAAAGAATATCTGGCTCTTCAAATTGTGTCATTTCCTTTGCCAGTTTTAGAAACAAGCAGACAAAATACCATGCAATTAATCACAAACTTCAAGCAGAAATAATGAGATCAGAACACTTTGTACTATAATTCTGAGCAAAAGGAGAACTGCATCAACTGAACCATGAACAAACATTAACATAGATAGCAAAAGAGACTCAAGGCGATTTATGCTTCATGTATAACAACACTTTTTGGGTGAAATACAATGATGCCATTGTGCACGAAGAACAGACTTCCGCTCGCACAACTGGGTTTCATCTTCCTGTAATTTCCCCCCTCCCTTGCACCTGAAATCTGCTCCAGAGAGATAGGGGGACCCTTTTGGCCCCTGTCTTCCTTTTTTTCCCTCCACTTAAAGGGTTTATCAACATTTTATTTTATTTATTTTTATTGTTACATTTATATCCCACCTTTCCTCCAACGAGCTCAAAGGAGCGTACATGGTTCTCCTGCCTCTCCATTGTATCCTCGCAACAACTCTGTGAGGTAGGTGAGGCTGAGAGACTATGACTGGCCCAAGGTCTCCAGGAAGCTTCATGGCTGAGTGGGGATTTGAATCCTAGTCTCTCAGGTCGTAATCCAACACTCCATTACACCACACAACAAACTGTGCCCCACACTTTATCAGTCCCAAAAGCATGATTCAAAGATAGTGCCTTATCAAGAGACCAGTATATGACATAATCAAATCCATAAACACCCATTTTTTTTAAAAAAAAGTTAAACTTTACCTGCAATATTGTATAGATAAGTTTCAGAGTCACTGGGAGCTGCTGGTAACAGAATTTCCTCTCGGTGTCATTTTTGATGGCTGCTAAGAAGCAACATATACAAAGGTTCAGAGAAAGTTTGGTAAAAACAGGATTGAAACAAAAAACCCATGTCTCCCACATTTTTTACTCTGGGTCAGTTCAGACAACCTCATCACTCTCATGATTACTGAAATTATCTTGTTAAAGCTTTGTCACCTGAAGCTTTCTAGCTGTTGCACAGAATCGTCTTTTCATTATGCTGGAGGGGCATGGTCAAAGTGAGCATAGCCATAGGTGGCAGTGAGCAGGACCACCCTACACTCTCACACATACATGCACCATACACACATACAGCACACACTGATGCACACAACCTCACATGCATACAGCACAATACTGGCATACAGTCCTCACTGATGGAATTCTGAGTTTGTTCAGGATCTACCTGTGCATACCGCTTAGTGATTTCTGTGTCACCCTGTCACTAGACATCACCTAACACTAACAGTCAGACAAGCAGGCTTGGAACTAAATACAGGAAACAGAATTTGTATGCTTTAATTGGGATTGCTGCACTGAGGCAGGGGGTTGGACTTGATGGCCTTATAGGCCCCTTCCAACTCTATGACTCTGTGAATTTATTTGTTCATTAGAGCTGTCATGCAATTAAAGAAATTAAAAACCCTGTTCAGGCATTATACCTGAGCAGGAAATATCAATCCATCCATGTTAGGGGTACCGGGCTGCGCACATTGGCCCTGCCCGCGATATCCCTGTTCCCACTTGCTCAGTCCCAGCCAACACTGAGCAAGAAAGGTCTGCTTTATTAGGGCTCCCAGTCATGTGGAGGCTTCTACTCGCATTCAAGGGAATATGAATAGAAGCCTCCTTCAGACGTTTCCTACTCAGCATGGGAAGCTCTGGAACAAAGAAGGTGGGGCAATCACACATATAACAACATTGAGGGCGGGGTCAACACATCTTGCTCCCTGTCTCCTACATGCGAGGAGATTTCCTGTTTGGGTCTAATCCCTGAATAGAGTTTTAATCAAGTTCATGAATTTTAGTCAATGAATTGCTTGATTGATTAAATTTACCTATATATTTGCATATAAGAAAAAAGCCAATAGAATTAAAGCAGAGGTTCTCAAAGCATTCCTCCCACAGACCACTTGAAAATTGCTTGGGGTCTCAGTGGACCCATTCATAAACATTTTTCTTCAGCACTGGCATGACTGTCAAAACAGAGAGACAGTGTGGTGTAGTGGTTAGAGTGTTGGACTAGGACCTGAGAGACCAGAGTTCGAATCCCCACTCGGCCATGAAGCTCACTGGGTGACCTTGGGCCAGTCACTGCCTGTCAGCCTAACCTACCTCACAGGGTGGTTGTGGGGATTAAATGAGGAGGAGGAGAATCATGTACTCCACCTTGAGCTCCTTGGAGAAAAGGTGGAATATAAATGCAATTAAATAAATAAAATAAAACAAGCACATATGAAAATCACAGGCCCTAGACTAGGCTGCTGAAAAGGAGACATTTATTCACTTGGGACCCAAATATCTGCAAAGTTTTCTTACATATTGACCTGCCCAGGTTCTAAGATCAGCAGATGAAGACCTCCTTGTGGTCCCTCCTCAGTCTGAGGTATGCAGTGTGGAGGCAAAGGGCCCACATCAGCTCTTCATCATGTTAGCATGCTGCATGCACATACTTACCATCACCCAAAATGGAGGGGGGGCACCCTAAGAGGTTGACATCCCTGCTAACATCTTGGGTGATGGCAGGTGTGTGTGAATGTACAGTGCGCTGGTGCAGGAAGTAGGTGGGGCAGGTGGGTCTATTTAAGCCCCGTGCCACCTGCATTGGAAGGGGATGTTGGGGAGTATGATGCCAAGGGCCCAGTCATGCCTGGTGACAGCCCTGGGAGTTGTAATCAACTACGTTCTACTCAGAGTAGACCCACTGAAATTAATGAACCAAGTTTGTCAAATTTCTTAATTTCAGTGGGAACCTATATGGTTTTTTGATAATGTTATTTTATTTTTAGTTGTACTGTTTTGACACTGATGTGTTTGCCGCCCTAGGCTCCTTTGGGAAAAAGGGAGGGATATAAATTTGAATAATAGTAATAATCTGGAAACGCCACTCCTTCCTCGCTTTCAGTCAGACCCTGATCCAAGCAGGTGTTTCCATGCATTTCATTCACCTCACTGGCAGCTAGCTAGACACTTCAGCAGCAGCTCTGCCTTGCCATCTCCTCTGCTCCTGTTGCTCTGGGGAAAATGGGGGAGGTCTGGGAGCCAGTCAAGAACCCAGGTATCTGGTATGGGACCTCCTGTCCTCTCTGTGTGTGTGTGTGTGTGTGTATGGTATTTTATGTATTTTAATTGTATTGTATGTATTTTAACTGGTGCAGAATGCGGCGGCTCGGTTGCTTACAAACAGCCGCCGCCGTGATCACATCACGCCAGTGCTGTTTCATCTACATTGGCTTCCAGTTGTTTTCCGGGCCCAATTCAAGGTGTTGGTATTAACCTTTAAAGCCCTATACGGTCTCGGCCCAGTTTACCTGAAGGAGCACCTCCAGTACTACCAATTAAGCCGCCTGACTAGATCAGCCACGCAGGGCCTTCTCTCAGTCCCACCAACGAAAACAGCTAGGTTGGTGGGGACTAGAGAGAGGGCTTTCTCAGTGGTGGCCCCCTCTCTCTGGAACTCCCTCCCATTCGATCTTCGCCATGCCCCTTCCCTGGATATATTCCGCTGAGCCTTAAAAACTTGGCTCTTTGGACAGGCCTTCGGGATCTCCGGGGTGGGCTAAATTCCCTGTGTCTTAATTGTTCATTGATTGCCCTTCATCGTTTTATACTGCTGCTATCTAAAATGGTTAGTATTTGACTGCATTGTATTTTCTTGATTGCATTGTATTTTATCTTGTATTTGTATTGTATTTTATTGCATTTTAATGTGTACGTCGCCTAGAGTGGCTTTGGCCAGATAGGCAACACAAAAATTAAATTTATTATTATTATTAATTTATTTTAATGTTTGTGATTTTACTGCTTACAATTTTATTATGTACATGTCTGATTTTATTTTTGTAAGCAGCCCTGAGTGCCCTATTATAGGGTAGAAGGGCGGGATAGAAATATTTTAAATAAATAAATAAATAAAAATAAACTATCAGTAGTCTATAATGGCTTCCAATCTATTTTTGCACCCATACCAGAAGAGGAGGAGAGGTGCAAGTTCAAGACTTGCTGCCAGGGCCGGTTCTAAGGGGCGGCCAGGTTGGGCACTGGCCTAAGGGCTCTGCAGCTACAGGAGCCCCTGGGGGGCCCCTGGGGGGCCCTCCACTTCCCTTCTGTGATCCGCGGCACGAGCTGTGCCGCAAATCGCAAGACAAAACCTTCCAAGCCACCCGCCATCCCCCCCGCTTCACCTACCTTTCTCTGCTGTTCTTTGTGGCTGCGCGCACTGCACACGCAGGGTTGCCATCAATCAAGATGGCGGCCAAGGTTTCCGTAAGGGACTGAAGCCCCTGCCGCCATCTTGGCTGATGGCAGCAATGCATGCGCTGAATGCCATCAACTAAGATGGCGGCAGAGGCTTAAGTCCCTTACGGAAACCTCGGCCGCCATCTTGATTGATGGCAACCCTGCGCGCGCAGTGCGCGCAGCCGCAATGAACAGCAGAGAAAGGTAGGTGAAGTGGGGGGGATGGCAGGGGGGTGGCAGGTGACTCGCAAGGTCTTGTCTTGCGATCTGTGGGATCGCGAAAGGGGAGCGGAGGGGCCCAGTGCAGGCCAATGCCCAAGGGCCCTCGCATTCCTGGAGCCGGCCCTGCTTGCTGCATCTAGTTCTTATTGTAGTATACCAGTTTTATTGTTACATCCAAATACTTAAAATGTCTCTTTTAGAATCATGTTTGCTGACTTCAGGTTTTTATTTTATTTTATTTTAAAGTGCTAGTATTAAAAGTAAATTTCAAATGTAACGGTAAATGGACTCCTACTGGGAGGAAGAGCAGGATATAAATCTAATAAATAAATAATAAATAAACATTAAAAATCTGCTGATTAAACTGGGAGCAGTCTAAAAAATCTGCTGATTAAACTGGGAGCACACTTCTATCAATCTAAATGTTTTAACTGACTAATCTAAACAAGTAATCAACTACATTTTGCAGTCCTAGAGGAGTTTTGTTGTGGTTATTTTAATCATGGTCATTTATTTATTTATTTATTTAAATCCAAAGCTGAGGCACCACTGCAGAAAAGACCCTATCCCTTGTTAAAGCATAGGGTACCCGTACTAAGGAGGGTACCTGGAGCAGGCTATCTTAAGAAATAGACAATCTATTGCAATAAAAATGTGGGGAGCAGGACCTGAGGTATGTGGCTAGTGTTATCAAACTTTAGCTTCCTTTGAAATTCCACAGATGTTTCACCTGAGGAGAAGCCTCTATATTTGCTTCTTATCTCACTTCAGACAAAATCTAGTATTAAACTTGGGATGGGCCATAGACAGGGCCAGTCCCAGGCATGCCGGGGCCCTTGGGCATCAGCTTGCCCCAGGCCCCGGCGTGTGCATGTGCATGTGTATGTGTGTGTGTGTGCATGCAGGGACCCCCCATGCCCCCCACCTACCTGTCTCCACTCCCCTTCTCCCCACACCCCCACCTACCTGTCTCCACTTTCCCTTTCCCTAGAGCTACAGGGGCCCCTGAGGGGCCCCTTGTGATGATCCTGTATTAGTGTAAATAGGGTAAGTGCTGTTTGTTTAGAAGATACATGGTAAGTGGAGTGAAAGAGGAGGGGGAGTGAATGGGCAGTAGAATGTTGGATGATTAGCTGAATGTTTAAAATGGCTGACAGTATAAAAGGAAGAATGTCAGGTAAATCTGGGTGGATGTGGTGTGGACGTGTGTGGACGTGTGTGGACGTTGGTGGACGTTGGTGGACTTGAGAGGGTTGTTTTGGTGGGTTTTGAGAGGAGAGGGTGGAGTTCGGATTAATACTAAGACCAGTACCTCAGGAATAGATGTAACCATATGCTTAAGTGCCTTATGAAGAAATCTTGTTATCTCTGTTATATAATAAAATACTTATTTGGTTTACCAAAGGCCTGATCCTTGGCTGGGGTTTCACAGACCAGAAGGGAGGGTGAGGTAAATACCAAGGCTGAAGAGTGACAAATGGTGGCAGCGGGGAAGGGAAGAATAACACCACAAGTATTCAGAGCAAACCAGAATTATAAGCAGTCTGAGTAAATCAAAGGGATTGGGACAGCTTTAGCACTCAGTCACAGAGGTAACCAGATAGAGAGACTCAGGCAGAGTCTCTGGGACTACTGGTTATAGGACGTGACTGGTGGTGCTGCCTAGCAGGGGGATCTGTTGAGATCTGTGCTAGAGCGGGGAGAGAAACCATAAGAAAGGACAGTCCGGACTGGTGGAGTCCCTGGTGGTGCCTAGAGACAGGCAGTAACCACGAGCAGGTAGGAACCTGACAGGGAGAGCCAGGGAAGGGCATCACATGTGGTCGCAGTAGCGGTGGGATACGAACAAAGGAGACTACGTCACAGGTGTTGGCTGTAGCAGTGGTACGAATACTGGAGAATCCCTAACAGTGGTGTGACAAACAGAAATAACACAACAAGATTACTTGTGAGAGTGACTGGCAAAGAGTGTGTGGCAAAGAGTGAGTGAACTCAAACACCATGGCTGAATATATAAAAATGAAAAGAGAGGAGCTGGTGGAGAAGTGCATAACATTCAATTTACCTCACGAGGGTAAAGGGGTAGATGAATTGAGGGTAGCACTTATAGGATTTGCAACTGCCCAGCAAAAACAACCTGTCAGAGAAGAGACCCCAGAAGGATACTTAAGCAATCCCGCTTATATAGAGTATTTGAGAGAGAAGTTAAGATGGGAGGCTGAGGAAAAAGACAAGCAGAGGGTCTTTGAAACAGATGAGAAAGACAAGCAGAGGGAGTTGGAAACTGAGAGATTGAGGATGGAAACTGAGAGAATGAGAGTGGATGCGGAATTACAGGCAGAAAAAATAAAATTTGATAGAGAGAGATTTCACTCTGAGGAGACAAGGAAAGACAGAGATGGAGCAAAAATAAAAATTACTCCAAAGGACTTTGCTGTCTATGAGCCTGGTCAAGATCCTCAAATTTATCTCACAACCTTTGAAAAGGCAGCTCAGTTGTGGGGGCTACCTGAAGATAAATACATGCAGTATTTATCAAACCTGATTAAAGGGGAATTGGCAGAGGTATACCAATATTTCCCCTCAGACAGGCCCGTCACCTATGCTGAGTTTAAAGAGGCAGTCTACAAAAGATTCAGACTGGGGCCTGATCATTTTAGAAAGCTTTTCAGAAACTGCCAGATACAGACAGGGAGGTCTTTCGTGGAGCTGGGGGCAAAACTGATGGACATATTTGGGAAATGGCTGACAAGTGCAAAAGCTCAGTCTGTGGAGGAGGTGAAAAACCTCATGATACTGGATCAATTATACCATCAGTTACCACCAGAAATAAGGCTCCTGGTCAAAGACCGTTCCCCTACATCGGTGCAGGAGGCCGCAGAGATGGCGGATCACTTCACCTACAAAAGAACTGGCTGGGTGGGGAAAACATCAAGAGATTTTAAACCCAGACCATATAATGCTGGCAGAAAAGATGTGGTGCCACAGCGAATGAGTCCTCCAGTAAAATCTGAAGGGCACAGGACACCCCAGAGTGGATCTGTGTACCCTAAAACAGAGGAGAAATTATGCTACAAATGTGGTAGACCGGGGCACCTACGTTTTCAATGTGAGGTTGCCAACCCCATTAGTAATCCTGCTCAGGCAAGGACAGTGAAAACAGAGCCCAAGGCTTTAGAAACAGCAAAAAAGGTTCAGTTTTGCCAGATAAACTGGACAGAAGTAACAGACCTTGATTCAAGTCTGAGAGAGGAAGTGAGTGTACAAGGGGCAAATTATTGGGCATTGCTTGACACTGGTGCCGCTCAGACATTACTGAGGCCAGATTTAATAAAATCTGAGGAAATATTACCTCAGGAAACTGTGAATATCCAAGGAGTGAGGGGTCAACCAGAAAGCTTGCCTGTGGCCCTGGTGAAAATGGCGTGGAGAGGCCGAGAGGGCAGATATAAAGTAGGCATTAATGCCCAGCAACAAGAACCAGTGATATTGGGAAGAGATGTTATGGGAGCCCAAGGGAAAATATATGTGGTGACCAGACAGCAACTTGGCAGAGAAAAAGAAGCCATGTTAAGGGGGGTTGAAGGAAACAGGGTGGAATCTGTTTCCGAGCCTCAGGTCACCATAGCAACCACTAGCAGGCCTGCTGAAGGAGACAAACTGTATCAACTAGTCTCTGGGGAAGAGACAGAGCATTTCAGAGAAGAATTGAATAAGGATACCAGTTTGAATCAAATAAAGGAGCAAGCCCTGACCCAACAGATTCCTTTCACTGACAAACTGAGGAATCAAGTTGTGTGTGAAAATGGAATTTTATATAGACTGTGGATGCCTGCTGAGAGAAAGGATGAATGTGAACCAGTGAAGCAATTGATAGTACCTAGCAAATACAGAACCAGATTGCTAGAGGTAGCCCACGATGTCCCATGTGCAGGACATCTGGGAATAAAAAAGACCAAGAGGAGATTGGCTGCACACTATTATTGACCAAACATCTCCAAAGATGTAAAACAACATTGTCTATCTTGCGGTATATGCCAAAAGGTGGGAAAAAGTGGAGTAAAGACTAAGGCACCCTTAAAGCCCCTTCCTATAATTGGACAACCCTTTTATAGGCTACCTATTTGTTTCCGAGCCAGATTCAAGGTGCTGGTTTTGACCTATAAAGCTTTACACGGCGTGGGACCGCAATATCTTGTGGAACGCCTCTCCCGCTATGAACCTACCCGGTCACTTCGCTCAGCATCTAAGGCCCTCCTCCGGGTACCAACCCATCGAGAAGCCTGGAGGACAGTTACTCGATCTAGGGCCTTTTCTGTAGTGGCCCCCAAACTGTGAAACAGCCTCCCCGAAGAAGTACGCCTGGCGCCTACGCTTCTATCTTTTCGGCGCCAGGTTAAGACCTGGCTATGCTCCCAGGCATTTTAAGCGTTTGTAATAATTTAAATTTTTTTCTTTTTTTTTTCTTTTGTTGCTGCTTGTGTTTATTGTTTGTTGTCTGATTTTATTGTTGATATTTTGTATTTTAACCTTTTTGTACACCGCCCAGAGAGCCACTCGCTATGGGCGGTCTATAAATGAAACAAATAAATAAATAAAAAAATAAATAGAGTGGGAATAGATTTGGTGGGCCCTTTTTCCAAACCCACAAGGCATGGCAAGAAATATCTAGTGGTGGTGGTGGATTTTGCCACCAGGTACCCAGACGCAGAAGCACTAAGATCTGTAGAAGCCCCTGTAGTGGCAGAGGCTTTATTAAAAATCTTTATGAGGCTGGGTTTCCCTCATGAAGTGCTGATGGATCAAGGCAGTGTATTCATGGGAGAAGGGATGCAATGTATGTGGAAATGTTGTGGTCTAAAACATCTAAAGACCACTACTTACCATCCCGCCACTAATGGGCTAACAGAGAGATTCAATGGCGTTTTGAAGGGCATGATAAGAAGCTATGTACAAGATCACCCTCAAGACTGGGATGAACGTTTGGGATGCTTCTTATTTGCATACAGAGAAGTCCCTCAAGAGTCAACAGGCTTCTCACCCTTTGAACTCATGTTCACTAGAAAAGTGAGGGGACCTCACGATGGACAGCACGATGAAAATGTCGACCCAGTGTGCGGCAGCTGTGAAAAAGGCAAATTCCATGCTAGCGGTAATTAGGAAAGGTATTGAAAATAAAACAGCCGATATCATAATGCCGTTGTATAAATCTATGGTGCGGCCGCATTTGGAATACTGTGTACAGTTCTGGTCGCCTCATCTCAAAAAGGATATTCTAGAGTTGGAAAAGGTTCAGAAGAGGGCAACCAGAATGATCAAGGGGATGGAGCGACTCCCTTACGAGGAAAGGTTGCAGCATTTGAGGCTTTTTAGTTTAGAGAAAAGGCGGGTCAGAGGAGACATGATAGAAGTGTATAAAATTATGCATGGCATTGAGAAAGTGGATAGAGAAAAGTTCTTCTCCCTCTCTCATAATACTAGAACTCGTGGACATTCAAAGAAGCTGAATGTTGGAAGATTCAGGACAGACAAAAGGAAGTACTTCTTTACTCAGCGCATAGTTAAACTATGGAATTTGCTCCCACAAGATGCAGTAATGGCCACCAGCTTGGATGGCTTTAAAAGAAGATTAGACAAATTCATGGAGGACAGGGCTATCAATGGCTACTAGCTGTGATGGCTGTGCTCTGCCACCCTAGTCAGAGGCAGCATGCTTCTGAAAACCAGTTGCTGGAAGCCTCAGGAGGGGAGAGTGTTCTTGCACTCGGGTCCTGCTTGCGGGCTTCCCCCAGGCCCCTGGATGGCCACTGTGAGAACAGGATGCTGGACTAGATGGGCCACTGGCCTGATCCAGCAGGCTCTTCTTATGTTCTTATGTTCTTATGACCTTTAGAACTATTAAAAAATTCATGGGAAGGAACCCTGGGAGAGTACAAAACATCTGTAGTAGATTTTGTATTGGAATTCCGCAATAAATTAACATCAATGATGGAGGTGGTGAAAAAGAATTTGAGTCAAGCACAGCAGAAGCAAAGTTACTGGTATGACAGAACAGCCAGGGAACGTGTGTATGATGTGGGAGATATGGTTATGGCATTCATACCCAGGAAACATGACAAATTACAGGCTAACTGGGAAGGACTATATACCATCAGAGAAAGGCTTGACACAGTGATGTATGTAATCACCACAGACCAATTAAACAAAAGCAAAGTGGTTCATGTAAATATGTTAAAGCCTTACCATACCAGGGATGCACAGGTGTTGCAAGTTACCTTATTTCCTGAGGGAAGTGGGCCTGAACTTCCGGATTTGGTACAGGAAAGCAAAGACAAAGGAGGGGTAGATCAAGTGGAATGGTCAGAAGAGGTGAAGGAGGAAGTAAAAGAAGAGATTCTGAGAGTTTTGAAAAACTATGGGAATCTCTTTAATAATAAACCTGGCCGAACCAGTATAGCCAAACATTCCATTAATACTGGAGATCATGCCCCAATCAGATCTGTACCGTGCTGTGTGAATGGGAAAGTTGTGAGTGAAGTAATCTGTGTAGGACATAAGGTGGGGAGTGGGAAAGTCACCCCGTTATGGAGCAAGGTAGAGGCAGTGCAATCGTGGCCTATCCCCTTGCATGAATTGACCAAGAAAAAGTGTTCTGAGCGTGTGGTATGGACGGATGAATGTCAGAAGGCTTTTGATCTGCTGAAGCAAGCCTTGTGCAAAGGACCCATATTAATAGCACCACACTATGAGCAACCATTCATCGTGGCTACAGATGCATCAGACCTCGCGCTGGGAGTCGTCTTGCTGCAGGAGAGAGAAGGCACCAGACATCCAGTGGCGTATCTGAGTCGCAAGCTGACGCCGAGAGAGAAAAACTATTCGTCGGTCCAAAAGGAGTGCCTAGCGGTCGTGTGGGGACTGAACAAGTTGCACCCATACGTGTGGGGACGAAGATTCACGGTAACAACGGATCATCGAGCCTTGTTATGGTTGCAAACTATGAAAAACCATAACATTATGCTGCAGAGGTGGTCCTGGGCCCTACAGGACTATCAAGTGGACTTCCAGCTCATAAAAGGCAAGGACAATGTACTGGCCGATGGACTTTCCAGGCAAGTGGCTGGGACTGCAGTGACGTGACCAGACGGAGGAACAAAGAAAGACATTTTCCCCATAGAGACTTGTTTATATTGTTAACGCGACGTATAAATCCTGGAACAGGAATAATACTCTGCCGTTGTTTTAAGGGGGGGGGAAATGTGATGATCCTGTATTAGTGTAAATAGGGTAAGTGCTGTTTGTTTAGAAGATACATGGTAAGTGGAGTGAAAGAGGAGGGGGAGTGAATGGGCAGTAGAATGTTGGATGATTGGCTGAATGTTTAAAATGGCTGACAGTATAAAAGGAAGAATGTCAGGTAAATCTGGGTGGATGTGGTGTGGACGTGTGTGGACGTTGGTGGACGTTGGTGGACTTGAGAGGGTTGTTTTGGTGGGTTTTGAGAGGAGAGGGTGGAGTTCGGATTAATACTAAGACTAGTACCTCAGGAATAGATGTAACCATATGCTTAAGTGCCTTTTAAAGAAATCTTGTTATCTCTGTTATATAATAAAATACTTATTTGGTTTACCAAAGGCCTGATCCTTGGCTGGGGTTTCACAGACCAGAAGGGAGGGTGAGGTAAATACCAAGGCTGAAGAGTGACAAATGGTGGCAGCGGGGAAGGGAAGAATAACACCACAAGTATTCAGAGCAAACCAGAATTATAAGCAGTCTGAGTAAATCAAAGGGATTGGGACAGCTTTAGCACTCAGTCACAGAGGTAACCAGATAGAGAGACTCAGGCAGAGTCTCTGGGACTACTGGTTATAGGACGTGACTGGTGGTGCTGCCTAGCAGGGGGATCTGTTGAGATCTGTGCTAGAGCGGGGAGAGAAACCATAAGAAAGGACAGTCCGGACTGGTGGAGTCCCTGGTGGTGCCTAGAGACAGGCAGTAACCATGAGCAGGTAGGAACCTGACAGGGAGAGCCAGGGAAGGGCGTCACACCCCTCCGCTCCCCTTCTGCGATCCGTGACAAAAGCAGCAGATCGCAGGGCAGGAGCTTCCGCCTGCCCACCTTTCCCTCGCCCCACCTACCTGTCGCCTGTCTTTTAGCATTGCCATTAACCAAGATGGCAGACACGGTTTCTCTAAGGGGATGAAGCCTCCGTCGCCATCTTGGTTGATGACACGTGTGCGTGCTATGCATGCGCATCTCTGCCATCAACCAAGATGGCAGCAGGGGCTTCAGCACCTTAGGGAAACCTATGCCGCCATCTTCATAAAGGGCAATGATAAAAGACAGGAGACAGGTAGGTGGGGTGAGGGAATGGTAGGCATGTGGAAACTCCTGCCCTGTGATCCACGGCTGTTGCCACGGATTGCAGAAGGGGAGCGGAGAGTCCCCTGTTGCTCCAGGGGCCCTCAGGCCAGTGCCCCACCTGGCCGCTCTTTAGAACCGGCCCTGGCCTTAGAATTTCACTGCTCTTTTGAAAACTTGTTTGCTTTTCATTAACATCATTGTTTTTCATTAACATCTTCAGATGTTTCTCTTGGGAAGAAGAAGAAGACCTCAAAAATCTCCCCTGGATTTTTTTCTGAAAGTGACATTCTAATTTGAAGGCTGTGTCACATCACAAACAAATGATGACTTCCAGGTTTATGTTAAAGTTCAAAAATGTACCAGAAGGTGGTGTCCTATTCACATAAAATGCCTGCCCTTTTTCAAGCTGCCACTATCATCTAAATGGCTGCAATGGCCCTATGTAAGTAGACAGTATGCCAAAATTCTTCCACATGTTTAAGGTACCTGATAGCATTATAATGTGGAGAAAATAAGCATTGTGTCTAGGATTGGGCTGTTATTGATTTTATTTAAAATGTTTTTATACCACCTTCAAAAGATAAAAGCCTTCTCAAGGCATTTAGAAAGTAAAAAACATGAAACAGTAATCCATCTCAATTAATAAAAACAGCATAAAACTGAAATTTCAAATCAAATTTAAAGTATCAGTTATAATTGAAACCATCTGTAAAATATAAAACCAGCATCAATTAAAAGTAGGCTGAAACATCCAGATTGGTAAGGCCCATTTAAAAATAGGAAGGGAACCAGGCATATTTCCAGTGGAAAATCATTCCACAAGGAGAGAACCAGCAGAGAATAGGCCCTGTCACTCATCCATCTATCGGGGTTTCCATGCCTGATCTTAGGGCCCAGGCAGGTTCATACAAGTGCAGAGAGCCTTTCAAATAACCAGGTCCCAAGCCATTTAGGACGTTAAAGGTAAATCACCAGCACTTTAAATTGGGCCCAGAAATCATTGGCAACTAGTAAGATATAAAATTGGCCTAGCCCCCACAAGCAACTAGGCTAATTATGTTTGTGGAGGCCAAATAATTTTTCTTTGACACAGAAGTGAGGGGGCCACCTGTGATTGGTCACATGCACACCATGCATTCAAGGCCAGTCATGGCTTCCCCCAATGAATCCTGGGAACCACATATGTTAAGAGTTGTTGGGAGATCCTTAACAGAGTTATAATTCCCAGCAAACTACAGCTCCAAAGATTCTATGGGGGATGCCATGACTAAGAGTGCTTTAAATATATGGTGTGCATGTGACCAAAGAGGGAGAATTCTTGTTCTCCAGATGCAAAACAATAATAGCTTTAATGAACACCATAAAATCCAGGTGGTGATTAACACAGCAAAGTTTTGAAACACACCTGCAGTTCTCCAATCACCTGTATTTTCTGTTGTCTCTGTGTGATTTCCTGGGTTTTCTCCATGCTTTGGTGCTGATTTGTTCTCCACTTCCCCTTCAGTTCCTATAATGAACTCAGGTCTGGAATACAGAAGACTGTCCTCCAGATTATCTGTAGGTTCCTTTAAATACAATGAGGAGTGGAGTTAATTTTTAGTTGTCTGCATTTACATGTTCTTGGGTCAAACATGAGGACATCATAGATGAGCCAACAGATAGCAGCCTTGAGCACTGAAAACTCCATGCATAGATTTCAGCAAGAACTACTTCATAGATCATATGGCAGCATATTGCATGACATGACATAATACAAATGCATAAAATTATTCATGGTATGGAAAAAGTGGAAACAAAAAAGTTTTTCTCCCTCTTTCATAACACTAGAACTTGTGGACATCCAATGAAGCTGAATGTAGGAAGATTCAGGACAGGCAAAAGAAGTACTTCTTTACACAGTGCACAGTTAAACTATGGAATTTGTTCCCACCACAGCAGCGGCAGCTGGTGGTTTCATGTCAGTGGGGCAGGGGAATCCGCTCTGCGTTTTAGTCCAAACTTTCAAGGATCTGTACAAATGGCTGAACCTAAAATAGATTTCAGGACCTTGGACAGCTCCTTGAACGTTTGGAGCTGATTTCACTGCTCCACTGACATGAAGCCATCAGCCACACTGCACAGGAGGCAGTGACAGTCACCAACTTGGATGGCTTTAAAAGATTAGACAAATACATGGTAGGAGGCAATATACTTCTGAATACGAGTTACTGGAAATCGCAGGAGGTGCTCTTGTGTTCAGGTCCTGCTTGCGGGCTTCCCATAGGCATCTCGTTGGCCACTGTCTAATTAGAAGAGGATGCTGGACTAGATAAGTCATTGGCCTGATCCAGAAGACTCTTCTTCCTGTGCATATTCACCACTGGTTGTACATGTGGCACAATGCCAAAGCAAATCCCAACAGCTGCATAATACATGCATACTTTACTTTTTTTAATGTGTGCACATAAAGAATGTAATTTATAAAGCATCTCTGAATCTACAGTTGAAACAAGCAATAAGAGTTGTTTGGATGCTTGTGTATGTTGAGTGATACTCATTTTTTTACTTGCTTACCACTAGCCTGATTTCTTCTTTTGGAGCTAGTCTCTCCAGGAGTTCACAAGCCAACTGATAACACAAGATACTAGACTGGCACAGATTACATTCAATTGCCTTCTCATCTTTTTGGCAGGTATGAGAGCCCCCCCAGGGGGCCTGGAACACATTGGTGATGATAGAAATTATGTCTTTGGAGATGCTGTTCTCTAAACCCAGGGTAATGCCATCATCTTGTAGTTCCATCTGAAAAAAAAGTTTTAAGAAGGATAATTAACAAAGCAATTGATACACACCCTATTGACATCAGACAAAATTGACATGAGAGTACAACCTACGCTACCATTGAAAAAAATGGAGATGATCCATGCCTTTAAATAGCTGCATAACAGAGAGACGTCCACAAATAAAAATCACTACTACTCCATGCCAGGAAAAACTACAACTGTTGAAATTCGTCTTGCCAAGCAGCTGTTGAAAGCAAACAATCTCTATCAGGGGAATAAAGGTCACAACCCTATGAAACAGGGGTGAAGAACCTGTGGTCCTGCATATGTTGCTGGATTCCAACTCCCAACATCCTTGACCATTGTGGGGCTGATGAGAGTTGAAATCCTACAGCATCTGGAGGACCAAAGGTTCCTCACACTTTTTCTAAGAGATGGCAAGAATAGTGACAAAGGATATGAGAAAAGGAAGCTTAGGTCCTGGAGTTAGCGGTAAATGTGCTAATTTGCTGTGTCACAAAGCCACCCCAACCCCAAACAGGAAGAAACTATGTCCAGAACCTTGCAAAGTCCAGTTTTATCAGGCTCCCTCTTTCTTTGGGCTAGCTTGCTTGCTATTTTCCTAAATACTGACTAGGTAAAATGTACAATGTAACTTCCTGGGCCATCCATTATACTAATATCTGTACCTCTTCTGTTAACTCTCAGTCATTCTGCTTTACATGAACCTCATCTAAGGAAAGAGCTGAGAATATGCTGTGCATCCAAAATCACATGGTGCAAAGGCATGAGGAACTCACTTTCTTTCATTTATATTTTTTATTTTAAAAAATGATATAGGAACACAGAAGATTGCCTTATATCAAATCAGGCCATCTAGCTCAGTATTGTCTACATCAGGGATGGAGAACTTTTGGACCTCCAGATGTTGCTAAGCTACAACTCCCATCAGGCCTGGCCATTGGTCATGTTTGCTAGGCCTGATGGGAGCTGTATTTCAGCAACATCTGGAGGGCCAAAGGTTTGTCACACCTCATCTACATTGATTGACAGCAGCTCTTCAGTGTTACAGTCAGGAGACATTCCCAGCTCTATCTGGAGGTGCCAAGGATTGAATCTGAAACCTTCTGTGTGCAAAGCAGATGCTCTACCACTGACCTAAGACCGTTCAGCACTGTTTGCCCTTGTTGCAGAGCAAAGCATAAAAGCTTGCAAACCAGTGAAACCTTAGAAGGCACCATAGACAAGGATGGAGCTGAGCTTCCAATGGCCAGGAGTGGCATGTCAGTATAGCTTCTTTTCCACCCTTGCGACTAGCAGAATCAATTAATTCTTCTTAATTTCCATAATTTCCATAACTATGTTACTGAATTCAGAGTTCTTAAAAAAACAATGTTGCATATGTAACCCAGAATCTCGTACTGGTAGACTGCATAGCCTCCCTGATCTTTTGACATATTCGGAAAAATAATATGGTATGGAATGCAGGTAAGGATTGCATAACTGAATGCTCCCCCATGTTAAAAAAAATACTTGAAGAAAGCTAGCATGTTAGAGAACCTATACTGGATGTGTTCACTGAACTTCAGTCTAAGAACATCAGAAGAAACCTGCTGGATCAGACCAAAGGTCTATTTGTCCAGCATTCTGTTCTCGCAGTGGCCAAGGAAATGCTTATAGAATGCCCACAAGCAGGACAGGAGCACAATAGCCCTCTCCCAGTCCACAGCCACTGGTGTTCAGAGGCATACTGCAGCAGATATTGGAGTCATCATAAAGTCATCATAGCACCATCTTACCTTGTACGTCCTAAGTCAATACTGAGATCATCTGTGAAAGCACTGTTAATCCATGGGCCAGAAGCACAACTCATGTCAACAAGGAGTGACGCCTTCAGTGTTGTGGGCTCAACACTTTGGAACTTCCTCCCATTAGAAATCATACAGGCACTGTCCTTGCTGAGTTTCAGTCACCTGGTTAAAATCGTTTTATCTCAGGAGGCCTTTGCATCATGAATGCTTCTCTGACGTTTTAAAATTTTTCGCATGTTTTCATTTACATTTTTGAGATTTTAGGTTTCTGAGGTTTTAAACCTTTTGAGGTTTAATTTATGTTTTAAATTTTGTATACTGTATATTTTTAATGTTGTAAGCCACTTTAAGTCTTAGATGGTAAAAAGTTGGATATATTGTTTCAAAAAATATAAACACACAAATACTAGTCGCCATTGATCCTCTTATCCCTCAAGAATTTGTCTAATCCCGTTTTAAAGGCATTCATATTGGCATCCACCACTGCATCTTGCCGTAGCATCACCTACACAGTCCTGCTCGTGCCGCTGCCCTGCCGTGTCCTAGCACCATCCAGGTACCACCAGTGTCATCAATCTGGCTGCTACTGGATTAGGCAAATTCATAGAGGATAAGGCTATCAATGGCTACTATGTATGTGCTGAACACGAGTTGCTGGGAATCACAGGTGCGGAGAATGCTCTTATGCTTGCAGGCTTCCCATAGGTATCTGGTCGGCCACTGTGAGAACAAGACGCTGGACTAGATGGGCCACTGGCCTGATCCAGCAGGGCTCTTCTTGTGTTCTTATGTTCCCAGTCATAGTGAGGCTTCTAAATACTTTCAGTCAAATGCACTTAGAAGCCTCCTTCAGATCTTCCTGATCAACATGTGAAGATGGGGGTGGATCAGGTGGGGCAGGCCCTGAGCTCCCTACACATTCTTCCTCTGCCCCATGTATTCTTTGAATGCTTAAATTGGGCTTATAAAATGTGCAAAAGCTGTGGTCTCTGACAGCTTTATTTCTGGCCTAGTTTAAAATACCAGAATTCTTTTTTTCTTTTTTTTTTGCATTGTCACCTGCTTTAAGATGAGGTCAAACATCAGGATGAAGCAATTCAAATTCATTTCATCATCATCACAATCAAAGTCAATAGCCTTTCCTCCTCCTCCTCCTCCTCCTCCTCCTCCTCCAGAGTGTCCAAAGTTCTTGAAAGGGCTACGGAAGGGGCTGCGCATGGGGCTGCGAAATGGACTCTGAAATGGACTTGGGAATGGGCTCAGTGTATTATGCTGAACTCTGCGTCCTGGATCAGAAGCAATGCTCACCTGCAGAAGCATGGACAGACAAACACACACACACAAAATTAGTGTTTAGCTACTGACAGGTATAAAATAAGCACATTAACTTCTGCGATAGAAACATGGGCAGTCCATTTAAATTAGAGTTGTCAGCTGATTAGGAAAAATGCTTTGGCCTGCTTCTGTGCCTTCAACAGCAAGCCTCTGTGGAGGATTCAGCTATGAGGAGCTTTTTTACAACACAGAGATACCCATTATTACCTGCTATCAAACAAGCTGCTGTTAAGGCACAAGAGAATGGATCAGTTAAAAGAAAAGTGGCAACAATACCCCCAAGGTATTTCCCCAGAAATAATAATAATAATAATAATGAGTAGTAGTAGTAAATAATAATGTTTGCTGTTTATTTATTGTGATATTCTGTATTTTAATCTTTTTGTACACCGCCCAGAGAGCTATTCGCTATGGGCAGTTTAAAAATGAAACAAATAAATAAATAAAATAATAAATATCCCACCTTTTTTCCAAGGAGCTCAGGGTGGCATACATTTAATCCTCACAACAGCCCCGTTAGGCTGAGAGACGGTGACTGGCCCAAGGTCACCCAGGGAGCTTGATGGCTGAGTGAGGATTTGAACCCTGGTCTTCCAGGTTCTAGCCTACACTCTAACCACTACACAACATTGGCTTAAGCACATCTACTGACTGGTTTGGAAACTTTCAATTGGATTGATTGTTAAAGTATTTTTTAAAAATAGAACAATTCACAGGCACAATACACAGATTTAAGTGCTCCAACCTAAATCATGTTGAAATGATGTGACTGATGGTCAGCCTAGATGGGACGCCATTCACGCAGTTAGAAACTACGTGAATGCTTTTAAAGTAAACAGCAAGTACGAAGAACTTGATCCAGACAGGGAACCTGGTGGAAGATGATGGAGGGGGAATTTAACCCTCTGCTACCCAATGTGGTCCAGGCGGGATTGGGGCCCACACACATGCTATTTATTTATAAAAGTCACTGATTCATAGGGTTGCCATAAGTCGTAGTCGACTTGGAGGCACATAACAACATTCTGACATATCATAAAATATCAAGACGGTTTACATTGTTATAAAACAACATTTAAAAATAAAAATAAAAATACAGATCATCATTAAGGTTACTGACTAATCAAAATAAAAGTTAAATAGCTATAAAGATCTGTCAGCATAAAAAGTCTTCAAAAGATGCTTGAAAGTCAAAAGCAAGGATGCCTGCTGAATCTCTGCTGGAAGAGTGTTACACATCATGGGGCTGGGGACACTAAATGCGTTTTTGCATTGGAAGGATAAAATATTTCCTTCCCTATATAGGCAAACAACACAAACAGGACAAGCTCTAATAGTGGGTGGGAAAAGGTAAGCCCACCAGTCTCCTTAACAGGGTCCCCATTCAGATCTGGAAGCACATACTAACCGTGTTTTAAAAAAAAAAAAAAAAACACAGTTGTTAATTGCAAGAATGAAGTCACATCCAAGGTTGGTCCTGATCCTAAACTTACTTACAATTAAATTTCACTGATTTCAACAGAGATTACTTCCCAGTTGTGTGTGTTCAGTTTTAAATGCTTAGCTGTGTACTCTGTCTCATTTATTTCAGTGGAACTTAGTTAAAAAAAAAACACTTCATTTTCACTGGATTTCCTGAGCTGGCTTTCTCAAAAGATGTGAGATGTGCTTTTCCCTCTGATAATAAAGGAAACTGATAATGAATTACCCTTCGGGCTGCAAGGTTCCCAGTCAATTCACTGACTCTTGATTTCTTCTGATTTGCCAGCTCTTTTACAGAATTAACCCCATCAGAAAACATACTGATTAGCAACTGAAGCGGAACCACAATGTCTAATTCAGATAACACCTGAAAAAGAGAGGATAGAGATAAAGAGTTCTCAGATCAAACCAAAAATATGGTAATGTTAGCATTAAGTCAATATTAGCAGTGAACTTAAGTGTGCATTTAACTCAGGACCAATGCAAATTTTGACCCACTGTCAGGAGCTGCTGGGGATTAAGCTAGGAGCATTTAGAATCATAGAATCATAGAGTTGGAAGGGGCCTTGTAGGCTATCGAGTCCAACCCCCTGCTCACAGCAGGAAATCCACAGCTAGAGCATCTCCCGCAGACAGCTGTCCAGCCTCTGCTTGAAGACATCCAGCGAAGGGGATCCCACCACCTCCCTAGGCAGTCGGTTCCATTGCTGAACTGCCCTTACTGTCAAGAAGTTCCTTCTAATGTCCAATCTGAATATACGCTCCTGCAACTTAAAACCATTAGACCTAGTCCTACCCTCTGGGGCAGCAGAGAACAAATCTGTACCCTTCTCTATGTGACAGCCCTTCAGGTACTTAAAGGGTGCAATCATGTCACCCCCTCAGCCTTCTCTTCACCAGACTGAACATGCCAAGTTCCTTCAACCTTTCCTCATAAGACTTGTTCTCCGTACCGGCTATCATCCTCGTCGCCCTCTTCTGAACCCGCTTTAACTTGTCTATATCTTTCTTAAAATGAGGCGCCCAGAACTGAACGCAGTATTCCAGATGAGGCCTGACGAATGCAGAATATAGTGGGACTATTACTTCCCTTGACCTGGAAACTATAGCTCTGTTTATGCAGCCCAAAACCGCATTTGCCTTTTTTGCCACAGCATCACACTGCTGGGTCATGTTCAACTTGCGATCCACTACAATTCCAAGGTCCTTCTCACACGCACTACTGCTAAGCCAGGTATTTCCCATCCTGTACCCGTGCATTTTGTTTTTGTGGCCAAATGCAGAATCCTACATTTGTCTTTACTGAATGTCATTTTATTAATTTCAGCCCAATTTTCTAGTCTATCCAGGTCCCTTTGGATTTTATTCCTGTCTTCCATTGTGTTAGCTATCTCTCCCAGTTTTGTATCATTTTATCATTTGGGTTGCATGTAGCTGCCCATGTGTGATGAGGCACTGAACTGCATGTTTTTGCCTAGGACAGTTGAGCATCCTCAGGGCCTGGTATGATCCCACCTCCTTAGAGCAGCTATTGGATCTTCCTGGACAGAAAGGAGCATAAGAGGGCTTCTTGTTCCAATTAAACCAAGGGTAGGGCAGCTTTTTTTTTTTTAGCCTGAGAGAGTGGCATTCCTTCTAGGCAACCTTCCAAGTACCATATGCCAATGGTGGGCAGGGGCAAAATTGGGTGAAGCAATAAATGTACAGCTTGGGGAGAGTTCTAAGGGCCAGATATAGAGGCCTGGAAAGCCACATTTGACCTCTCAATCCTAAGGTTCCTCACCACTGTGCTGAACCATGCTTGAGCAATGAGGTCTTCCTGAGATCTGGTGTGTTCCTCTATGCTTTGGTTGGCCTTTGGGCCTGGCCGCTGACTTGCCCCCACAACGCCTGGTTTCTGGCTTACCACTTACACCTGCCCAAGGTCTACCTCTCACTCCCACCAAGAAAAATACAGTTCATTGCCTATGTTCAATGGCCTACTGGAGCGTGATATCCCTCCTCTTTATGCCCAATTTAGAGCTACTTGTGTCCTTAAAATCTGGATATTCTTTAAAAGAAGGTAGAATTCAGTGAAGTGGAGTAGCGGGTGATGGGGTGGGGTGGTGGCACTCACCTGACCTCTGGTCACCTGCACCGCTGCTGCATACCGGGATGGAGCGGTGGAGGGGTGAGGCAACAGCAAGGTCGTGTGATGCAAATGCACTGGTGGGAGCACCAGATTGGCACTGCCAGTGTGTATGCACTGCACTGACCTAGCTGCCTTGCCCCTCCTCACTCTTTCCTGGTATGCAGCAGCGATGCAGGCGACTGGAGGTTAGATGAGTGCCCCCTGCCCATGCCACCATTCTCCACTGGTGAAGTGTGCAGGTATATGGCCTCCAGTCCCAGTGCTATTCTAACAGTTTTGCAGTGTACAGAAGACTTGTGTCATGTTCCTGGTCTTCGCAGTTGGTGAGCCTTAAAGATAAAAACCAATATGAAAACAAACAAATTAGGTTGTATCCAAGTAAATCATACTCAGAGTAGACCCAGCTTAGACTCACTGATTTCAGGGGTCTACTCTGAGTATATCTTAGTCACATACCATCCATTATTTTGAACATATGAGGGTGCCTTTGGTCCATTTAGCCCAGTTGACGTTCCAGCCTTGATGTTTTTCCCAGCCATCTTCCCAGCCATCACAAAGATCAATAAATGCATTGTGGCAGAGGTTGTTCTGGACCAGAGTTTACTTTGTTAGAGTATAAGCTACTAGGTGGCATTCAAATATATTTTTAAGAGGTTTTGATGAGAAAGGGAGACCAAAATGCTGACAGTGACTGTACCATATCACAAAGGCAAAGTAACTATGCACCAGCTTTTGGGTCTAGTAAAGGGGGTCTATGGGATTTTTACAGGCAGGCAAGTTTCACCAGAGGTGGACAGCTTAAGAGTGTCAATATTGCCTGGGGAATTTCACTCCTTCAATACTGGATGCACTTCACAATGTTGACTTCATCATAGGCATGAGGACTCACATGAAGCCAGAGTAAAGCTTGCTCTTGTACAGAAGAAGGATATCCCGTAAACCGACAGCTTATGAAGCCAAACATCTCCTCCATGGAAAAAGGGAGCGGGCACAGCTCAATATCAAACATTTTGCTACAAAGACAAAAGTTTGATCAACAAGGTCTTCTTATGAGCTCTTTTCGCAAAAGGCAGGAAGTTGTACATTAGAAAATCATATCACAATGAAACATTTCTATTTATTTATTTATTTAACAAATGTATAGACGTCATTTCAGGCAAAGTTGGTTTACAACCATATATGAAATAAAACAGAACATTTAACATCCATTTCCTTATTAATATTAAAAGCCAGAATATTAAAAGCCAGAATTGATGATTATTTTATTTTTATTTATTGTATTTCTTACCTGCCTGTCACCATAAGATCCAAGGGAAGGTTGCAACAACACAACACAATGCAATACAAAATAAAACCAGCCAACTGTACACAAGAGGGTAAGATAGCTAATGACAGGGCCAGCTCTGTCAGCAGACCTACAAATGTTATGACGGCACATACTTTGTTTTGCTGTATGGTAGTATGCTGTATGGTCCTTAGCTAGGGTGATATCCAATCTTAGGTACACTCAGAACAGACCCAGAAACTAATGGACATGACTAACTTAGGTCCATTAATTTCAATGAGTCTATTCTAAGGGAGCAATCCAAACTGAAGATCCATCAGAATTAGCAAGTTAGGATCTGGCAGATCTCCACCTCAGTCAGGGCTACACCAGTATAAGTCCTCAATCCCAATTCAGCTGGAGATAGGCCAGTGTAAGTTCCTCATCCCAGTTCAGTCAGGGCTCAGCTGGCTCAACCGAAGCTGTCTAAATTCCAAAAAGGGGATTCCAGGGGCAGGATGAGTGGGGGGGTACACTTACACTTAACGTTGTTCAGCTCAGTCACATGACCTGGCAACCCAGTGGAAGTTACACTGGCACAAATGTTGGTGTACACCTATTTTAAAGGCTTGTTTTCCCTCTGCCATGCTTGAGCTCATGAATGGGGTTTGGATCTGACGTACTTTATGCTGGCGTAACTGAAGCCCATGTACATTATGCTGGCTTCCCATTGTTAGGATTGCTCCTTTCCTTAGATATCACTCATTGTGATGTATGTGGAACCTACTTATGTTTTCTGGCATGATTTTTCATAAGATCTTGCTTCATTACATACATGGGGTGAGCTATGGATACATAAATGATTATGTTTTCCTCCAGTGGTTTCCACCGGGACAAATTCCAGAAAAGTAGCTATATTCAGGGTTTTGGCATTTTTTTGAGAAAATGAAAAGAAAGATCCTCAGAGCAACTTGAAAGACAACCAAGCTTATCATGACATGAGATTTTATGAAACACAGGAAGTGGGCGCTGAAGATGTTGGAGATATAGGGATAGATCCACAAAATGTTCACAAAAGTCCAGGCCACAATACATTTGTCAGTCTTTAATTTACCAGAGAACTCTTTGTTGTGTTTGCTGTAACACACTAGCACAGCTGCTCTGCTGGCATTAACAGCAGGGTGATACTGACAAAAAAGGTCACAACAAATTGAGCACTCTTCGGAGTTGATGAAAACTCTTCGTCAGGGTCGATACTGAGCAAAGAGGAAAGTTGGTAGGGAGAATGGCAGAACTTCAGCAGAGGTGCCCAGTAACATAAAAGAAGGGGAGGAGATTTTCTCCAATCCCACCTTCCATCTGCTGCCCCCCCATGCCACCTTCTACACTCTTCTGAAAGATTCCCCAACCCTTTGGAACAGATGTTCAGGAGGCATGGGGAGGGCTGCAATGAAAAAGGGGAACAGGAGGAAATTATTATTATTATTATTATTATTAAGAATAATTAATAATATAATTAACAACAACAACAACAACAACAATAATAATAATAATAATAATAATGGAGTGTGGAGTGTGGGTGATGATGATGATGATGATAAATTACACATCTATCTCGCCCTTCCTCCCATAAGGAGCCCAAGGTGGCAAACAAAGAACAAAACACTAAAAACATCCTAAAACATCTAAAAAATCATTAAAACTTTTTTAAAAATATAGCATCTGAAAAATGTCTTTATAATAAAAATCTTGAAAAACATCTTTAAAAGCATTTCCAAAACAGACGCAAACTGGGATGAGGTCTCTTATTGGCTCGTCTTCTCTTATGTTAGCAGATGCCTCTGTTATATCAAAAGCTGTTCCTCATGTGGAACAGCTGCATTAGTTTTCACCTCAAATCTCCATATTGTAATAGTCTGAAAATTTTAGGCAAAAGGTATTTTATCAAAAAGATATTGCACCAAGATCTATAGGAGCAGAGAAACACAGTCGCAGTCATTTTGAAAATATAAATGCCAGCACATATTTGGTTCCATCTCTAAAATCTGCTGGAACTAGATAATTTTTTGTTGGTAGTGTAGCTTATGTTTTCCTGAATTTGTACTTTTCATGTAAGTCATTTTGAGCACCTGATGATAAAAGAGAGAGTGCAGTCCCTTCCCCTGCCAACAACTGAGCAGTGCTATATGGGCAAGGAAAAGCCTTGATGGATCAGATATAACCTGCAATGCTTAGGCACCCTACCTCTCTTCTAAAGAATTAAAACTATGGACCAGATCCAATGCTGTAACTCCACTGGTGCAACAGACTTCCATGCACGCAACAGAATGTCTTCTCCTGTCCCCACCATCCCCCCCTGGTGTGCCCTCAAAATCGGCTCTGGAAGGTTGGGGGACCCTCCACAGCAAGATTTTGGGAGCACACAGGGGGAGGAGAGGAAACAGAAGGCATGTTACATGAGCAACCCAAAGTTTTAATAAACGGCATCCCAAAGGGTTTTCCATGTAAGGTCTTACCATTTTCCAACTTAAAGCTCTGCTGACAGAGGTGACAAGAGCACCAGGAAGGAAGCTGAAGACCCAAGCAGTGCTTAAATTCTGGGGCCCTTAACGAAACACACAAGCCCTGACTCCCTCCAATCTTAGTAAAATCATGGCCCCTCTGTAGACCTCTATAGCTAAGGGGGCTATCAGAAAAGGGTAACAGGGCCAAGGCCTCTATGACTCCCCAATAATTTGAGCGCTGGTCCCAAATCAGTTCTGACATTTACTGAAAAAATGACATGCGTTTCAGCCAACAGCTGAGATGCAGTGAACTTTCCCAAGTTTCACAACAGGTGGATTTGAAACTAAAAACATTCCACTTGCCACAATGCAAGCCACTTCAGGATACCTCTGGGTGTGTGAAGCAATATATAAATATCATAAACTAGCAAGTAACTCAGGTGCCAATTTCTCCGCAAAATTTGATTGATACACACACAGAAGCCCCTGCCAAGAATTGAAAAACTTCCACATCCTCCTACCTACCTTAATACTTCCCTGAACTCCTTCAGTTGATTGTCTGGCACTTCAGTCCTGATGGCTTCCAGCCACTCTGGCATAATACAATCCCACACAGGTTGGTTGATTACATTGTATGGAATCAAGCACAGGATCCGATTCAGACCTTCCTTTAACTGCGTCACGGTGCTGCAGGACTTGTCCCAGTATCCACCCACCTATGAGCATTTCCAGGGAAAGACTTCATTAAGGACTCGTTCTTTCAAAACAACCCTATATTGTACATGGCACCATGCAGTCATAAAATGCTGGTGAATAACCAACAGTACATTTTCTTTTCTTATATCTCAAGAACAACTAAATCAAATCTAAACTCTGCAATTCAAGGTCACTGCGAGTGCCCAATATTTATGCATCCATACTCATAGTGGTGGCTGGCACCCATTGGGACTGGTAGGCCAACAGTAGGCGGAGCCACAGCAAATGACAGGCAGAACCAACTAATTCTAGTTTTGTCCTCATCCTCCTTCCTGTTGAGTTCTACAGAGGCAGCACTGGGACTAAGGAGGAGGAAGCTGACAGTCAGTGCCACTTCTGGACTGCCTGCAAGAGGCTCAGGACAGACAGAGGTTGGTAGGGCAATACCCATTCATCCTAAAGGGTTAGCCTCCACTGGATACTAAAAACATTAAACTGGTGCATAGCAAGGTATTGCCAGAAGAAGCGTGATGCACATTTCTTACCCTTGCAAACTCCATTGGTTTAGGAAGGAGACACATCACCATGACATCAAACCGAACATCACACACTGTCTTCAGCCACTTGGTGACAAACTGGGGCTTGAGTTTCTCCACTAGACTGCCAACTTCATCATCCATCATGTAGGCTGTGGAATGGAACCACTGGAAGACCATGCTGACCAGCCGAGCCAAGCTCTCTGTGGGGGTGTTCTCGCTAGGGGTGCAGAGGCTTACCTGGAAAACATGTTTTGTTCAGATGTTAGAACAAGTTCTCACTCTCTCTTGCAAGCAGCATTGTTGCAATAGGAGGGAAGGGGCATATTATGATATATACATCTGGACAATCTTTGAGAAAGACCATAAGGAAGGGCTAAGACTGATATCAAGCTTGAGCAACGGTATTAGAAAAAGCAGTTTATACATGTTAAAGTTAAACAAAGAAACAATGGAGTCACTTACACCCACTGCTGTGCTTCTGCTCTAAACCTGAAGACTAGCAACTTGCTTTTTAATAATAAAAGCTGAGGTTGTGGCATGAGTGTCAGATTCAGATTCTGCCAGATAGGAGAACCAGTGCAACTTTTCAACACTATCAAATCATGGACTGTAGCCCTAGCTATGCATCTCCAGTGTAATACAATCCACATTCCATAAATCAGTGGTAGGGAACCTGTAGATCTCCACATGTTGTTCGACTCGAACCTCCATCTGCCCAATCTGGCATGGCCAATGATCAAGGATGATGGGGGGATTGTCCAGAAATATCTGCAGAAGTTCCAAGTTCCCCACCACTGGCATAGATAATGATTGCACTGACCTCATGCAATCACAAGAAGCTCTCCATACAGTCTATGTACATGCAAGCTGTACAAGAGCTCTCTCTAAGTGGCCTACACCTTGCTAAATGCTAATTACAGCTACCATGTATGAAGCCTGAACTTAGACAGCTTGTCCGTGTGTAGGTGTTCTACAGAAGGCTGGATGCAGATGCACAGATTGGGACAAAGCCAGCAGGCACGAGGGATGCGATCTGTTGGCCAGTGCCAGTTCGAAAGCATTCCATCGACCTAACAGGCTGTCATTGATTCAAGTTCATCTTGTATCTGCTTTGTTGTTATGTGTCTTCAAGTTGATTATGACTTATGACGACTAGCTGCTGCTTTTACCGATCCATTTTTTTCCCACTCGGAAAAAATATTGATATTAATATCAATACTTTTAAGGGAAATATTGATATTTTGAAGAAAATATCAATTTTGAAAAGGAAATATTGATAAATTATCATTCTTACAATTGATGTTTTAGAGGTGGGCTGGTTTATTTTATTTTTTTTAAGTCAATTTTCAAAAATAGCAGTGGAAATTAAAATCCAATCCTCACCTATTAGGAATAAGCAAATTAATGGAAAATTTGGTACCAAATCCGAATTGGGTGGAATTCTAGCACTTCCCTAGCAGGCACAACCCCAAATGCACCATCAACAGGCATTACCCACAGAATTTGGATGATTGAACAGTGATATATAGAAGAGGCTACAGGTATCTTCTCTTAAGCTACCAGGGAGGGTGACAGTTTACTTGAAACTGTTTGTTACATTAAGTTCCAAAATGCTGAATAAAGGTTTACTGTTCTTAAAAGGCAAGATGTTCAGACCTGTTTGTAAAAGCCTAGAGACAAAACAGCCAGCACCAAGTGCTGGATGATAGGAGAAACATAAATTTTTATGAGCGAGGGTGGATATGACTCATTGTTCTGGAAGGCACAAACTGTGCAACCACTATTTGGGCTGTTTTTATAGACTAGATCTGGCTTTTGATGGATTTTCTAAAAGAGGGTGAAATACAGAGGACCCACACACACACCTTTGTTTCCTGGATTTATAGTCTCCATCCCTAATAAAGAGGGCCAATTATGCTAAACTGGACTGTTAAGAAGTATGCTTGATTGTAGATAATCCACTAATTAAGGATATGTCAGTCACTCCTAGTTCAGCTCAAAACCAGGCATAGAAATCAGCAACGTCAGCCCAAACCAAACGGCAGGGTAGCACTTGCTTAGGATGGCAGAATTTCAGAAGCTCCATATGAGCATAGGAAGTTGCCTTGCACCAAGTCAGACCATTGGTCCATCAGTGTTGTCTACAGTGACTTGCAGAATTTCTCCAGTTTCAGACAGGGGTATTTCCAAGGCACAAGAACATAAGAAGAACCTGATAGATCAGGCCAATGGCCCATCTAGTCCAGCATCCTGTTCTCACAGTGGCCAACCAGATGCCAAACAGGAAGCCTGCAAGCAGGAACACAGCACAACAGCACTCTCTCCACTTGTGCTCACCATGAACTGATATGCATCGGCATACTGCCTCCAACAGTGGAGGCAGAACATAGCCATTGTGGCTAGTATCTACTGATGGCTAGGCTACCCGAAGTTGCCAGGGACTGAATGTGGGATCTTTCACATACAAAACGATGCACTCTGCCACTGAGTGATAGCCTTTAACCTCTAGAATAACTAGGAAAATTCTCTGGGGATTCACATAAACCTGTCTGAAAAGGGGTTTCTGAAAAACTACCGTCCCCACACCATCAAAGGCCGTGTTAGTCATGCTTTTCTAGACTATTGGAGGCTCTCCAACAAATTCTGATATTATGGTAATCTATTCTCTTTAGAATCCAAAGAAAAAAAAGAAACCTGAAAGAGCAAAAGGCACTTACCAAGAACCAAATTCCAAACTGGCTCAGAAGGCGCTGGTCATGCTTGTCATCGTCTTTGTTATCAAAGTCTGTGTTGTCCAAAGAATGATGCGAAGAGGACAAGCCCAGCTGTCTCCTGCGATTGAGCTCATACTCTCTTTGCTCTGCATGGAATTCAGCCTCTTTCAATAAGCTAAAAAACAAAAGCATGACTCTGAACAGATGCCTAAAACACTTCCAGGAACAAGCCCCCCCCCATTTATTTATTTATTTATTTATTTATTTCTAGACTGTCCTTTAGGGGGAAGCCATCACAAGATGCATTATATGTTTTAATATCCATAGAATACGGTGTCATAGAATCGTAGAGTTGGAAGGGGCCTATAAGGCCATGCAAGAATCCAGCATAAAGCATACCCGACAGGTGGTTGTCCAGCTGCCTCTTGAAAGCCTCCAGTGATGGAGAGGCCACCACCTCCCTAGCTAATTGCTTCCATTGTTGTACTGCTCTTAACAGTTAGGAAATTTTTCCTGATGTTCAGTCGAAATCATGTTTCAATAAAGCAGCAGTTTCATGGGCCGCCAAAACTCCATTATTATAAAATACATTAAAAATTAATTAAGACACTTTCCAATTATCAGCAATAAAAATCTTCTAAGGCAGGAATGGGGAACCAGTGGATGCTGTTGGACTCAAACTTCCATCAGCCCCAGCCAGCATAGCCAATGTCAGGGATGATGGGAGTTGAGAGTTCAGCAACATCTGGAGGGCCACAAGTTGCCCATTCCTGATCCAAGAGATAGCAACCCTTAAAAAGTGGATTTTCTAAGCATGTTTTAAGAGCATGTGCTGATGCAGCCTTATGCATAATATTTGGGAGGAAATTCCATATCCGTGGGGCTGTGTCTCTCATGTCCAGAAAGATCAAGCAGGGCCTCTGAAGCTGACATCAGGATGGAGGCAGCCTCATACAGGTAAGGGAGATACTTTAAATAACCTTTCCTCAAGCTCCATATATTGCGTGAATCTGCTTCAATGCAAACTGTATTGTCTGTTGTATTGTGGCCCATGAATTGTTTTATGAAGACAGCTACTTAAAAAGCAGAGCTTGGAAAAGTTACTTTTTTGAACTACAGCTCCCATCAGCCCAATCCAGTGGCCATGCTGGCTGGGGCTGATGGGACTTGTAGTTCAAAAAAGTAACTTTTCCAAGCTCTGTTAAAAAGTACCAGAGCCAAAAGGTTAAAGCAGCGTAGAACAACAGCTTCAGACCCTTGATCCTGCTAATATAGATATATGCTGATCTGTATGTGTTCACTTTTCTCTGAACAGCACAATGACTTGGAGAACCACTTTTATTCTAAACAAAATATTAGTCTAGGTCTGGAGTGGCCTGGTTCCAAATTACTGCTATGAAGGTCATTGCGTGATCCTAAGCCAATATGATCGCACTCTTCAAGTACTTGAAAGGTTGTCACACAGAGGAGGGCAAGAATCTTTTCTTCATCGTCCCAGAGTGCAGGACATGGAACAATGGACTCAAAGGAAGCCAGATTTTGGTTCAACATCAGGAAAAACTTTCTAACTGCCAGACTGGTATGACAATGGAACCAATTACCTAGGAAGGAAAATAGAAATATATCCAATAGAAAAATCATTTCATTAAAAGAGGGTGTATCCAAGCATGCTTCCAGACAGAACACTCCTAGGGCTAACCTATTCTTGCTCTCCTGTTGTAAACTACAAGTGGAATTACAGTTGATTTTCCCCACTTCAGGGTGCATGTGTATCGCTATGTTCCATCCACACAGAGGGCGTGGCATACCCACGTGGACAGTCTTTTTCTTCTCCTTTCCCCTTTCCCCCTCATGTTCCGCTTAATTCCAAAACCAGGGCTTTAATTTAATTGTTTCCTGCAAGTTGTTTCTTTCAAAGGGATATAGGAAGGCAGCAGTTGAAACTGACAAGCTGTGTGTCAATGTTGCCTCCCTCTCTCCTGTAGCAGCACCAGCTTTTATTAATTCCATCTCCTCACCTCCCCTTCTCCAGACATTTGAAGCAGCTGCTTAAATTCATTGTTTCCTGAAGTTGTTACCTCCTACCTAATCTTAGTGCCTTTTCATCACAGTTGGGGGTTTTGTTCATAGTTCTTTTTTTCTTTTTTTTTACACTATTGGATTAGCACAAATGCACCTACATTTGTTTTTCTTTCTTTTTTTAAAGTGCTATTTACACCCGCTGGAGTGAAATAGCAGGAATTAAAACTAAAATAAAATAGAAGAGTGCCTACAGCCCAAGAAAACAGGATTGTGGACTTATCCAGTCTCCTCCCCGCTGCTGCACTTTGAAAGGAGAATTGGGTTAAGCACAGAAGAGCACTGCACAATTGAAATAGGGATATTGAGGGGAAATGTATTTTAGCATTTGGGCAGTTTATAGATAATGGGGGTGGGAGACAAAAGCTTTGCTTTGGCTCTGGAGCAGGGATAGCCAACATGGTGCCCTCCAGATGTTGTTGGACTGCAACTCTCATCATCCCTGCTCACTGGCCATGCTACAGGGGGCTGATGGAAGTTGTAGTCCAACAGTATCTGAAGGATGTTGATGGAGAAGAAAAGGAGAACAACTGGTGCAGATCCATCTACAGCAGGGATGGGGAACCAGTTGCCCTCCTACAGCTGTTGTTTGTCTCCAACTCAGCAGAATGAGCAGGAGGGACCCCAAAAGCGCCAGGCCTGGCTAACACATTTTGAAATAAGTGAAAGAACACACATTCCCATCTAAACAGGGGGATCTCGTAAGCCACATAAGTCCAGAATTACTTAATTGCACCACTGACTGACCTCACCCATTCACAGTGCTACTCATTAACTGATCGGTTAAAAACTCCAGCATATGGATCTAGGGAGAGCTCTACTTGTCACTGGCTTCTTTTAAAGGAATGGAGCCACAGCCAGGAGTTGGGACAGGCAGATATCCTTTCTCCAAATGGCTGTGAGGAGGTTCTTTCAGAAAATATGTATGCTAGATGCAAGAAGAACAAGGCGACTGCTTGGTATTGAGGGAAGGCACTGGTGGGTCAGGATTTGAGAACTGTAGCAGAGAAGCGTTGGGTACCAGATGCTTCAAATTCAATCCGGAAATACATAGTTGGATCAGGGAACAATATGGATTATGCTAGGGGAAGGGCAGCAAAGGTGGTCAGAAAAAAGGATGACTCGGTACTGGCCACCTCATTCCCCACTAGGGATGGGATTCACATTTCGGTGCCAGTTTGATTTTTGCTCCATCGAACTTCCTTCCGGTGCTGCTTTGTAAGGGATCAATGTTCACTATTTGCAATAAATACCGATTTGGGTATTTTCCACAAAAATATTGATGATGATGATGATGAATTTAATTTATATCCTGCCCTTGCTCCCAGCAGGAGCCTAGGATGGGAAACAAAAATACTAAAAACACTATAAAACATCATAAAAACATACATTAAAATATATTAGAACAAAACATCTTCAAAACGTCTTTAAAAACATCTTTTTTATTTTTAAAGAAAGCTTTAAAAACATCTTTAAAATGCAATTCCAACACAGACACAGATCTCAACTTAAAAAGCTTGTTGAAAGAGGAAGTTCTCCAGTAGGTGCTGAAAAGATAACAGAGATGGTGCCTGTCTAATATTTAAGGGGGGGATTCCAAAGGGTAGGTGTCGCTACGCTAAAGGTCATCAATATTAATATTGATATTTTTTAAAATATCATTTTTTTCATAGATTTTAAAAAATATTGATATTTTCCTCAAAATATCAATACTGATATTCAGGAAATATAAATATTAATATCAATATTTTTAGGCAATTTTTTAAAAAAATCTGCTTCAGTTGCGGAACAAAACTAAAAAAAAAACAAAAAAGCTGATCTGCAAGGCAAAAAAACCCCATTGAAAAATAGGAAATCCAGTGTCAAATTAGAATTTTGTAAAATTCAAGCACATCCCTATTCTCCACCACCCAGGAAGCTCCATCACAAGAGGAGGCCATTCTGCCAACCCTCCAACTCCAAGGACTTCAGTCTAGACACTTCAACAGAACCACTATCTCCCCTACGCCATAGGAGTCAATGGGTGCAGAAATAAGCAAGTCCTCTCCAACCAGAGGAGCTTCTCCCACCAGTGTAGGGGTGGAGCTAACCACCAAACTAAGTTGCACTCTTATTTAAGGCTTAGTCTGGGGTTCTCCACTGGTGGCACAACATTCTGAACTTGATCCAATACCACACAGGGCTGTCTATCCCGAATGCCTTGCCTCAGACAGAACCAGCTATCTGTTAAAGCCATCACCAGGAGAATAGCAGGCTGCCTCTTGCCAGCCCTGACATACACATAAACCAAGCACTTAGACATTTTGCAGGCAGAGCACAGAATTTTCAATCATGGGGAGAGCCTAAGCACATACATATTCCCTTTTACTGATTTTTCTCCCAATTTATGGGTGGCTGGTGTGGGTGATGCAGATTTATTGTATTTATTTATTTTTGTATTTATTTGCCTATTTATAAACCGCTTCACAACCAAATGTTTCCAGTGTGTATACAATAATGCCAACTTGGATGGCTATAAAAGAAGATTAGACAAATTCATGGAGAATAAGGCTATTAATTGCTACTAGGCATAATGGCTAAGTAGTCTCTCCAGTGTCAGAGGCAGTATGGCTCTGAATGCCAGTGGCTGGAGGATTGCTGTTGTGCTCATGTCCTGCTTTTGGGCTTCTCATATGCATCTGGTTGGCCACTGTCAGAACAGGATGCTGGACCAGATGAGCCACTGGCCTGATCTACTAGATCTTTTCTTATGTTCTGATAATATCACAGTGATGGCCTCTAAGAGCATAACGTTATTTTTATGCACTAATGAGACAGGGAGTGAGTTGGGGAAGAGTCTTCTGTGTTTATTTCCCCAGTATAGATTACCTGATAACAGCTTCCACAGTACAAACTAGTTCCTCAGCTCCACATTCCCGAGTATTGATAGGAGGGGGTGATGTCTGGTAGAGATGAGTCTCAGCCGTTGCCCCAACTTCACTGCTGTGATGGTTTGAGTGGCATCGTTTGCAGTAACGCACTGGCCTGTTCCCATGGCGATCACAGCAACCAGCAGAAAAACATGTGACAACAGCCCTCCTAACATGTGAGCTACAGTTCTGGAAGGAAAAAAAATAAGTGTAATTAAGCCCATCATGGTGCCTGAAAGGATCAAAAAGCTGACATTCAAAGACTTAACCGTTAACAGACTCAGCACAAGCTTCCTCAACCTGGTGTACTCCAGATGTTTTTAAGTACAGCTCCCATCAACCCCAGCCAGCATGGTCAATGGTCAGATATAAGGTTGCCAGGTTCCTGGCCTGAGACTGATCCTGTATCTTTAGGAGAACAGAAAGTCAGCCAAGTGCAGGTGTTCTTGCAACTTTGTAATGGGAAAAACCACAACGTGGAATTCTCCCTTCCCCCTACACAACTTTTAAAGATGCAGAAGACCTCTTGGTTGCCTGGCCCGGCCTCTAAGAGGTCTTCTGTATCTTTAAAAGTTGTGCAGGGGGGAGGGAGAATTCCACCTTGTGGTTTTTCCCATTACAGGGTTGCAAGAACACCTGCACTTGGCTGACTTTCTCTTCTGCTGAAGATACAAGATCAGTCTCAGGCCAGGAACCTGGCAACCCTTCTCAAATATGATGGGAATTGTAGTCCAAGAGTGCTTTAAGACACTTTAAGATGGATTCCTGCATTGAACAGGAAGTTGGACTCAATGGCCTTACAGGCCCCTTCCAACTCTACTATTCTATGAAGAAATCCCTTGTGGCTGATTACTGTTTTGTAATCTTTGCATTTATTTAAAATATACAGAGATAGAAGCACAGTTTAAACTTTCCTCAGCCTGGTGCTCTCTAGATGTTGTTGAACTACATCTTCCAACAGCCCCAGCCAGCATGCTCAATGGTCAGGGATGATGGGAGTTGTAGGCCAACAACATCTGAAGGGTAGGGAAGGCAGGGCCAGAGAGAAAGAAGAAAGTTCATGTCTGAGCATACAGAAGACTGAGTTGTTACCCCAAGCCAAGGTTTCAGCCTTTGTACTTACTGACATGTCCTGCTTCTTATTAGACCACCTACCATTTTTGCTTATCTTTTCCTGAAGGGTGACTCATACGTTTTATACTGCATACCATACGGAGACTTGTAATTTAATGCTTTTGAGATCAGACTGCTTTGTACACTTAATTTTTTTAGTACAGAAGTTATTCTTTTGATATCTTTGTTAAACTCTGCTTTGGAAACATTTGTGGGGAAAAGGTAAAGGTGTCCCCGCACTTGTAGTGCGAGTCGTTTCAGACTCTTAGGGTGACGTCTTGCAACATTTACTAGGCAGACCGTATATATGGGGTGGGATTGCCAGTTCCTTCCCTGGCCTTTCTTTATCCCCCAGCATATGCCGGGTACTGATTTTACCGACCACGGATGGATGGAAGGCTGAGTGGACCTCGACCCCTTTTACCAGAGATTCGACTTCCTCCTTCCGTTGGAATCGAACTCCGGCCGTGAGCAGAGCTTCGGTTGCGTTACCGCCGCTTACCACTCTCCTTAAAATAAATAAATATAAATAAAGTGCAGGTTTGCACTTGAATATGAAGGGTACCCCTCTGTATGGCTCTTGAGGTGCCGGCATAGCCTTTCTTATGGGGAGCACTTGGGACAATTGTCCTGGTCTAAAAAAAAGAATGGCCCCATCAGCAGTGGTGTTGCTAAATGGCTGCCAACTTTTAAATGAAACAGAGCAAGGAACCACCATCTCCACTTGCTGGTGCTTTCAATGGCTGAACTGGCCCCTCCTCGCAGAGGCCATCAGTTCCAACTGCTCAATGAGGGAGGGCACTAGGAGGGCACTAGGAGTAGGACCCCTGTGAGCCTGCCTCTCATGATGAGAGTGTCAAGAACCCAGTAGATTACAGCTAGGCCACCAAAGACCAAGGCCTCACCTTGTAAAGTCACAACTTCCGGCTACATTACAGACACTTCCAGGTCGGGTTGCCAGATTATTGCTCCATAGCCGCCAGCTATTTGACCTGTGAACTACTCATTTCCATCCAAATCTGTCATTATATAAACCTTGCAACATTAAGAATTTGGTGCCTGAGTTTGCTTGTTTTCCTCTTCCATCTCTTTTTTTCCTTCCTTATGATGCTGTTTTAGACCGTAAGCCCCAGGGCAGGTGCTGTATTATTTTTATTGATTTGTAACCTGAACTGGGAGCTTTTCCAGCTGAAGAGCAGAGTGTAAATGCTTTCCATTCCTGGGCAAGGTTCTGGAACGAGTGGTTGCGGACCAGCTCCAGACACTCTTGGATGAGACCGATTATCTGGATCCATTTCAATCGGGTTTCAGGCCCGGGTTTGGCACAGAGAAAGCCTTGGTCGCCCTGTATGATGACCTTTGCCGGGAGAAAGACAGGGGGAGTGTAACTCTGTTGATTCTCCTTGACTTATCAGCGGCCTTTGATACCATCGACCATGGTATCCTTCTGGGGAGACTTGCTGATTTGGGAGTTGGAGGTACTGCTTGGCAGTGGTTCTGCTCCTACTTGGCGGGTCGTCTCCAGAGGGTAGTGCATGGGAAGTACTGCTCAGCACCCTGGGCTCTCCAGTATGGAGTTCCGCAGGGGTCAGTTCTATCTCCCATGCTTTTTAACATCTACATGAAGCCACTGGGTGCGGTCATCAGGAGTTTTGGAGTGTGTTGTCACCAGTATGCTGATGACACGCAACTCTACTTCTCTTTTTCATCTTTTTCAGGTGAGGCTGTCAATGTACTGAACCGGTGCCTGGTCGCGATAATGGACTGGATGAGAGCTAATAAACTGAAGCTCAATCCAGACAAGACTGAAATGCTGTTAGTGGGTGCTTCTTCTGACCAGATGGTGGATGTTTATCCTGTCCTGGATGGGGTTGCACTCCCCCTGAAGGAGCAGGTTCGTAGTTTGGGCATTCTTTTAGATCCATCTCTGTCACTTGAGGCTCAGGTAGCCTCGGTGGCACGGAACGCTTTCTACCAACTTTGGTTGGTGGCCCAACTACGCCCCTATCTGGACAGAGACAACCTCGCTTCAGTTGTTCATGCTCTGGTAACCTCTAAATTAGATTACTGTAATGCGCTCTACATGGGGCTGCCTTTGAAGACGGTTCGGAAACTGCAGCTCGTGCAAAATGCAGCGGCCAGATTGTTAACAGGGACCAGGCAGTCCGAACATATAACACCGATTCTGGCCCGCTTGCACTGGCTGCCTATATGTTTCCGGGCTCGATTCAAGGTGCTGGTTTTAACCTATAAAGCCTTACATGGCTTGGGACCACATTACCTGTTGGAACGCCTCTCCCGATATGAACCTACCCGTACACTTCGTTCAACATCGAAGGCCCTCCTCCGGGTGCCTACTCAGAGGGAAGCTCGGAGGATGGCAACAAGAAAAAGGGCCTTCTCAGTGGTGGCCCCCGAACTGTGGAACGATCTCCTGTTGAGGTACGCCTGGCGTCAACATTACTATATTTTCGGCGCCAGGTTAAAACCTTCCTCTTCTCCCAGGCATTTTAACATTTTAACATTTTAACATCTCTGTTTTAACTTTTTAACATTTAATTCAACATTTTAGTATACTAGTATTTTCGTAGTTTAGTATGTTTAAATAGTTTTCTTTGTGCTTATTGTATATTGAAGTTTTACTGTTGTGAACCGCCCAGACAGCTTTGGCCATGGGGCGGTATAGAAATTTAATAAATAAATAAATAAATAAATAAAATTGGGAGGGGGGTATAAAGAAACAAGCTCCCCTCCTCCCACCCAGAACCTCACCCATCGAGTTCCCTAAGCCAAATGGAGGGGAAATCACTAAACAGAGTCCACTACGGTTTGTACCATGACATTATGAGCAACTGACACTACAGGCAGTGCTAATAGCAGCAGCCCAGCTCAACCACAGTCAGACACTACCAAGCACCTCCAGGCTCTCTGCTCCTCTCACTGCCAGATTCTGATTGGCCAGCAGACTCAGAAAAAAGGAAGGGAAACATTCTAATTGGCCACTGCCAGCAGAGAGGAGAGAGGAACCAAATGACCTGTTCCTTCTCTCCTCTCTGCTGGTACTGCCCAGTTAGAATTGTTCTGCAGTTCCAATGGAATGCTACCAGCACAGAAAAGAGAGAGAACAGTATTAATTGGACACTGCCAGCACGAAAAAAGAGAGAAAAGAGCTCTAAATGGACAGTACCAGCAGGAGGGCATGAGAGACAAAGAGACAGCAAATGAGCAGCTGTGCCAAGCTGGAAGGTTGGCAATGGGGGCGGGGAGGAAAAGATGGAGAATCTAGACCAGGGGCCATGGAAGTAAGGAGGGAAACACAGGATCCTCGGGTTGGGGAAGAAGAAAAAATTGAGAATTCAGGGCCGGAGGGGGTGATTCTGGGACAGAAAGGGTGTACATATGTGTGTGATATGAATTTTATTTAAAGGTGATTTGGGGAAATGAATTGGCTTGCCTTCTGTGAAATGTGTGTTCCACTGGGTTCAGAGGAGTGGCTTTGACTTTGGGTCACAGCTTTGCCTTTTATTAATGTCCTTGGGCACAATATTTGTTCTTTAGCCTCCCCAGTTTGCCTTTGCTGAAATTGATGTCTTGCTGCAGTAGGAAATACTCTTGATTCTTCACATCTCCACAGCAACCATTTTATGATTGGCGACGTTCCTCACCCATCCCCCTCTGTGGCAGCCATTTTGTGGCACTGCCCACACAGCACGCCCAATGTTACCACAAAAAGTTGAAGGCCCCAACAGAATGATTGTCTTAACTGTCATTTTTACTATTTTGACGCCATATACACAATTCAACTATCCGCCCAGTCAGGAAATCAAACCTTCTGTAATTATGTGAGTTTTCAGAAATGTTTACTGATTAAATTCATTGCATCAAGATCAATAGGGCTTATTTCCAAGGAAATATGTTCAGCCTATGAGCATTAATGCAAGCGAATTCAATATTATGTGTGTGTGTGCATGCATGCATTTTAGATACATGGACTCTTAGACTGCTTCAGATGTCAAATACAGATTTTTTGAAAGGATTATATATGGGTATTTCCTTCTTTTTTATAGCTGAGAAGAGAAAATGTCATTTGATACATGGTCAAACAAGAAGGGGGGCGTCAAATGAACATACTGCTCCCATGCCTTTAAGAGGCTAAAAATATGATTTTTCCCCTTATGACAGAATGTGATGTAGAGTGTTGGCCTGGGACCTGGGATGCTAAGGTTCAAATCCCTACTTTACCATGAAGCACACTGGGTGACCTTGGACCAATCACTATCTCCCAGCCTAACCTACCTCACAGGGTTGTTGTGAGGATAAAATTGGGAGGGGTAGAACCATGTTTGTATGCCACCTTGAGCTCCTTGGAGGAAAGGTGAAATATAAATGAAATAAATGTGTTTATGTATTTGTTTTTAAATGTAAGTCACCTGGAGAACTTTTTAGGTTACAAGCAATTAATAAATTTCATTAATAGAAATAATAATAATAATAATAGGCTCTGGCTGCAGAAGGTAATTGGCTCTGCTCCCTGGACTACCGTTTTACCTCTGGCTCCTCCCACATCCACTATTTCATGCATGACTCCACTTGGTAGACATGGGGGTTCTAGTAAAAAAAACAACCAAAGTAGATTCCACAAGCCTGCTTTACACAATAAAGCAAAACTGTGAAACAAGATTATTCTAATTTCATCTTGCCATGATTCAGTCTTCTGGTCTAGGTCTACCACTTTCTAATTCTACCACTATTCCTTAATGTAATGGAGAGTGGGATGAGGTAAAAGGTGCCTTGCTCATATTTTAATAAGAAGGTGATACTTTGATAGAATAGTAGCAACAACTCAAAGGTGCAAAGACTGACTGAAGCAATTTAAGCCAAAGCAAATTTGAGTGAATTTTTTTTTAGGTGGAGGATAGCTAAAAGAAATCACTAGATGAAAGTAAATTTGTAAACATGTCTCTTTTCAGAACACTTTTTTTCTTCTGAGGCCTTTAAATGACCCTTGTAATCTCCATTCACTTCAACAGGCCTCGCTCAGCAGGCCTCACTCAGCAGCTCGACAGTAGGAATCGCCGGAAGCCCCGTGGAGTAGCAGCAGCAGCAGCATGTCGACAAGTGGTCCCGCGGCGGCTTCCTCTGCCCCTGGCAGCAGCCGGCTTCAGCACGCTCAGCACCAAGTCAATGAGGTGGTGGATATAATGAGAGTCAATGTGGACAAGGTTTTGGAAAGCGATCAAAAGCTCTCCGAGCTGGATGACCATGCAGATGCCTTGCAAGCGGGAGCTGCCCCATTTGAGACGAATGCTGCCAAGCTGAAAAGGAAGTACTGGTGGAAGAACTGCAAGATGTGGGCCATTCTGATGGCGGTGGTGATTGTCCTCTTAATCATCATCATTGGTCTCCCCGTCTGAGGAGGAGGAGTCCCCGCTCAGCGCTGCACTGCCACCCCTGCCAGCACCCCCACACCAAGAGGAGTCCTGCGCCTCTGCCGTCCCTCCGCAGTCCCTCTGGGCCGCTGGGAAGAACTAGGGTGGCATCTGATGGAGACTGGTGGAGGCTAAGTTGAAGCTGCTTTAATTCTTTTTCTACTTTTGCAGTACTCACTGGATGTGTAATGTGGCCTTCTATTATATGTTATATTTATAGTGTGGTATTAATTCTTGTATTGTTGTCATATTTGCTATTTTTTTTATTATGGTTGTATTATTTTGTTTGAAAATGTTTTGCAATTGTTTGCTCTTGTTATAAGTTATTTCAATTATTGTGTTTTTTTCTTGTTGTAAGTCGCTTTGAGTTCTACTGTTGAAAAAAGGCGACTAACAAATGCCAGTAATAAATAAATAAATAAAAATACCGAATTGGGCAAGGTGAAATTAATGGTAACAAAAAGGCATTTAAAGTTATGCAATGAATATCAATATCCAGTCATCAGAAGCACAATGTCAACATGTTTCAGCAACATTCCACAAATTCCATTGTGACAGAAACTCAGTTTCTAACAAAAGAAGTGAAGGAAACAAAAATGGAAAAATTCTGCATTGCATGTGAGAAGAAGATGAAATCACAGACAAAAATAAAAAGCTGAGTTGATGCCCCATCACATATATGGGGGAGTCTTACCTTCTTTTGACATATAGCAGAAATTTCAGCTGTAAGGGGAAGGTAAACAGAATATCAAAACAGTTATGATCTCTGCTTTACCATGGGCGCTGCACTGTATTGGTTGATCTAGGGACTTACACAATGTTCTAGAGAAAATTGAATTCTAGTAGCGTCTGACCACTGGTTCTTGTTTGTCAGTTCAGCTCCTTTATGCCTCTAAATACCAATTGCTGGGGATCGTGAGCAGGAGCATGCTATCTTAAGTCCTGCTTGCAGGCTTCACATCTGTCTCTGATTGGCCAATGTGAACCTGAATGCCTGACAAGATGGATCTCTGGTCTGATCCAGCAGAGCTTTTCTTATTATAAGTGTGTTAGAAACAGACTTCTATCCATATTGAGTCCTTCCAGAATAAGGTATTCATTGTAGTTATGTGTGTAAACCTAAAGCGGGTTTAGGCTTGGCAAGCATCTGGTATAGGGCATATTTTGAAGTTCAGAGCTTCTTCCTCTTACCCCTCAAAAACGGTTCCCTGCTTCTGAGTTGCATGGAGATGGTAAATGACTCTTGCCTGTTCAACAGAAGGAGCAGCACAAGCCTGTTCTCCGTGCAAATCAGAAGCTGAAGCCAGAGCAATATGACACAAAATATGCTCAAGAGTAAAGACAGAAGGGATGAGGGAGAATATCCACTAAATCGGATTTAGTACTGGATTCCAACTGAATTCGACAGTCCACTGTCTTTTCAGATCAGACTGATTTCTTGCTGTGGGCTGCAGCTGTAATCATCCCGGATTTTCTTCCAATTTTTTGCCCCCAATTTTATGTAATTATCTTCATAATTTCATTTAAGTTGACACATTCGTAACAGTGTGTAGGTGTGATAAATCGGAAAAAATAAACCACGTGGAACATAGTGATAATTTACATAGGCATTTACATTAAAAATTACACAACTTTTTTTGCAACCAAAGAACACCCAGCAGATTGAACCGGCAAGCACCAAAGCAAGTGGGAACAAAAAAGGGCAGATCGGGATGGAAAGATGGACTATCGGAACACAAGTGGATCGGAACTAGGCAGCGAACCCCATCCCTAATAGACAGACATGCAAAGATGATGTGCAAAAGTACACTAAACTGACAAATGCTTCTGGAATAAATGATGCCACCAAATTCTGCTTTTGTGCCAAATTTACTTAGTAATAATTTGGCAGGCCTCCATGTGTGGAACTCCCAGCACCAGACTCGGGACTTACTAGAATCGATTTCACCGCAAGAAATGCACAGAAAGAATACTAGCCCAACTCAAAACAAATATATCCCCAAAAGGTTCAGGGTTAGGAGAATACATGAAGCCAGGATCAGCTCCAGAGGGTGGCAAGATCGAGCGTTTGCCCAAATTCCAAGATTGTGCCACCATTTCCACTTTGGGCAAAACACCCAAGGTGATCAGATGCAGCCTAGGAGAATCCTTGGTTTCCATATTCTGTCTGTTTGGGGGAGGGCACCTGTCTGAAAGCTCCCAAAATCCTGGAACCAGCAGTGCATGAAGATTTCATACCATATGAAAATAAAACTGGCAACATAGCCAATGTGTTATAAATTTCTTAAACCCCACTCTTCAATAGCACCTATGGGTACAGCACATTCTTAGATACACTGGAACAATTCAGCAGCCAGAGCATTCTTGCCAATCTTCCTTAAGCAAATACAAGCAGACCGTTCTCGTCAAAGCCTCCACAAAAGTTCAGTTCCAAAACTGCATCCTCATTATCCTATTTGCATTTTGGCCTATCCATTGTAAGCTAAATTTACTCTTTGCCTCAAATGTACAACTGGTTTTGAGTGCATCCTGGATCTTGCTGCTGTCTGCTTGTAGCACATCAGTTATATGCTTTACCTTAAGTTGTACGCTTTCCCTGTACTGCCTAATCTGATACATTGAAGCAGGCTTGGGACCTTGAAGTCCCACAGATGTTACTAGATTATGACTCCCATCATTCCCAACCAATGGCCATGCTGGCTCGGGCTGAAGAGAGTTGGAGTCCAACAACATCTGGAGGGCCACAGGTTCCCCATCAGAGGGCATGCCACTTACGGACATTCAGCTGGCATACAATGAACATGTATGGAAAGTGAGCAGCACTGTGGTGGCAGCATCTGCTCATTTAAACAACTGAAAAGACCCTGTGCATGTAACCATGTTGAGATCTCTCCATGTAAGAACATAAAAAGAATCCTACTGGATCAGACCAACGGCCCATGTAGTCTAGCATTCTACTTTGATTTTTCCAATTAATTTGTTTCTCATGGCACACTAGCAGTTCTCTTGCAGGACTTTGATGAACCCAAACACACGTTTTAGAATGAGGAACATCGGAAGCTAACTTATTTCAAATCAAACTATTTGCCCATCTAGTCCAGTATTGTCTACTCTGACTGGCAGCAGCTCTCAAGTGTCTCAGGCCAAGTGTCTTTCCCAGCACCTGCTACTTGATCCTTTCAACTGGAGATGCCAGGGACTGAACCTGCGATCTTCTGCATGCAAGGCATGTCCTCTGCCACCAAGCTATGTTATAGGGGATTGGCTTGAATGACATTTGAGCACCCTTAGAATCTCACAATTCTATGATTCTATAAAACACCTATACCGTTGTATCGGGACTAGTACTTGCTATCCAACTTTAAATTCAGTCTTACCTTGTGGCAAAAGAACATCAATCAACCATTCGCTGTGATCCCTTAAAAGGAAAAAAAAGAAAAGAATCAGAGTAGTTTGTGATGTGTTTCTCCGAACCCCATGTTATTAATTTGCAGGCTGGGCTCATCATGATTATGTCTCAACTGGACTACTTTGCCACATCGCATTTACTGCAAATGACCAGTGTGCTGATGTCAAGTGTGCCATGTACCCATTTTTTTCAGCTTACACTGAAAAGTCTCATTTAGAAGATGAAAAGATACAGAACGTCCTAACTCTCCTCAGATGGCCAAGGGTGTGAGCTGAACATAAAAAGAGGACAAACAGCTCCACCATCAAATTTACTGTGCCTGTTTAAAAGCCAGACCTCCTAGCAAATTTAATTATTTTTGTTTCAGGTGTAAATCAAAGATGACTTCAACACCAAGGTGACTTCTGTAAAATTAAATTACTTTTTTCCCTTTCTGCAAATGGCGCTGCTGTGATGCCAAGACTGTTATAAAACATTGGCCAAAAACAAAACATGCACCTTCTGGTCTATTTTTTCAGTAAATTTCCATTTATTTGCCCTAAAAATGGACAATGACTGAATTCAGAAACTAAAGCAAAATCATATTAAACAGATAAAGCTGTGGTGCATTTTAAAATGTAATACCTCCACCACAATTAAATTGCAAGCGTGGGTTGGATTCCATTTTTACCGCTGCTGTGGCTTTATTACACTATAAAAATGCTCCCTTCTCAATGTCTTGTAAAAGACAATAACAGTGTCTTGTTGTGAGAAAAAGTCATATTATCCCTTGCCTTAAATAACTTGATGAGTGAAGAAGAAATATGCTGTTTTGTGCCAAAGCTTATAAGTGATAACCTAATCCTGTACAGCCAGGGTGGTGTGGTAGCTATAAAGTGCCAAAGTTTAGGTGTGAGAAACACCAGTTTAAGTCCCCTCAGAACCAAACTAGATGCCCTTCATACTTTTTTTTAAAAAAAGTAAATTGCAGATGTGAAGGGTCCAAACCAGATTGGGATCCTGGTGTGAGGGTACCTTTGCCTCTGCTATAGTCCCATTTTTTTGCCTCTGCTATAGTCCCATTTTTTAAAGGGTGCAGTTTTTAGACCTCATGGCTCTTGGGATGTGTTTTTAAAAGTAGAGGGAAAATCAATCTAAAAGCTACAAAATCAAAAGAGACCTGAGCAAATTATTTTGAATATAGATTTCCAGTAGAACAATTTTTTTATCCAGTTTGCTGTCCATCATCCTGAACCAAAATCCTTCCTTCCTCCTACCTGTCAACATTCACTGAATCCTTTTTCTTCTGGGCTGTTTTGCAATTAGGACACAGCAGCTTATCACAGCAAGAGTGGGACTGTGTCCAAATAATTTTTTTTCTGTGATGCTAAATGGACTTGGTGTCTAATAAATCAGATTTGCCACGTTCAGTCATCACATTTGCACATGACTTGGTAATGTGTTTGATTTATACTGTGACCTAGAAGTTTCAGTGTTTAGCCGTTTACTCTACCAGCATGCTGTGTGGTTTTTGTTTTTAACTTAATGGTCCCAAGGTTTTACATAGCTTTTTAGGATCGATACAGAATCCAGCAGCCAGGTTGCTGCCAAGGACAAGACAGGCTGAACATATAACACCAATCCTAGCATGACTGCATTGGCCATCAATCAGTTTTTGGGCCCAATTCAAACTGCGGGTTTTGACCTATAAAGGCTTATGCAGCTCAGGACTCCAATACCTCAAGAACCATCTTTCCCCACATGAACTAACCTGGACCCTGTGTTCGTCATCGGAGGCCCTTCTCCATGTGCCCCTCCGAGGAAGGTGCGGGGGATGGCAACATGATAACAGGCCTTCTCAGTGGTGGCTCCCTGTCTATGGCATGCACTTCACAGGGAGGTATGCTTGGCATCATCACTATCTGATTTTAGGCACCAAACAAAAACATTTTTATTCACACAGGCCTTTGGACCTTAATTTTCTGCTTCTGTTTGAGTGGGCAGAGTTCAGTTGTATCACTTCCTTTATACACATTATTTGTGTATTTTAGATTGTTTTAACCTTGTTTTAAATGTGCTTTTTAAAAGTAACTTTGAGTTCCACTTTTTGTGAGGGGAGGGGAAGCAAATAATAATAATAATAATAATAATAATAATAATAATAATAATAATAATAATAATAATAATAATGCATTGGTCATGTTTCTTTCAGTTGTTTGGCCTCTGTTAGCCTACCCACCCTGCAATCCTCTGGCTGCATTCTTCACAAAGGTAGAGAGGGGGTGGTTTATCACCCAGAGCCACAGACAAGGAAGGATCTATGCACATCTGAAACACACAGGAAGGACAAAATCAGTTTCCAAAAAAGTGTTCTAGTCAATGAACCCAAATCCCCTGCCTGTGAAAACTCAAAACCTCATTGAGTCCACTGACAGAAAAGAATCTATGTTTATGAGCCTCAGACACTCTTGGGCATCCCTACCAGCTTTGTCAGTGCTTCAATATGGAAAAGGGTCACCAGTTAAGATGGCAGAGATGAGCTTAATGTTTTGCTTGGGATATTGTTGATGACATTGCCTTCATCCCAGAGATATAATATGATCCTTTCTAACAGGCTAGCTTTGGTTCAGACGAAAGTATTAAGGGTTTGCAGAGTCCTCTACGGAAAAAATGGCAAGCCCAACCTAAGCAAAACTTACATACAAACAAGATTGTGGTGGATAAGACCGGTAAACACTGTCAAGCTACAATATCAAAGCTACTGTCAAGCTACAATATCAAAAGAGAACAGGATCTGCTTGTCTTCAGAACTGAATTGTAAAACTATCCAACTGAATGGAATGGATGTGTGTAGGCTCTTTCAGAGTGTTAGAGTCATTCAGGGTCATTGTGGGCCATTTGCTACCGGGCCAAGTTCAAGGTTCTAGTTTTGACGTACAAAGCCCTATACAGCTTGGGACCAGGATACCTGAAAGACCGTCTTACCCCTTATATACCCAGTCGATCACTGAGCTCTGCAGGTGAGGCCTCCTGCAGATAGCATCTTATCAGGAGGTCCGTTCCACACAACATAGGAAACGGACCTTTAGTGTGGCGGCACGTACCCTGTGGAATTCCCTCCCCTTAAATATTAGGCAGGCGCCATCTCTGCTATCTTTTCGGCGCCTTTTGAAGACTTTCCTCTTCCAACAAGCCTTTTAAGCTGAGACCTATCCCAGTATGCGTCGGTGTTCGAATTGCTTTTAGTATGTCTTTTAATATCTTTAACCCTTTTTTTAAAAAAAAGTTTTTAAAATGTTTTTTTTAAATGTTTTTAACGTTGTTTTGTTTTAATGTATTTTAAGGTCTTTTTATGATGTTTTAAAGTGTGTTTAGTGTTTCTGTTTGCCGCCCTGGGCTCCTGCTGGTAGGAAGGGCAGGGTATAAATAAAATAATAAATAAATAAATAAATTGTTTACCCTTGACACATGATTTTCCACCCAGGAGGAAACTGGACATTACAGAAGGTGTAAGGATGCCTTCAAAATGGCATCCCTAGGTCAAGTTCTCACCTCTCCCATAACCCGTAGCACCCCTTATCTTGTGTCAAGACATCACTGCACTGTGTGTTTCATGATCCCCACTTCACATTATTGGCTGGAGGGAATGGGGAAATGTACAATGCCATGATACTGCGATATGGAATGAGTGGTACTAAACAATATGAAGGGAGAGAGAAAGAGAGCTCTCAACAGAGGGATGTCATTTTGGGTGGTATCCCTGCATTTCCTGTACTGTGCATTCTGTTCTGCCCTGCTTACCATGAGCTCATACTTTCTGCTCTCCTCAGATGCTAACATATCAACTCAGGAGTATCTAACACTTGGGGTCAAACGAAACGTTACTCTTGTCATGGCCCCGTCAGAGGACTCCTCCGATGAGGACGACTCAGGAGTAACAGCAGCAGACCCAGGAGCAGCAGACCCAGAAGGAGACACGGAGGAGCCTCCTGAGAATCCAGCTCCTTCTCCCCCTCAGCTGCAGAGCACCCCAGATACAGCAGAGGCCCTGCAGCCAGACACAGACAGTGAACAGGATACTCCCCCCTCACCTGCAGAACGTAGACAGCAGAAGGTCAGGCAGAAGAGAGGCAGGCCTGTCTCCTTAAGGCCCAAACGCTGAGGGCTCACACCTGCTGTCAAACCTGCTCCTTATAAGGCACCCCTTGCCTTCAGCTGGTTGCTGACTGCAACATCAGGCGTGGCTCATGTATTCCTAGTTTCCCTGCAGCATCTCTTGGACTGACCCCTTGGCAATTGATCCCGGACCTCTACTGACCTCGCTTCTGGACTTCGGACTTGGAAAGTAAGCTTCAGACAGGCCTGGCCCTTATCAGGTTCCCTCCTCGTTTGCCTGGCAGATTTACAACCAGACTGCCGGCTAAGGACTTTCCTCCCCTGCTAACGACCCAGGCATTTCCAGCCCCACCGGCACTGCTGTCTCAGTGCAGAGCTGACAACTCTTAATGTGTATTTAGAAAGGGTTTTTAAAAAAAATACCAGGTAGAGGGGGGCAATTTTAATTGGGACCACAGTGCATGGAGAGGGTAGGTTTGACGCTTCCCAGCTGTGATCCTGATAAAAATCCCCCACCCAGTGCAACCATTAGGCTTGAGGGGGTGAACTCCCATTGCAGCATGGGGGGCAATTTTTGTTGGGATACAGATAGGGAAGGGAAGATTAAGCTCCCCCACTCCATGCATTGTGGTCCTGATTAAAATTGCCCCCTGTACCTTGTATTAATTTTTTTTAATCCCATTACATGCTTGCTAACTATGTATGTAACAGAATATGTAGTTTAACCCTTAACCTTGAGCTATTTGAGTGATTAGGGGCACAATCCTCCTGATAGTTATGCTGAGTCAAGGGGATTCGGGATGCAGCATAGTTGCGGTGGAGGAAGGAGGGCATTGGCGCAGCCGGGTTGTGCCAGCAATAATCCCCCACCGGGACATATCCGCAGCCCACCCACGGAGCTTTGTCACCACCCAGGCTTGGCCAGTGAAGCTGAGGCTGGTGCAAGGCCCAAGAAAGGGGCGTTCCAGCAATGTGTCAGAGGTAAAACCGAGGAAAGGGGAAATTATGCCACATCCTGGCCCCATTCAGCTCCATCCTGCAGCCCTCAGTTCCAGCAGATACTACGCTGGGAGAAAGAGCGGTGGAAGGAAACATACATTTTTTTTCCTTCTGCTGGCACAGCCAGTGTGCTCCCCTACCCAGGGTTCCTGAACGGAGGTAGGATCTGGCATCCCTTTATGCCACCTTCCCTCCAGCCGGCTCCATTTCTGCCAGCCTCATCTGTATTGGCTTGCTACAAAAAACACAAACCGAAACTGGGAAGAATAGTGGTTTTACAATTCATGGGTAGGCTCACTTTGAACAAGTTCTGCTTACTTGAACTACGTCAGTCCAGGGTTCAAATTTCCACTCAGCCATGAAGCTCAGTGAATGGCTTCGGGCCAGTCACTGTCTCTGAGCCTAACCTACCTCACAGGGTTGTTGTGAGGATAAAATGCGGAGGGGAGAACCATGTACACCACCTTGAGCTTCTTGGAGGAAAGGTGGGATATAATTGTAAGAAATAATAAATAAATATTCTACGCAGAATGCAATTTACTGTTTAGTATGTTCCAACAGCCCAGTCCGGTAGCTGAAGGATGGGTAGCATTGGCTAAAAAAAGAGATAACATCAACTTCAGATAAGTGAGGTTTAGGAACATGGGGAAAGTAAGCAGGCAGGAATATCCAATGGAGAGAGGCCAATCTAGGAGTTCCTATTCTTGGCCACACTTGGCTTCTGGTATCGTAAGACCTCTGGTTCTCTCTAGGGTGTGTGCCCTCCAGACAGGCCAGTGTGAGCAAGGGACATATGGGGAGCAATGTGTCTCTTGGATGGGAGGCAATGCCTCTCCGAGTTAAGAATTAACAGCAGGGTTAAGAAGAATGTCCTGCTCCATAGGCAAACTATTGAAAGGTTTCTAACAAATTGAGCAGTAGTAGTTACTGTAGGGTTTAGTTACATTTGGCAGTGCCATTGTTTGAATAGTAAGTAGCTTTTCTGGACAAGACATTGCCTTCCTTTCCATTTCTGACTCGTGACAATGAATAACCTCACTATTCCAGCAATGTAATTAGAGTGGTTCCTCAGTGAGCATATTCTAAGGGGTGCAAAAAAGTCCATTACCTTCACTGCCGGCTTGTTAATGGCATTATGGCATTCAATGTGCTGACAGTGTATGGGATTCCATGCTGAAAAACAAAACCACCACTGATAAACACACACAAGTTTATTGAAGAGCTAAATATGGGTTACATACAGTACGGACTCTGAGCCCTTTTTTATCAGTTGTATAAATTTCAAGTAATAAGATTTGGTTTCAGGCTCAGTCTTAAATGCTGAACACCAGCCAAATTCAGAATTATTTTTGGTCTCCAGGTCTGATGTTAGGTCTGGCAAATATGGAGATGCAGCGCACTGAGAGTACATGCTTGCCATGCATTATGGATCCTGGTTCAGTGCTCAATACATCCAATTAAACTCTAACAGGCTGCCGATAGGAAAGAACTCTGCCTGAGAACCTAGAGAGATATTAGCTACAGTGAACTAGTTAAGGTATTGGTAGAAAGCATCTCCTTATATTGTAAAGATGAGAAAGTCTTATTTATAATTCTGCATAATTACAATATATATATAGTGTAAAATATATTTCTACAGCTGGTTCACCCAATCATGTTCATCACTTGACTTCTGCAATCAAGTGGTGACTTACCAGTATGAATGGGCCATTGCAGGGTTAACACAAGCATTGGCTGTGCCCATATGTCATGCTAAACCATGTGTCAGAGCAGGAATGAGCCACAGTGAACCTTGGGCTCACATGCTTCCCCCTCTCATCCTCATATGTGCCCACAAGGAGGACAGTGGAAGCTTTCACTACTTTTGCTTAACCATGATTTGTTGTATCATCTGGGCCAACAAACTGTGGTTAACATTAACAATGGTTTCTTTAAAAAAAAGCCAACTTCAAACCATGGTTTCTGAAGCTGTACCATAGGATGAAAGTTTCTGAACTGCTCCTACCATCCAAGTCGTCGTACAGAACATGTGAACTCAGCAACAGTATAAAAATGAGAAGTCACAAGAAGTCTATTTGCCATAGCACATGACTGGTTTCTTCCTAGCTTCACAATCTCAATGGGAGACGTGTATACCAGCACAATGAAAGCTGGTTCAGTTGTCAGATTTTCCTCTTCCTCCCTCCCTCCCTGTGCTTCAGATGGGCTGTTCCCCTTTATAAAAAGTATGGCTGTGTTTTGGTTTGTGTGTTGCTTTGGAAAGTGCAAATTAGGTAAGTTCATCTTTAAATGCAAACAGAATTGAATTTCTCCCCATCCCAATTTGTAGACATCCTTTTTAACACACTGGGGCAGAGCTGCTGTCATTCATGTGTACAACAGACATCTGAAGAGCCCTAATATATGAAGAAGAATTATGCTTTTCAAGGATTTCAGTTCACATCTTCAGCTGTGACTCATCAACTGTAATCAAGTGAGGAGAGAAATCAAGTCATCTACACAGACATGTGAATTGTCTACATGAAAGCAAAGAGAACATGTAGATAGAAAAGGTGCAGAGAACCCAGGAAAGATGTTTTTCTTACCCTTCTTGAATCTAAACAAGAATGATTTCACCTACCTGCAGAAAAGGTGTCAGAGGGGAATTCACACAGTGGCAGACTGACAGTCGCTGTGCCTGATGTATTGCACAACTCAGCAATTTCATTACAGAATTAGAAGGCACCCAATGGATCACCTCATCCAACCCTTTGCCCTAAGAGAGGCCCTCCTACTAAAGCATCCCAGACAGATATCTGAAAAAATACTAAGGAGTACCTTGCACACCATCCTTTGACAGCTTCTTGAAATGTTGAACTCCTTTTCTAGTTAAATAGTTGGAAAGTGTCACCTGCTTTACTATTTTAATTCTCAGGGATCACATTAATCCAAAAATGCATTGCTCCATGTAAGCAAGCACTTACCACACAGTTCTGTGAAAACAATGCATTATACACAATGAATGTGTCTTTGCTCATAAAAAAAAACCCATCCATCTCTTCAGCATTCACAATAACCTTTCACCGGGCATTAACACAGGTGGACTGTGCTCCTTCACTTACCTGTGTATTGTAGTCCTCTGTATTCGCTTATAGCCCCAGGAGGTTTTAAGTTGGGCCAGTAGTGGAAAAGCATTTGTACTGCAGGTGGTTTTACTTGAGAAGGGCCATATGCTATTACATACAGCAAGTCCTAAAAGAAAGCCAGGGGCAGTAGGTTTAATTTCAGAAGGTATCATCATTCACAGGCACAAAACACACATGCAACAGAACACAGAAAATCAGTGCACCTTTGAAGGCTTAAACATGCTTCAGCTGTAATCCACTCACTTGAATTCAATTACTCTTACTTCTGAGCAGACATTATTTATTTATTTATTTATTTTATATCCTGCCTTTCCTCCCAGTGGGAGCCCAGGGCAGCAAACAAAAGCACTAAAACCACTTTAAAACATCATAAAAACAGACTGTAAAATTCATTAAAACAAAACATCTTTATAAACATTTTTTAAAATCATTCAAGACATCTTTTAAAAAAGGTAAAACCATATTGTTTTTAAAAAAAGATTTTTAAAAAGACAAACAGCCTCGTCGATGCATTTTGTGCCAGCTGCAGCTTCTGGACCAACCTCAAGGGCAGCCCCACATTGTTGAGCCTCAGCTAACCCAGAATGGACAGGGAGAGGGGAGGCATGAGTTTCAGGCGCCTCCGCTGCCAGAGGAAGCAGAGTTGGGAATTATTGAGTCTGAGCAGGACCTTGCACGAGGGGGTCAGCCTGCACACCAGCCTGTTCCCACGGATACCGCACTCTCCGAGGAACAGAGCACGCCGCCCCCAACTGATGCAGAAGACTTGTTGGGGGAAGCTCCAGAGACAGTGCCAGCTCCTCCCTTGCCAAGCAGTTCCCAGGAGGATACCAGTGTGGCACAGCCCCCTGATCTTGAGCCTGTTGCTCAGGAGCAGGTGTCTTCCGATGAGCCGTTGAAAACACACCCCTTGTCCCTCGCTCCCGCCGCCGCGAGAAATGGACAGGGCAAAGACAGGAATTACGAAGGAGTCAGAGATTACGTTCAAAAACGTTCCCTTCTTAAGCTTGCCGCTTACAGTGGGGAGTCGTTGAGTCAACTTCCTTCACACGCTGCAGAGCATGTCTAGAGTGTAGTTAGGGATTCTAGTGAGTTAGCGCAGGGTTTTCTATGAAGCGCAATGCCTTTGATGTATCCATTACTCTAATAAAATGAGATTTACTTGCACCCACGCTTCAGCCTCGTCCTTCTGGCTCTGGACAGGACACACATAGAGTGCATTACAGTAATCAAGCCTAGCGGTTACCAATGCATGGATAACAGTGGTCAGGCTATCCCGGTCCAGAAACGGCAGCAGCTGTCTTACCAGCTAAAGCTGGTAAAAGACACTCCTAGCCATGGAGGTCACCTGGGCCTCTAGCAACAAATATGGATCCAGGAGCACCCCCAGACTACAGACCTGCTCTTTCAGAGGAAATAAGACCCCATCCAAAGGAGGCAACTGACCAATTATCTGAACTCGGGAACAACCAACCCATAGCGCCTCCATCTTGCTAGGATTCAGACTCAGTTTATTGGCCCCCATCCAGCCCACCATAGAGACCAGGCAGCGGTCCAGGGCCTGCACGGCCTCTCCAGATTCAGATGCTACAGAGAAACAGAGCTGGGTATTGTCAGCGTACTGCTGACACCTAGCCCAAATATCCTGATGACCACTCCCAAGAGCTTCATATAGATGTTAAACAGCATGGGGAACAAGATGGTACCTTGTGGCACCCCACAGCACAACTGCCAGGGGGGCGAAAGACCCAATGCTATTCTCTGAAAATGACCTTGGAGATAGGATCAGAACCACTGTAAAACAGTGTCTCCGATACCCACTGCACCAAGTCGGCCCAGAAGGATAGCATGGTCAATGGTATCAAAAGCTACTGAGAGATCAAGTAAGAATAACAGGGCTACATTCCCCCTGTCCTTCTCTCGATAAAGGTCATCCATCAGGGTGACCAAAGCCGATTCAGTCCCATAACCAGGCCTGAACCCAGACTGGGATGGGTCAAGATAACCAGACATGCATAGGATTGTACTATTTGCACTACTGACTTGCTTGGCTTGGGAGTAAGCTCAATTGAACTCCATGGGACTTGCTTCTCAGTAGACACAACCAGGATTTCAGTGGCAGCCTCAAAACATCTGCTTCTTCTCTGATAATTTAGCTATTTCTTATTGTGATTATGATATGTTTATTGTTAGGCATCATGTACCACTATAGGGAGATTTATATGGAGTGAATGCTCAGTGGCAGTGCCAAAATTGAAGAACGCCATTCCTGTGCAGATCCACTAGGTTCCTATTCTGCTTGCTCTGAGGCAGATTCAGATAGGGATGGGGGATAATTTCTGTTCAGTTCACATTTAAAGGCATACTTATCTAATTTGCACATTCCTAAATCATATGTGAACCAAAACACAGCTATCCTTCTCAATTTGCACTTATCTGAATTTTGCAATGCAGTTCTCCAACAAAGTAATGTGTACAAAACTGTATATCCTATGGCAAAGTGTGCATATAAATGAGTATATTAGTGAAAATAAAAATATAAAAATGCACAATATTAGGGAAATCTGCTCCACAAAAATGCATACATTAGGCAAAATTTCTTATAAAAATGTGTGTAGGAGAAATTTGCACAAAAATTCTGACGAATTTTCATGAGACCTTTTTATTTTTTTGAAAAAAATCACAAACTGATGTAGAAATGCAGCAAACTGAACTTAAGATTGAAAAAATGGGAAACTAAGAGAAAGTGAAATTGACATATTCGCCCATCCCTAGGTTCAAAGCACTTATTTCAACAATCTCTTCATGTTTAATTATATGCTTCTTTTAGGGATTGCTCTGTTTTAGCAGATGCATTTGTGACTGTTCTATAATTTTTAGTATTGTTTTGTACGTTTATCTTGCTTTTTACTGTACTATAAGTAAGGGTGGATGAATCTGCCAATTTCAGTTCCTCTCCATTTCTCATTTCTCCAGTCTTAAGTTCAATTCACCCCAAGGCCACATCAGTTTGTGAACTTTTTTTAAAAAAATTGTCATTAAAATTCATAGGCATTTTTGTGTGTATTTTCCCTAATATATGCATTTTTACAAGCCATGTCCCCTAATACAATGCATTTTTGCACATTTATGTGCACACTTTTCACTGATGACATGCATTTGGCACACATTTTAGGGTTGGAGAATGCATCACAAAATTCCGTTAAGCGAAATTTTGGAGAGTTACACTTTGGTTTGCATATTATTTCACTGTGTGTGAATTAGGGAGGTTCATATTCAAATGCAAACTGAACAAATGTTTTGCACATCCTTAATTGTAAGCCACTTTTTAATCAAAAAGGGGACAGCTGATGATGACAATTATAAAAGTAGTAGTAATAATAATAATAATAAAAAATCATAATAATACCTCCTTGCATCTTAATTATCAAGGGGCAAATGCTGACCTTGCAAGAATGAACAAAGTAGAAAGAGACAACTGGGGAAGCAGAACAATCGGGCGAGAGAATGAAATAGAATCTTGGTAAGGTCTACACATGTGGATTGGTTGGGAAAAGGGGCTACAAATGTTGCCTTTTCCTTGGGGTTGAGCTGCCCATCACTATGGAGGCTGTAGTTGTAGTCAAGTTCTATTACATTTGTGTCCAACAGTGCAAACATCCAGGCAGGGCTGGCCCAATACATTTTGCTGCCTGACGCAGAACAGCAAATGCTCTCCCCCTCCACACACAGTCAGTGTGTATCATATTGTATTTATGTTATTTATTACTTCCTTTTCAGGGCCAAGCCCTCACAAAATAATATAATAGAACCCAAGGCAGAGTATAAAACACTGAGCGGATACAGACAAATAGACACACAAGATAATGAATTAGAACACCAACATAATTCTCCTGGGAGGGAAATTATACAAGGCTGGCCGAGTTATAGCCACCTCAGGCAGAAAATCTCACAAGTGGTTCTCTCCTTCCTCGGCACTAAAAAATACAACGATAATAAATAGCTATCAATTTACTGCCCGTTCATGACACCAAAAATCAGGTGCCTCATGGTAGGGTCAGGCTTGGATCCAGGCATCCAGCAACCACTAAAAACTGGATCTAGGAATGAGCAACTAGGTTGCTGCAAAGGCCAGGAAGGCAGGTTTCCCTCCCACCCCACACCCTCAGTTTGGTTTGAGGACAATCTGGCCAGGTCCTACATTTTGCAAACTACAAAACACAATACCCAACAATGTTGCACCCCTATATGTGGTGTTTTGATCTGATTTAAAGAAAAGACTGAATCACCCCCAGATTTCCACTAGCCCGAGTCACTTCTAAAAACAAACCAGAAAGGAGGACCTAATATGGAATGGGATGGGGGATTGCATTCACAAATTCATGTTGCAATACAAAACTTATATAAAACTTCACGAAAGGGATCAGACGCGTAAATTGTTCCAGTTGATTTGGTCAGTTTATAAGGTGTCAATGTTAAAATAAACTATTGTTCATTCTACTGTTTTCACAAAATATATTTGGTCCCCAACTTACTTTCCATACTTCTTGTTTGTACTTCATAAGGCATTCCAGTAACTGACAATGGTACACTGAAAGAGAGAAAAAACAGAGCACTTGAAAGGAAAAATCAAGGAACAAATGTCCTTTGTATCATATTGATTGGCTTAAGGCGCAATCCAATTCACCTTTCCATTGGGCTGGGATGAGTTGGATGCTGGCAGGCTCACAGCTGCACTAGGCTGTGCTGGCCTTGTCCTCTGCTGGCAGCAGTCCTCTACCACAGCTGAGCCATGGAGCTGCCAGGAGCCTACCGGCACCACCAAAGATCTGCCACAGACAGCCAGTGCAGTGGAAGGAGGGCCAGCAGAAGCCAGTGGAAGCCCTGAAAATGGGGCATTCCAGAGGCGTGGCAGAGGAAGAGTTGCGGGGGGGGACTTGCACAAGATCATCCTCATGTTCAGATCCCTCCCCGGGTCCTGATACCCCCAAAAATGCCACCAGCCAAAAGGCCAGTGCAGTAAAATAATGTTACTTATTCTCCCATGTGGCCTATGGGGAGCGTTTACTCCCTGGGAGAGCTGTGTGTCGGAGCGGTGCTTCCTGACCAGCTCATGTGTGCGGCTCCAAGGGAGCTAGCGTTCAGCTGGGCCAGCAGCTCACGAGCGGGAGGAGGATCCCGCAGAGGTTTCTGCTGACTCCTCCTCTGCCTGGTCTCCCCTCTGCCAGCTTCCTGGCATATGGATTGCTCTGTTAATTAGTATCTGACAGTTCACAGCCTACATTGTATAAATCTTGTTAATGATGAGCATCCCATACATGGATTTTGGAAGCCAATTCAAATGTTCATCAAGGTCACATGGTACAATCCTCATGAGTCTGTGCCATCTCAGAATCCACATGGGAGATTGCATGTGTGAATGTGCTCCATGTCTTAGTCTTCCTGTATGCAGAAAATTTCCTGGGTTATATCCCAGACTTAGTCATGCTTTGAGTAGGCCCCCTGAAATTGAATTTTAGCTGTTTGTTTCATTGACTGTTTTCCGTGTGTAGCACTTTGAGAACAGTTGGGGAAACATGGTTTTAAAGAAAGAAAGTTTGTAGGTAGTGCAATTATTCCATAACTCTTAAGCTTAGAAGAGACGTATATGATGTCTTACTTTATTTTATTATTTATTTAATTTTTATGCATCATAATCACATAAAATATGTATTATTATTATTATTGTTATTATTATTGTTGTTATTATTATTAAAATGTCTATCTCACTCTTCCTCCCGAAGGAGCCCAAGGTTGCAAACACCAATGTTGTAAAACAATACAATTTAAAAAAAACTTTATTTTAAAACATCTGCATGGTGTGCAGAATGCAACATTTAAAGCCAATACAAATAAAACAGGCAAAACAATACAAAAAAGTAACAAAAAAATCATGTTCACATAAGTTCACAAAAATGCAATGTGGGTCACCTTCAATAGAAAAGCTGTTAAAACAAAAGCGTTTTTACCTGGTGCCTAAAACACATTTCAGATGGTGCCAGCCTAATCTCAGTGGGCAAAGGTTCCATAATCTCAGTGTCACTATACTGGATGCACTATTTCTAGTTGATGACAACATGATGTAACCAGAAACCATCAAGCATGTGCCTCAGTTGCACATCGTAAAGGTCAAAGAGAGGTATAAAAGGTGAGGCAGTCCTTTAAATACATTGGTCACAAGTTGTTTGGGGCTTTATACATTAGAAACAACACTGTGAACTTGGCTCAGGAACAAATTGGCAACTCATGCAGTTCCTTTACAGTTGATGTTAGCTGCAGCTTCCAACCCAACCTCAAGGGCAGCCTCACACAGAACAAATTATAGCAATCCAGAGGTTATCAGTGCTTGAACAGCTGTAGCCAATCTATCCCAGTCCAGGAACAGTCATAGCTGGTGTGTCGAACAAAGACATTCCTAGCCACCAAGGCAACTTGAGCTTCAAGTAACTAAGCTAGATCCAGGAATACCCCAAGTTGCATAATTGTTTCTTCAGAGGAGTGCAACCTCATCCAGAACAGGCACTTCACCTAGACATGAAAACCAATTACCCACAGCACTTCTGTCTTGCCAAGATTCAAACTCAGTTTATTAGCTCCATCCAGCCCACCACTGAATCAAGGCACCAATCCAGAGACTGGACAGCTGAGCCACTCCTGACTTGGATTTTATTTAGAAATAAAGTTGGCTATTGTCAGCATACTGATGGCATCCTTTTTCTCCAGACTCCTAGTACTGCTCCCAACAACTTCACATAGATGGGGAGGGCACAGTGCTCTGTGACACCCCACAGTACAGATACCAGGGGGCCAAGGAGCACTCCCCCAGTGCTACTCTCTGGACACAGTACTGTTGATAGGACTGAAACCACTGTAAAACTGTTCCCAATACCCATCTCACATTATTGGCCCAGAAGGATACCATGGTTGGTGGTATCAAAAGCTGCCAAAAGACCAGGAAGAAGAAGCAATATCACACTCTTCCATCTCTCTCTCTTGATGAAGGCCATACATCAGAGCAACCAAGGTATATTCATTTCTGAGACCAGGCTCAGATTGGAATAGGGCCAGATAAGCAGTCTCCTCTGAGAATACTTGCACGTGAATTGCCCCAAACCTCTCCAATGTCTTCACAAGAGAGGAGGTATTGCAACTGGGAAGCAATTGTCATGAACCAACAGGTCCAGGGTAAGTTGTTTTTACAAGTAGATACACCGTTCCCTTGAACAATAATACATTAACCACACCCTGTACCCACTCAGTCATACCACATGTGCTGGGCTTTATTAACTAAAATGGGCACAGATAGGACACATGGTCAGTCTCATTGCTGCAATACCTTGTCATCATCAGGGCCCATTAACTGAAAAAGAGCTCACAACCAAACAAGACATAGCCCTGGACATCTCAGCTGAACCAGTCAGAATAGTAGCATCAAGGCCTGTTCAGAGACAAATGACTTTACCATTAAAATGGTTGCGAATTATTTGTGAATTGATCACGGTGGTTCTCTGGGAGTATCAGAGAGCCATCCAACGCACAAGGAGAAAACAACAGGCATCCCCCCCGCCCCGGGTATCAATGTCACAATAGGGAAAGGTTCACCTGTTGTTTTTTGCTTGTTACAGAGCTGTTAAAGGAAAGAGTCTTTGTCTGTTAAATCCTTATGCACAATAACAGGCGGCAGCTGGTGGCTCCATGCCAGTGGGAAAGTGGAATCCACTCCGAGTTTTACTCCAAATTTTTCAAGGAGCTGTACAAGATGCTTCAGTGGATTCCTCCGCCCCGCTTCCATGGAGCCACCAGCCACCACTGACAATAACGTAATATGTTTATCAGATCCAGCATGACTGTTCCTATCTTTCTAATTGCAATCAACTTATGAGACTGTAGGAGGCATAATTTGCCCTTCTATAAAGGAGGCATCATTAAGAAACTTACATCATGTGCAGGATATGAAGCAATCAACACATTCTTCTCTAAATTTAATATGAACTTCAGTGTTCCTTAATTATCACTAAAGCAATTGTGATTTTTAAAAAAAACAACCTGATGCTCTTTCATTTTCTGATGTTAAAATAGAATTTATAGAACTGATTTGAAGTCTCTTAACACTAGGATCCAAATGTACTTTTGCAACACTGTGAAATTAATTATCACCAAAATAGCTGCTTTAGGCACCAGACTCAGACATTTTCAAAGGGCTATTTTCAGTTCCTTTTCAAAATAAGAACACAGCAAGGAGCATTAAGACCTTGTTGAGAGTTCATGCAGCATTAGCTTACAAGTAGCCCTGCTAAAGAACATTTTTAAGGCCATTTTTATGTTTTAAATGTTATGTGATTTATCCTGGAAGACTGACAAGTGAACAAACAGCCAGAAAAACCAATACATACCAGGATTGGATGTATACTGCATTGCGATCATTAACATTGAAGATGCAGAAAGATTAACATGAGCAGGCACTCCTTCTCTTCTTGAGGAGCCCACTTCAAAGAAAACAAACAAAATGTTAATAGCTAACAATGCAAATTTACCCATTAGCCTAAACTTTCATCCAAATACAGAACCCATAACTATTCAGCCAAACTGATACTACAAGCACCACATCCCCAGGAAGCTTATCCCATTGCATCTTCCTCCAGTATCCCATATGTCTTATGTTTTCAGTATCTCGCTTATGCCATATTTTATCATAGTAAGTACTGGACTATGACCTGGGAGACCAGGTTCAAATCCCCACCTAACCATGAAGCTCACTGGGTGACCTTAGGCCAGTCACTGCCTCTCAGCCTCATGAAAACCCTATTCATAGGGTCACCATAAGTGGGAATCGACTTGAAGGCAGTACATTTATATTTTACAAGTACTGTCAATGGGCTTTACCTCTGACATGGATGACAGCCTGATGTACATTGGCTCAGTTTGCAGACAACATTAATGATCACTTAGTGAGAATCAGCAAGCATTCAGGTAACCAGAGCAAAAACTGTGGCCTTAACATTCCTCCCTGGGCCCTGCTACTGCCATACAACCTGGAACTAAGCTATGGTTTGGTTTAGCATACCGTGCAAACCTGAGCTCGTGGTATGACTAGCTCTCAACAAACCATTAGCTGAAACTAAGGTTTGTTCTTTGTTTATTGCTCATGGTATGCTTGAGGGAGACAAACCATGGGCCTGGGTTGGTATGTAATGCTAAGCCAAACTATTGCTTAGCTCCAGGATGCACTGCAGCAACAGGACTGAAGGAGGAGTGATGTAGCCATGATTTTTACTCTGGGTACCCACATGCTTAGCATTACGTGTGGCCACTGAGTAATCTGCCCAATGGAGGTAAGAAGCTAGAAGGCTTTTGAAAGCTGGTAGAATGGATACCGGACTACTGGTTCATGGACCTTCTCCATGCTTCTGAACTTCATTCTCAACATTGCCCATTATTTTCTGGCTTAGCTAGCTATGTTGCATGATACACAGACATACAATGGGTCTTCTACAAGTAAATCTGTAATATATTCATACTGAAATACCATGTCAGAATAGAGGAACAAGAGATAGATGCGTAATATCCATCCCTTGTTCCAGGTCTGCTCAAAACCGGAAGATAACTGGGAGATGCAGGATTCTAACCAACCTTCGTTTGCTGTTGTGTAATGCCAGGTCTGTAGTGCAGAAAACATCATGCATCCATGATATGATTTTGGATGAATCTGCAGACCTGGCATGTATAACGGAGACCTGGTTGGACGAAGCCTCGGCACCTATTTTAGAGGTGATGTGCCCGCCAGGTTTCCGCTATGCACAACAGCCGAGGGAAGGAAGGCGGGGAGGGGGAGTGGCTGTCATCTATCGGGAGTCCTTAGTTTTTGCCAGATCTCCTCTCCATGGGACCAAGTTTGTTGATTGCATATACTGGAGGTTGGGCCTGAAGGGCAGTTTTGGGATTCTGCTCGTGTACCGCCCGCCTCGCTGCACGGCAGAATCCCTGACCGAGGTGCTAGAGGTGGTCTCCGGTGTACGTATGATGTCCCCAGAATTGTTAGTGATAGGGGACTTCAACGTGCACGCCGAGACCACTCTCAAGGGAGCCCCTCGGGATTTCCTGGAAACCATGACTTCCTGGGAACTGCACCTTAGTAATACTGAGCCCACCCATGTAGCCGGTCATGCTCTTGACCTTGTATTTGTCCTGGGGGAAGAGGAAAGTGCTCTGAAGTTAGGGACTATTACTTCTATCCCTGTGTCATGGTCAGACCACCATCTGGTAAATGTAGACTTCTCGATGCCACACGCCCTCTGCAAAGGCACAGGACCTATTAGAATGGTCCGCCCCAGGCATCTGATGGATCCAGAAGGATTCCTGAATGCACTGGGGGAACTAGAACCTGCTGAAGGTCACTCGGTCGAAACCCTGGTGACGGAATGGAATACAAAGATCACCGGGACATTAGACCGAGTGGCTCCGAAACGTCCTCTCCCCCTAGAAAGATCTCGGATGGCACCTTGGTACACACCACGGTTGCGTGTTCTGATACAGGAGGTGAGATGACTAGAACGCCGGTGGCGAAAGTCCCGCTCCGAAGATGCCCGGACACAAGTTAGAGCAGCAGTAGCTGCCTATCATGTGGCAATAAAGGCAACAAAGAAGGATTACTTTGCTGCCTCTATTGCATCAGCGGAGTGTTGTCCCAGGAGGCTATTCCAAGTGGTCCAAAGCCTGGTCGGTCCAGCTGCTCAAGAACCCTTGGAATGTTCAAAGGCCTCCTGTGACAATTTAGCTAAACACTTTGCTGATAAAATCGAGCATCTAAGAAGCTCGATTTCGCATACCGTGAATGCAGATAGTGGACCAGAGTTGACCAGTCATAATGTGATCCAATGGGATCGGTTTCGGCCTCTTCCTTCTGAGGATGTGGACAAGGTACTGTCAACTGTGAAACCTACCACCTGTCTCCTTGACCCTTGCCCGACATGAGCTGTAAAGAGAAATTGGGCGATGGGATCAAGGCGGTGGTAAATGCATCCTTGAATGAGGGTGTATTGCCATTAGCCCTCAAGGAGGCAATTATAAAACCTATTTTGAAAAAGCCCTCCTTGGATCCCCAAGATTTAAACAACTTTTGCCCAATTTCAAATTTACCATTCTTGGGCAAGGTCATTGAGCGAGTGGTGGCCAATCAGCTGTCAGCGCATTTGGATGAAACGGATTATCTAGATCCATACCAATCAGGTTTCAGGACTGGACACGGAACAGAAACAGCCTTGGTCGCTCTGGTGGATGATATGAGGAGGGCATTAGATAGGGGAGAACTCACATTTCTTGTCCTCCTGGATCTCTCAGCGGCTTTTGATACCGTCGACCACGGTATCTTGCTGGATCGTCTGGAGGGATTAGGAATAGGAGGTACAGTATTAAACTGGTTCCGTTCCTTTCTCTCCGGTAGACAACAGCAAGTGGCATTGGGAGACGAGGTTTCAGACCCTTGGCCCCTCAACTGCGGTGTGCCACAGGGTTCTATCCTTTCTCCCATGCTATTTAACATTTATGTAAAACCGCTGGGAACCATCATCAGGAGGTTTGGGCTGCAGTGCCACCAATATGCGGATGACACTCAGCTCTACCTCTCTTTTAAGTCCTCACCAGAGTTGGCTGTGGAAACCATGTCCAAGTGCCTGGAATCTGTGAGTGGATGGATGGGAAGAAACAGGCTAAAGCTGAATCCTGATAAAACTGAAGTACTGCTTGTGGGAGACAAGGGAAGACTAGGAAACATCAACCTGACATTTAATGGGGTAAAATTGCCCCTGAAGGATCAGGTCCGCAGTCTCGGAGTGATCCTTGATTCCGAGCTATCTATGGAGGCCCAAGTTTCATCGGTGTGCCGAGCAGCTTGGGGTCAATTGCATCTCATTCGAAGGCTGCAACCCTATCTTCCTGCTCACCTGCTCCCACTCGTAGTGCATGCTCTGGTCACCTCTTGTTTAGACTACTGCAATGCGCTCTACGTGGGGCTACCCTTGAAAACAGTCCGGAAACTACAGCTGGTACAAAATACGGCGGCTCGTTTACTTACAAATAGCCGCCGGTACGATCATATTACTCCAGTGCTCTACAATCTACACTGGCTTCCAGTCATTTTCCGGGCTCAATTCAAGGTGTCGGTATTAACCTTTAAAGCCCTATACGGTTTGGGCCCTGTATATCTGATGGAGCGCCTCCACCGTCATAAATTGTGCCGCCCTACGAGATCTGCCACACAGGGCCTTCTCTCAGTCCCACCAACTAAAGTAGCTAGGTTGGTGAGGACTCGGGAGAGGGCTTTCTCTGTGGCGGCCCCCTCGATCTGGAACTCCCTCCCAATAGATCTTCGACATGCCCCTTCCCTGGAAATATTTCGCTGGGGCTTGAAGACTTGGTTCTTCAATCTGGCTTTTACAGCCTCTGAGATCTCTAAGGTGAACTAGCCACTGTACTGAAATGTTGATAATTTATTATATTGTAATTCTGTATTGTACTGTACTGACTATATCTTATTTATTGTATTTTATCATGTTTTATTGTATGCCGCCTAGAGTGGCCATCGGCCAGATAGACGGCCTATAAATTAAAGTTATTATTATTATTATTATTAAATTTACTAATTTGCAGTGAAGGAGCAGTGTCTGCCTTATACAGGAGGAAAAAAGAGAGCCAATGGAATCAAAGCATTATTGTCGCATTCTTCCCCAGTACCTTGCTTGCTTTAAAAACAGATGTAAATAACTTCTTTGGAGCCATTGTACATGATAACCTTAGAATTGTTGGGTTTAGATTGGGGGGGGGAAACAGCAGGAATTTGAAAAGAGTAGAACCCACTTAAGGCATTCTTGATGCATGGTAATGTGAGATATTCCAGGTCCTAGAGCCAATACAGGGTCTGATATTTGTGACTCGGCTCCCAGTAGAGTTTTGCAGCTAAATTATATTTAAATGATAGATAAATTATATTTTTGTGTTTCCTGCCTCTGTAATTCAAATGTAAAACATTGAACACTGGATTGATAGTATATTCAGTTTTTAAATGGCTGTTTTCTGCTCTTTTCTTGATACTAGCAAGCAAGGTTCTTAAAAGATGGCTTTTCAAAAGTTTTAGATAACCCCATGAAAGACAGGTCTGTCAATGGATTGCCATGACAAACAAAATGAGCCTCCGTATTCAGAGGTAGTGAACCTCTCATTATTAAATGCTGGGGGAAATAACATTGCTATTATATCATATTTTATTATTTATTTATTAAATTTATACCCTGTCCTTCCTCCCAGAAGGCGCCCACGGCGGCACATCATGCCCTGCCTGCAAGCTTTCCAAGGCATCTGGCTGGCCACTGTTGGAGCCAAAGGCTCTGTTTCAACAGCCACAGTGAGCCTCAGGCTCATGCATTCCCCCCTTTCTCCAGCATGGCCACAAGGAGGAGATCAGAAGCTTCTCTTTATGTTTTACACTAACCACAGTTTAGTGGGTCATCCAAACCCTAAACTGTGCTTAATCTTACCAATGGTTAGTTGAAACAAGCCAGCTTCTTAAAGAATGGTTTGAAATTAGTTTGTTTCAAGAAATCATAGTTAAGTATAACCATATTTTGTCTGGATTTGGACATCCTGGCAAGGTGTGGTTAAGGTAAAATGGAAACAAAGGCTTTTGAACTCCACATGGCTGCTCATTCTGAAAATGCTACACTATGGTTTAAACCTTTTTTGGGTCATGGACCCTTTTGAGAATCTGATGAAAACTATGGACCCCCATAAATAAATAAATACGATTCATTTTATTGCATTTGATTTTTTTTTTTTTGCACCCAGTTGACAATCCCCCTGAAGCCCATCTATGGACCCCCTAGGAATCCATGGACCACAGGTTAAGAACCACTGGTTTAACATTACATCTGAATAAGGCATAGCACAATATTAAATAATCCTGTTCAGGAAGGCAATTCTTCATTCTTAACAGATGTACAGAGTTTGCTGAAAGTATTATTGTGTCTCTCTTGAGCTAGGAATGAAAACGAGTTTTTTTCCAGCTGGAACAGGAAAATAGGTACACTCTTTTTGTTAGGCCACCAAGGGATCCATATCATGACCATAAAAAAGAACAACCATGAAACATACTCACATTAGTCTTCAATACATTCATTTCTTGAACATTCCAAAGGCTCATTTTAATATTTAGATACTATAATGTGCACTTTTTATTGTCAAAGGAAATACACATGAACATTTTCAGCATTTCTAAATTCAGGGCACTATAACCATGTTGCGCTACCCATTTCCCCAACTAAACTGCCCAGTATTGTGACAGCTGATACATGCATGCAACCAAAAAGTAAACAAGTACAAACTTGATACGTATCAGAACCTGTATGCTTTACATGCAGAAAATAGGTGACGCTGGAGGGTATACATGCTGATCTTGTATATATTCCTATAGTAAGTAGCAGTATTTTTTTAATACTAGCTGGGGTGGAGAGATTGCTTTTATTTAGTAGAAGATATCAAAGCAAATGTATAGATATGATGTAATCTGGGCAGGTTTGAAAGTTCTGCAACACGTGTTACTCATTGTCAGCTTAGAAACAGCTGCCCTTCACTGAGTCAGGCCATTGGTGCCAGAGTATGGTGGCCAAATGTAAAAGAGGACAAGGCTCCTGCCTCTTTAACAGTTGTGCAGAAGAGGGAATTTCAGCAGGTGTAGCTGTCATGGAGGTGTAGCCCTGCATCTTTTGCATTTGCTCACGCTGTGCTGGAGCAAGAGCTATTGTACAAGAGACAGTGGCCCTCTTTTTCCACCCTATAGGTAGCTGGAGCAGTAGAACTTTGCATTCCCATCATCCTTGGAAGACACTGCAAGAGTGAACAGAATACCTTGTGGAGATCTCCCATCCCATTCCATATTAGTGTGGGAGAACATTCCATTAGGCAAGGAAAAATTTGCACTATGTTGAAAACAACCCTGAGGAAGCTCAGCAACTGAGATGGAGCCTGCTAATCTAACCATGCAAAGCTCATGATTTTATGTTCCACTGTGATATTATCGTAGATGGGATTGAGTCTCAGATGGAATTATTTTCCTTCAGAAATCAGATTCCAGCACACACTTGCTTGTAAAAATTAAGACTGCAACCTTATACCCACTTTCCTGGGAGTAAGTCCCCATTTATTTCTTATTTCTGACTAAACCTGTACACAGTTGCACTGTGAAATTCTAAAAGATATATGCTCCCACACTATAGTATTATCAAGTATGCAAAACACTCATAGAAAAACATCCAAAAGCACAATTGAGAACAGATAAAACAGATATTGTATTCAAGATACATGTCAATCAGGATTTATTAGGCCTCCAACCATAACACAAAGATAAATGTAAAGTGGTAAGAGAAGGAAAAATATCCCTTCCCATCATTATGTGTGCTCGTACATGAATTAATGTTCACTACTGTTTCTGGAGAACTATTCCACAAGTAAGAGAAAAATGTAAAAGCGAATGTGCAGGAAGTGCAGCATTCTACTATTCTAATCATACATATTGACTGATTAATATTTTAAACATCTTTAAGCAGTATACAGTGGAGGCTGGTGGCTCCAATGGCAACTGGGCAGCGTATCTGCTCTGGGGTTTAGTCTGAACTTTTAATGAGCTGTCCAAAGTGCTGAAAGCTTCTTGAAAGTTCAGACTAAAACCCAGGGCACATTCACTGCCCCACTGACATCAGAGCCACAGACTCCACTGGCAGTACACACACGCACACACACACCATATCATATCATTAAACAAAAATACTACCAAATCCCAATAAAACAGCAGTATAGAAACATGTAGAAGCATACAAAAGCAAATCAAACAAAAATTCAGAGGATTCAAGCACATAGAACAGGGTCTGACTGTATGGGTCAGGGAAAGCCTGGGTAAAGAGATACGTCTTTACAAGACGTCTGAAGCAATTGATTGTATGGCAGAGGAAAGGGCATTCCAGAGTGAAGGGACAACAGCATAAAATGCCCTTTTCGGGCCAACACCCTATGGTATTCTCGGTGCCACACATAGAATGTAGTAAGTAGAAGATAAATTCTGATGTCTTCTCAGAGTTATATTTTCTATACAAGGGTATTGCATATTAACAGCAAATCAACAGAGTACTGTGTCTAAAAATACTAGGTAACATTCAAAGTTAGTCCTACTCAGAGCAGACCCATTGAAATTAATGGACATGACTACTTTAGGCACATTTATTTCAATGGATCTACTCTGGGTAGCACTTACTTTGGATACAACCCATGATCTCTAATCACCCACCATGCATCCTGGGTATGGCAACCAGGCAGACAGCTATCTCTGTGGTGATCCCCTTCCTATGAAATTGCCTCCCCTCAGAGTTCTGACAAGTGCCAGTGCTGAAGATATTTTGCCACTTGTTGTTAAAAAAAACATGTATTAGTGCACTATGCCCTTTCTGGGGTTTAATGTCAGGAATCCATTAATGGTGCACTTGAGGCTATCAAAGTTGTATTTTATTTACATTACTATGATTTTACTGGGGGGGGGATATCATTTTATCTTGTTTATCAACTTGAGCCTGATTGTAACACTTTTAAAAAATAAATAGAATGTTAGCATGGGAGCTTCTTGCATTCCTGGAGCTCCTGAATCAGTGGCATACCCACAGAAATGTCCATAATATCCAAGTCAATAGGGAACCCTTTGATTTCCCAAAGCTATCCATCCAGAGGTCATGACTCAGAATGTTGCTTTATTTGCACACATACATAAAATTGAAAAGTTTGCCTTTGCACCTGATGCAAATCTTGACATTACATACAACCACTGGGGTGGCGTGGGGGAGCTATAAGCATCACAACCTATACGTCAGATTCTTATGTAGAACAGCAAGTCACTTTGGGGTTGTTTCTACAGGCTGCTTAACCCTATGCATTCCTATCCCAAGAGGAAAGCCAACATTTTCTCACCAAAGCAGAAGACTCCACCATTCTCCTTTAGGAAGCATAACTGGAATTCACTTACATATTGCCATGGGCAAGAACGAGGTGCTGAGATACTCTATGATGTCTTTGTGCAGAAATGGCGGGAACGTGGCTAATGTGGAGATCATCGTATACGGTAAAGTACTCAAGATGTCATCATTGAGAAAAGGGAGCAAACACGTGGTTGTGTAAAATATTGACTGTCCAAGATCTGTCAAAAGGCACACAGAAACAAACAATAATGAATGTGTGGTTCCCATCAAAATGGGAGAAGGCATACTATGTATGACAGCAACCGTCCCCAGACTGGCACCCTGCAGATGTTTTCAGATGACAACACCCATCAGCCCCGCCAGCGCAACTGGCTAGGGCTGATGGAGGTTGTTGTCCAAAACATCTGGAGGGTCCCAGGCTCTGGAAGACTGCTTTATATCCTTCAGTGGTAGATTTAAGGAACTCTTTTTTGGGGGGAGGAAGTGGGAGGCAAGAGGGTAAGGGATGATGATGGCTATGCTTTGCCTCCACAGTTAGAGACAGTATGCTTCCATATACCAATTGCCAGAAACCACAGAAGGGGAGAGAGCTTTTGTGCTCAGGTCCTGCTAGCCGGCTTCCCATGGGCATCCAGTTGGCCACTGTGAGAGGAGGATGCTGGACTAGATGGGCCACTGGCTTGATTCACCCAGGCTCTTCCTATTGTCTTTATGTTCCTGTGGTGGCTTAAAGCAGAAATTGGGTTTAACTACATAAGCTCTTTCAAACTACTTCTTGACCCAACAGTCCTTGGCCCAGAGCTGAGCCACCCCAAAGTCCCAAGAAGCCCAAATCACTTGAGACAGTGCCATTGCCCAGCCTTCAGTTGCTCCTGATGGGATCCAGCTGGGTTAGGAAGGACCACGTGGAAAAGGAGAAAGAGGTGGTGCATCTTACTTGAGACCACCCAAAGCCAAACTGCACTGGAAATGCATTGCAGATGAGGGAGTTAACTGGAAACGAACAAAGGGAGGATGAGGGGAGTAAGAGTTGGGAGCAGGAGCCTGGTCCTACACATATAGAAAGAGAGGAGAATCTCCTACCCAAGTGCCAATTGCCAAGGCCAGTTCTTTAGACACCTGTGGACTTTTAGGAATATAGGAAGCTGCCTTACACCAGGTCAGACCATTGGCCCATCTAGCTCAGCATTTTCCACACTGACTGGCAATGATTTGCCATGATTTCAGGCTGGGGTCTCTCTTGGCCTTATCTGGAGATGTTGGGGATTGAACGTGGGACCTTCTGCGTGCAACGCACATGCTCTGCCACTAAGCTACAGCACCCTTGAGTGCATAGAACAGCCAAAGTTAAAAGCACTTCTGAGTTCCACTGATTTCAATGGGAGAGCTGATGTAACTGAAATTAATAGGACTTGAAATTGTGCATTGTTGGCTGGATCATGCCCATATTTTACAGCAAAATTAATTTACCATGCCTTCGTCCAAAATTTCTGAATGAGGGAATCTGAGTGAAACAGAATATAGCAGTTGTGTTGATTTACTCCAATGATTTTGATATTATCAGTGTCCTAAATAGAGAAGCACAGACCTGCAATCTCAGTATGTATAATCACAGAATACAAAGTTTACAGTGGAAACAGCAACTCTTGACCAATTCTATCCGTCACACAGTGAACTGATGCAAAGCAAAAAGCTGTTAAAAGACATTTCTCTATATTTAACACATATCTTATTATTACTGTTACTATTATTACAGCATTCTCTCAGCTACAGTTTCATTCCCCACACTGTTATTTGTCAAATGTGGTTTCTCTAAAAATGGTGCATCTATTGCCTTCTCTGGCCATGTTTCACACAATGACAGTCAACAGTATTTGGATTGATGGGCAGTGTAGCGCTGGATAAGGAATACTGGACGTGACCCACACTACTCTGGGTTCCAATCCTAGCTCACTCATAAAATTCAGTGGGCTGTCTCAGCAAAGTCACTCTCTCTCCACCTAACCTGCCTCCATGAAGCATTGTGAAGATAAAACAGGGGTGGGGGGAAGTGATCCCCATGTGTGCCCACTGAATTACTTGGAGGAACACCTGAATGCAACTGGAAGAAACAGCTATTTACTCTAAATCAGATCATCATTTTTCTTAAGCCTCCTGTCTTTAAAGCAAGTGGCTTCTCCCAAAGATGATGGTGAAACTAGTCAAGCAAAAGTGAACATAACTGTTGCCTCATCTCCACCATACATTTAAAGCACAATCACACCACTTGGGCTTGGTTCTTGGGCTGAAGCCATGACTGTTAAAGTGCAATGATGCTGCTTTAAATGTGTGGTGCAGATAGGGCCTATATCTGAACACATGGAGCTGCTTCAAACTGAGCCAGACCACTGGTCCATGTAAGCCAGTATTGTCTATTCTGCCAGGCAGTTTCTCCCAGCATGTGCTATTTGGAGCATCTTGTGCATGCAAAGCATGTGCTCTATCAACGAGTTATGATCTGAGGGCAGGAGAGTGCAGCAAAGGCATTTTAGGAGAGATTGAGTGCTGATGCTCAGAACACAAGCTCCCAATTCTCCAACTGATCCCTCGGAGCCTTTGAAGTTATAGTCATTGTCCTGTCTTGCAGCTACCCTAGATCTGAACCCACTAAAAGTGCAAGGAGCTTGACACAGTGGAGATATACTGGAAATAAGAGCTGTGCTTCCTGGTTGAAAGTGAAGCATGTCCATATTTGCAATAGAGGGGCGGTTAGAACTTCTAAACACAGGGAGCTGGTTCACATGTTGATTCCCTGATAGCTGCAATATCCAATGATGGTTTGAATGTCTGAACAAGCCCTCATAAATCATACACCACAGGGAAAACATTCACGTCACTGCAGACATAATGCTCCTCAGCCAAGCCAATTCAGTTATTCACAGTTACAATTTGCAAGCCATCAAGCATGGACAAATCATCAGTCCCTGGTACCTTCAGGCAGAACCCTGTCTGAAATCCTGAAGAGCCAGAATACTGAGTTAGATGGACCAATGGTCTGACTAAGAATATGGCAGCTTCCCATGTAGGTTTCTAGGAAATTAAGACAATACACACACACACACACAGACAAAACAGTGGATAATATTACATTGTAACTGTCCCTGGATCCTTCAAATTTGCAAAATATGCAACACTTAGATCCCTGCCAATTTAAATTTTTTCTTTCTTTATAGGAGCCTAGTGTAAATAACAACACATCTACAGTATAGATACGAGATACAAAATTTAGATCTGTGCCAATTTAAGACTATCCTTATGGGGGGGGGGGGTTCCCATTCATATAAGTATAGCATAGACCAAATGCCCCAAGTTGTCAATCTGACTGTAAGAATTCAAAAGGTCCACTTACCGTGTTGACCATGTTGCAGCAAAGGGACTAGATCCAGCAGAGTCACCAATGTCACGTATAGTCCTTGATAGTCCAATGATGGGTAGTCTGATAACTGAGCATCACGACTTTGCTGGCCGCGTTCAGTGGGAGCATCTCGCAGGACGCTGTAAAGGAGGGAGCGAGTAACAGTAGGGTTGATGGAACTGACCTGTGGTCTTAGAGATGGGGTGAGTGGGAATGGCACAGGAAAAAGACACATGGTCATGGGCACTGTCAAATTGGAGGCATCTTGATTCTCCTTCTTCCCTGTGCGGGACAAAATGCTGTTGGGGGGACAAAGAAAAAAAAGAGACAACAAAGACACAAAGAACAGCACATTACATTGAAATGACACTATAAAACAAATAATAAAACTCCAGATACATCCCACATGAGATGCAGTCTCTACCAATACTAGTGCATCTTGCAAAATCTAGCAACAGTTCACTTCCATGCTTGGGAGGAATACAATTGAAAATGGCTACTTGTGGGGAAATTTCCATTGCATCTCATGTGTTATCTGGTTCATAAGGAGCAAAAATATAAAAATGCATGTTTCAGTGGCACACCCATGTTTCACAGTTCAGCAAAATTAGATGCAATTTGAGATGGAAGGAAAAAAACGCAACAGCAGCAACATCCAATTGTCTGAAATTTTGATTTTTGAAAAGAAAGAAGCACTCTTGGGAAAACCTTTTGAACATTATCATTGGAAATCAAAGAGGAAATACTTGCAAAAAATAGGTGTGGCACTTGCAGAAACATGTTTTAGCAAAGAATAAACATGTGCGTTTGTTAAGAGAGCCTTAAAAATCACATGTTTATTGCATCAAAATAATGTCTGTATGTATTACATGATACTGTTTCATGACATTCCATCAGTATCATCTGAGATAATGAGATTTCAACAGGCACATGGATTTAGAAATAATATAATATTTCTAAAATGTTAGCTAAACTACATTTGGAAAAGCTTTAAAATAATATGTAGTTGATGGGCTGCAGCATGTTTGTGAGCTAATGAGAATGGTAGTTTGTGTGTGCTTTTAATTTAGGGGAAGGAAACGTCTTATTTTCTGAATACAAACACTGCCTTGTTATATAGTTACTTTTGAAATCTAAGGGCTAAGCAAGCATTACTCATTATATCATTCAGGGTCTTATCATACATTGCTAATGCTACTTATGTTATTTACTGAACAAACTCACTACAGACTAAAGGAGAAATAATTTAGAAAAATTAAAAGGCTTAGCGGGAATCAAAATGAAGGCTAAAAATTGCTATGCCTTCTCAATATCATTGCAAGCAAATTATGCCAGTTTTCTGAAATTACTATTTTTAAAATGGTGCTAATGCAACAAAATTAAAGGGCATGATCCAGCCAAAGCTAAGATGTAACACAATCCTATGCAAATTTACTCAGAAGCAAGTCCCACTCTATTCAATGGGACTCACTCCCAGGAAAGTTGCACATAGGACTGCAGCCTTAAGAATGTGCCTCTCTACAACTAAAATCAGAGAAGCTTAAAGTGCTTAACTTTCTCAATCATGCTCGTCACTTTTTTACTAATTTATCAAAATGACTATTTATTAGAGATTTAACTTATAAAAATCTGTTATGTTTACAATGCATCAAAACAGATATCCATTTGTCTCTGTTTGGCATAGAAGAGGCACTGTCTGAAAGGTCTAAACAAAGGTGGGCAACCTGTGTCCCTCAGATATTGATGGACTCCAGATCCCATCATTCCTGACCATTGGCTATGCTAGCTGGGACTGATGAGAGTTGGAGTCCAACAACATCTGAAAGGCCACAGCTTGCCTACCCCAGTTCCTCATTAGACTCATCCTACACATTTCTATGAGTGATCTTCTATGAAAGGCAGCATTCCACTGACTTTTCATCATTAGGATGTAAATTGGGCCAAGCCTGAATATTTCTGAAATCACCGGTCTCATTACATAGACCTTGTATCTTGTCTTGCACATGAATAAGCAAAGGCACAATTAACAGGAATTCAGTGGGAGTGTTGGCATGGGGAAAGTTGCAGACTGACTTAAACAGTTGCAGGACAAGGGCTTATTTTGGTGACACAGTTAGGAATGGTAAACCTGTTTAGTGACGGCACAAGCATTCTTGATTGTTCAAGTACGCACATGCTGTCTTCCAATGTGTAAGTAATTTGTACCATTTGCTCAATTCTACAAGTCTCATTGATACAAACAGAGGTCACACAGCAGCATTACACAGTGGGCTGTGCCCATGATATCCAGCTTTTAGAAACGCCTTGTTTGATGTGCCTTGTGTAGTTTTCTAATACTTTGGGGGGTCATTTACCCAGTGTCCAGTTGCCATTACGGTATTTAAGAAATGTAAACCAGTAAACCACCTCAAGACCACTTTCACGATAATGGCTGCACTAACAAATTGATACAAAGGGTGCTGTCTTACATCAAGTCAGACCATTGTCATTATTGTTTACACTGAGTGAGTGTGTTTGTGTGTTTTAAAAAAAATTAATCCTGTGCTGCACTGTTCCATTTACTTAGCTATTGATTTTCATTCTGTCCCTTACCAGTGCCATCCAAATGCTCATTTTCCTTTATTTGGCTGCAAAGCATCAATCTTAATCAGCTTTGCCTTTCTGAAGGTATAAGGCACTCAAGGTTGTCCCTCTTCAAGATGGAGCTGAAGCACCTAGAGACTACACATCCCTGCATGCAATCCTCCACTGCCATCTAATCTGCTTTCTGGGCAGAGCAATGAACTTATTTTTGAAACTTTTTAAATGGGAAAAGACCAAGGGATTTGCATGGCAATGTGCTTTCTTAGTAAGTTGAATGGTCAAACAGCTAGTTGCCAGTTTGGTTGTTTGGTATACAGATGACTGAGGAGGCAAATTGTAGAGTCAGGTGGGGGCAGGAGAAAGTCTCTAATAGCTAGTAGCAGCCAGTGTGGCGGGGCTGCGAAGGGGGGAGAAATTTGGTTCCGTTCACACTTGAAGCCGAATCTATCAAATTCACACTTTACAAAACAATATGTGAACCAAAACACATCAATTCTTTGAAATTTACACGTGTCCAAATTTTATGATGCAGTTCTCCAACCAATGTTTACAAAAATGCAGGTATTAAGAGAAATGTGCATAAAATGCATATATTTGTGAAAAATATGATACAAAATGCATTATATTTGGCAAATTGGCTTGCAAAGTTGGATACATTAGTCAAAACTGCATACAAAATGTGTTTATTAGGAGAAATGCACGCTATGCTGATGAGTTTTCATGAAGTTTTTTTTTTAAATCACTAATTGCTGCAGAAATGTGGAAAACTCTTAAGACTGGGAAAATGAGAAACCAGGAGAATTGAAATCAACAAATCCTTTCATCCCTAAGTGGGGCAAAGCTGCCCTTCCAACACTGGCATTACTACAGCTTACCTGGACAGCACGAGGGCAGGGAGGTGGCAAGATCAGGGCTGGTCAGACACATGTGGATGCACCCTCTGAATGTGTTGCAAACTTCCATTATAGTGCAGGATTGGCTGTGCCGGTACAGCCATAAAGCCCTGACCTTGCCACCATCCTGCTTCGCCCTGGTGGCATCCAGGTGAGTTTCAGTGATGACAGTGTTCCACAGCTGTGGTTTCGCAGCTCTGCCTCACAATACTAGCCACTACTGCTAATAGGAGTAGAAAAATAGAAATGTAAGACACACGCACACGCATACACAGAGCATTCTTTCTGTAAACCCTCTCCATAATTACAGGATCTTCAGGTAGTGCTTGTTGCAAGGGCACTAGCGGATTTGGCTACCACTCCTTCATTGCACCAGTAAAGAATGGGTACAGGGAGGGAGGGACAAGGAGCAGAGGAGGAAGAGGGAGTGTGTGTGTGTGAGTGAGAGTGAGAGTGATAAGCTCTAAAGTTCACTGGGTCACATTGGCCCAGTCACTATGGTCAGTTTGGCCATATCCTGAATAGGAGCTAATTTATAGATAAGGATCATATTATTTTTATCTGGGAAGATAAGGATTCTTTTCCCTGTAGGGCATTTGTTATATTTGCAGTCAAAAGTAAGGGGAAACAAGCTGGAAATGAGCAATGCATGAAAATTAAATTCATGCTTAATGCAGAGAAAAGCTTTGGCCTAAAGATAAACTTAAGGAGGAGCTCAATGAATGTGTTATGCGCTGTGTATGGTGATTTTTTTAATGTGATGTTTTATTTGTCAAAAAATAAATGAAATTTCTTTACATTTGCCCACCCATCCCACTAAAACCAGTAAGCCCAATTCCCTTCCCCAAATTTTGGTGCACCCTCAAGATGTCTGCAGATCAAAGGGTCATGTTCTTCTCTGGTGTGACTAAAAGAAAGCCAACTAAATCTATATGCAAACCAAGTCAACCTTGTTATTAAACCCAACAAAGTTTATTGTTCCCCCAAAGGTATTAATGTATTGCAAATTTCCATTACATATCCGTCTTTGTGGACTAGCTAGGAAGACTCCGTCTGAACAACCCCATCCTTGGCACTTTATGTGTGTAATATAATTATCTTAGCTACAAAGAAAATCTAGGCTTTTTTTAAAAAAAGCAGTTGAAACAACTCTCAGATGCTTACTTGGAAGTAAAGCATGTCGAACTTAGTGGGACTTACTTCTGAGTAAGCATGCATAGACTTGTGCTCCACACTTCTAGTGAAACCACAGTAGTGATGCACAGGCACTAGCAATTGAATATGGCAAGACTATGGGAATCGAGAATGAGACCAGTAAACCATTCAATGATATTTTGCAGTAGGCCATGGTCTTCTGAATGCTACTTTAGATTATGCAACTTTCTGCTCTTAAAAAGCATTTAGTTTGCTGGACTGAGAGTTCTCTTAGTATGACCTAACCAGCTATGGTGTCAGTGTGGGTCTAAGGCAGGGATGGGATGGGAAACCTGTGGCCCTCCAGATATTGCTGAGTTACAATTCCCATCATCCCTAACTATTGGCCATGATAGTTGGTGCTGATCAGAGTTGGAGTCCAAAACATCCGAGGGCCACAAGTTTCCTTCCCATCCCTGGACTAGAGTAAGGCTGCAATTCCAACCCTACTTACCTGGGAGTCAGCCCCATTGAACTCAATAGAACTTACTTCTGAGCAGACATGGTTACAATTGCAGCCTAAGAGTTAAAATTACCACCAATTTAAGTAAGGGTAAAGACCATTGACAACATTTAGGTCTAGATCCAGGTTTAAGGTGCAAATGCAACCCACAGGGCACTTCTCCCATGGAAGACTGATTGCAATTGTGAAGGACAACTACTCCTGTAAGTAACTTCCATTTAGATGTCTTTTGTAAACCGCTTAGAGGTTTTTACAATCAAACGGTATATAGATTTTCATAAATAAATAAGGTCATGTAGGATTCTGGCACAATATTCACTGTGCTCAAGGGGCCTTAAACGGAATAATCAACAGTTAATGCCCAGGTGTGGAATTTGTGTCCCTCCAGATGTTGTTGGACTACAACGGCCACCACCCCTGATCATTGGCCATGCTGGCTAAGGCTGACAAGAGCTGGAGTACAACAGCATCCAGAGGGCCACAGGTTCCCCACCGCCAGACTGAACGGGTTGCTTTCACACTCTAGGCCTGGAGTGTAGCCTTACAGCTCTAATGCCTCCTAGCTTCTGCATTGTTCAGACCTATGATTATGGTTATTAGTTCATTTTAGACAAAATAGAAGACATTTTCCCTCATATTCTGAGTGCAGGCTTCAAGTCATCAGCTCAGCCACTAAATGCCGTTGAGCAACAGGATTTGGGTTTAAGTCCATTTTTTAGCACATGGGAGAGGTAATGGGACTTGAAGGCAAGAAGTCAAACTGCACTCCAGCAAATACCCCAGCTTTGCATTCTGCTGTTGGCATGGGAGCCATTATAGCGTTGCTCTCATGGGCTCAGGATGAGGCAAGAAGCCCCAGGTCACAAAGGAGAAGGAGCCTCAGATTCTGGAGGAGAGATATTGGCATGTGAAAGCGCCCCAGCTTTGGCTTCTCCCACGTAGCCCAGTGTTTCTCACATTACCTTTGGCAACATGAAGAAGCACCATGCCAACGTGGCTCCCGTGCCAGCAGCATCACATGAGAAAGGGGTCATTTTGGTGTATTGATCAGGGCTTCTTCTTTAGCAAAACTAATGCACTTCTAGTTGATGTCTGTTCTCCAATGAAGACTTCAGATTTAAGGGAAACAATTAGCCAAACTATCTATTGAGGCCAGGAGAAGAAGTGCAATGAGTTTTCATTATAAGTTCCAACTGCACATTAGGGGAAATTGCAAGAGTTCAGTAATATGGCTGTTGGGAGAAGAATGGATTCCCCTTCCTTGGAGATTTTTTTAAAAAAATTGCAGATGAATCTGCTGGAGCTACTTGAGGGTTAGGATAGCCTGTCTTAGGGTAACAAGTTAGATGAAAATTATTGACTAAGAAGACTTTCATTTTTGTTATGCTGTGATACAAAACTGTGACTATAGTCACTAGTTTTGAAGCAGTTCAGTTGGGCAAACTGAGGCCTGATCTGCATAAATGCAGCAGAATGAGGTGGGGGTGGAAAGCTAAGGCAGGTAGAACAGACTGAATCACTTCCAGCTGGATGTAGGGGATCACAGTTCTGAATGCCCCAGCATATTATTAACAACTTCCTGCAAACAGAAAATCAGCATAGCAAGTAAAGGGTGGGGTGATCGCCTTTCTCCCTGATGCGCTAGTGTTCCATTTGCAGGGAGCCTTCTAGGTGGGAAAGGAGAGCTAAAAGAGTTATGTAGCCTGTCATGGTACAGTTCACCACCTCATTCACACCTTGTTCTGCTGCACATGTAGATTTCTTCTGGGCAACCATTGCTGAAGTTACTTATTACTTCTAGATTTTATATTTCATTGAGTTCTGAAAGTCTAGCAGAACACCCTTCCATTTTTCAATACACTATTCATACACATCACTTAACCAGTATGTATTTTCTTTGAGAGCATAATTTAAAGCTTACCTTAGCAATGTCTGAGAAAAGTATTTCAGAGTGTTTGCAATGTCCGTTCCAGAGGGGACAGGGTAAATGTTGTGAAGGACGCGGTTATGGTATTCTTGCAAGTACCGGATCTTGGAAGCAACTGGTTTTTGTTGCGGTTGAAGAAAAGAAGAAAATGGGGGGAAACAAAGAATATATATCTTAGTTCTGTTCTTGTGGCTATAAAAACCATATAGTTTTTCTATATTCGGTCTGCAATCCAGCACAGAGTTACGGCCAAATTACATGTGAGCCACGATCACAGATCTTCCAGTTTTTTGAAAAGTGAATAGCAGTTGTTGGGAGGGGAGGAGGGATTGATTGGATTGGGACCATAGTGCTGGTGGAGGAAATAGCAGCTGTGTCTTCAGATGCTCCTAAGCCCATTTAAATTACGGGACTTACACATGACTAACTCTGTGTTGTACTGAGGCCATGATCTAATACATTCACGCTGAAGACAGTGGCCAGTTAATTTTATTCCAAATGTTCACCAAATTCATTTTTATTGGTGTTATTGGGGTTTTTTTCCCCTTACAATATTTGTACAAAGTCAAGTAAAAAGACAGGAAACTAATGAAATGATCTTCAAGCCTTGCATAATAATATTTAGCATTTATTTATGGGTTTATAAAATTATTTATACTCCACTTTTCAACCCTCAAAAAGGCCCCCAAGGTGGTTTACATCCAAAACCACAAAAATTGATTTGGACAATCATATCTCCACCTTTTGCCCACACATGCAGCTCTTTCCCTTCTCCCTATGCCATAATTAAATCAGGAAATATTCAATCAACTATAGTTTCCCATTATGTCCAAACTGGGAAACTATCGTTACCATGTTTGAAACAAGCCAGAATCTTTCACAGTCTTCAGATTTTCCTCTCCCCCAAAGGCCTGACCTAGTCACTGTAAGTACAGGGTAGAGAGCTAAGGGGATCCATGTAGCCATTGGCTAAGTGGCTGTAATCATGAAACCAGTATAGGCAAGTAACCTCCCTTGTAGACTGTGGGAGTGATGTGGACATAATATATCAACTTCAGCAAAGCTTTTGACAAAGTGCCCCATGATATTCTGATTAGCAAGCTAGCTAAATCTCTATGTATGGATGTGAAAGTTGAACAGTGAAAAAGGTGGATAAGAGAAAAATCAATTCCTTTGAAATGTGGTGCTGGAGGAGAGCTTTGCGGATACCATGGAGTGCGAAAAAGACAAATAATTGGGTGTTAGAACACATTAAACCAGAACTATCACTAGAAGCTAAAATGATGAAACTGAGGTTGTCATACTTTGGACACATCATGAGAAGACAGGATTCACTGGAAAAGACAATAATGCTGGGGAAAACAGAAGGGAGTAGAAAAAGAGGAAGGCCAAACAAGAGATGGACTGATTCCATAAAGGAAACCACAGATCTGAACTTACAAGATCTGAACAGGCTGGTTTATAACAGAAATTTAATAATAATAATAATAATAATAATAATGGAAGTTGCTGATTCATAGGGTCACCATAGGTCAAAATTGACCTGAAGGCACATAACAACAACAACAACATTGAGTAGGGACAGAGAGTACAGCCTTTGATGGTTTTACTACTGCTTTTAGCTATTTTTATTGCATTTTGTTGTTATTAATTTATTTCATTTATCAATTAATTCCTATTAAACATCTCAAAGCAATTTCACAATAGAATAAAACAGATAAAAAACAATTCCAAATATAAAAACAATTACACACATATATAAAGAACAGTTTCAAATCCAGCACAGATTCCAAGTGGGATAAAAATCTACAGTTGTTTTTAGTGAACTTTTAAGATGTCTTGACAATTTTACACTGAAAGGAAGGGTAGACATGTTTTAAATACACAAATAAACTTGCAACAGCCTATGGTTAAACAATCAATTGATTTATTGTGCAGCAAATGGCAATTACGAAGATAAATGGCAGCTTTTGAAATCTCATAAGAAAAGTATAAAAAGTAAAAACGTACAAGAAAGTTGATATAAAACTTACAAATCAAAGGAATATATGAAAAAGAAATAAACTCTTTCCCCAGATTTTCCCAGTCATCATGTGACAGCAAATGGCAAAGAAAACAGTGACTCATACAGTTCATCTGCCTCTGTTTTCTTCTGTAAGAGTCAATGAGTTGTTTATTGCTGAGAAATCTCAGCATGTCTAAGTGTAGTTTAAAGTGAATATTATCATGAACTACTACTCCATTTTTTTTAAAAAAAAAATGTGTTGCTGAATGACAATTCTCCTCATCCCAGCACATTGGCCATAGTGGTGCCATGAACCTGGAGTCAGAGTCCACATCTTCAAGGGATGAGGATGAGGCTCTGAAGCAGAAGGGGAAGGGCACAAGGGTCAACCACAGTAGTGCTGTCAGAGGAACCTGAAAGGCCAGCGTTTCCCCAGCCCGAGGATGTGGCAGTGCCATCCTCTGACTCAGAGGACCCCACTGCAATAACTCCAGGAAGACCTGATGTTCCCCTGCTCCATCACAGCAGATGATGACTAGAGAAGGCCCTTTAAGTAGAGGAGCATCTTGCAGCACAGGTGGTGCTAACAATTAGGTTGTACCCCTTTCTGCTATTACTATTACTATATAAAGGCTAAGATTCAGTTTGCTCCTTGCTGGAACAACTTTGGAGCTTTGTATTCCCCAAAGTATAGCTGAAACCCTGCCTTGCCCCACCACAGAGGACCACCGCTGGCTGAGGTTAATGGGAGTGTCCAACAACATCTGAAGGGCCACAGGATCCCCTCCCCTACAGTAGATGGAGCTGACTTATTCTCTCTTACTCCACAGGGCAGGATTAGAATTAATGGGTGGAAATTCCAGGGAAACAGATTTCAGTTAAACATTAGGAAAGAAATCCCGACAGTAACTGCTGTTTGACAGTGGAAAGAGACTGCTTTGGGAGCCGGTGGACTCTCCTCCACTGAAGGTATTTAAGCAGAAGTTTGATGGCCATTAGTTGCCATGTAACTCCTGCATTGCAAATCCTGCACTGAACAAGGGGTCGGACTAGATGACCTCCAAGGTACCTTCCAACTCTATAATTCTGGTTCTTGTGATGCAAACATTAGACTTGTCATTCATCAGGAGTCCATTCTTTGTCTTCACAAATACAAGGCCTTCCCATTCCTTGTTTATATTGGGCTCTGGCATATCTACATTCCCTGGAGGACAGCACAATGCACTAGAGCAGGTATGGGGGACTTTTGGCCTTACAGATGTTGTTGAACTACAACTACCATGATCCCTCACCATTGGTTACACTCACTGGGGCTGATAGGAGTTGGAGTTCAGCAACAACCAGAGGGCCAAAGGTTCCCCCACCTGTACTAGTGTGCCAGCACTGCATTCAGCCCTTAGCAGATTGCAGTTAATTTCAAAATTTATAGATTTTTTCTAAAGCCTGACAAAATAAAGAAGAAATATTCTCTCCAAGCTCAGCATTCTCCAGACCACAACTATTGCATGTTTTGAAATCCAGTAACTCAATATACAAATGAAGACAGAAAGCAAGCAATCATCTCCATGTTTACTCAAAAGTAAGTCTAAATTGATTCAACAGCACTTACATCCAGGTAAGTGTGTACAGGATTGCGGAGTAAATTGTTCTGAAGTTATCTTTTAAAAAGAGGGTTTTAAAATATTCTAACCCTGTATTTATTTGATCTTTGTTTATCTTCTTACATTTGCCTTCCGCCTTTCTTCCATCATGGAACCTAAGACAGTTTACATGTGCTTCCTAGGCAGTCACCCATCCAAACGACTGACCAGACCCAGACCTGCTTAGCTTCTGCACGGTTGTGACCTCTTGTGCCTTCAGATCATACTCTGGGACATGGTATTAGTATTCAATAATAAAGATTTCATAACCCAAAAGGTAGCTGGACAAGAAATCAAATCTTGTATACCCCAAGACCTCAATCTAGATAAAGTTATCCATGCTTAAGGCTACAGTCCTAAACACACTTATTAGAGAGCAATCCCCACTGAATAAAGTGAGATTTAATTCCAAGTACACATGAATAGGATTGTGCTATAAGTCCCACTGAAGCCAGCATGCTTTAGGTTAATCACACAACATAGGCTGCAATCCTATTCACCCCTACTTGGTACTAGGAGTAAGCCCCATTTAACTTAATAGGACCCACTTCTTAGTATTTATTTATTTTTATTTAAAATATTTCTATCCCGCCCCTCTACCCTATAATAGGGCACTCATAGGCATAGACTGCACTATAAAATATATTACTGACTCCAATGAGACATGAACATAACTATTTTTTCTTTATTGAGGTCAAACTGTACATGTATTCAAGTAGCAGATCAAATTGACGGAGAAGTTGGATTAATATGGAAATATTTATTGCATGATTGTATGGTCAGAATGAAATGGTCTCAAGTCAAATTTCAGATGCACAAACATAATTTTTAGGGGGTTTACAAGGGATTTGCCACAATGGGCTCTTTTGGAATGACAGAATACAAATTTAATAAACAACTAATAACATGCCAGTGTTTTGTAACAATAATCAGACATTTAGAGCTATACTAGTCAAGTGGCAGGTCTGAAGGTAATGAAGTAATATTTTTAAAAATCCAACACTTTCTCCAGCCCAATCATCTGTAGGGGATACCTACACTACAAAATTTATACCATTTTAGCTATAACAGTTTCCCCAAACTTTGCTCTTTTTGTAATGTGTGTTAAAGATTCTTCACCTCACTCACAGAACTACAGTTCCTAGGGTTCTCTGGTGAAAGAAAGTGGCTACTAAACCCATCTCTACATGTCTACTCTTAAGTAAGCCCCATCGAGTTCAATGGGGCTTGCCTCACAAGCATATGGTTTTAGGAGAACAGCCTCAGTCTGCAGAACAGATACATTTTAAATTGGTTTCCTTGCCTCTGCTTGCTCTAATTTTGTTGTCTCTCCATTTTATAGTATTTGCACAGTGTCAGCCTCACCACCCCTCACCTCTCCCCCTCTTACCTCCCAGCAAGCAGCAGCAGCATGGGTGAGGGAAGGGCAGGTGAGCCTTGTCGCCCTGCCAACTGCTAATGCTTGTGTGATGTGATATTTTAATATACCATATTTTATTGTTGTACACAACGATGGAATCAATCAAGATGAATGGCAGAATAGAATTTTTTTCAAAGAAAAAATATAATACATATAATATATAATAAAATATGATACATATAATATAATATATATATAGTAAAGCTCTTGGAATTGCTTCTTCCAACAGGAAAAGAAATGTTTTTCATCTCTGTTTCAGTAATACTGCTTTCTTATGGGAAGGAACCGTTTGGGGTGTGTTTTTCAGCTTCCCTTTTTTAATACATGCCACCAGGACAGCCTGTTCTCCTTCCTTCTTTCCAAGGTCAAAGTAGATGTGATGGCAGAAGACCCATCTCTCTAAAGGTGAGTCTGCCATAATCACATAAACAGTGGGCATGAACTGGAATTAAAGAGCGAAATGGGTGCAGGGATGACTGGTGCTGAACCCACTATGCACCCATAAGGTACCTCCCTGAAGTCTCCTCTCCAATGTGATTTTGCTCTCAGCGAAGTTCACTTCCAGGATCAGATTCCGGTGTGTGTGGTAGTAGCAAGGACCCATCTCAGGACTGCAGAGAAGCAAGCCATCTGAACAGAAGGAAAGTTCAGGACCCCTACTCTCAGCATACCTCTTTGTACAGGAGTTGAGAAGACCTGCATTTAAAACAAAGGGTATCCAACCACCATGCCTCACATGGCCCCAAGCAACACTCACAAAAAGTTGCAAGGAAGCAAGGGAGCTATTTCATTTTTTCCTAATGGAAGCCAAAATATATGTCAGTGTCTCCTTATATTTTAGATTTCACTGAGATGCACATCCTTCAAAGCCAAGATGGGATGCAAGAGTCTTCAAAGTGTGTGGTTTTTATTTGGCTTGCATGCCACATTAATATAGTCATGCATTTCTATAAAATACTATATTACAAACTTTTTTTATTTATAAAAGTTTTTCCTGTCCTGAGCTTTTTGAGGAGAAAACAACATAGTAGACTCCAAGTGTAATTAGGCGATTGTAAACTCAGATTCTGTTCCAGGTGTTCAGGCACCAACGCAATGCAGCACAAAAATACTACCTTGCCCTTGTTGCTGAATCTGTTGCTGTGATCCCAGACACACTGCCAAGTCCTGTGCAGCACACACCCACAATACAGAAAGCAAAACACGTGAAATGTCCCATGATGAGTCATGACCTATTTTTCAGAAATGTTGACACCATATTATCAGTGAAAGTCACCAAATGCCATATCCATTGGAAATCATCTTATTTTCATGTGAATGTTTTTTTAAATGAGCATATCCAAGATTATTTCACAACAAGTCCAGTAACGTTGGCTTAGCTGGCTTTTCTGCTCTAACTGGTTGAGTATTTGTTTGATTTGTAGATGGAAGAATCTGCAGTCTATCAACTGGCTCTAAGGTCCCATTGAAGGCTTACAGTTCCTCAGTCTTGACATAATTCTGTCCTCAGCAACCTCTTAGACATTAGTTAGTTCAGATCCTCCTGTATGACAATAGCCTCAGTAGAAAGATTACTCTGTGGGTCCTTATTTACCTTCGTCCTACTCTGCCACCACCTTGTCCAAGAGCCCTGCAGTAGATATGACATGCAATTAGCAGCTCTCTCGCTTTCTCATAGAATCATAGAATAGCAGAGTTGGAAGGGGCCTACAAGGCCATGGAGTCCAACCCCCTGCTTAATGCAGAAATCCAAATCAAAGTATTCCCGACAGATGGCTGTCCAACTGCCTCTTGAATGCCTCCAGTGTCAGAGAGCCCACTACCTCTCTAGGCAATTGATTCCATTGTCGTATGGCTCTAACAGTTAGGAAGTTTTTCCTGATGTCGAGTCAAAATCTCACGTGCGTGCGTGCGTGTGTGCTTTTAAAGGAAACAGCAGGTGGTGGGTGATCTAGATCAGGATCCAGGAAAGGACACTTTGTCCTGTTTAACACTTTGCCCCCTGCTGTGCTTCTTATCATGATCATGCCTGGTGTTTGCATTGGAAGGAAACCTCTCATTCACACCAACAGAAACTTTCCAATGTAAATAGCAGGCATTGGGGAGGGCCATCCAGATGGGGACCATGGTGGGGTATAAAGGAATATAAAAACCCTCCACACCAGCATGCTGATCTGGATTGTGCCTTCCATGACTGCTATTTGACTTTAAAAACATTCACACAATTGCTAATTGCATGACTGGATTCATATCTACTTTGGCCCATAGAACAACAGAAAAGGGACTCTAATTGCAAAATTCTGTACATGTCTATTCAGAAGTACTCCCACGTAAGTAGGTATAAGAATTCAGTGTATAGATGGTGCAAATTAAATGACATGGTACATTTATAAAAATGAGCCTTTAGTTCACCATTTGGTTGATATCCAACTGTGCCGATGGCCTTTCTTTTCTCGATGTATTCTAAAATGAAACGTTTCAGGAAAACAATATTGGGTGAAAGGAGGAAGTAGACCCCTTTGTTTCATTTTAGAATACATCGAGAAAAGAAAGGCCATCGGCACAGTTGCCCTGATCTGTGGGAGACAACCAGTAAGAACGACTTGCTACTATAGTTGGTTGTTTTAATCAACAATGATTCAGTTACTCAAGCATCCTGCCGAGGGCAGTTGTATATCTCCTTCCTTCCTGGTCTTCAAGATAAGCCTGAAGAAATACCTGTTGAGAAGCTTCAGATATGTGCATTCCTGTCTTTGGTTGATGGACTGGAATATCCATAAGCACCCCCCTTCCATCTTTATGATTCTACAGTTTGTGACCAGTGACGACATTTCATCCTGCATTGTTCAACCAAAAATAATCAGCAAATACCTACCTTCATTAAGCACACTGAGGAGGAAGTATTCACCAGATGTATCAAGGGTGTTAAACTGAAGCAAGACTGAACATTAGAAGGGCAAATCTAAAATGATTCCTGGTGCTTTCACTGCAGGACTTTGGGGCAGAAGTCTAGGATCCGTCCCAGCAGAATGGGCAAATGCAGCAGGTCTTGCTTATCACATTAAAGTAATAAATGTCACCTTCTAATGGGGAGAGGTTCTAAGTCCAGAATCTAAAATCACCTAAGTTGCACCACTGTAAATGGTGAAACAATTCTATGATGGATTGTGCTTCCAATGGATGTTCTGGAATCTTCTTTCTTGGGTGGTATCAGAAACATTATGGGCAAGAACTGGCCACAGATGCTTTGCCTACAAGAAATCAGAGCAGGTATGGCCTACAATCTATCCACAGGTTCCCTGCACTTTGATCTTGCCATGATTCCGTTATACCTTTTCATTCAGTGCTGGTCAATCAAGCTACAAAAATAGTCAGCTGACCCTGCATCACAGTGATTTGATAGGGTGTCTTAGAAATAACTGACTTGTGTGTATATGGATCTGACCAATCCCTTTTTTCTTCTCTAATCATATCTCCATTTATCTGAGCATGTAAATATTACCTCATTGGCAGCTTGCAAAAGCCACAGAGGAAGACAATGTTATCCAGTCTAAAATATAAACACAAACAGAGTGTAGGTGTGGGAGGAAGGCAAGAAATGCCTATCATGAAGGGTCCCTGAAATTTATTTTTATTTTTAAGTCATCCAGTAATGAAAACAATCCAGCATGAAGACTTCCAAAATCTAGCAATGGAATCAAATCAAAACACACGAAGCTAGGCCCTTAAAAAAAAATCATATATAAGGCCTACATTTCCTGTTACTATTTCGCGCATGCAGATAGAAAAGCATCTCCCTCTTCCTGTAAATATAGAGGTTCAGAGGCTACCTAATCCATAGCCTGATTTGTGTTTTACTGATGAGCGGTGATATATGTCTTAAGGATCGCAATGACGATGGTGGCAGAACGCCCGTGTGTGAGAGAGAATCCCCAGAATCGAGCTCTTTAAACCGCAGTCCTGTTAGATCTCCCCAGATGTAGGCTCTCGCTCCACCCGTCTTCAATCCCGCTGTACGTAAAGGTGGGGGGGGGAGAGAGAGAACGTCTGCCGCATTCAGCACCACGGACAGGGCCATCTCCTCCCGTCCCTTTCTAGCCTCTTCTTCCCCCCCCCCAGCGCACCCCCGTTTCTTCTCTCGCCTCCCTTCCAAAGCTAGCAGCAGCCTCTGGGCCTTTTGTTGCCCAGCCGAGAAGGCGGCAGGACCCTGTTCTCTACTTACACTGCTCCGCTTTGGTGGACATGATGAAGTTCGGGTGGAAATGTTTGGTCCCAATATTGGCGGCGCTCTGTCTCCTTCGGCTAGCGGTGCGCGGCGGTCTCCGGTGGTGGTGGCGTCCCCTTCTTGCCCGAGCTGCATCCCTCCCCCTCTTCTGCCTCTACCATTGCTCCAAAGCTGCAGGGAAGAAGCGGGCGGAGGGGAAGAGGAAGGGAGAGAAGCCACGAGAAGGGGGCTTAAACTGCGCCTAAACGAGAGCTCGGCACGCGTCGACTGGCGACCCCTAGACGGCCTTCGGTGGAGATTCAGGAGAAACGGCGACGCGCCGAGAAGGACCCATTTTGCAATTAAGGGGAAAGACTGCAAGGGACCCCGCAGTTCGGCGAAATGAGCTCGACCGGAGAGGAAACGGCGGGGCGAGAGGAGGGAGAGGCAACGGGAAGGGGGAGTTCCATTCATGCAGACGGGCGTCTGAGCGCTGCCAGCCTTTTAAAGGGAAAGCCGCGCTCAGCCGCTGACGCTCGGGCAGGAACAGCGGGGCTGGAAGGGACTCCCAGATTTCTGAATGCGGAGCGCCGCTCAGTCCTTTGCAGAGCTTACTCGGGCGTTGAATGAGGCTAAGCGTGTTTAGGATTCCAGCTGTGCCTGGCGCCCATCGAGACTAGGGCGGTAGTCGTCCAGGGTCTCGGGGAGGGGGCATTAGACCCCTTACTTTCTTGGGAGCAGGATCCCAGTAGGGTCCCTATGACTCCTTGGTCCTTCAAGCCAATCAGCATGAACATGTGTTAGCCACTGAGAAGCTTCTTCTAACATGCTTCTTTGTCCTTTCCTGTGGACTGGAGCCAATCAGAGTGAACAGAGCTGAATCAGCTACAGAGAGGACTCTTCTCAGCAGCTAACACACTCCCCTGACATGCTGATTGGCTCCTAGGGACGTCTGTTGTGAGAGGAGGCATGCATGGGAAGGACTGAGGAGTGTGGTGATGGCTACGGACAGTAAGCAAGCGAATGAGGGGGTGTGGCTGTGAGACTCTGCACTTCTGAATTTGCCACTACACTACTGGGCAGAACGGAGGCAGCCCAAACAGTAAGCCGAGCCAATGACAGGTGGAGGCAGAGGCAACGGTTCTAGTTTAGTCCCCTCCTCCTCCCTGCTGAGTTCTACAAGGGGCACCGCAGAGACTGAGGATGCACCATAAGGAACTTATCATAAAGTATTGAACTTGACATTGTTTGTATACACATGGTTACTGTTGTTTCCTTACTGTTACATTTCTTTCATAATGATTTCAGCTGATATCACGTTTGAAGCAGTTTCAATAGAAACCTTGGAAACGCATTTCAGAAGTGCTGCCTTTCATAGGGTTGCCAGGTTCAGGGCCTGAGACTGATCCTGTATCTTTAGGAGTAGAGAAAGTTAGCCAAGTGCAGGTGTTCTTACAACACTGTAATGGGAAAAACCACAAGGTGGAATTCTCCCTCCCCCCTGCACAACTTTTAAAGATACAGAAGACCTCTTGGTTGCAACGCCCAGCCTCCAAGAGGTCTTCTGTATCTTTCAAAGTTGTGCAGGGGGGAGGGAGAATTCCACCTTGTGGTTTTTCCCATTACAGTGTTGTAAGAACACCTGCACTTGGCTGACTTTCTCTTCTCCTAAAGATACAGGATCAGTCTCAGGCCCTGAACCTGGCAACCCTAGTCTTTCAGCACCCATCAGCTGATGGGTGCTTAGAATAATTGCCTTTGGAGTGCACTTCCAAGTGGTTTCAGTTGAAAACACACTTCTAAGAGAAGGCTGTGTCTTTCCATGCCTCCCACCTGACTTCATATACAATGTCATCATGGATGATGTCAGGGGCAGGTGGGCATGGTTTGGGGGAAAATGGACTTGCAGGCCAAAAATAAGGACCCCTGTCAGGCCTCCTCAGGCCTGGCTCCTCCGCCAGGAGGGCCAGGATCTCTTCTCGATTGTCCCAGAGTGCAGGACATGGAGTAACGGGCTCAAATTGCAGGAAGCCAGATTTCGACTGAACATCAGAAAAAATGTCCTAACCGTTAGAGCAGTACGACAATGGAACCAATTCCCTAGGGAAGCGGTAGGCTCTCCAACACTGGAGGCCTTCAAGAGGCAGCTGGACAGCCACCTGTTGGGTATGCTTTAATTTTGATTCCTGTACTGAGCAGGGGGTTGGACTCAATGGCCTTATAGGTCCCTTCTAACTCTATGATTCTATTATTCACTCCCTGATAGTGATATAGCCTAATGAAGAGTTTGGGGGAATGCAAAAGTTTGCACATTATTTTGTGATATTTTGGTTGGCCTAATAAAGGTATTGTCCTAATATGGAGTTTGGATTTGTTTGTTCTTTCCTTATGGGCTAACACTACTTTTTGTGTAACTGATCATTCTAATATCTCTTGACTGTCCTACCGGAAGCTGATGGGCAGAGGGCTTAATTGAACAAGAAGATGATCAGCCCTGCCTGGACTGGAGCACTTCTGGCTAGAACTGAAACTATATCAGAATCACAATGGTCCTAATCCCCTAAATGCTAATTTCCATGAGAGTCTTTTAAAAAAAATAAATCTATGTATTTAGAATATTTGTATCCTGCTCTTCAGGCAAAAAGACTCCAGAATGGCTTACATACAATCAGTTAAAACAAGACAGTCCCTGCCTACAAGCTTACAATTTGAAAAAAATGTGACACACAAAGAAAAAGGGACAGGAAGAAAAGAAAGAAAAGAGCAAACTCAGGCACCAGTTCTTAAACACTAGTTTATATAATGACCAGCTGTCATAGAAACAGTTCAGGGCTAGGTGGTGCCTGATGGTGCTAGCCTTTTGGCAAAGCTGATGGAATGGCTGCTTTCCTTCTCTTCCACTGAGACAGCCTGATGGAATGGCTACTGCCAGGTGAAAGCTGAGGAAGAGAAGGGCTGATGGTCTCTCAAGCAGAGCTGATTACATGGGAAAGCATCTAACATGCATCTCCCCACACTTCTGAACTGAAGTGCTACAGTCCAGGGAAGACTTTGCCATTGTTTCTTGATTTGAATCAACTCTGAGCTGCCCAACTTTCCATGCAACACATAGAGTGTAGGTGACAAAAATGAACTATTGTGATTCCTCCCTTTCAGGACCACAACAAAGGAGTCGCTATTTGGCTTGGGAGGTTGTGTTTATACTTAGGTGTGCACAATAGCCACTCCTATTTTCCTCCTGGAAGAAACCTCCACTCCAGTGATGTGAAATTAACAAGACAGTCAGTTTCATGCTCTGTTCTTGCAGATCAGCAAAGCAGTAGGAAGAATGTTTCTTGTGAGCATTTCAAAGGGAAAGCTTGAGGAGTTTTTTTTATGCACACAGTCCAACTAGGACCATGAGACAGGTCGCATATCTGAATAAACATTTTGAAAATGTCAGTGACAATAAACAGGTTACTCCAACATGCAACACATTTAAGAACATTTGAGTCTTGGGAATTAAATTACTCAGGTCTCCTCGGTGCTAAGAAAAGGTCATTATTTTCCAGTGACTTCCCCACAGTAATTTGGTTTACTTAAATCCTCAGTGAACTCCTATAGAACCTGGATAATCCAGCTACAGATTGTTATGCCTTTCCTTTTTTGCAAATCAAGTGGGAAATAAAAACTAATTAGCAAGAAGATTGTGAATGACTACAAAATATTCTGCATCATTTTTTTGGTTTCACTGTCAACTAGCTGCAAAAACACACCTCTCTGTCTTTTTACAGGCTCCATTTACAGCACAATCCTATGAATGTCTACTCAGAAATAAGTCCTACTGAGATCAGTGGGGCTTGCACCCAACTAACTTAGCACAGGACTGCAGCCTCACGGAGTAATTATGTACATGTCTGCTCAGAGGTCAGTCCCATTGTGTTCAAATGGGCTAAACCCCAGATAAGTGGGTATAGGTTTGCAGTTTTAATTGCCTTTCCTTCCCCTCTCAGCCAGCAGAAAGTAATTAATAAGCCAGCAAAGCCATTATTAAGCAAGCATCTTTTCCTAGTAAACAATGCAAGAGCTTTGCATATTCAGAAACCATATCTGCAGCCGTGTAAAACACAACAAGCTACTGATGTTTATATAGCAAGTATTTCTGAATAAACATTATAGTATGTGCTTTGCGGTCTATATTTTGTTGCTGTAACAATGGCCTCATGTGATTTTACTTTTTCAGAAATGCTTGGGAGAGCTCATTAAAATGCAGGGAATTATGATTCATGTTTGCCTTAAATAATGAGAGAAACTTTCTTGATGTAAACCTGGCGAAGTATATCTAGCAGATCTGCGAAAACAGTCTGGCAAGAAAATTTGCTGCTGGTTAATTTTCTGCTACCTTTTTTCAGGAGACAGAAGAAAGTTGAATTTCTCCACATGCTCAGTAGACTTTTGATGGGGAATGAAGAAGCGTAAGAGCTGCACCATGACAGGTTTTTTGATTTTGCTATATGAAAGAGAAAGGTTCCCAAGCCTAAATCCTTTAATGCCCTGATTTGGGTTGAATTCTGGTGAAGTCTTCAGAGAACATGCAGAAGGGAGCTTCCTATCTCCCCTGATGTCTGAATGCACAACTAATATGAAAATCAATATATCACTGCTCTCTGCAGGTGAGATACCATCTTATCAGGAGGTTCATTCTGCACAATATAGGAAACAGACCTTTAGTGTGGCAGCACCTACCCTGTGGAATTCCCTCCCTTTGAATATTAGGCAGGCGTCATCTCTGCTATCTTTTCGGCACCTTTTGAAGACTTTCCTCTTTCAACAAGCCTTTTAAGTTGAGGCCTATCCCAGTCTGTGTCTGTGTTAGAATTGCTTTTAATATGTTTTCTTTAATATGTTTTTAACCTTTTTTTTAAAAAAAAATATGTTTTAAAGCTTTTTTTAAAAATGTTTTTAACGTTGTTTTGTTTTAATGTATTTTAAGGTATTTTTATGATGTTTTAAAGTGTTTTAGCATTTCTGTTTGCCCTCCCAGGGCTCCTGCTGGGAGGAAGGGTGGAAGGGTGGATATAAATCAAATAATGTAATGTAATGTTTTCTTTTAATATTTTGTGATGTTTTGTTCAATGTCTTAATCTAGGTTGTAAACCGCTTTGAGATTTGTTTTCCAAATAATATAAAGCAGTATAGAAATGACATAAATAATAAATAAATATATTTGGAAAGAAAACACACCCAACGTCAACTGAAGCATGAGTACATGAGAGCCAGCATTGTGTTA